>NW_027187353.1:18489832-18501146 GCF_028583685.1 Petaurus breviceps papuanus
TTTATCTTGCTCAGGCTGGAAGTGCAAGGGCTTCTTATGAACCTGTTTTGGCTCTGATTGGCACAGGAGCCAATGCTCTGTTTTTGACCTGGAAACTCCTTAGGCAGCTGATGGCTGACCTCCTGCTCAGGGGGGCTTCCCATAGTATTGGAAGACTTAGTTCAGACTTTGAACAGGCTTAGCACATCGGAGCTCAGCTCTTGATCTCAGCCTCTCTGGTAGCAGAGATTACTGATGTGTTCTTGTATGCTTGGCCAGCATGATTATTCCCAAATAGTTTTTATAATGTCATTTTACAAATAACCAGATCAGAAGCCAGGGATCTTAAAGGTCTCAGGTTAGAAATCTGTATGATACTAAATCACAGGGTTGTCTTTTCTTATTGACTATATGATAGGAATTTGTCATTCAAGAGGCTTTAGAAGAACATGACAAAAACGGTGATGGGTTTGTTAGTTTGGAAGAATTCCTTGGTGACTACAGACGAGATCCCAGTAAGTAACCTAAAGGAATCTGGGGAATATGGGGGAAAATGGACTTAGGAAAGAATCAATGGAAAGAAAAATTTCTTTCTAAGAGACATTTAAAAGGTAAATCAAGAGGGGCCCATAAGAAGTAAGACTAACTTCTTTTTTGGTAATTTGTTGTTCAGTCCTTTCAGTTCAGACTCTTTGTGACCCCATTTGGAGTTTTCTTGGAAAAGATATTGGGTGGTTTGCCATTTCCTTCTCCAGCTCATTTTATAGGTGAGGAACCAAGCAAACAGGGTGAAGTGACTTGCCCAAGGTCACACAGCTAGTAAGTGTCTGAGGATGGATTTGAATTTGGGTCTTCCTGACTCCAGGCCTGGCACTCTACTGTACCACCTAGCTGCCCATGCCTCCTAGCACTAAATTAATTATAACACACATAAGAAAAGGGGATGTGTCGATAGTTTCAGAATTCTACCTTGTGTTCTAGTTCCTTATCTGAAGTCGAATACCTTCCAGTTGTTGAGATTGTTGGATTAATACATTTTTAGTACAAATGGAAGAGCAAGTAAGAGCTGACATTTTGTAAATAAAATCTAGGATTGATGCAAGTAGACCTTACTAAAAGAGGGAAAGACCTATAAGATATTATAAAAGTAGAATTAATGTAGAAAAGACTTTTCATAATATTGGAGGTTAGAATTTCTTTAGTGGCTGCTTCCTCCTCTTAGCTTTGCTCAGAGAGCAACCACTGGCTACCTTGTTTAGGTGCCAGATGAGTTTAAAACCAGTCACCATCCTGTTTTCTCTGATTACTGAATGAGAGAAGCCACCAGGATGGCTGTTCAACTGGACCATGGTGGAAGGCACCATGAAAGTGCGTGGGCTGTCTTTGTAATAACCCACCATAGAAGGAAACTCTCAGGGGCAGCTGGGTGAAGCACAGTCATCATGATTTTATTTGACCCTTCTCTCTGTAGCAAGTTGTAAAAGTGGGCTGGTTTTAAAATTGCCAAGTGGACATTTTATGTGTTTGTTATTCAGAACTTTTTAGTTGTAGCCATCCCCAGACATATGCCCGCCATATTGTTGGATTCCTCTGGTTTTTTTTGTTTGTAACTGCTTTTGTTTATCTTTCCCCTTAAGCTGCAAATGAAGATCCGGAATGGATCCTTGTTGAGAAGGACAGATTTGTGAATGATTATGACAAAGATGGGGATGGGAGGCTTGATCCTCAGGAACTTTTATCTTGGGTAGTGCCCAATAACCAGGGTATTGCACAAGAAGAGGTAAGTGATTATCCCATCTTCATTTTGGTGCTGTTTATAAGGGAAGAAATGAAACAAAATAAGTCCTAGTATAGCTGTGTTAATGAGGCTTATCTAGCCTTAATGCTCTGATATGATAGGGCTGAGAAAATTTAGAGTTTGAGCCTGAATTCCTACTAACATTATTTTATTTGATCCAAGATGAATGATATTAAGTTCTCATTTATTGTCCCTTTCAGGGTGTGTTTGGGGATATCCTGGATTGAGGAAGGCGACTTACTAGAGGTGGGGGGGGCGTGTGAAAGAAGACAAGAGCAGGCGGGCTCACGGTCCCCAGGGTCAGGCTTCAGATAGGAGACTCCGGCAGATGGCAGCTGAGCACAGTAGCGCTGATAAGTGGAGACACAAAAACTACATGAAAATCTAATCATTTAACTTAAAATACTCATTTTTAAACTTAAAATCTCTTGCTTTAAAGGCTCTTCACCTAATTGAAAATATGGATTTGAATAGTGACGGGCAGCTTTCGGAGAAAGAAATCATTGAAAATCAGGACTTGTTTCTCACTAGTGAAGCCACCGACTATGGCCGGCAGCTCCATGATGAACATTTCTACCACGATGAGCTTTAGAAGCGCGTTGGCATTGCTCTGCCTCTGGTCTGGCTGAAGCACTGACACCTTTGTTACCTGTTAGCAGCTTGACTTTGGGATTTCCATTCTAAGTGTTGCTACACTCACACATTATAGATTATGATCTTGGCCTTTTAGCAGAAAAACAAAGTGAAAACAATCAGACGGGAGTTTTTAAAATGTATTTAAGAAGTAAAAAATTAACATTTTGCCAAATGAGAAAGTCTCTAAATATTACCTAATACAGTACTTAAGTAGATGGAGCATTTGAATTATATTGCCATACTTGAATAAAATGGAGGATTTAAATGGTGCCTGAACATTATTATGTAAGTAATAAGTGACTGAGGTACCAGTAATTTTTGTTTAGTTTTACGTAGATTTTAATAATTTTGAAATGGAAGGAAAATGGACAATGTTTAGGTTTAGTGTTTGTGTTAAAACCTTCGAAGGAACTTCCTAAAAGACTCACATCTCACATATTAATGTGGAGAGGTTCCTCTTAATTTTTAAACTGGTTTCTTTAGAGGGTTTATTGTATGAAATAGAACTTTATATTTTTGCATATGTATAGATAGTAATTATATTTAATGTACAACTCTATAGCATTATGGTGTGTGGAATTTAACATTGTCCAGAACGTTTTGCATTTTTGACTGATTAAAAAGGAAATGCCTCATCTTTCTATATCTTTGTTCTGTTTATTTATTTGGTAGATCTTCCACCTAAACCAGGGGTGGGAAACCTTCAGTCTCAAGGCAACATGTGGCCTTCTCGGTCCTCAGGTGTGACCTTCTGACTGAATCCAAACTTCAAAGAACAAATCCCCTTAATGAAAGGATTTTTTTCTATAAAACTTGGACTCAGTCAAAAGGCCATACCTGGGGACCCAGAAGGCCACATGTGGCCTCAAAGCTGAAGGCTCCCCACCCCTGAAAACCTTAAAAGTAAGACACTTAGTTTTGTTTCACTTCATGGGGGCTTGGAGGGGACTAAGCTTTCAAAGGCCTTGTCAGTGGTTTAGGAAATCTACATGAGAGCAGGCTGAATGGCTCTCAGCTGGCCAGCGTGCCCACTTCTTCCACAGAGGGTGCCCCTCCAAAGGTCACCCACCAGATCACTTTTTTATTTTTGTCACAGCAGTTGGCAAAGGCTGTCTGCTAAGGCATCGAGGAGTGGAGCTCTGTGTCAGTAGAGGGAGGGGATGTTCACGCCAGGGAGAAAAACCACAGATCTGATCCTTCAAGTGAGAACATAGTATTGTATGTTGCCTAAGTCCATTCACTGAAAGCTAAACTAAGAAACTGTTATTAGTTGTGCTACTCATAGCATTGAAGTGCTCTATGCCAGGCTCCGCTTTCACTTACTCGTGGTGGGTTCATTGGGTCTGCTCTTCTGTAAGCCCCATCACCTCACACACTGATGTCTAAACAAGTCCTCTCCTCCAAGCCGCTTACGGGGGTCTTGGGACTTGTCAGCCAGCTGCTGCCAGGAGCAGCCGCCATTAACTGTAAAGGAAATCTCAGTTCAATCCAACAGCCAGATGCTGTGTCCATGCTATATATACCAAGCTCATGTAACAGTGCCTGCCCCCAGGGAGCAAAGATGTTACTGGGAAGAAGGGAGTATAATGCGGCTGCAAAAGTGGTTCAGAGAAGATCGAGGGAGAGAACAGTGACGAAAAGAAGCAGGCCGCAGAGGACTCGGGGACGCCTGTGCAGAGGGAGGGAGGGTATTCCAGATTGGAGGGGTAGTCTGTGTGAACGAATGGAGGGGGAGGGGGTCTGTGGCATTTAGGGGTGGCGCAGTTTGTAAGGGATATCAGCCTGAAATAAAGATACAGATATAAGGTATGTTGGAACCCACTGGGCCAAGGAGTTTGTATCTTATTAGTGGTCAGTACAGAGCCACTGAGGGTGTTTAAGCAGGGGGCAAAGGCAGACGTGTATTAGGAACATCATTCTGGCAGCTGATTAGAGGAGGGATTGGAGGAAGAAGAAGCAGGAAGCTGGGGGCCCATCAGGAGGCTTTCATACTGATCAAAAGTGGTGGTTCTGTGATGGGACAGGAGGGGTCAGATGGGAGATGTTGGGCAGGTGGAATCAACAAAACTCAGAAACTGGGCCAGAGGGAGGAGGCATGGGTGATTCTGAGTGGTGACCCGATGGGTCTGAGAAGAGTCTGGAGGGATGGTTTTCCACCCAGCCCTTTGGTGTTTTAAAAATATACATACTGATACAATGTTTTTATACCACAATTTCCTAATTTATTTCTCCCTTCCCTTTGTTATAACAAATAAATAACAAACAATAAAAAAATATAGTTCAGCAAAACTAATGCATTGGAAAAGTCTAACATATACCATAGTCCCTCATCTCGGCAAAGTGTGTGGGAATAACTTCTCATAGCTCCTTTGACACTAAACTTGAGTCAGAGAAGATTTAGTGCTGAAATAGTCCTCAGGCCCTCTAGTTCAAGGCCTTTATTTCATAGAGGAGAAAACAGGTACGGAGAAATTAAATTCCGTGCCCAAGACACAAAAGTTGCATGAAAGGTGGAATTTGAACCCAGAACCTCTTAACGCAAAAGCCAGTGCCCTCTTGGTAGTACCACGCTGCCTCTTTCGCTCATTAAAATTTCAATCTCAATTGCTTTCCCGTCCTTTCCATTAACATTGTCTTTGTTTTCTGGTCCTGCTCCTTTCCTCTGCATCCATTCATGTAAGACTTCAGATACTTTTTCTACATTGTTTCTTATAAGGTGGTAAAACTTTCATAATATTTATGTACCTCAACTTGTTTATCCATTTCTCAAAAACTGTCCCCTCCCCCCAAAAAAACCCCAAACTGTCCCCAGTGAGGATCTTTGTTTCTAGATCTTTGCTGCTACAGAATCTGCTGCTATAAATATATTGGTCACATGGGGCCTTTCCTTTTGTCATTGACTTTCTTAGAGTAGTGGCTAGTAGCAGGATCCCTAAGTCAAAAGATAAAACATTCAACGACTTAGCAAAAGCCAGAATTGCTTTCCAGAGTGGTTGGATCATTTCACGTTTGTGCATTAGAGTGCCTGTCTTTCCACACCTGGAGGAAGGCGGGTAAATTTGTGGGGTGGAAGGTAAAAGATCTCTGTTGAGGGCATGTTGCATTCAAGATGCCTTGAGGATTTATCTATCTGTGGTAACAAATTCAGAAAAGAGATTTGCAGAGGCCTGGATGTAGAGTTTGGGGAGTCATCTTTATTCACATGGTACTTTAAGCCATGGGACGTGATGTCCAAGGGAGAAGAGGAGGGTGGAGCCCTGGACAACACTCCTGATGAGTCCTGGAATGAAAGGACTTAAGTCAGCTGGTCACAGCCTAGAAATTTCTCATACTAAAAATCAACTTTACTATGTTAAAACAGAACTTTTTACTTAACCTTTAAAAAAAAAAATGCTCTGGATTTGCTCAAAAGACTGATTCGACCTCCCCTCCCTTGGGCTGATATGGGCGAGAAGACCAGCATGTCTTCTTTCCCAACAGAATAATTACTTTGCTCCTCTAACTAACGGCAAAGAGAATGGGAATCATGGATTGAATGTGATTCAGATGCTGCCAAAGACTTCCTCGTGATATCTGATACTTGAGAATAGAGTCAGAGCGGACAAATTAGCTACTCCTTGCAGATTCTGCAAATTAAGTTAGTGGCCAGTACTCGGGTCGTGTCATCTCTGCCTTCTGTCTTTACTGAATTCTATTTAAGTCTCTTTTAAGTGTTAGAATAAGCAGTGTCGGGGCGGCCAGGTGGCTCAGCGAGTAAGAGCACCGGCTCCAGTGTCAGGATGACCTGGGGATCAAATCCGGGCTCCAATACTTAGCACCACACCCAGAAATAACTGGCCGTGTAACCTTGAGCAAGTTACTTAACCCCGACTGCTTTAAAAAAAAAAAAAGAATAACCAGTGTCTATTGAAAAGCATTTATGTATTCTATGTGAAATCATGCCTGATGATTTTATTTACTCTATTCCTTATTGCAAGGACCCACGGGATAAATTCTTTCTTGAGTTATTATCATAATCTCAGCTTCATCTGTAAAATGGGCATAATCATAGCACCCTCCCTCAGGTGTGCTGAGGATTAAATGAGATAACTGTAAGAGCTTTGCTGTATGAATGCCAGCTATTATTAATTACTCCTAGTTGTCCCCTTTTTACATTGTAAAATTTACATCTTGTAAGCCACCCCAGCCTTTTCCAATTTTAAGAGTGGAGTTTGAACCCACATCTTTCCTCTTCCCCTTCACTTCTCTGTCCACTGTTGTGATGGCTGCAAGGCTGAGTTTGGCAGAAGGAGTCCAGCTACTGCGGCTGTGTGGCCTTAGGTCCTGCTTCAAATGGAAAATTGAGTGGATTTGCACAAACCAGGTCATACGTGGCTCTAATGAGACCAGGGGAAAATGACTATTTGGTTTGTGATTAAGCCTTCCAGAAGCAAGGAAATTCTGTTTGGATGCCAAGATGCCACATTTCCCTTTATCTAGCTCAAGGGACGGTTCATTTATTTGTACTCTTGCTTCATTACATTAAGGCATTTTGGACTGGAGTCATTCTGCACCAAAGGGAAAGATGTAAATTAGGTTTATATTGAGATGCTTCCATTTTGGACCCTGCATCAGGAAAGCCACCTATAATCTGATTGATGTAGCAAGTATGTACGCATTTAACAGTGGCTGACTTGCTTGGCATTTACAAATTGGCTCCCAACTTTAGAAGCATTTTGATTGGCTAAAACCTTTGGCCAAGTTCCTTGGATTTTGTGTTTGTTTTTCTCCCCTTTACAAGTGATAATGCAGAATTATTGTCTCTGGGATGGTAGCTAGGCTGCTGAGGGGCATTAAATGCAGCTATTAAAATGTCTCCACTTTATTTGGAAAAAGGATTAATGCCAAAAGTAGACAAAATAACTCTTAAGTGAAATAGGTTTGCTATCTTTTCCTCAAAAAAAAGACCAAAGGTAAATAGTTCATGACTTGCAGATAAATAATAAAATAAAAAAATAAATAATAAAAAGGAGCCATTTGAACTTCCATAAAAACTAGATCTTCATCTAGTTAAGGTGCTTTGTCATTTGGCTTTTTTCTGAGAGTCCCCGACAGCGTCCTGTTTTGTCCTGTATAAAGCCATTGTTTTCCTGCTCTCTGTAGGCCGATTTTAATGGAACAGAGGTCACAATGTCCTTCCTTTTTGCCACAGCACTCAAAGCAGTGAAGTAATAACTGGTCACGTTTGAATCCCACTGCAATTAATACCCCAAAAAAGAAGGCTTCTATAGAACACAGCTATTTCTGTCTGCCAGACAGTCTGTTTTATGGAGCCTGACTATAAAAATCTTATGCAAGTATTTTCTTTAAAAAAAAAAAAATATTTAGTCTCCAGGGCAACACTCTAGTGGGCCATCTGTTACCTTCATTCCCATCACTACATGACCAGCTCTTGGTGTCTTTCAGGCTGGTATCCATGGAGCATTAAGAAAAGCCTGCCAGTGTGTTGGTTGTACATTTGTGGAAGGACACAGAAAAGAACTGTATAGAATGAGGTAAGCTCCCAGTCTGCACGAGGCATTCATGTCCATTTTCTTCCGCTGATGGTTGATGGAGCTTCCACTCGGCATCTTGGAGGCCTTCCTCTAGGAGGTTTTTTTGTGTGTTTGTTTTTTATATTTCCAGGGTTTCAATGGAGTATTCTGACTATCCATACATATTTATTATCCCTTCCCCTCCCCCTTGTCCCTTCCCTGCCATTTCTAGAGTATAGGTCTTTCTTGGGAACGTGCTGCGAACTGCTTATACCCACCATGTGTCCCTTCATTGCCCTTTACCCTTACCCACAATTTGGAATTTTTGGTGGTTGTGGAGTTCCAAGATTCACAACCATAAAGTATGTTTCAATGATAGTATTTATATGAAAATAAAATTTGGCCCAGGATGCAGCTGGGGACAGTTGAAAGCATGGCATGGTTTCCCTAAAGCAACTCTTCCCTCTCTCTTCCTCCTGTTCAGTCCTGTGGCCTATCCATTGCCCATCTGCAATGTTTCTTTTTAATCAAATGAGATATTTGTAAAGTCCGTCCCACACTGCCTGGCCATAAAGGCTTGCTTCCTTTCTTTTTGAACCATAATAATATTCCATTACATTGATCTGGAATCAGTCATTTTATTGATACAGGGAACTCCCAGGAAAGGAAAACCCCCTCTACCAATGCAGGTTGGCACCTTCTCTACAATTGACAGTCTTGGGCAGGGGATTCTTAACCATTTTGATATCATGGGACCCTTTGGCAGTCTAGTGAAAACTATGGACCTCTTCTCAGAATGTTTTTTAGTGCACAAAAATAAGATACATACAATTAAAAAAGAAACCAAGTATATTGAAATATAGTTGTCAAAATATTTTTTCAAAATCAAGTTTACAGACACCAAGTTAAGAACTCCTGTAAGAGAGTTGCCTAGTGTGCTGATTGGGTAAGTGACTTGCCCAGGGTCACACAGCCAGAATATGCCAGAGGCAGTAGTACTCGAATCCAGATCTTCTTGACTTTGAGGCCAGCTCTTTCTTGTCTTTTCCATTGGAATATCTACCACATTTTCATTTTCCAGGATTTCAATTATTTTCTTTGTTAAATTACCCTTAAGGGTGAAAAGTGGATTATATGCCTCTGTCACAGTACCGAGTGCAAGGCCAGCTAAGCAGAGGTATTCTGTATGGGAGAATCTACCCAAATAGCTTTCCTTTTAGGCTGCCATCAGACTTCTTTTTAATCCCTCCTCTTGACTTTGCCTCTAGCCACCAGAGTTCTTGGGGTAAAGAATGAGCCCATTAGTTCGAGAGCAGTGCTGTGGTTAAAGTGGCTTGGCATCCAGAGGGCATAGGTTCAGATCTTCCCTCTGACACTAGCTGAGTGGTCATGTTTCCTCAAGTTTCCTCAAGATAGTCAAGCCTCAGTTTCCCCATCTGTAAAATGAACAAACCGGATTAGACTTTCAGCTCTACTCTGATCCTCTGAGCGTAGGAAAAGAAAAAAGGAGAAAGTGGTTTGTACTCGAGTCCTGTGACAGGCAGGATTTTTCCTCTTCAGTCTTTCTCTCTTCACCAAGCATGAGGCGGAAGGTCAGGTTGTCTGCGTGTCTTGAGTCATGATTGAGAAAAGATCCATGGGAGAAGCGATGGGCTCTTCTGTGATCCCACCGGACTGACATGACAGGCCCGTGTGGACTTGATCTAGCTTTCCAAGGGCTGATGCATGAAGAAGAAAAGGGAATGGAGGAGATTTGGGTAGGCTTTCTTAGCCGTGGTCCAGATGGGATGTGAATGGACTGCTTAGCCAGGAGGACATACCAGACCACCTGCTCCCAGATTATAGGAAGCTTAAATCAAGATGACTGTGTTCTGTAAACTCTCTAGTCCTTGATTTTATTAAAAAAAAATTCCCCCTTAGTTATGAAGCATCATTCTCTTTTTCCAAAACCTCAACCCCAACTCTGAATACTCAGGGTCCCACTACCCCTTACTTCTGTTATTGCAATGGTTCCTCAACTAGCCTCCCTGCCTCAAGCCCCTTCTCTCTAATCCATCCTCCACTCAGAGGAACAAAATAATTTTACTAAAGCACAGGTCTGACCCCATCACCCCTCCTCCCTCCCTCAATAAACAGCCATGAATCCCTATGACCTCTAGGGTCAAATATGAAATCCACTAGTAGTTAAAGCCCTTCATCACCTGTCTCCAATTTAATTTTCAAGCCTTGTTACTCTGCTTCACATACCCTGACATCCAGGCAAACTGGCCTCCTTATTCTTCCTCATACATGACTCCATCTCCCACCCTGGTCCTTTGTATTGACTTTCCCTCATCCCCAGACCCCGCTTTATGCCGAGTAAGTCACTTAACCTCTCTCAGCCTTGTTTTTCTCATCTGTGGAATGGAGATAATTTTTGCATCTCCTGTCACAAAAGGCTATCTCCAGGAGGTGTTTCCCAGTACCTCCAGCTGCTAATGCCTTCTTCATTCAGGTGACTTTCCATCTGCTCCCTTTCATATATATATATATCTTGTATGTACTGAGTTACTTAAATAAGTACAGTGCCTGGCATGTAGTTGGGGTTTAATAAATATTTATTGACTGACTGGCCAAAGTGTTAAGTCTCTCTCTGAGTATAAGTTGTTAATTAAGAGGAGGGAGAAATGGGGGTTGGGAAAGACATGACTTTTTTTCTTGTGGACTCATCTTGATTCCCAGCAATGTTATCCAGCCCATACTGAGAGGTTTTCCACAGTTTGGACAGAACTGCTAGGGCTCACCCTGTCCTGGCTGAGCTACATGTGAGAGAAGCACATTTATAGAGCTGTGTGACCCTGGTCAAGTCACTTAATCTCTCTGTTACTCTGTTTCTTTTTCTGTAAAGTCTTAAAATATTGTACATACATTGTCCCATGTAAGCCTCATAACACCCCTTGTAATGTAGGTTGTCCAGGGATTGTTACTCGAATTTAACAGGAAAGCAACACCTTCAGAGACCATGTCACTTGTCCGTGGTCACACAGATAGTAGGTATTATAAGCAGGATTTGAAAACAGGTCTTAAATAGCATCTGGTTGGAGCAGTCTGAGAAGACCCCAGGAAAGAGGTAGCATTTGAGAGGAGCCCAGAGGAATGGATAGGATTTTGATAGCAAAGATATAGATGGAGGAATAAAGTGGAAGGACACCCAAGGACTATCTAAATGCCTATTATGATGATGGTGGTGGTGGTGATGCTGGTGTTACTGCTTATGGTGGTGGTGATGATGGTGGTGGTGATGATGATGATGGTGGTGGTGATGATGGTGGTGATGATGATGGTGGTGGTGATGATGGTGGTGGTGACGATGATGGTAGTGGTGATGGTGGTGGTGGTGGTGGTGATG
>NW_027187353.1:18501246-18532290 GCF_028583685.1 Petaurus breviceps papuanus
GGTGGTGGTGGTGATGGTGATGGTGGTGGTGGTGATGGTGGTGGTGATGATGATGGTGCTGGTGGCAGTGGTGATGATGATGGTGGTGGTGGTGGTGATGAAATAGAGAAAGAAGAGGGGGAGGTGGGAAAATTGTTTTTCCCTTATGAAGTCTTGCCTGTTTGGTCTCTCCTCTCTGTATCTCTGCCTTGCCTGAGCCACAAGCCGTGAATTTACAGAGTTTTTCTCACCCTGCTCCTGGGGAGAAAATACATAAAAGACATAGGAAATGTTTTTCACTCCAAAGTTCCATGAGCAGATCCAATTATTTAAGCAGAGTGAGAGAAACTGACTTCAGAAGAATTTGAAAATCAATGACTAGTGACAAGCTTATTTAGTGATTGAATTCTAAAATACCAGGCATTCTGTCTGTTGTGTCATTAGACTTTAAAATGTAGTTGGTTATGAAAAATTCAGATGTTCAATTTGTTTTCCCTACAATTTCACATAAGTGAGATTATGGGATTCAAACTTGGAAGAGAATTTAGAAACAGTCTAATTCAGTTGTCCATTTCACAGATGAGCATCTGAGGCTTAGAATGGTGAAGGGACTAGCCCAAGGTCACACAAAAGGAGCCAGGATTCAGTGCCAGGTCTTCTCCCTTCCAAATCCAGGGTCCTTTACCCTGTTTTGCTTTGTTTCCACCTGGTAATCTGCATCAGTATCTATCAAGAACTATTTCTACCATTGAAGATGGGCACAAGCACATACCCTTAGAGATTTGCTTGGAGGCACTGAAAGGTTGAGGTATTTGCCCAGGATCACACACACAATAACTTGAACGCAGGACTTCCTGACTCTTAGTCTCTTACACAGTTTTACTTCTCTTTTCACTAGATCAGGCTCTGGTATGGCCTCCTATCTTTGCCACGCATCATTACACAGGTACTACAAACTGGCATCTAAATATGAGGGAGAAAACCTTGTTTTGTTCTGCCAAACAATAATAATAATTTACAGTTATCGAGTGCTTTAAGTAATGATGCTGTTGACATTTTAATTTTAGTTCTTATCTACCAGTAATTTTCAAATGCCCTTTAATTTTAGTTAACATGATTGTTTATGAGTGAGATAACATGGTATAATGAAAAAACCGTTGGATTTGATATTGATGGAACTGGATCTCAGTAGCATCTCTACCACCAACTCATGGTATGGCCTGCACAACTGAGGCCTTCCCTCAGTTTCCTTTTCTGTAGTAAGTGGGCAAAGTTGATGGCATACTGACTAGATTTTAATGAACAAATTGCTCTGGAAAAAAATAATTGAGCAAATAATATTTACACCATCTAGTTTATTGGGTTGTCAAGATGCTAGTTATTAAAGCTGTCTGGCAAAATATTTTGTTTTTTTTCTTTTTTTTTGTCTTTATTAATTTGTTAGTTTACAAGATTCAGTCCCCCAGTTCTCTGAGTTTTAATTTTTTTCCTGCTCCTTTCTCTCCGTTCCATACCCCCCCCCCCCATAGCAGCATACAGTCAAGTATAGGATCTGCAAATATTTTCACATTAGACATTAGTCAGGTTATAAAGAAGGATTGTATCAGATGGAATGAACAATGGGAAAGAGGAAACAAAACCAAACAAGAAAAGAAAGAGAGCAGGTAATTTGCTTCAATCGATCTCTGAATATAGACCTCTCTCTCCATTATGAGCTAGCAAAATACTTTTTAAATGTGAGCTAAGAAAATCAAGCTATTTTGCAAATTAGAACAGATCCAGGTGTTTTTTTTTAAAAGGATAGGATTTTTCTTTAGTCAGAACATGATTTTTTAAAAATGGGATGAGGAGGAAGAACTGAAAGAATGAAGGTTTAGACATGGTAAAAAATGAAGCTGTTCATGAAAGATTAAAATAAGGAGGTATATCAAATCTAGGCACCTGTAGTAGAGACTGTATGCCTTGTGGATATTAGGTAAGGTTATTTTGTGAAGGATCAATAAACAAGAATTTATAAAGCACCAACCATGTTCCAGGAATTCTAATAAATCAATAAGAACATAGAGACCCAAGTGAATTTATCCCTCTGCAATGAAAAGAGTCCTAGGGATGCTCCAAGAATGTATATGTAATATGAGAGCAGATAGAGTCCGGGAGCTGAAGGAGTGTTGGGAGTGGTGGATTGGTGGTTTTGGATCCACTTCCTTTGGGTTCTGCCATCTTCTGAAAATCATCAAGAGAAGAAAAGGACAGAAAAATAGGAAGTGTTATTTTCCCCCCACTTCTGGGTTGCAGGAACTCAGGGAAACATTGGGGAAATGCAACCTCAGGGAAATATTACCTCCAGTGCTCTCTCCCTTTCAGAGTGTTGAAGTAGAACCTCATTTCTTAGAGGAGATTGCAGAAACTCATCAATTAATTGTCCTGTAGTCATAGCTAAGGGGTACTATGATAACCCAATAGGGATTACTGAACAGGAGGTAAACAAATGATATTTCCTCAAAAACAATCCAAATGGAGTAGAAGTCAGATTTTTGGAAATCTTGTAAGAAGGACTGCTAAAGTACCTCATCCCCCAAACATCCATAAGTTGCAGGCTTTCATGAGAAGAATAATCAGAAAATGCATTGCATTTCTTAATATTTGGATGATGATCTTTTTCATCATCAGAGTGGAAAAATCATGGCATATAATTTTCAACGTACAATTTAATGAAGAAAAATGATGATTCAATCGTAGATGAATTGAAGAAAGAACAGGCCAAGCAAATATATGCTGGAAGCAACCCAAGTTTGAAATCATTATAGCATTGTGTTAAAGGTATCAGTAATAATAGAAGATAAAAAAGGAATGAGAAAAAAATCAAAGCATAAATGCTAACACACAAGTTTACATTTTCATCTTCATTAACTCTTAGGAGATTATGAATACATCTATCAGTGGTATTTCTATGAAAGTATGAGAAGACAATAATACAGTTTTGGCAAAAGATTTTTTTTTTAAATAAAAGACCAGGATGCTACAAAGACATAATTGATGGAAAAGAACAGAGCATATAATATTTTGTTGTATTTGTTCTTTATTGAAGTGAATTAATAGTATACTATTGTTAATTAATAAATAAGTATTAATTTTTGGAAAAAATGGAACAAGAAGGAAAGCACTATAAAAATAATAAAGGCTTACACCTCCACAAAGATGAGGTTTTTGTGAGATAGAGAATGCAAAGAACAATATTCCTATTTTAGAGATGAGGAAACTAAGGTTAAGTAACTTGTACAAGGTTACAGGATGTCAGAGTTGAGATGCAGAGTGTTGTCTCCCAGATTTAAATTCAGGATCCTTTCCACTGCTCTGCCCACCCCAGATCTTATAGACCAGGAGGTGATGCTCTCTGGGTCTCCACAAAAGGCTAAAGCCTGAAATGGGTAAATGACAGTTTAAGTCCTTCTGAGTTCCACTACAGTCCCCTGGAGGAAGTGCTATAACTCAATGGTGTGTGGATGTGAACCTGGAATTAAAAAAAAAAATTTTTAGGGGCAGCCAGGTGGTACAGTTAGTAAGAGCTCTGGCCCCAGAGTCGGGAGACCTGGGATCGAATGTGGGCTCAGATACTTAGTACCACACCCAGAAATAACTGGCCGTGTAACCTTGAACAAGTTACTTAACCCTAATTGCTTTAAAAAAATTAAAAAAAATTTTTTAAATTATTTTTTGAGGGGGTAAGGCAGGCAATTGGGGTTAAATGACTTGTCCAAGGTCACACAGCTAGTGAGTGTGATCAAGTGTCTGAGGATGGATTTGAGCTCAGGTTCTCTGGACTCCAGGGCCAGTGCCACCCAGCTGCCCCCAAACCTGGGATTCTTGAAAGTCATTAAAGCAGAGCCCAAGATCTGGAAGGTTCTACCAAACTTGGGTAATAATAATCTGAGGATAGTCAATTAAAATCAGGGACTATATAAATTCAGAGATTATAAAGTCCAGGCCCCTCATTTTATAAATTTAGAAACTGAGACCCAGAAAAGCCAAAGAGGTCACTCAGGGTCACTTAGGTAGTAAATGGCAGTGCTGACATTAAACCTAGATCTTCAGACTCTAAATTCAGCATTCTTTCCACTCTGGCTTACCTTCGCACAGAACAGTATGGTTTGCAAAAGGCTTTACGGCCTCGACTTCATTTGGTTCTCAACAACTTTTGTGATGTAGGGAAGAGGAGACTTACTCTCCTTGCTTTATAGGAGGAAACTTGGTTAAGTGACTTGCCCATGGTCACACAACTAGTGTCAAACCTTGGATTCTAAGCTGGGTCTCTTTGGATTCAAGATCCAGTCTTCTTTCCACTGCACCAGTGAACCTGTCATCCAAGGACCAAGCTAGCTAAATTAGGAGAGACTCATTATTATAGGTTGGCTATAGGATGTTGGCATTTTCAGCCATAATGCCTCATAAAGACCATTGGCAGGGAGAGTATCCCCCCACCCTAGGGAAATCCCAGGTCTTCGGAGCAACTTCTGATACAGGCTGATGCTGACCTGGCATTCCCAGAGCCTTCCATCTTTCTAAGGTAATTTCCTAAGATGTGAAGAACAAGCCCCTTCCTTAATTACACTGTGTGTGGAATGAGCCGAGTAGGTCAGGAATGGGCGAACCATTTACAGACTGACTGTCACCTCTGACTGCTCTGTCCTTATCGTCCCTTCACACCTTGTTGTCAGTCTTTGATGCTCAGCTGTCCTTCTTCTCCCACGCCCCCAGTTCAGCCTATAAACATTCCTGCCACCTTCTTATCCTTCCTGTTGACTTCCCAGAAATATGCCGATGCTTTGAAACAGCTCTGCCCGCACAATTGGGGAGGAACCCTGAGTTTTAAAATGTTCAGAGTAAGCAGAGGGCTGAATAAAAGCAGTCTAATTACACTTCCGTTCTCCTCTTTTCACCTTCTTCCCCTTTGAATGTTTTTAAAGATAGATTTAACTAGCGTTTGCTGAATACTCTAGACCAGGGCTTCCTAACTGGGGGTCTATGGAGACATTTCAGGGTGTCTGGGAACTCTCATGGAAAAAAAATTACATCTTTAATTTCATTAACCTCAAAGTGGAATTCAGCGTTTCCTCCAGTTATTTAGAAACATACTTCTGAGAAAGGGTGACTAGGCTTTATCACATTGGGACTGAAAAAAGGGGAAAAAGCTCTGCTCAAAACCCAGGTCTGAGTGAGGCATTGTGGGGAATCGAGTCTGGTCTCCGGAGCTTGTCATCTATTTTCAGATATGAGACTAATGCTGTATGAACTTACCAGAGGATAATAACAATAACAATATCTGACATTTATGAAAACTACAATAATAATAATTTATGTAAGTAGTAATAATAGTTGACATTTATAGAAACATTAACAGCTGATATTTGTACAGATAATAATAGTTAACATTTATATGAATAATAGCTGATGTTTGTATAAATGATAATAATAGCTGACGTTTATATAAATAATAACTAACATTTATATAGCACTTTATGTTTTTCTTTAACTTCTTTGTTCCTATCTTGATTTTACACTCTCAATATATCCCTTAAATAAATAATTACTGATATTAAATAAGTTAATAATTAATAAATAAGTTAAATGATGAAAAAGAAAGAGATTAGGAAAACTAGCAAATCCATTGAGTATAACAGTGTTTTCATCCATATTTCCCCATTTCTCATTTCTTCTTCAGGATCGAGCTCAGTTCATGATAAATGATTTTGCCTTCATTGTCATTCTTTCCATTTGCATTGTTTTAATCATCATGTGGACTGTTTTCTTGGTTCTCCTACCTTCCCTGTGCTTCAGTTCGTATAAATCTTCCCATACCTTCTGCCATTTCTTATGCCTCTGTAAGACTCCATCACATTCATGCATGGCCCTACGCGTGGTTTGGTCCTTTCTCAACCAATGGTCTTCTACTTTGTTTCCCCTTCTTTGCTACTCCAAAAATGAATGCTTATCTGTTTACATTTTATAGACATCATCCAGTTATTTCTTCCCAACAATGCTCTGTGTTAGGTAACATAGATATTATTGTCCCCATTTTGTAGATGAGGAAACCATGACTGAGATTATAAAATGACCTGTCCAAGATCACCCAGCTATCAAAAGCCAGAAAAAGAACTCAGGTTTCCTGATTCCAAACTCAGTGTTCTTTCCACCCCTAGAATAGACACCTCCATTCATGGGATCACTCTAAGGCTCAGTAGGCGGCAAATAAAATCAGGAATCATAGATCTAGAGCTCAGAGGCCATAGTCCGACCTCTTCCTTTTACAGATGGAGAAACTGAGGACCAGGAGGGATAAGTGTCTTGCCCAGTGTAATGCTAGCAGTAAGCATCAGCAGTGGGAGTGAAGCTGGGTCCTCAGACTCTAGGGCTAGGGACTTTTTCTGTGGTGCCTTGATATCTTCCTGTGGACTAGCTGTAGGTTTGTTGGCAACAGATTTAGGTTTGTGGTGAGAGAGGAACTGAAGACGTGAGCTTTCTACAGTAGTCAAAAAATTGTGCAGGCACAGTTGGGTGGACATTGCCTTCTCTTCAAGCCCTGTGGCCCATCCAGGAGCTCACCTCTGGTTGGTGAGGGGTTGTCTGTCTCTTAGCTGTGGGCTAGTAGAAAGAGAATAATTCTTGAAATAGGAAAAACTAATCCAAGCCAAACCCTGGAGTTTGAGTCTGGGCTCTAACACTTGGTAATTGGTTGACTATGGACCAGGGTCTTTTATTATGGGGATTTGTTCTGTGAAGTTTGGATTCAGTCAAAGGGCCTCCCTTGAGGACCTAGAGGGCCACATGTGGCCTCAAGGCCGCGGTCCCCACCCATGGCCCAGGCATTTACCTGATCTAAGGTGAGGTCTCTTCCAGCTCTCCTTTCCATCATCTCCTGTAAAATAGCCATACTTTGAAGCCTCCCCCTAACAGGGGCCCCTGGACTTAGGGTGAGCTTACCAGAAGGGGGACAATGACAAAAATTTAGATTTTGCTTGGACTGCATGTGAACCAGGTAAACTGAGACACCACCTTGTCACTCTCTAAGCCTTGCAATGGTTCTCAAAGTGTGGTCCAGGGGTGACCTTTTGGGAGGTCTTCAAGGTCAAAATTATTTTCATAATAATACTGTTTTGATTTCTAATAAGGTAAATAATGACATATATAATTCACATAAACAAAAACTCGTGTGTGTGTGTGGGGGGGTCTTCAACAATTTTTAAGAATTGTAATAAAGATCCTAAGACTATAGCATTGAGAACCACTAATCAAAAGGGTAAGTGTCCTGGGGCTCTTGGCGCATGTCCAGAGGGACTGAGATGGTAAGAGGATTCCAGGGAGCAGGCGATCTCTCTCCACATGGAGGAAAAATATAAGAGAAATGCCTTAGAGGGACAGACTGTGGCCTGTGTCTACACCTGGGAAGACATTCTATAATGAGTTTTTGTCAAATAACCAGATATCGAAGGGAGACTTTTTTACTGGCTGTGGAGACAGATATTCCAAAAGGCCCTATTTTCAGTCATTACCTTATTTACGTGTGGAGAATCTCGGTGACTCTTTTGCTTATGCATCTGGTGAAGGACACGGAGTCTCCAACCTTTGGAGTTTTGAAATGTTGGGAAAGTGAGCTCCAGAATTTGGAAGTCAGAGTCCAGGCTGGGTCTCTCAGCCATCACAGCACTGACGCCCTGGGGAGTAAGGAGTGATCTTTGAATTTCCCACCCAATGTAATCTGGTATGAGGACCCATCTCAGCTTTGCATGTGAACCTGGTGGGACCAATGCTCTGTAGGAACTAAGCCCACTTGAGCCCCTGACCCTCCCATATCTGGCCTCCAGACTAAGGTAGCACAGGGAAGAGTTTGCCCTGCAGGTGCTGGGGAAAGTATATATCTGCTTGTTCTGACTATGTTTTTAAAGGAAATATCCTTTTACAAAAGTAAATTCTATTAAAAGGCTCAATAAAACTGGGGTGCCAGTCATTGGCCCCTTAACAAAGGGAGTAATGCAGCCAGGAGAGCCCAAGTGCATGCAGGTAAAGAAAAAGTCACCCCAAGCTCCTGGGCATGCCCTGGAATCCTGAGGAGAGCGAGCCAGAGCGCTTCATGGCCAACAAGTCGGAATGTTCTGCTCGAATAGTTCCTCTCTTCTGTTCTCTTGGGAACTATTTTGTCTCTCTCACCTACTTATTTTTATTTCCTTGTTTTTTTTGGAGGGGCAATTGGGGTTAAGTGACTTGCCCAAGGTCACAGTCTGGTAAGTGTAAAGTATCTGAAGCCGGATTTGAACTCTGGTCCTCCTGACTCCAGGGCCAGTGCTCTATTCACTGCGCTACCTAGCTGCCCTTCACCTACTTCTGAGATAATTTTTTTTTTCAAAGAAAATAATGTCATAAGCTCATTGATTTATTACTGCAAGGTCATCTGGCCCAACCCCCTTATTTTTTGGATGAGGAAACTGAGGCCGGAGGGGTTATATGATTGCCTATGGTCGTGCATAGTAAGCATCAGAACCCAGTTTCAGTTCAGCCTCCCTCTGTGTGCTGACTTAATATCAATGGGTGTGTGCCTTTGTGGATTTACACAACCAAAGATAAGCTTTGTGCTGCTACCCGCTACCCCCTGCTTCTTGAACTTGCTTTATAGCTCATTGAGCTCTCACTGTGTGGTCTTCACACGGTAGAGTTGACTGCAGAAGCTGGCAGGCATGCTTAAATTGGGATGCAGCATTTGCTCTTAGTAAGGAAACAGTCTGTGGTAAGAAGAAAACAATGCATAGTGAGCAGAGTTTTGAGCTGGTTGTTTCCTAGACCGAAGAAGTCCTCAGATGGTACCAGAAACTCCTTCAAACTAGGCGATGTCCTGCTTGAATCCCTACCTCCTCCCTGCCCGTCCCCTGTGATCCCACAAAGCAGCGCCCACTGGGCTGCTGGTTTCCCCTTCCAGCAGGGCTGAGAAACAAAATCTCTGCATGTGGGACTTGCACTTTAGGGGACAGACTCAGGATCTAGGTGGATTCAGAAGTCTGAGGCTCCCATTGTCAGAGTCTGGAGCTGATCTCAGTCTTCCTTCTTTAGCAGCTAGCAAGGACCTCCAACCTCCTCTGACACCATCAAGCCCACCATGGATCTCAGTGAATGGACTCAGTGGCTGGTTGGTTCCAGGAAGGAGAAGCCTGTTACCATCATTGCCACCCTGCCCACCCTTGTTCTGACTGTGACATTCTTCTCCTCTCTTCTTGTCTCTACTCCCCAGTCAAATGCCTTCTGTTCTGTTAGAGCAGGATGAGGGGAAGGCAGGCAGAGTAGGAGGGGGGCTACATGAGGAACTTTCTACCCCCTTCTCTTCCCAGATGAGGAAACTGAGGCCCAAAACGAGCTGCTCACAGTTCCCCAGTTAATGAGCAGTAGAACTGGGTCTATGACCTGGGTATCTTGGTTCTCAGCACTCCTTTTTTTCTATTATGCATGCAGAGTGCCTCTGAGGGAATGCATTTATCAAAGGTTTGCCTTCCTGGCAGGAGTTCTGCGGCTGAATGGGAGCATTGGACATGCAAATGAAGGGAGAGTGATGCCAAGTCAGAGAAGGGCATAGGGAGTTAAAAGAGAAGAGGAGGAAGGCAGACTTCTGTCTGACGATTTGGCTTTAGCCAGTCCCACTTACATCTGCTTCCTCCCAGGAAAACACTCCCTGGGTTATTAAGACTATAGCGTGAGTTCTAAAGGGAGGAAAGATGAGGCTTTTAAAATGGGTCAGTTTTACAGCACTGCCCTTATAAATTCACTGTGCCCAAGTAAACCACGAGCCCCTCACATCACTATGGATATCTTGAGAAGAAGAAGATGGAGAAGGAGAAAGAGGAGGAAGAGAAGGGGAAGAAGGAGGAGGAGGAAGAGGAGGAGGAGGAGAAAGAGGAGGAGGAGGAAGAGGAGGAGGAGGAAGAGGAGAAGGAGGAAGATGACAGTGATGATGACCCAGTTAATTCTGACCCTTCCTTTTGACATGCTCCTGTGCTTCATCCTGGCATGGAGGAGTCCCTGGTTTCCAAAAGGTTATGCCAGCAGAGCACAATGTCCTACCAAGCTGGAAAGGGTGCAAGTATTGTCCCAGAGCAATAATTAGGGTAGAGTAATCAGGGCTTTTGCCCAGGCTTGTAAAATGTATAGGGAGCTAACATTACTCACACTCCTGCAGCAGCAAAGAAACAATTAGTACTCATTTAGCAAAGATTGGAGGATCATAGATCTAGAGCAAGGGTTCTTAATGTGGGGTCTATGAGCTTGTTTTTTTAAAATATATTTTGGTAAATATATTTCAATATAATTGTTTCCTTTGCAGACCCATGTATTATATGCATTTAAGAATATTATTCTGAGAAAGGTTTGTGGTTTTACCAGACTGCCAAACAGAAAAAAAAAAACATCAAGAATTTTCTAATTAGAGGCTATTGACCAACATCCTCATTTCACATATAAGGAAACTGATATATGGAGAGGTTGTGATTTGCCCAACTAGGAAAAATATCTAAAGCAGGATTAGAACTCAAATTTTTTTGACTCTAAGTCTGATGCCTTCATGCTCACATCACTCTTCTTACACCATTCTAATTAGTTAAAAAAGAAGTAATAAGATGACATCCTACCAGCGACTGCATCCTAGGTGACCCCTTTTCCAAATTGGGTCTGTCCTGTTCTCCCTTGGGAGATGTCTTCCCCAGCAGCAGCAATACAGTCCACTGGTTTCTGGGCCCTTGGGGGCTGGTGGGCTAGGATCTCTGTCTCCTCTTTCACCTTGACCCCATGCCAAAGCACCAGGAGTTTTTGGTTTTTTGTTTGTTTTCTTTACCTGTCATCACTCCTACCCAAACTAAAATTGTCTTTAAAATCTGATTCAAGAGATGTTTTGTGCTGTTTGCCTCAGACACCAAAATTGCTAGCTCTGATGAAGACAGTATCTTAAGGTTTGGAGGTCACAATCAGCAAACCAAGCACGTGTCTTTACCTGATGAAACCCCCAATCCTTGAAGTATTGAGGTGCATAATTCTGGTAACCTTTCTTGATTCAAATTTCAGTGAAATTCAACAAATGTTCATTAGGCACCAAGCTGGGCTGTATCACAATGGCATGGAGCTAGGGCTATAATCTATCTGGCATAGGGAGTTCCCAGTGAGGAACTTGGTCAACCAAAGCAGAATCGGCATCTTTTCAGTCTTTTATGGGCTTAGAGCATGGAGGAATTCTTAACATGGGATTTGCAGACCCCCCCAAATTTCCATGGGTAGGTTTCACAGGGTTTGCAAAATTGGATGGAGGGAGGGGGATATCACATCTTCAATTTCTCTAACCTCCAACTAAAATGTATTATTTCCTTTAATTCTTTTAAAACATTATTCTGAGGAGGGGTCCACAGAGCTTTCCAAGACTGCCAAAGGAAGCAGTGCCATTTAATTTAAATGGTTAAGAATGCCTGTCTCAGAAAATTACCCAAGGGCATTGAGCCTTAAGTCACTTGTCTGGAGGCTTCTATGTAGTGCTTGACAGAAACAGGACTTGAACCCAAATCTTCCTCATTCTGAGGCCAGCTTTCTAGCCACAACAGCTGGGCCTCCTGACTCAGGAGGTTGCTTAAACAAAATGAAAACAGTTTCTGCCCTTAAGCAACTCACAATACACTGGAAGAACTTTATTTTTAGACAGAACTTTTTGTTTCCCTGTCAGAATTTCCTTGGGTTTTAAGTCTATCTATAGAACGGGCTGCGGGGTATCTAGGTGGCTCAGTAGATAGAACTCCGAGCCTAGAGTCTGGAAGATCTGAGTTCAAATCCAGCCTCAGATACTTACTAGCTGTGTGGCCCTGGGCAAGTCACTTAACCCTGTTTGCTTCAGTTTCCTTGTCTGTTAAAATGAGTCAGAGAAGGAAATGGCAAACCACTCCTGTATCTTTGCCAAGAAAGCCCCAAATGGGGTCAGGAAGATTTGGACACAATTAAAATGAGTAAACAACAACAAAACAGAAGAGGCTAATAAAAAACTTTATTTGACAAAAAATTATTCCCCTTGGAACTTCTAAGACCCAAAACCAAACCCACGAGGTCAGAGGCTACCTACAGGGGGACATGACCAGAGGTGGTCTTCTTGGATGAAAGTCATGGGCAGGCTCTCGGTGACCCTTGTGGGCTGGGTTCCAGAGGGTTCTAGATTCCTTTGTTTAGCCAGACTTGTGTTGGGAAGTGTGTTTGGAAATCTCAAAGCCAGATGAAACAGGAATGGAAAAGGAATGAGAGGAAGGTGTCCCCAGCTACTGTTGTAAGAGAGATTATTTGGCTAGATACTGGTTCTAGAAATCTCCAAATCCAAATGGTAGCATTGAACTGAGCTCCTGGAGCCTGGGTGGATGTAGAAGCTGGAGAGGGGGATGGGGAGACAAGGGCAGGATGCCTTCCTCTAATTCAAGATCCCTTGGGTCCCCTGCTCAGGAGTCATCCAAGGGAAAACGGAGAGTAGGGCCCAATTGTGCGTGGATCCATTGAGGACGCTGCCAAAGTACAGATTTTGTCCTCACCACAAGATGGCGCTTGTGTGACTGGTTAGCATTGCCTTAATGGTATTGGATGGTTGGCCAGTGGTCCATGAGCCTGAGTAGTGAAGGGCTGCAGATGCATCTCCCTAGAGCTGTCGCAATAGCCAGAGACGAAGTGCTCCCCAGAAAAGGGCTTTCCCAATGTGATTTCAACATTCTGCAGCTGAAGAGATGGCGTTCTCTTCATTCCACGCCAATCTTGCTTCCCCCTCCCTTCTTCCTATGCAAGGACCACTCCTAGAGCAGATTCTTCCCCAGGTCCACCTTTTGCGAAAGCAGAGTTGCCTCTTTTGGGGATGGGGTGGTGGGGACAAGTCCCCTGTGTCAGTATTTTAGGGAGGAGAAGGCATGATGTGTATGTGGTGGTGGAGAGCACCCAAAGAACCTAGGGTCATTGGAGTGTAGATTAAAAACCGGAAGAAAACTTAGAAGTCATGATTTTTTACAAGTGAAGAAATTGAGTCCCAGGGAGTTTCAGTGACTAGCCCAGGTTTACATGGCTAGGAAACAGTACTGTTGGTGAGTTCCCTTGGGATATTCCTGCCTTGCCAAAGAATGCAAACAATTAGCATGAGGGGAAATTTGAAAGACCTGGGTTCAAATCTCACCTCTTTTGCTTACCCTCTGTATCTTCTCTTAGTTTCCTTATCTGTAAAATGAAGGTGTTCTATGAGACGACCTTTGAGGTCCCTCCCAACTCTAGAGCTATGCTCCTATAACACAGGACAGCCAATTCAACAACAATTCAGCAAGCGCTCTATTAATGACCTGCTACACCCTAGGAACTATGCTACACAGTTGGGATATAAAGACAAAAATCTAAAAATTCTGCCCTCGAGGGGTTTCCATTCCATCTGGGAATGTGGTTCAGGATCAAGAAATGAAAGAGATCAAAGGCTCATGGACTTCTAAGCAGTAGTATGACCTATGGTTCATGAAGATAGTCTTCAAGAACAGTTCCAAAGACAATGGATGTGAGGAGCTTCAGAAACATCATTAAAAAATGATATTTAATGGACACGAAATGATTGCTTCCTGATGTGGGCATCATTTCAGAATCAAGGTCAAAGGTCAAGATCAATACCAAATTAGAGTGACTAGTAGTGAGGTGAAGATGCCCCTATTAGGTATTTGGAGCATCCTTTCATGTGATTGTCAATAGTTTGAATTATTTCTTCTTTTGAAAATTGTGCACTGAGTGTTCCATTATACCACTCTGTCCCTTTAGCAGGAATGGGCCTCCTGAGATCCATAGTCATTCAAGAGAGATTGGTCTCACTGTCTACACTGGAGAAACAAAAATGGGTGAAAAATATACATTACCCAGATTATGGCATTCACCAGAGTGGGAAATCCATTGACTTGGCTCATTAGTACATCTATTTTGGACAGCACTGCATACGGGCAATGAACCAGGTCCAGAAATGAAAAGGAGAAGGACAGGAGCCTGGATAACATTTGGGAAATCACTTGCACACCTCTTTGAGGCTCAATTTCCTCCCCTGTAAAACGGGAATAATGAGATTATATTATCTAACAATTATTAATAATTAATTATATTATCATATCTTTATATGATAATTTTGATGTTAATTATATTGATAGGATATGTTATGATAGCATCAATGTTATTAATAATATATAATAATAATATCCTTAGTCAAAGGAAATGGTGGGAAGGGAAGGGAGAAAGACCCTGTGATGGGAATCCTGCTGGATTTTGTAATGAGGTCAATGCTTTCTGCTGTGTCCCAGACCCAGGTAGCTCCCAGACTGGAGCAGCTTGGTCCACTCCTAGAGTTGTCCAGCAGTTGGCCGTTCTTATGATTCCTCCAGTCTATACCAAGTCCTCACAAAGAAATCTCAATTTCTGCTGATTTCTCTTACCTGCAGTCGTTGGGGAAATGCATTCCTACCTTGCTCCTTGCCCCATGGAAGGACTAGCTGGGAGCATCCAGGGAGTGCTCCCCTTCTTCCTCCTTCTAGCAACCTGCCTAAAACCCCCAGGCAGATGCCCTTTCGAGATCAAGGGAACCAGAAACCCAGCGTGCTGGGAAATGTGGTGTGCACACACTTCCCAGCTCACCAAGCCTTCATGACCCAATTTGGTCCTCCTGAGTCTTCCTCTGACTTGGCTGGAAGGCATTGGGAAAGGGCTTTGCAAACTCAAAATTACTAGAGAAATGTTAGTGATTGTTCCCCAAATCCTCAGCATCACCATGGCAATCATGGTGTTCACTTGTATCTGGTCCACTGGGCCACTCCTGGAGATCTCCATCTCTGCATCATCCATTTTGTCATTCCTTGTGTCTTGATCACCTAATGGCCCCATCTACTTTCATTCACCATCTCTTTCCTCCTTGCCTTTGAATTCCTCCTGCTAGAACACCCTCCCTCTCACCTCTACCTCTTGGAAACCCTGCCTCCTGTTAAAGCACAGCTCAGGTGTGATCTCCAATATGTGATGTGACCTTCCCATATCCTACCATCATTAATGCCCTCCCAATTTTTAAAATTGCAATTAATGACCTTGTATACATTTGCATATCCTTTGCAGTGACCTATCAGTCACTGTTACATTTATTTGGAGGGGGTGGGGAGTGGGATGCACATTCCTTGAAGGCAAGGATTATTTCTTTTTTTGCCTCTGAATCATCAGCACGTGGTAGGTGCCAGGCAAGTGCTTGTTAAATTAAATCAGACCTATAAGAATGTCTGGAACTCCATTATCTGCTGGACACGCCCATGACACGTCCAGACCAAACTCATCCTCCTTGCTCTGATCTCTCCATCCCCAAGCCCTAGATCAGATCCAATTCCACCTTCTCTGTTCTGTAGAGCAGAAGAGGTCCTAGAGTTTTGCTCATTTTACAGATGAGGAGGTTGGGAGTGTCCTGGAATTGGAATGCTGTGCCTCTGAGTCCAAATTCCACTATATCACACGCCCGCCCTTCCCAGGGAAACCCTATTATCTGTCACCCAGGTCCAGCATCTTGGATTTATCCTTGACTCTCTCCAGCTCATGTTCCACTTTGCCATCAGTCACCAAGCCCTGGTAATTGCAATTTTTCTCTCATCAGTCACCTTGTTTCCACTCCCACTCCGCCCACTCCACTGGTCCAGGCCCTCATTATCTCTAATTTAATAGCCTCCTAATTGCCTGTCCCTGCTCTAATCCATCCTAGACACTGAGGCCAGATTAATCTTACTGAAATTACTATCCCTGTGCTATCCCTATGCCCAGAACTGTCAAGCTTACCTCTGATTTGGGCAAGAAGTTTGTGTTATTAAGTCTGGCACTCTGGCCCCAACTTATCTTTCCAGCCTTTTCTCCTATTTTCCAGGTCCACCACCCACCTCCACTGACCATGGGCATTAACTTTCATGTGACTATTTCTCTTTCAGTGTCCACTGATCGATCTCTTGGAGTGCCCTTCCTTCTTTTTAGACTCTCCAACTCTACCTGCCCTTCGAGGCCCTATTTACCTGTTTGAATCTCACCTCTTCCTGGAAGGCCTCCCTCACCTGTCAGCCCACAGTGGATTCCTCTGAAGTCCCATGCTATGTTATTTGGCTCTAAACCTGAAATCAGACATATACACATTGATTCCTGACACTTCATAAGTGTTCTGAATACAATAGATATTTAATAAACACGAGTTCAATTGACTCCACTTGATACAAATGGGAAATTTCATGGGTTGAAATACAACTGGGTCCAAATAACTGAAAGTGATGATTACAGGTAGGGTGAGTAAGTTAGGGGTGGGTGTGAGCGAGGCGTAATGTAGACCAATTTGGATTGTTGAAGAAGAGCTTGTGTCATCAGGGAAGTACAGGTTAGAAGAAGATTTACATGGTCCTATTGGTCCCAGGGTCAGGGAAAATGGGTAAACAGCCTGAGGGTCCTCTGGCATCCTCATATCCAGGGAAAGTAAACCAAGTCTCCTGTATTCAAGGGCGGAGAGGAGGAGACTCACATAGGCTGGGAGGTGTGGACAGGCTGCGATCTGCATCTCGGGAGGGAACCATCCACTCAATGAGATCACCAACTTCTTTGAATATTTGAGTATATACAATGAAGACAATATCTAGGGAATCCCCAGCTTCAGATTTGAAAGATTCCCTGGAGGCCACAGAGTTGAATCCACAAATGACTGAGAATGTCCTCTTTATGGTAGGATTTTCCTCAAGAAATGGCAGTCCTTGATCTTTTTTTCAGCCCACTATTGTTGTCACTTAGTCCCTTTATGCTTCAGCTCCCTCATGTGTGGAGTGAAGGGGTCGGCTTTGATGGCTTCTCCTAGCTCTAAAATCAGTGATCCCAGAGATCTGGTCCTGATTCCATCTCTCTTTCCACAGCATACGAACTTCTCACTATTGAGTGTACATATGACTTGAGAATCAAGTTAACCAGTCAGGAGGTGAGAATGAGACTCAACATATGGACTTGCAACCTTTAATGTATTATCGGAACCAGAAGGAGGTCTCCAGGGTGCTGGGTGTACCCTCTATGAAAAACTTAGAGAAAGCTGTGGGCAAGGATCACACAGGATAAGGAAGTGTGGAGGAATCACAATCTTCTGAAGAGGAAGCCTTTACCCTGGTAAAATCCCAGAGTGACTAAAATATCAGAGTAGGCAGATACTAGAGTAAGTACAGGGAATCCAGGGGTACAGGTATAATAACTATCTCCATTTTATAAGTGAGGAAACTGAGGCCCAGAGATGTGAAGTGATTTGCCCAAGATCTACTAAGTGAGATTCAAACCCAAGTTTCCTGGAGTTTTTAAAGGTATAGAAATGTACAAAAACAACTCTAAAGGCAGGGATGAATTGGGACTGCCTCTGCTGGGACTGAAAGGTTTAGCTCTTTGAAATACAAGTTCTTTGTTCCCTAGGGGAAAAAATGAGCTGAGAGCTACAGAAGAACAAAGATGAAGAAACAGCCTGCAAAGCATTCATGAAGATGGAGGAAAGTTTGCTGTAAATCTGAAATGGCAAAACCTGGAAACAACCCGATCCTCCACCATCACCCCAGAGGAGAGGTTGCGAAGGCTTTCCTAATGGGAAAAGCAGAAGTAGCTGTTGATCCGCCTTGGGGGATGATTTAATGGGATGAGTATTTCTAGAGTTCGGGGTTTGTGGGAAGAGAGGCAGCTCCTGCCCAAGAACTGCAGATGCTTTTAACATGTGACTCTGAAAAGGAGAGTGACCCTTTAATAGCCGTTTCAAAAAGCCTTGCTCAGGTGCTCAATGATGGCGTCCTAGGAGGAGAGTTTTTATTGGCCCTCTGAGACATGAAATCAATCAATCCACAAGCTCTCATTCAACACCGTCATGTGCCGGACACTGTGCTATTTTTTGGGGGATACAAAAACAAAAATTGAATCAGTGTCTACCCTCAAGATGTGTACAGTCTAACTAAGGGAGACATGAATGTATGTAGTCATTCTTCCAGAGCAAGGTCAGTGACCACCTCCTTCAGTGTTCTAGGGGTACCAGGCTCCAGGAGATGAAATTCTCAACAATACTTTTTATCCTCATAGAATCCTTGACCTGAAAGGAATGATAGATAGATGGATAGATAGATAGATAGATAGATAGATAGATAGATAGATAGATAGATAGATAGATAGATAGATGGATAGATAGATAGATAGATAGAGAGATAGAGAGATAGATAGATAGAGAGATAGAGAGATAGATGAGCAGGTAGGTAGGTAGATAGATAAATGGATTCATGGATGGATAGGTAGATAGGATAGATAAATTAATGGATGGATATATGACTGGCTAGATAGATGAGTAGATAAGTAGATAAGATAGTAGATAGATTAATGAATGGATGGATGGAGAGATAGAGAGATACAGAGGTGAGTAGGTAGAGAGAGCACTTACATGCACTTACTACATTCCTGCCATGGTGCTAAGAGTTAAAGAGACAAATAAAAACAAAGACAGCTCCTGTCCTTAAGGAATCTATATTCTAATGAGGGAAATCGACACCATCCTTAGTTGTGTTGCCTGAAAGGGGAGGGGGAAAAGGGGACAATGACCTAGGTGAAATGTGTAGCAGATGGTCATCTTTGAAGGAGACATTTTAGTCAAGAGTAATGTGAAACATTGTTAGGGTTCTTCTCAAAACAATAGGGCCACAGAAGGAGTCATCATTGTGGAGAGGATGGCATATGGGAAATGTTTGTTTAGGGCAATTAACTTGCCCAAGTTCATGCAACTAGCCCTATAATGCATGTTTTTTGGGGGGGAGAAATCTCAAGTTCTCTCTCTCTCTTTCCCTCTCCCCTCTCTCCTTTCCTCTCCCTCCCTGTCTCTGTCTCTCCCTTTCTCTCTGTCTCTGTCTCTCTGTCTTTCTCTATCCCTCTCTATTTCTGTCTGTCTGTCTCTCTCTCTCGCACTTCCTCCTTTCCTTCCCCTCTCTTTCTTTCTTTGGTTCTTCCTCACTTTTTCCTGTCTCTTACAAATTTACTACCTTATTTTTACCTCACAGTAACTTCCCAATATATTCCTTCTTCATGCCACCAAGAAAACTATCTTTATAGCAAAAAAGAAAAAAATGAGCAACATTGGCCAACCCATCAATCAAATCCACTGGTGTATACAATGTTCTGTGTTTGTAATCCATACTCTACCTCTGCAAAGAACAGGGGAAGTGCATTCTCATAGGGCTTATTTGTGTCTAAGCTTGCTCACTCCTATAAGAAGGGGACAGTCAGCATTCATATAGCACCTTAACATGTGAAGAACGTCTCGCATATATTATCTCAGGTGACTCCTGTGTGGTAGAAGCTGTTGTTGTCTTCATTTTTACAGATAAGGAGACTGAGGCTCATAGAGGTTAAGACACTTGTCCAGGGTCACCTAACTGGCAAATAATGAAGGTGGGATTTGAACTGCAAATCTTCCTGTTCCAGTTTTTTCCCTTTTCCTTCTCTTCTTCCACTCTTTCTACTATAGATCTCCCTCATTAAAACAGATGAGCCAATCAATCTCTTTGGCCCTGGTAAGTGATAATATGAGAGGTATGGTCACATTCCAGTGCTAAAGGACCATGTGGTTCCATCCAAATATAGGCCAGTTAACTTTGCTCTGTTCTGTGACCAGGCTTTACCTGTGATCTGTGACAGCTGTGTGTATTTGGTTAGGAGGGGGAAAGGGTAAGAGTCAGACCCAGGGTGAATCCATCTCCACTGCTACAGACACAACTTGGCTCATTGATAGTGAGTGACTAGGATACATAGGATCAAAGCTTTTGGACTTGGAAGGGATCTCAGAGGCCATCTATTTCAACCACCTCACTTTACAGAAGAGGAAACTGAGTCCCAGAGAGACTGGGTGACTTGGCAGTGGTCCGACATCTAGTAGATGGTAGAACTGGAAGCCAGGTCATTAGCCTCTGTTTGCAAAGGGAAAGACTTTCTCTTATCTCTTGCTAACTGCTGTGACCCAAGTAATTAGTGGCTGTGACTCTGTGCCCTGGACCCAGTGACTGGGCATGTGGGGGGTAAGTCTGAGCTCTGGGGGGAGGATATCAAACTAGTCCAACAAGTACAATTGCTCGGCAGAATCAGGGAGGCAACAACACATTCTTTCAACTCCCAATTTTCAGAGGACAAAATAGAGCTTGGAAAGAACTTGAAAGAACAAAACAAGAAGTAACTGTAATGCTCACCATTTACCTGGACTTGTGGGCAAGGGGAAGGGAGGGGAGGAAATAAGCATTTATTATGCACCTACTATGTGTGGGGTACCATGCTAAGTGCTTTACAATTATCATTTGATCCTCCCAACAATCCTGGGAGCTAGGTGTTATTACACCCATTTTACAGTTGAGGAAACTGAAGCAGGAACTGGTTAAGTGACTTGCCCAGGATCACACAACTATTAAGTATCTGAGGTCAGACTTGAACTCAGGTCTTCCTGATTCCAGACCCAGCACTCTGCACTGTGTTACAAGCTACCCCCACCTCTACCCCAACTGCCCTGGGTTACAAGCTCCTCATTACAGAACAAGTCCTTGAAATAAAAACTTAGTTGGGGAATCAGGTCCCCAACTAATAGGCAATGCCCCTCCTATTTTGAAGTAGATGCCATGGTCCGTAGATGTCACAGTCCTCTCCAAGAACGAAGGACAAACAACAACAGATTATTCCTTACAAATAAGATCCTGCCCTGATCCCGGAGCCCCGCTGTGGTGGCCACTGTGATCCTGTCTTCCTTATGATGCAATCCATGAACCACTTTTTGCTTTTAATGATGTCTTAGATTTGAACACCACAATTACTTTCCAACATCCTAGAGCTGTAAGGGATTTTTTTTTTTTTGCTTTTTGGAGGGGGAAGGCAGGGCAATTGGGGTTAAGTGACTTGCCCAAAGTCGCATGACACTAGTAAGTGTTAAGTGTCTGAGTCCAGATTTGAACGCAGGTCCTCCTGACTCCAGGGCTGGTGCTCTATTCACTGTGCTGCCCCGAAATGACCATAGTTCTTACAGCTTTCAAAGCTGTTTGCACAATGTTGTTCATTGTTCTCCTAGTTCTGCTCATGATTCTCTATATTCATCAATGATTGTCTCTCATAGGACAATATGGTAACATTCCATCCCACGCCTGTTTAGCCATTCCTCAGTTGGCGGTCATCTACTTTGTTTCTAATACCTTGCTACCACAAAGAATGCCACTGTGAATATTTTGTTTTATCTGGGGTCTTTTTTTCATCGACTTCCTTGTGGGTACATGCCTAGTGATAGAATATCTAGGTCAAAGGGTATAGACATATAAATGACTTTCTAACAGTTTATTTTTGCTTATAAAGGGGATGCTGCATTTCTATAAAGTATTATATGTTTGCTACATGGTTTTTAAGTTGAGAGTGATACACCTTGTGGTACCACTCTTCTAAAACTACCATTCACAAGCCCCTACCAGTTGGCTTCCCATTAACAATCAGCCAGTGAACTCAATTATCTCTTAGCAAAGGCATTCACTCAGATGTCAGAGTAAGAATAAGTAGACACAAAATATCCCCCTCCTCTTAAACCTATGGTGCATTCTCCCACAAATACACATAGCACCCATGGGAAGAGAGGGTTCAAACTTAGAATATAGGATATATTGGGGGGAAAGGCCACTAATAGCTCCTGTGTTACAGGTCCTGGAAGTAATTTTTCCTTTTTAAGACTTCATCCTGGGTTCCCAGGATCTGCTCCTTTCCATAGCTCAACTCTGAATTTCCAGGAGTCATATTCCTTGAAGTTGTTTCCTCTATGGGGTGTCTGTCTCTCTGTAGCCATGTCTGAATGTCCATCTGTCTGTCTGTCTGTCTATGTTTCTTGTCTGTCTCTGATTCCAGATAGATGCATGATCTCCTGAGCTACATTGCCAGTGTACATGGGATGTGGAAGAGAGAGAAATACCTTCCTCTTCTCCACATTCAGCTTTTGGCTTCCAGTGTTCCATTTCTCAAATTGAAACAGCTACGTGACTTGATTTTTTAACTATGTAGGCCCAAGAACATGACTGATTTGGCCAATCGCTAGATGTATCATGTAGTGACAGTTTCCTTTATCCCTTAGTCAAAGGCTTATAATACAGTCAGATTGATTAAGGAAGTTCTTCACACGTTGTTGTGTGGTTATAGGAAAATTTCTTAACAACTCCTTTATACTCTTTCTTTATTACCTTGTGATTATTTTCTGGACTTTCTGTGACTCTGTGTATGTGTGTGGGGGGGAGGGGAAGGGTGGAGACCACAACACTCATCATTTTCATTGTTATTCTAGCACTTACAGGACCCTGGAATATGTTTCTAGGGTTGTGGAAGGGACTTACAGAGCCCTTCCGCCCCAAGGCTCTCTGGGGTCCCTCCCAGGGAGGCTAGCATATGCTGTTTCTGGGTGTCTCATATGATGCGGTGGCATGTTGTGAGTTCTTTGCTCCATGTGGATACAGTCACATGGGGGAAGATCAGCCCTAGGAATGTGGTATGCCAATGACAGCTAACATAGCCTGTGAAGAGATGGTGACTCAAGGGACCACTAGAGGTCTTGAGAGGGACAGTTGAACTCTGTAATGTAAGAGCAGTGGGGAGAAAGTACAGGCATCCCACCTCCCTCCACATTGTCCTTCCCTAGTTCTGCTTCTTTTCTGATGGTGAAATTGTGCATTCTGAGTTACCACTAGCTGCCTTCCTGAGGGACTTTTAGAGCAAAAGGAAGTTGGGGGCTCATCTGGGTAGTAAGAAAAATAGCAAGGTCCATTTCTATAGCTGTTTAAAGTTTACAACAACCTTCCCATCTCCCATCACTGTGCCTTTGTCCTGGCTGTCCCTCATGCCTGAAATGCACCTTCTTGCCTCTGGCTCTTGGAATCGCTGGTTTCTTTCAAGATTCTGCTCAAGCACCAGTTTCAACAGGAGGTCTTTCCTGGGGTCCCCCATCCCCCAGCTGTCAGTGACCTTCCCCTGAGGTCATCTGGCATTTACATCTTGCCTATTATGTATGTGCTTATAGACACATGTGTCATCTTCCCCACTAGAATATAAGGACCTTGAGGGCAAGCACAGTGTCCCTTTTGTCTTCAAATCTTGTATTAATGCTTGTTGCTTTACTGAGTAATTGATTCAACAAGAAGGCAGCAATCTCCAGGAGAAAGTAGTTGAATCTGTGGCCAGAGAATCTAGGTTAGAAACCCAGGTGTATTGCTTACTACCACTATGGCCTTGGGCAAGTCACTTTTTTCTAGATCTCAGTTTCCTCATCTGTAAAATGAAGGGGTTGATTATGGCTTCTCATGTCCCTTCTAACTCTAATTATAACTTGCTCAGAGTGGTAATGCAAGAATTATTAGCCTCACTTTATAACTGAGGAAACTGAGGATCAGAGATTTGCCTAATTCATGCAGAAGCTAGAATTTGAATGCAGGTCTCTGCCTCCAGGTCCATTGGTCCTTTGAGTACATTGTGGATCTTGGGAATCATAGGACTTTGAGCTGGAGTGGGTTTACCTGTTCCAAATTCATTTGACAGATGGGGAAACTGAGGTCTGGAAAAGGGAGGTGACTTACTCAAGGTCCCACAGGCAGCAAGATTCTTCTCCAGTATTAATTATTTTTTCTCTTGTCACTTTGTTCTATGGCTAAAAAAAATTCAACAGGGTTTAAAATAGGGGGAAATAAAGTTGTCACTTCTTTGGGAGATGCGTAACAGTTTCAATTTGTGACTAATAGGGAGAAAATTGTGGCTTTGGAGGATGTAATTTCATACATTTGCAGGAAATCATTTTCACTTAGCATGATTTGCTGTTTCTTGATACCAGCTGTTTCTGGTCTCAGGGGACAATCCCTGATGCTGTCACATTAGCCAGGTAAGTGGTCTCTGGATAAAGGGACAAGTAACTTCTGCAACACAGCAAAATGTTGAACTTGGACTTAGAAGACCCAAGCATGAGTTCTGGATCTGTGTGACTCTAAACAAATCACTTCCTTTCTGAGACTCACTTTCTTAATCTGTAAAATGGGTGTAACGATACACTACTCACCTCAAAGGGTTGTTGAAAGGAATTCACTTTGTAAATTGTAGAGTGTTAAAGAAATGTGAACTATGGGAAGAGTCTAATTTTTCAATCTTACTTCAATCCTATGAGAGGCAATATAATAATAAAACATAATCTATGAAGAGCCAGCCTCATTGTCTGGCTAGTGGCCACAGGAGGATGCTGAAGTGGGGAGTGCTCTGCCTCCAGAAGTTGATGAGGGGCGCTAGACATCAGGCTTCCTTCATGTATCTGGGCTAGTGGAGAAGCTCATCTTTCATGGGGTAAAGAATGTTTTTTTTTCCTATTGGTTGCTCTAAAATTGGACTGATGATATGGCTCTGGGCCTTCTTTTGGTTAACAGGAACATAGTAAACGTCTCATACATGCTAACAATCATTTATTAGGTGCTTACTATGTGCCAGGCATTATGTAAGTGCTGGGAATACAATACAATAAAAAAAGCAAAACCACAGAAGGTCCCTGCCCTCAAGCAGCTTACATACTAATGGGGAAGGCAATCTATAAATGGGCATACACATGATACAGATGTAGTAGAAGGAAGGTGGCTTTAGAAGGGAAGGCTCAAGTGACTGGTGGCACTGGGAGGGCCTCCTGCAAAAGGCAGAATTTGAGCTGAGTCTTGAAAGAAACCAAGAGTATCAAGAACAGGTGAAAGGGAGAACATGCCTAGCTTAGAGGAGAGCCAGTCCAAAGGTGCATGTCTGGACCATGCTTTGTTGGACATGAGGAGCAGCAAGGGGACTGGCATCCCTGGACCAGAGTGTACGGTCAGGGAGTAAAGGATGTGAAGACTGGAAGGAAGGGGGTAGGTTGTAAAGACCCTTGAATGCCAAACCAAGGACTTTATATTTGATTCTGGAGGTAATAGATCAAAGGAGATACTAGTTGGAAAGTGCCTAGCACATAGTAAGTACTATATACATATCAGCTATGATGATGGTAATGAATAGGGAGCCACTGGAGTTTTGTTAGGTGGTGTGTGTGTGTGTGTGTGTGTGTGTGTGTGTGTGACAGACAGACGGACAGATACAGAGAGACAAACAGGGAGACAGAGAGAGAGAGAGAGAGAGAGAGAGAGAGAGAGAGAGAGAGAGAGAGAGAGAGAGAGAGAGAGAGAGAGAGAGAGAGAGAGAGAGAGAGAGAGAGAGAGAGAGAGAGAGAGAGAGAGAGAGATGGTCAGATCTGACCGTTAGGAAAATAACATTGGCAGACATGTAGGTGAATGCTCAGAAGGCATTTACATGGAAGCCAGGGAGAAGCCAGCAGGAGAGGATAGTTGACTAGCTGGCAAAAGGTAAAAGAGACAAGACTGAGACAAGTCTATTCACTGGACACACTACTAAGATAGTCTTGAACTTGGAGAGGGTAGATTGAGTGGAGAAGTGAGGTCAGAAGACAGATTGCACCTGATGGGGAAGTGACTGGGAGGAGACAGAGTGGAAATAGGGACAGATAACTCTTTCTAGGAATATTGTTGTGATATGAAACAGCTATCAGGTGAGAGCTTGCAGACAGGGCAGGGTCAAGCCCAAGTGTTTTGTTACTGTTGTTTTAAAGGATAGAGGAGACCAGGGTATATTTGGAGGAAGCAGGGAAGGAGTAAGTATGGAGAGCTCAGAGGCAATGGAAGAGGATGGGAGCAAGGATGCAAACTGAGGGGTGAGTCTGAACAAGGAGAACATATCTTCCTTGGAGCCTGGAGAAAAGGGGAAGATAATAGGGAATGGTGCAGAGGGATTCTGAGCTATCGAGCAGGGGGAAAAGGGACCTTAAGGCATTTATTAGGTACCTGCAGAAGCTAATGAGGTTCACAAGGCAGAATCTACTGAGAGTGAGTGGGGAGAGAGGGACTTAAGGGTTGGAGGAGAATGTTTAGAAGAACCACTGTGGAGAATGGGAGAGAGAATCAATCAGGGAAGCGTAAAAACATTGCCATACAGCAGGGAGGGCCCATTTGAGATTGCATTACCTAACTGTGAACCCATCTAGCACCTTTTCATGACTTTCTCCCATGGTGTTTAGCAGCACATGAGTGGGAATGGACCAAGGTGGGGCTAAGCCAAGAATGGAATGTGACCAAGCATTAGTAATGATAACATGTGGAGAAAAAGGATTCAAGTTTATGGGATGGCATATGATTAAACTGGTCATTATTGCAAAGGGAAGAAAGTGAGACCAGACAAGGGGTGATTCCACATCATGAAAAGTAATAAAATGAATAAAAAAGCTAGGTGTATTGCCTCCATCATGAGAGGTCCATGACTCCAAAGGCACAAGGGCTATTCCCAATGGGACACCCCCCAACACATCAGGATCCTAACGGCTGTCCCGTCTCACCTATATTAGGACTCAAAGGCCATGGAATACGCATCCTTGTAGGTACTGCTGAGTAAAAGTGAAACATAAGTGGGGCGGCCAGGTAGCACAGCGAGTAAGAGCACCGGCTCCAGTGTTGAGAAGACCTGGAGATCGAATCCCGGGCTCAGACACTTAGCACCCACCCAGAAACACCTGGCCGTGTAACCTTGAGCAAGTTACTTAACCCCAATTGCTTAGGGGCGGCCAGGTGGCTCAGCGAGTAAGAGCACTGGCTCCAGTGTCGGGATGACCTGGATCGAATCTGGGCTCAGATACTCAGCACCACACCCAGAAATAATAACTGGCCGTGTAACCTTGAGCAAGTTGCTTAACCCCAATTGCTTTAAAAAAAAAAAGTGAAACATAAGTGTATGCATGTTATTTCCACATTAGGGAAAATTTAGCACCTAAGTACCAGAGGTCTAGTAAAGACTGTCAGAAGCCTTTTAATCCAATCTGCTTCATTTGGCAGATGAGGAAACTGAGGCACATAGATGTTAAGAGCCATACTCAAAGTTGTACAGGTAGTTAAGTGTCACAGGTAGAATTTGAACTTAGATCCTTTGACTCTAGAGATAGTTCTCTTTCTACTATACTGACTGAGTAGTCAGTTAGTCAACAAACACTTACTAAATGCTTTCTATGTGTCAGGGACTGTGTAGATCTTTCTGCTTGCCTGGGAAGAGTCTATTATCAAGTTAGGGTATAAAAATACAGATTCTCATTATTCCCAATACAAAGTGGTAACAGAATGCTAAGAGGCAGTTAGAAAATACATTGAATACAGCTCTGGGCCTGAGTTCAAATCTAACCTGAGATACTACTTTATGACACTGGGCAAGTCATTTAACCTGTTGGTCTCAGTTTCCTTATCTGTAAAACAGGAATAATAAAAGTGTCTACCTTTCAGAGTTGTTGTGAGGATGAAATTAGGTATTTGTAAAGTGTATTACAAACCTTAAAGCACTATATCAATGCTCTTTTAGTATTATTATTGACTCTGAACGCTAGTGGCCTTCACCACTAGCCAGAGATTACCTGGGAATAGCTCTTGGAGGGTGGGGAAAGGCAGTTAAGAACACTGGCTCTTTTAACCTAGACACCATTACATCTCGTAGACAAGCCAAGCATGGAAGACACACTAAGCTCATTTGTCCAATCACCTTTTGGCCTTGGCCTTGAGCAGCCACCTACAAGGGCTAAGATGATGTAGCTGTGGTTTCTTGGTCATAGGAATTGAGGGTTGAATCGTGGCAACCACCCTGACTACATACACCTAAGAAGAAGAGGGTTCAATTATGGAGGTGACAAATGGACAGCTAAATTTGGGGAGTAGTAAGTACACAAATTTGGCTAGAAGTGTGTAATGGGCTGTAATATGAAATATCTGGAAAGGCGGATGGGATCCAAGTAGCAGAGAGTTTTAAATGACAAATGAGGGCAGGGGGACTCCACTGGCTACCCTTAGTTATGCATGATAACCCTTGTAGACCCTGGGTAAGATACAGGGAATAACCCAAGGGGCAGCTAAGGGCTAAGATTGGCCCTGGTCCCCATGATAATAGCCAGGAGTTATTCTATATTCCCTAAGTAACTAAAAAGGGGCACAAACAATGAATAGCCATCACCCATGTGTTCAGCTCTGGTAAGACCAAGACCACTGGGGACACTGGCTCAGCCATTCATTTCCCCAACAGCAATGATCGAATATATGGAGGGCAAAGGAAAGGTGTCTAGTCTGATGGAGATCCACTTTCTGTCCAATATGCATGGGTGTCCTCCAAGATGCTGATTCGAGCCCCTTCTTTTATTACCCCCTCTCTGTGTGATCTCATCAGCTCTCATGAGCTTAGCTATCATCTGCTGAATAATTTCCCTTAAATGCCCCATGGGCCTCTCATACCCAACATGTTCCAAACTGAGCTCATCTTCCCCTTTCGAACTTCCTGTCACTCTGAATTTTCCTTTTTCTCTTGAAGGCACCACCATCCTTCCAGTCCAGTCATCCAGATTTGGGGTTTTGAATTCCTTTTTGATTCTTCTTTCTCATTCTTTCTACTTGGTCTTCCCACTTCCAGTTTCTTCTTTCTCTAATATACCCTACATACAGATGCCCAATTGATATTGCTAGGACACCGGGATGACTATGTCACTCCTCTGCTCAAAAATCTTTAATAGCTCTCTATTAACTCAAGAATGAGGTCATTTAAATGACTCATCAATCATCTAAAACTCCCCAGTCTGGATCCCATCCACCTTTCCAGATATTTCATATTACAGCCCATCAAACAGATTACATTCTAGACAAACTGGTGTATTTACTACTTCCCAAATTCGACTTTCCATTGGTCACTTTCACATCTTCATAAGGCTATTTCCCATGTCTGGAATGCACAATCTCATCTCCTATGCCTCTTAGCACCCTTGGCTTCTTTCAAGGTCCACTTCAGAAGCCATCTGCTACAAAAAGCCTTGTTGCTAGTGCCCTCTCCCTCCTGAAGTGACCTTTCATTCAATCCACTGAACATTTATTAAGTACTTACTATGTGTAAAGCATTGCAAATATCTTTGTTCATATTGTATCTCTCTGGTAGAATGTAAACTTTTCCAGGACAGTGATTGCTTTATTTTTCTTCCTCAAATAACAGGAGCTTAATAACTGTTGGTTGACTTGACTTGACCTGAATGGAGCAGTATCTCTACCTCTGATGTTAACTAGGAGGGCTGTCAGTGTCCAGATGGGTCTGGCCCCTGGCCATGCCTGTGGCTGGTTCCTCAAGATGCCGCATACTACAAGCCCATATTTGGAACTCAAAGGTCCCCTTACCTTCTATACACATAGAGATCTACAGGGTGAAGTCCTATATAACAAGGCTCAGGCGAGTCACCAACTGTTCTCAGTCTGGGGGAGTTTGAGTGTAGAGAAAGTCTAAGGGACTAGGATGGGGCCAATACCTTAAAAATGAGCAGGGATTTGCTATAGAACTTTTGATGTTTTTACAGTTTTGGGGTGGCTAGGTGGCGCAGTGAATCTAGCACCTGCCCTGGAATCAGGAGGACCTGGGTTCTGATCTGGCCTCAGACACTTAAAAAAACTAGCCGTGTGACCCTGGGCAAGTCACTTAATCCCAATTGCCCTCCAAAAAAAAAGGCAAAAAAAGAGATATTTTTACAGTTTTGCATAATCAAAGCTTTTACATTATAGGTCACTTAGTGATGTATCTAAAGGTTTCTTCCACTAATCAGCTCCCAATGGTCATTTGCCTCTGTGACTGTGCCAGATATTTCTGTACTCCAAGAGTCACTGATAGCCACTCCTTTGGTCTCTAATTAGCCCCCATGCAGCTTCCCTTTCCCTTCCATAAAACCCTGTGATTCCTATGACACTGCACTGATTTATTTTATTTAGCACATTTGGAGTTAGAAATTTTTCAAGTGTGGCAATATGCAAATCCAGGTTTTTTCTAGAGTAACCAGGAAAAACAAAGCAATGTGAACCACATAGTACAACTACATTAAAATCTCAGTTTCATTTTCTGTAAAAATGAAAATGCTAGTCCGGGGCTTGGGGATTTCTAAGGCCTCTTCCAGCTCTTGCTTCCTCATGGTTCAAGACCTATCTCAGGTCCTCACTTTTCCAGGAAGCCCTTCCTGACTGCTCTGGCCCATGGCAATTCATTCAGTGATTGAAAAAAAAAAATTCAACCCAACATTAATCAGTAACTTGGATGAAGGCATAAAGAGCATATTTATCCCATTTCTGGATATGTAGTAGTAAAAAAAAAAAAGTGCTGAGGCCAACAATAAACTTCCCTCTCCAGGAACTGGTGTCTCTCAGCTCTGGACCCAGGCACATTGACTGTGGTCAAACCCTAACCTAACAAAAATGGGGCTCAGGCTCTTTTCTTTCACAATTTTGAACTCTTTACATACCGTTCAGAGAGACTTGTGGAAAACCTAACCTGGGGTTAGGCTCAGGTAGGACATGGGCGTTAGCTGCCATGGGTTTACTGCATCTCTGCTGCCCCTGGGAGAAGGACACCAGGTTCTCAACCCAGCCCTCAGGGAGAGGCTCACAGACTCCCAGCTAAGGCAGAGGGTGGGTCACCGCCTTTTAAAGATTCAATGAGTCAATGGCTCTTTCTGGTGAGAAGGCACAAAAGGGATTGCTTGGTGCTCCCAAAGTATTCAAGTCTGTCTGCACTGAGATTGCCTTCCATTTACACTGTATACAATGGTGTATGCACAAAGTTGTTTGCATGTTGTCTACCCCATTAGAATATGAGCTTACTGAGGGCAGGGATTGTGTTTTTTGTCTTTCTTTGTTAACTCCAGTGCTCAACACAGTGCTTGGAACAAAGTAAGTTGGTGATAAATGTTTGCCGACCCACTGACTGTTTCTAAGGAAGTGTCTGGAGCACTGTCTCAGAACTCCATGGGTACATTCAGTGCTGAGACTGAGGAAGAAGAGTATTTTGGGCATAGGAAGGAGAGGGAGAGAGAGAGAGAGAGAGAGAGAGAGAGAGAGAGAGAGA
>NW_027187353.1:18532690-18567340 GCF_028583685.1 Petaurus breviceps papuanus
AGAGAGAGAGAGAGAGAGAGAGAGAGAGAGAGAGAGAGAGAGACTTGTGTGTATGAGGTAGAGATAACCTATACAATAGCATGAACAAGGACAAACAGTTGGCTGGATTTTTGAAGAAGAGTAAAATTGTGCCTACCCTCAGGGATTTCTCCTTTCTATGACCTCTAAGAATAATTTTCTTTCTTTCTTTCTTTCTTTCTTTCTTTCTTTCTTTCTTTCTTTCTTTCTTTCTTTCTTTCTTTCTTTCTTTCTTTCTTTCTTTCTTTCTTTCTTTCTTTCTCTCTCTTTCTTCTAGATTATTTGAGCTCACTTGTTTTTATCTATTTTCACTAAAAGATTTTTATTATCAATTTAACCAATAAATACAAACATTTCAATATTCAAAGGACAACTGAAAAGAGGATTGAATATGAAAACAGGATTTCTGCTACATAGAGTTCATTTTTTAAAAAGTATTTATTAATCAAGGTAGTAATAACATCTCCCTGTTGGTTTCTGTTTCCTTCTGAATTTTTCTTTATTTTCTTTTGTGTGTTTTAAGAATTTTTATTGATTCTCTTTTTTATATCTTTTTTTTTTTTAAGCAATTGGGGTTAAGTAACTTGCTCAAGGCTACACGGCCAGTTATTTCTGGGTGTGGTGCTGAGTATCTGAGCCCGGATTTGATCCAGGTCATCCCGACACTGGAGCCGATGCTCTTACTCTCTGAGCCACCTGGCCGCCCCTTCTTTTTTATATCTTTATCACTAGCTAACTGTCCCTCAAACCCACTTACAATAAGCAATTATGCAAAACAAATCAAAGCATTGACCATGTCTTAAAATGTTTCCTTCTGCACTTTTATGCTATTGTCTCTCTGTCACTCCCTCATGATTCCCTCTTGCCCCTTAGAATCCAATATAAATTCCTCTGGTTGACTTTTTTTAAAGATTGATTTGTTGTTGTTTTATAAAATGCTTTATTAACTTCTAGTTTAACATCATTCATATCTGCCAGATTTTGAGTTACAAATTTTCTCCCCATTTTTCCCCTACCCACCACCCCAAAATAGCGATCCCACTGGATATTCCCTCCTCCAATCTGTTCTCTCCCATATCTTCTCCTATACCCCTTCCGACTTTCCAATAGGGCACAGTGGATCTCTATGCCCCAGTGCCTGTATATCTTATTTCCCAGTTACATGTAAAATAATATTAATAATAGTGTATATATACATATCTGTTTAAACATTTGATTTTAAAACTTTGAATTCCATATTCATTCCCTTCCTCCCTTGTCACCCACCCTTACTGGGAAGATAAGCAATTCAGTATGGGTTGTACATGTATAGCTAATGCAAAACATTACCATAGTAGATATATTGTAAAAGACTGACTATGTTTCCCTCCCTCCTATCCCACCTCCCACTGTTCTATTCTCTACTTTGATCCTGTCCCTTTTCAAAAATGGGTGCTTCCAAATTCCCTCCCCCCCCAGCCTGTTCTCCCTTCCATTATCCCTCCTCTCATCCCCTTCCCCCCTTACTCTCCTGTAGGGTGAGATACCCTATTTAGTGTGTATGTCATTCCCTCCCTAAGCCAAATTCAATGAGAATAAGATTGACCCATTCCCTTTTGCCTTCCTATTCTTCCCCTCCACTGTAACCATTTTCCCTTGCCTCTTCTATGTGAGATAGTTTACCCCATTCTATCTCTCCCCATCTCTTCTCATTATATTACTCTCTCACCTCTTAATTCCACCTTTTAAGTATCATCCCTTCCTATTAACTTGGTCCTGTGCCCTCTATCTATGTATACCTGTAAACCTATATACACACATTTGCATATGTATTTATATGCCCAAATACCCTCCTATATAGACATATATGTATGTATGTATGTATATATATATATATATAAACACACATTTCTATTCCCTTCAACTATTCTCATACTGAGAAAAGTTTCATAAGTTACAATTATCATTTTTCCATGTAGAAATATAAATAGTTCTACTTTGATGAGTTCCTTATGATTTCTTTTCCCTGTTTACCATCTCATGCTTCTCTTGCTTCTTGTATCTGAATGTCAAATTTTCTATTCAACTCTGGTTTTTTCATCAAGAATGCTTGAAAGTCCTCTATTCCACTGAATGACCACATTTACCCCTGAAACATGATACTCAGTTTTGCTGGGTAGGTGATTCTTGGTTTTAATCCCAGCTCTTTTGACCTCCAGAATATCATATTCCAAGCCCTTTGATCCCTCAATGTAGAAGCTGCCAGATCCTGTATTATCCTGATTGTGTTTCCACAGTATTCAAATTGTTTCTTCCTGGCTGCTTGTAATATTCTCCTTGATCTGGGAATTCCGGAACCTGGCTATAATATTTCTAGTTTTCTTTTTTGGGATCTTTTTCAGGAGGTGATTGGTGGATTCTTTCAACCTCTATTTTGCCCTCTGGTTCTAAAACATCAGGGCAATTTTCCTTGAGAATTTCTTGAAGGATGATTTCTAGGTTCTTTTTTTCATGGCTTTCAGGTAGTCCAATAATTTTTAAATTATTTCTCCTGGATCTATTTTCCAGGTCACTTGTTTTCCCAACAAGATATTTCATATTGCCTTCTGTTTTTTCGTTTGTTTGGATCTGTTTAATAGTATCTTGATTTCTCATAAAGTCACTAGCTTCCATTTGCTCCAATATAATTCTGAAGGAATGATTCTCTTCAGTGAGTTTTTGAGATTCTTTTTCCATCTGGCAAATTTGGCTTTTTAAGGCATTCTTCTCCTCATTGCCTTTTTTGAGCCTCTTTTACCATTTGAGTTAGTCTATTTTTTAAGTTGTTATTTTCTTCAGTCAGGTTGTGCACTCTCATTTCATAATTTTCTTGCATCGTTTTCATTTCTCTTCCCAATTTTTCTTCCACTTCCCTTATTTGGTTTGCAAAATCCTTCTTAAGGTCCTCTATGGCCTGTAACCAGCTCATATTTTTCTTTGAAGCTTTTGGTGCAGGAGTTCTGACTTCATTGTCTTCCTCCTGTTCCATGCTTTGATCATTTTTGTCCCTAAAATAGGAGTGTGAAGTTGTATTTCTCTGTTTGCTTTGCTTCCCTCATTTGCTCATGTTGCCACTCAATTACTTGACTTTTGGGATTTTTGCCACAGTAGGACTCTGCTACCAGACAGGGGGGCTTCATCCCAATCGCTGGGGTTTTCTCAGCTGCTAAAGGTATTAGTTGGTTATCCTCTCTGAAGCCTCCACATGCTCTGGCAAGCTGGTCACACACCTCAGGACCTCCATATCCAAGCAGGTTAAAGCAAGAGCAATTACCCTTCAGACTTGTCACTTGGTCCCCCTACAGTCTGCAGGTCAGGAGCTGAAGCTTCCACATGGCAGCTGCTGCACAGCCTCAGCGACTTCTCCCCCCAGGGAATAAAGGCCAACTGCACTCCCAAACTACGGGATCCCCAAAACCACACTACATTGATCTCTCACTTTGTCTTTAACATCTATGGGTTGATAATTCTGGAAACCACCCCAGCTGCTCGTGATCTGAAGTCCCTCCAGCTGGTGGTTGGTCAGGCCCAACTTGAGGCTAAAACCTTGGGCTTGCTCAGGGTTGGGCTTGTCTCCCGGAGTGCTGTGCTGGCCACTTCCTGCAGGTCTGCTGGGCTATTCTCAGTGGGAGTTTAGCTTCTCTGTGTCATTTTGTGGGTTCTGTAGCTACAAAGTTTGTTCAGAGTCACCTTTTACATGAATTGGGGGTGGGGGTGGAAACCAGAGCCCTTCAGAAGTCCTGTTTCTACTCCTCCATCTTGACTCCACCCCCCTGGTTGACTTTTAAAGACCTTCACAATCCAGACCCTGCCTACCTTCCCAGTTCCTCTATACTTCATTCCCTTTCCTCAACTCTTCAGCCATCCAAAGTTGTCAGATCCCTTTCTTGAAACCTAGAATGCACTCACTCTTTATTCCCACCTCTTGGAAATTATTGTTTCCTTTAGGTTTCTGCTCAAGTGTTGTCTTCTATATGAAGCTTTTCTTGGTCCCCCAGCTACTGGTATGTTCCCTGCACCAATATTTGTCTTGTATATATTTGAAATTTATTGATTTATGGACTTATTGCCTACCTGATAGAATGTAAACTCCTTGAGGGAAAGGACTTTTTCATTTTTGTCTCTTTGTATCACTAGGATCTAATACTTCGTAGGTAATAATAATGATGATAATAGTCATGATGATGATGATAACTAACATTGATACGCCATTTACTATGTGCAATCACTTTCCAAATATGATCTCATTTGATCTTCACATCCACCTTGGGAGACAGGTGCTGTTATTATTTTGATTTTACAGATCAGGAAACTGAGGTAAAAAGAGACTTTTTAAAAGTGACTTGTTCAGGGTCACACAACTAGTGAGTGTCTGAGGCTGGATTTGAATTCAGTTCTTTCTGACCCCAGGTCCTGTGCTCTCTTGACTGCGTCAGCTGCTAGCTAAATAAATTTAGCACAACTAGCTTCTGTGCTAAATCAATGTTTGTTGATTGATTAATGAGTTAGGGGGGCATACTTCATTGAAATTCTTCTGAAATCATGAAGTTGTTGCAATGATATAAATTCTGAAATCTTTCAAAGTTGTTTTTCTTTACATTATTGTCATCACTGAAGCTGTCGCTTTCCACATCACAAGTTTGGCCTTTGTCTCACACTACTTTGTGCTGTTAACTTGCAATTAGCTGGAAAGAAAACAGCCCATCAATCATCCCCTGAAAGAAATTTCTAAATGAAAATCCCAAAGTTTCCAAGTCAAAGAAAAAATCCTGCAAGTAGACAAGAAGAAAGGATTCAAGTACCAATGTACCAAAATCAGGTTCACACAACACTATGCTGCTATTACTCTAGAAGAGAGAAAATCTTGGAACATAATATTCCAAAAGGCAAAAGATAAAGGCTTACAACCAAAAATATCTTATCCTGCATAATAGAATATAGTCCTATTGAGAAAAGTAAAGGAACCTTTAATGGAACAGCTTTCAAACATTCCTATTGAATAGACCAGAGCTGAATTGAAACTATGAAATACAATCTAGTATTCAAGAGAAACCCAGAATGGTCATTACATTTAAGCAAATAGAAAGGGCTAAATGGTTATGAAATATATTTTAGGGGGCATGATAATTGTACACTTTATATTTTTGATTTCATGATAATTGTTTTATATTATGGATCTTGTTTAATATTCTACTTATAATGATAGGACTCCGATATGGAGCCCCTTAGGCTAGGTGGTTTTGATGTTCACAGAGGAATATAGGCAAACAGTACTTTTTTCCACTGCTAACTATGGATCAGGCAGATAATGTCGATGGCTCTTTGAGTGGATGAAATCTTGACTTACTTCAGGGAACTTGAGTCGTCGTGCCACTGTCAGTTAATGTTAGATATTCCTGCAAGTTTGTGATTCCATTAAAAAATCTCCCCTCACACAAGTTTCACCCAAGCCCCCTGAGAACTTTTCTACCACATCTGGGTCTGATTAGGAATGTCCCCTCCTATACTGACACCAAATACTTCTCAATCAAGCCATTTTTAGAGTAAAAAATCTTGTCCCTTGAACCCCAGCCTTAAGCATGTTCCCATCTACCTCACCCTCCAATTGCACACTGGGACAAATCTGTTTATATTGTCATAGTGGGTTGACAAACATACAAACAAGGAGTGGGTGTGGTCTCCTGCCCCCCCCCTTCATTGTTTTTTTTTTTTTTAAAGCAATTGGGGTTAAGTAACTTGCTCAAGGTTACACGGCCAGGTGTTTCTGGGTGGGTGCTAAGTGTCTGAGCCCAGATTCGATCCCCAGGTCATCCCGACACTGGGGCCAGTGCTCTTATGCACTGTGCTACCTGCCCCCCCCCTTCATTGGTTTTAAGAGAGAAAAAGGCAGGAAAAAAAGAATACACTAGGCTAGTGAATAAAGGATGGGCACAAGGCAAGAATTTGTGATTTAGCTTAATTGAAGTGTATGGGAAGAGAATGTAAACATAGAGAAAAGGGAGAAACAAATCTCACAATCCTCAATTTTTTTTTTTTGCTTTTTTTTTTGGAGGTGTGAAGACAAGGCAATTGGAGTTAAGTGACTTGCCCAAGGTCACATGGCTAATAAGTGTTGTGTCTGAGGCTAGATTTGAATTCAGGTCCTCCTGACTCCAGGGCCAGTGCTCTATTAACTGTGACACCTAGTTGCCCCTATAGTCCTCATTTTTAACTCAATTGTACAAAAGAAGATTGCACAAATACATATAGAATTTTATGTAGAAATCTATTAAACTCAAAAAGGAAACAAATGGGGATAAGGAAAAAGGAGAATAGGATTTAAAAAGGATGACAAATATTAGGAGTGAAGAGTCACAGGCAAAACAAACATCACTCACATAGGATGTGTAATAAAGGGGGAGTCAAAACTGAGAAAGAAAGTATAAGAACTAGTGATCAGGATCTGGGTTTGGTGACCAGAGGAACGGGCCGAAGAGTCGGAACAAGCTGCTTTAATTGTAAGATGCCAGGGTTGGTCAGAGTTCTTTTTTTTTTTTTTTTAAGCAATCGGGGTTAAGTAAATTGCTCAAGGTTACACGACCAGTTATTATTTCTGGGTGTGGTGCTGAGTATCTGAGCCCGGATTTGATCCAGGTCATCCCGACACTGGAGCCGGTGCTCTTACTCGCTGAGCCACCTGGCCGCCCCCAGAGTTCTTTTTTCTCTCCCTCCTTTTTTTGCAAACAGAAAAGTAAAGAGGAAGAAGGTAAAAAGGTACAAGAGACTGTGATGGAGAAAAACACATAGTTAATAGTAAACAGTCATAATCATGAATGGGATGAACTTACCCACAGAGAGGAAGAAGGCAAAAGAATGGATTAGAAAGTGTAATCCAACGAAATGATTCACACAGAGTTAAAATGAAAGGATGGAGCAGAATTCATTATGCTTCAGAGGAATATTTTAAAATGGAGGTTGATTGAATACCAGCCTCAGGGATACACAGGTGCGGACTCCATTATTTGAAGAAAAAAAGCTAATAGCACAGAAACTGAAGGCAGAATCTCAGCTGTGATGAGTTGGCTGTACAGTGAATTGGCATGGGAGGCAGACTGAGTTTGCAAGCAGGCAGCAGCTTTCCAGAGGCTTTTTGGTACTCCTGAGCCGTCTTTTCCTTTGACTTGTAAGAATTCCAGTTTCAAATTCCTTTGGAAGAGACACATGCTAAAGGATAGTCATATTCCAAAGCAAATTTTTAAGACCCTTACAAACATCAGGGTGGTGGTGGGGATGGAGGCAGCCCATAGTGCCCACAAGATCTCATGAATGTTACTAGATGTGGGTGATTTTTAGAGATGTCCAATACCCCAGAGTTAAATCTTTGGGATGTGCCCAGAGAGTCAGCCTACTAATGTGGAAAGATTGTTGGACTGAGTCAGGAGATCTAGCTATGTCCTGGCTTTGGTACCCACTGGCTGTATAACCACAGGCAAGTTACATAACCTCTCTGATCAGCTCAGTTTCTCACTTTGCACATCCCAGGGTATTTCTGAAGAAAGTACTTTTTAGGTACTTCAAGTGCTATCTATCTATCATCTATATAATCGTGTATTTATTTGTCTATCTTTCTGTCTACCCATTCATCTATCAATTAAGCTACCTATTTGTCTACTCATCTATCCATCTGTTTTTCTATTTATCTGTCTGTCTGACCATCTCTTGTCTACTTATCCACTCATCTACTTGCCTAACTATCCATCTACACATCATCTATTTACCCATCAATTCAGCCATCATTTATCTGTTTACCCACCTCATGTATGCACTCACCCATCCACCTATCTATCCATCAACACACATATGTATGTCTCTGACTCATCTCTCTGTCTCTATCTCCACACCATCTCTCTGTCTCTAGACAGAGAGTTCAGTCTCTATCTCTATCATTTCTGTGTCTGTTTCTTTCATTTTGATCATCTCTGTCATCCCAAGTTCTGGTTACATTACCACTTATTTCAATTCTACTGCTTTCTATGTAAAAGCTGTGGGACAGCATGAGACCAGCTCTTGATCATTCACCTACAAATGCCCACATCCACCCCAATGATGATGCAGGGAAGAAGTCCCACAACCAAGCACTGTGGTTGCCGCAGTTGCGTCACAGCTCCGAGTTCCAATCCAGCAAACATTCATTAAGCACCGACTGTGTGCAAGTAGATTAAAAAAGTTATCCAAAATGGGGATTCTCAAGGACTCCAGTCAGCTGGCCTCTCCCCCACACTTTCCAAATCAGAGCTGGAAGGGACCTTTGAGGTTATACTGGGTTATGGGGGGAGGGGAGAGAAAGAGGCGGGTTAAGAGAGAGATGGACAGAGACACAGAAAGAGAGAAACAGAGACAGAGAGAGACAGAGATAGAGAGACAGAGACAGAGACAGAAAGAAACAGACAGAGATAGAGAGACAGAGAAAGAGAGACAGAGACAGAAAGAGATGGAGAGAGACAGAGAGAGACAGAGAGAGATGGAGAGAGACACAGAAAGAGAGAAACAGAGACAGAAAGAGACAGAGAGAGAGAGATGGAGAGAGACAGACAGAGACAGAAACACACAGAGAGATAGACAGAGATAGAGAGGCATAGACAGAGAGAGACACACAGACAGACAGAGAGAGAGAGATGGAGAGAGAGACACACACAGACAGAGACAGAGGCAGAAAGAGACACACCCAGAGATAGACAGACAGAGAGGCTGACAGAGAGAGGCAGAGACAGAGAGAGACACACACAGAGACAGACAGAGAGAGAGAGAGGAAGGGGGGGAAGGGGGGAGGGAGGGAGGGAGGGAGAGAGAGGCAAAGAGAGAGAGAACCATAAATAGGAATTTCTGCCCCAGGAATAGGTGGTACGTAAGACGTGCTCATTTGAGGGGGAGAGGAAGACATCATCCCTTGGAGACGGGAGACAGGTTTCCTGAGGACCCAACATGAGACCCCTGCTGGGAGCAGTTTTATTACCCCAGCTTGCCTTTGGTTAGTTCCCTATCTTAACAAAACTGTCTTGCTAGCTGGGCACAGCACTTTATTGTTTCTGTGCTGCCCAAGGATGTCAAGTGCTGTCATACCCTCTGTATTAGGTGCCCTGGGACAAAGCCCTGACCACCCCACCCCAGTTAAGGCTCTGCCTAGAGAAGCAGAAGTGATTTGGCCAAATGTGCACCTCTAATAGGAGCCAGAGCCGTATCTCAATTCCAAGTCTTCTTAATGCTAAGTCAAGCACTCTTCAATACACCACTTTTTCCCTGACTCCACTCTCACCAAACTCTTTTCTCATCAGTACTTACTTACAAACTGGACAAGATGGAACAGGCCCCTTCCCACTTTCTGACTCCCTTAAATATGGAGGCAGAAGTGCCAGGGCCCTTCCCCCTGCGGCCCCCCCCTCCTCCCCTCTCCTCCCCCCTCCCTCTCTGCCATTTTCTCCAGATGCTTTTGAGTTCCTCCCATGAAAAAGTTCAAGGTGCTGTCTGCTCTCCCAACTCTCCATCCTGTGATAATAATCATAACTAATATTTGTATGGCACTCATGTGCCAAGTAGTGTGCTAAGAACTTAACAATCATTATCTTATTTGACCCTCACAGCAACCCTGGGAGGTAGATACTACTATGACTCCCATTTTACAGATGAGGAAACTGAGGCAAACATAGGGTAAATGACTTGCCCAGGGTCACACAGCTAGCAAGTGTTTAAAGTCACATTTGAACTCAGGTCTTCCTAGCTCCAGGCCCTATGCTCTATCCACTGGACTACCTAGCTGCACCTACTTGTCCTATGATGGCGACAATTTTTCAATCAATAAACACACATTTATTAAGCACCTTCTTAGTGCCGGTCACAGGGCTAGTCACTAGGCATACAAAGACAAAGGTGAAACATTCCTTGCCTTTGCATCTCACTCTCTGTGACCCTATTTGGGGTTTTCTTGGCAGAGAGAATGAAGGGGTTCGCCATCTCCTCATTTTACAAATGAGGAAATGGAGGTAGACAGGGTTAAGTGACTTGTCCAGGGTCACTCAGCTAGTAAGTGTCTGAGGCTGAATTTGAACTCAGGAAGACAAGTCTTCCTGACTTCAGGCCTGGTGCTCTAACAGGGCACGGGCATGGGTAGTCTGGATGTCTGGGGAGATACCATGGGGCACAGTAGCAGACATGCATTTGGTATCAAAGGCCCCAGTCTGAGGAGGCCCGAAGTCTCTGATCTTGTCCGTGGAATGGCAGAAAGGGTCCTGGATATGAAGGTTTATAACCTCTCTCAAGGGAAAGGCAAGGATGCATAGGGGAAAGAAGGCTGACTTTGGAAGGCCCGGGTTCAAATCCCATGTCTGTCCCATGTCGGCTCTATGTCCTCGGGCAGTTATATCCACATGAATAAAGAGCATGCCTTCCCTGGAACATCTCTCTCTACAAGCAGTCTCCAAAGTAGGTGCCCCTAGGAAGTTGTGGCTCCACCCCAGTCAGAGGCTGGGAAGAGAGCTTCTGTTCTACCCTCCCAGTTCCAGGCCTCGTCTCTCTGGGGCTACGTCCCCTTCTCTGACTGTGCTCTAGGAGGCCCCCAAAGGCTATCACTTCTGAGTGGTTGTATTCCCAGCCCTCAGCATCCCCCATGACCTCGAGGCTCCAAAGGGGCCACTTCTGCTGACTCTGTGCACTTTACAATGACCAGGGAGCAAGGGGCTCTTGGCCAGTCCCCTTTTCTGTTCTAGAAAGATTAGGATAGAGTGAGTCACACAGGACGATCACCCAGAGAGGCTTCAATCTGCAGACCAAGTCTCAATCTCTTCTCTTTCCTCCCAAACTCCTCTTCTTCCAGACGTCTCTAGGGCTGCTAATGACACCCCCAACCTTCTGGCCTCCCAGCTTTGCTGCTCGCTCACCCCTGGTATTCACCTGCAGAGTATATCCCCTTCTCTCCACTCCCCACCGTCACCGCTCTGGTGAGGCCCTTGTTACCTCTCCTCTGGACTACTGGAATACTCAAGCCTCCAACTTACCTCCGCTCCATCCTCTGATCAGAGACCAAAGGGGTTTTCCTAAAGTGTGGGTTTGGTCATGTTGTTCTTCTATTCAGAAGACTGCAGTGGCTCTCTAGCTGCTCTTGTTGGCCATTCTTTCTAGAGGACCATGGCATCCAGGAGGTGATGCCATGACTTGTAAGTGAATTGGATTTAGGTGAGGGAGGGCTGTGCAAAGTCACCAGCCTCACTTTCTCCTCTGGAGCCATCTGGGTTCAGTGGAGAGATTCAAATCAGGATGATGCAGATGGTCCAGGATGCAGTGAGGGACCTTGGCCTTTTCAAGCCAAGGTCTTTAACAGGTCTCAGTTTGACTGAGGCAATCCCCATCCAGTGATTAAGGCTTAATAAAAAATGAGGCAAAGAATGGCCTCTTAAAAAATCCACTAGGGGAAGACCTTCAGGGTTGCTGGCCAAAACAGAAACATTTGCTATTTACGTTCATTCTGAGCCGATCAGGACCCAAACAGTGACCCAGTAGGACTTGGTCTGGCTCCCTAGTACCTGACAGACTAAATACCCTTTCATCTCTATCTCTTCTTTTTTCATGTCTATTTTAAAGTAAGTTTTACATGTTTACAATTAGTAGTACATTTATAAAGCAAATATAAATTATATCTTATATAAGTAATATAAGTTATGCTTATATTGGGGATATATGCTTAATTTTTTTAATCGATGGGGTACACAATCAAAAATATTTGAAGACCACTGACCTGTAATAACAAAAGAACAGGTCTGGTTGAACCTAGTTCAAGTTCTTACTACCCCTTACTGTGGCATTGAGCAAGTCACTTCCCCTCTGTGGGCCTCAGTTTCCCCCGATGTAAAACCAGGATGTTGGACTAGATGGAATTTCATTGGTGGAGTTTCAGGCACCATAATAAGGAGTGTGGGAGATTATTTTGGGCCAGGTCATATTCTGTGTCTGATCCTTCTCCCCTGAGTGTTCCTCTGGGGGTATTGAGTAGCATAAAATCAGCCTTGAGAATCCCCACCCCACCTTCTGCTTGGGGGAGAGTGGAAGCACAAACCTGGCTTATACTTTGAGATTCAGGGGCCATGGTTTGCTGGGGAGGGACAAGGCAGGATGTCCAAGGGCTTTTTGTCTGAAGGTTCAGAAAGGCAGTACGGTCTGGTCCAGAAGGTACAGTGTCTAAGATGCAGTGAGGCAGGGCAGTGTATAGAACCTGGAAGTACGAGGTCAGGAAGACCTGAGTTCAAATCCAGATGAAGACTCCTAGCAGCTGTGTGATTCTGGCTAAGTCACTTAACCTCTCTGTGCCTCAGTTTCCCCACCTGTAAAGTGGGAATAATAATAATAGTGCCTACTTCTCCAGGTTGCTGTTCTAAGGGTAAAATGAGAGAATTTAACTGGTAAAGTGCTTTGCAAACCTTAAAACTCTATGTAAATGCTGGTTGTTGTTGCTGGTTTTTGGTCCAATTCCTGGGTTTGGGTTTTCCAGCTGTATTGTCTTAGGCAAATTACCCCCCTCTCTATGGGCCTTGGGGTCCTGTCCATAAAATGAGAGGGCTGCACTAGATGTCTTCTGGCTCTAAATGGCACCTCCCAGGCCTGTGATCCTACGATTCATTCCCCCCCCCCCCCTCAAATGCCTTCTTTTCCTCCTTGGGCACCATTCCTCCTTCCTGCTCCCACGAGGAATCTCCATGATGGGGCATTTCTGCCCCAGTGGCTGTCTGTGGGTGAGGGATGCACTGAAGATGGTAGCAGCCCCATGAGAGGCCCTGACTGCCCCATCAGCCCCAGGGCCTCCCTGCAGAGAGCTGTCAGCCCTGAGCCAAGAGGAGAAAGGCAGGGACAGCAGTTGACACACAATGATTTCCTTGATTCAGTTGGGGGCCCTCGAAGGAAACTCACTTGCATAGGGTATCTGAGAAGCCACATTTCCTGTGTGGGGATGCTCGCCATTGCAAAAAAACCAGCTGGAGATAGGGCTGGAGATGATATGACAGCGCCATCCCTGCAGAGGCCCGGGCCTGGGGGCTGGGGTGGGGGCAGGGGAGGGAGAGGAGACACCCTCCCTGCGGTTGCTGCTTTCTGTTTCCGACTACTTGCCCTCCCTTTGAAGGTGGAGAGGCTGCCCTTTATCTCTGGGCTGGGCTTGAGAGTGCATCACTTTGGAAAGAGATCCTGTAGGTGCTGGGAGCTCTGCTGCCGGTCCAGCCAAGGGCAGGCCCAGGGCTTACATCACAGAACAGCTTCAACTTCCTCATTTCAGCAGCTTCTGGACTCCTCACTCACAAAAAAAATCAAAACAGGTTCAGCCCCCTTTTTTTTTTAAACTTCAGTCCACATTGGGTTTCCATCAACAGCTCAGAGAAAGAGAGACACAGGCAGACACAGTGCAAGTGACTGGAGGGGTGACTCTCTTCCCCCCTTGGCTGGTGGGGCGAGTCAGAGACCTGACTGGGACCTCTTCAGGCTGCTCTGCCTTCTCTAGAGAGACCTGGGCAAGAATCGGGCCCCACCATGACCCAGCTTCAGTTCAAAGATGCATTTTGGGTGAGTAGAGAGTGCCTTTCTCTTCCCCCAGATGGTCTGGCTGTCACCTTCCCTCTACCTCCCAAAGTTTTCCAGCTGAATAGATGTCGGTGTGTTTGATCAGGGTTTTAAAGTTTGTTTATTTTTTAAGTGAAAAAATTAAGGAAAAGGGCCCCCTTGGAAGTGTTCTTCCCCTCCCCCCTCCAGCTTCCTCTTGCTTCTGCCACAATGAGAGTTCTGTTCATCCCTCTTGGTGAAGAGAGGGCTAAGAGTTCATGAAAGTCTAGACTGGCCATTTTTTCTTTGAATGTCAAATGCTTGGTTCTGTTTTCTGTTGGCTCCCTTAGTCTTCACCTTGCCTCTCTCCTGCATCCATGGCATCTAGGTGGCATGAGACTCTCTCTGTCTGTCTGTCTCTGTCTCTCTCTCTCTCTTTCTGTCTTGCTCCCTCTCTATCTGTCTCTGTCTATCTGTCTCTCTCTGTCTGTCTCTCTCTGTCTTTATGTCTCTGTCTCTCTGTCTCTGTCTCTCTCTCTATGTCTCTGTCTCTGTCTCTGTCTTAGACCCAACCCACCAGTGTTCCCTCCCTCCCTTAAGGTGCCCTCTGAGCTCTCCGGGTCAGAGGAGAAAGTCCCCTGGTGGGTCACCCCACTGGTGACACACAGGCCTTGGTTCCTCCCAGACTGTGACCAGCATATGGAGGAAGCAGGCCCAGAGCTGAGATGTCCTGCCTGCTAGGCAACTTCTGGTATGAATGTGATACATGTTGTAGGAGAGGTCGGAGAGCCACTTGTGCTCAGAGAAATTATCAGGGCTTTTGACCGATAAGAAGGAAGAAAACAAGCATAATTAAGCACCTAATGTATGCCAGGAATTTTATAAATATTAACTCATTTGATTCTCACAAGAGCCCTGGGAAGGAGGTGTTATTAGTATCCCCATTTTACAGATGGGGAAATTGAGGCAAACCAAAGTTCAGTGACTTGCCCATGGTCACAAAGCTAGAAAGTGTCTGAGGCTGGATTCGAATTCCGGTCTTCCCAACTGCAGGCTCAGCTCCGGGGCTGCCATTGGTCTGCCTGAGGGTTAGCGGGTGGCTTGTTGCACAGGTGGTTGCTCGGGGACCTGGGTGATCATCCTTATTTTACAGGACAGGCAGTGTCTGTAGGGTGTTGGTCTTGGAGTCAGGAAGACCTGAGTTCGATGCATGTCGGTTTTGTGACCTGAGTCAGGTGACAATCTCTCCGAGCCTGTCTCAAACAGCATTTACTGATAATGCTGAGCACAGAGCCTGGCACACAGTAGGCACTTAATAAATGCTGGTAGGCTGATTGAATGAAATCATGGGTTTGTTTCAAGGCTCATGTGAGATCATGTGAGTAGAGGGCTTTGCACGCCGCAAGATTCTGTGCGGATTTCAGTGCTTGTCAGTATTCGTGACATAGCTCACAGATCAGGAGCTGAAAGAGGACCCAGAGGCAGTCCGTCTAACTTGCTCATTTTACAAATGAGACAGACGACTGAGGCAGAGAAAAATGAGGTCACTCGATGACCAAATGCTGAGAGTTTAAGGGATAGCCCTGGCCTATGAGTCTGAATCCAGTCAACTCTGCGCCATATTGTCGGAGGTAAGGATGGGACGCCTTTTCCCCCAAGGCTGGCATTGCCTGGTCCTCTGGCCCATCTGGAGCCTGAATGGGAATCACCTCACTACAGCATCCTAGGCAAGGGACTGTCTACCTCCTACCAGAAGACCTCCATTGATGGTGGGACTCTACCTTATGTGGCATGTTCTATTCTGGGGGACCTGCAGAGCTGGTCTCTGACATGTCAGCCCTTCAACTCTTTGAAGATGATGACCACGCCCTCCCAAACCTTCTCTTCTCCAGTTCAGAGCATGCCACTTCCTCTGCCCAGTCTTGGTATGGCATGGCTTCCAGGTCTCTCTCACTGTCGTCCCATTTGCCTTCTTCTGACCCTTTCTGGCTTGGCACCCAGAGTAGAGTCCACTATGCAGGTGTGCTCTGACCAGGGCTGAGGACGATGGGATTATTATTCAGCAGTGTGAGATGACACAGGTTTTGGAGACTTCTGGCTAATGCTATTGACTCACTCTGCACCTGTGCTCCACCAGAAAGAGAGCTCCAGAATCTCAGAGTTGGGTGGGGTCTCAGAAGTCCATTAGCCCAACCTGACCCAAATAAGAATTCCTCTTGATGTCAAATCAGCCAGTGTTCACCCATCCTTTGATGGGGAGAAGGGGAAGCCCCCTCTGGAGGGAACCCATTCTACTTTGGATGGCTCTCATTGTTAGGAAGCTTTCTTTTAGCAGTATCATAGAATAGTGGAGAGAGCACCGGACTTGTTATGAAGTCCTGGATTCAAATCCTGCCTCAGACACTAGTTCTGTGACCTTGCTAAAAGGTTGTACTGTGCCTCAATTTCCTCATCTAAAAAATGGAGAGTGAGGGTGGTGGATTCAATGGCCTCTAAGGAACCTTGTGACCCTAGTTCTCTGATCCTGATGTTAAGCCTGAGACATTTATTATACACACTGATGCCCATGATGGACTCTGTTTCTTAAGATGGGACCAGTTGAAGGTGCTCCAAATGCTAGTTGAGTTGAGGTCATTGTGGGCACCTGAAAGACAGCTGCCAGCTGTGGGTGGGTGATGATGAGATGGGGAAGAGGGTTTCTGGGAAGAGCCAATTCTCTGAATGGCAAAGATGGAGGGTGGGGCAGATAGTGGTGAGAGCTGAGTAAGCAGCAGGAAATAGCTTCCTGAGAAGCCACCCCGCCCTCCTCAGAGCTCCCACTGCCTGACCTGTAGGCCCTGCTCTCCTCTTTGCCCCCTCCCCTGCTCCAGGGGCTGCACCTAGGCAGAGCTCACAGCTTCCCCCTCCCCTGTGTGCCCACCACTGGCAAACGGGAACAACTTGGACTCAGCTCCAGCGGGAGCTTCCACGGTCACCGCCTGGGTCACCTTTCTTCTGTAGCCTCTGTGCTGGGCAGAGGGGCTCTGAGCCTGGGTGGTGGTCCATGGGGGCACTCTTAAAGCCTAGGGATTTGGACTGGGAGGGGACTTAGACATCATAGAACATCTCTAGTTTTAACTTCCAAAGCTGCTTCCTATAGGGGACCTTTCTGGATTCTTGCCCCCCACCTTGTCAGTATTCCCCCCCCCCAACTTACTTTGTGTTTGTTGAGGGCAAATTCCCTTGTGTTTTGTATTCCCAGAGTCCAGCACCAAGTGCCTAGTAAATAAACACTTGCTTGATTTTTTATAGAGGAGGGGACTAAGACCCACAAAGGTTGAGACTTTGGCCAGAAGCCGAGCACCCAGGTGGGACATCTTGGCTGAGCCACAAAACAAGTCATATCACCTTGGACGAGTCATGTAACCAATAAGGTCCCTCCCAACTCAGAGATTCCATGAATTTATCTTTGCCTCAGTTTCTCCATCTGGAAATCAGGGAGAATAATACCATTCCAGCCTGCCTCACAAGGAGCTTATGAGTATCAGATGCGGTACTGATCACAAAAGAACTCCCCAAAAATGCAGTATCTAGTACCGTTCAAATGCAAGGCTTTCTTGGCTCCTTTGAAGCTGTTCTTTCATTTCCTGGGGTTGTTTGAAAAGATCATGTGCAGTAATAATGGCAAGAATGGTAGGGCCTCAGGGCTTCCAAAGCTCACTTATCTAGAAGGGAGGATACAAGGTGGCCAGGTCTGCCCAATGCTGGATGTCTCTGAAGCTTCCTCAGTTTCACCATCTGCAGTACAAGGAGGTCGGGCTAGATGGCCCCTGAGGTCCCTTCCAGATCCATGATCCCAAGTGATTATGTTGCTGCCACAGCTGTTGGGGGTGATGCAGATGAAAGGGAGCCAAGAAGCATTCTGAACAGCCTAGACTGCACTTGAATGAAAGTTTTTGGAGCTTACCCAGAGAACGCCTGAAATCTCATTCAGCATTTACTGACTCTTCCTTTTCGCATAGTTCTATTTTTCCATTTTTCCTTTCCTTTGTTTTGCTCCTACCTGATAGTATTTCATATTTTCCAATTACATGTAAAGATAATTTTCAACATTCACTTTTATAAGATTTTGATTTCCAGATTTTTTTCTCCCTTCCTCCCTCTTCTCCCCCCCTCCCCAAGACAGCATGCAATCTGATATAGGCTGTACATGTACAATCATATTAAACATGTTTCCACATTAGTCATGTTGTGAAAAAAGAATCAGAACAAAAGGGCAAAAAATAGAGAAAATAGTCTGCTTCGATCTGTATTCAGACTCCATAGTTCTTTTTCTGGATGTGGATAGCATTTTCCATCCTAAGTCTTTTGGAATTATTTTAGATAATCACATTGCTGAGAAGAGCTAGTCATCGCACAATGTTGCGGTTACTGTCCTTGCACACGGTTCTAACTATTGGATCATCTGGCTACTGAACTCATAAAAGTGACATGCTGTACATTGGCCCCCTAGATTCTCAGAATTGGAAGGAACCTCAGAGGACATCTTAGGCCAATACATATCTGAAACAGGATTCCCCTCTCTAGGAAGGAGCTACAGACAGGTGTTTCCACACATTGATATTATTGATAATGATATATGATTTCCAGGTGATGGCAAAGGAGTCAAAAGCAGTTACAGGGTATTAGCCCCATTTTACAGACGAGGAGACCAAGGTAGGGTGGATTGTCTGGGAACATACAGCTGTGGAAGGGGTTCTGAGGGCTTTGGGCCTTGAGCCTAGGTTTTCTGACTCTCAAGTCTGGAGTTCATTCCTTCGCAGGCACTGACTGTCATCCTGAATGCTCCTTCAGACAAAAGTGACTTTGTTTCCCAATTGGTCAGTCCTCCTAGAATTTTCAAGGAAAGAAAAACAAACTCTGGCTTGGAGTCCCTCATCACCCCTTCCACTTAACCCGCCCCGTAACATCTCTTCTCTTTGGAGGCAGTCTGGTAGAATAGACCTTGTAATCAAGGAGACCCATGTTTGAATCCTACCACAGATGCCTGGGCTGTATGACCCTGGGCAAGTCCCTTAACATCTGTCAGTTTCAGATTCCTTATTTATAAAGTGGGGATGTTAAGAAGAATAAAAATAAAGTCCATCATACCACAAAGACTTCTGTGTAGAAGATCAGTGAATGTGGGGGAAGCTGGCATCATCTACTGGAACCCAAACTGATAAACCCAAGACATACCTCTTTTCACTTTCTTAGAGTCATAAAATGAATGAATATGTTCATTTGCTATAGGATCCTAGATCTACAGTAGAAATGAAAGGGAAATTAGAGGTCATCGGGGACAGTTTCCTCCTTTTACAGATAATATAGAGGCCCAAAGAGAGGAAGCAACTTGAAAGAAAGGTAGTAAATGGTAGGTGAGCTCAGGGTCTCAGCCTTCAAGTCCAGCGCTCTTTCTGTGGCACCATCTACCTCTCTGGGGTGAGACTTTGTCTCAGTGCTGGAGACAAAAAGATGAAATGACTAGGGAGTTCATGGTCTACCAAAAGGCACGGAGGTAGCCAAGGGGAGATGGAGACGGAGAGCTTTAGCAACAACCAAGGACAGAGAGAGAGAGCACATTCATTTGAGGGGGGATCGAGGGAGGACTCATGGGAAGATTCTGAAAGACTGAGTGCACACTTCATGAATTCAAAGACCAGGAAGAATCCAGCAAACAGCTGAGCTGGGATATCCAGTGCCTGAAAGGAGCATGAAAATCAGCTGGAGATAGATTGGAGAGAGCCTCAAACACTGGGCTAACAAGCTTACATTTTATCTTAGAGGCTATGGGGAGACAAGAAAGGTTTTGAACAGGAACATGACCTGTGATTTAGGAGGATTGTTTTGTTAGGGACTGGGTTATTTGTAGGGAAAATGGAAACAGAGAGATCAGGTAGAAGGCTTTATAGCAAGTGAGAGGGACAAGGACCAGGGGCAGTGCACAGAAAGAGATGGATGGGAAAGGTGGGTTGGTTTTGGTACAGACTTGTCATTTAATCAGTATAGGGAACTCCACTGTAGACACTTTCTACCAATGAAGCTTGGTTCCTGCTCGGCAACTTTTATGGTTGAGAGAATCCTTGCTGAGAGGTGATGTGCCCAGGTCAGTGACTGAGCGAGGGTGTGCCAGATGTGGGATTTGAACCCAGGTTTTCTTGACTCCAAAGGTGGCCTGTTATCTGCTCTCTGTGGGAAATGATGAAGGAAAACTGACAGAATCAGGCCACTGGTTGTCTATGGAGGAGGTGGTTGGGTATAGGATGAGGAACTGAGGGAATCACAGTCATAGAATGTCTGAGATGCAAGAGAATTAGGAAGCCAGCTATGGGGCAAGCCAATGTTTGGCCAATGCCAATGAAACCTGGCAGTAAAGTCTTAAAATATTTTTCCTTTACGTTTCTAAAAATGCCCACTGCCAATGGCACCAAAGAACATTTCAGTTCCATTCCACAAAGAAGCATGACATTGTCAGAGGAAGAGTGCGGAAAAGTCTAGACCAGGGTCAACAGATGTGAGTTTGAATCCTACCTCTGGATTCCTCTAGTCTGAACCTCAGTGTTATCCTCTGTAAAATGGGTCTGATATTACTTGTACTGCTTACCTTGTGGGAGAAATTGTGGGAAAAGTACTTTTTAAAACTTGCTCTATAAATCTGTAAAACAATTCCTAAAAGCACAGGAGTTTTATAAGTTACTTACTTCTCCAACATCATCATCATTATCATCATTTTCTTACCCAATCTCTGTATTAAACAGTGGAAGGATCCCATAGCTAGGTTGGATCCTTAGACAACACCACGTGGCCCACTGATGACTCCTGCTCAAAAGAAGCTGCCTAGGAGCCTGAAAAGTGGAGCTTGGGAGACTGGGTTCAAATCCTGCTGTTAGTACTTCTTACCTCTCTGGTCTTAGCAAAGTGTGTCATCTCTCAGGGCTTGAGGTTCTCATGTGTAAAATGGGCTGGCTCTGATTCCGGAGGACTGATGAGAAAGCCTGTTCCTGATGGGAGGTGAGGGGCTCAGGGTACAGAATGAGACTTACATTTTCAGACAGGGCTGACTTGGAGAGTTGTTTTGTTTGATTATGCATATATATGTAATGAGTGTTTTGTTTTTCTTTTCTTTTTCTAAGGGAGGTATATGGAAAGAAGAGAATTAGGGTTAGGTTTAGGGAATCCTAATTCCGGCACTAACCCTAATTTTAAAAATAAAAATACAGTGGCTAGACTAGGTGGCCTCTGTGGTCCTCCCTCCATTCTCAATTTGTGCGATCTTTTCCAACATGTTAGGAATGCCCAGAATTTGTGCTGGTGGGGGCAGAGGGGAGCTTTAGGGGGAGAGGAGCTGTGTATGGTGAGCACAGGGCTCAGCTTGAGGTGAGAAGGATTTGGGTTTAAATCCTTCGTCTGATGTTTACTACTTGTGTGATCTCTGTAAAAGTAGGGGGTTGGATCATATGACCTCAAATATTTCTTCCAATTCTAAATCTATGATTCTATGAACCTCTCTAGTCTCAGTAAGCATTCTAAGGCTATAAATTAAAGACAAGTTGAAATTTGAGCAATTCTGTGTTTGAAAATTTCCTCCCTCCCACTTTATTCCTGGATTTTTAAAAAATCACGGCTTAGGTGCTGAACCCCAGATGATGACAGAATGTGGAATGTTGGAACTGGGTGGGACCTTAGAATCCAGAACCCAGAATATCCAAGGTGGAAGGAACCTTAGAACAGAAGATGCCAGAGCTGGGAGGGATCTTACAACAGAGAATGTCAGAGCTAAGAAGTGCTCTTAGAACAGAGAATGTCAGAATTGAGAGGGTTCCTAAGATCCCAAAGACCATCTATCAGACACACTTTGGCTCCCACAGACAGCACACCGGATGTTTCTGGAACCTTTCATCTGCTTCATGGAACCCTGGGGTTCCACAGAGTATAGACTGAGAAATGCTTCTGTGGTTGAATGAGGACTGGGCAATCGGAAGCCTTCAATTCTAACCCTGGTTCTACCATAAATAACTCAATCTGTCCGATGTCAAGTTCTTTCCCAAGTGATGAAAGGTTTGAATTAAGTGATCTGAGTTGAGGATTATTTATTGGAAGAAAGATTAGAGATATTTTAATTCACCTTCTCCATTGTACAGATGTGCAAACTAAGGTACTCCAGAGAGGGGAAGTAATTCACCTGGGTCAAGGTCAGGGATAGGAATAAGACCAGGTCCCCTCCTAGTCCAATGTTTGCTCTCCCCCAACCCCCAGTTGCAATCATAAGTTAACTTGAAGCTTAGGGATACCAACCAGCTTTTCACCTTTTGCCCAGAAACATGGTTAGCATCACCAGGCTGGATAGTTCATTCATTCATTCATTTGCTCATTCATTTACTAAATACTTATGGAAGTTGTAGCATGTGCTCATGTGTACACCTTAGTAAATCATCTTGGCAGACAGGCTAGACAAGGTGAGGGTACTGACAGGCCTCGAACCCGTCAGTAAGGTAGAGGGACGTCTACTCCAAATATGTGAAGATTGGGGCGGGTGAGAACGATTTGTTCCAACGGCCATAAAGGCAGCTGAACAGGTGCTGTGGAGTGCTTAGAGACTGGTTAGACATCAAAGATGCCAAGGTCACCCCCTGCATCCTGGTCCATTACCAGTCATCCTGCTTCTGTCCTGCCACTGGGCTTGGATGACTCTGGACGAGAGAGCGAGGCTTTGAAAACGAAGGATCCACAACAGCTTACCATGTATTCTTGCCTCTGTCCCAAACTGGCATACATGACCTTTTGCAGACAGGGATCCCAAGCCCCAGAGGAACAAGCTCACTCACTGGCCATACTCTAGGTCTTCAAGGTGTTCTTGTGGCTGCTATGCCTTCAGTGACCTTCTTCCCTCTCTACTCTACCTGCTTGATTCCTCCCCATCCTCGGAAGCCTAACTCAAAGGCCACCACCTCCCAAAGGCCATCCTTGATCTGCCTTGTTACTATCAACATTCTTGCTGAGATTCCACTTCACTCTCTGCTTGGCACTGCTTTAATGCATCTGTCATATATTACTGAGTATCACAGTTATCTGTGCTTGTGCCATACTCCCAGTTAGACTCTAAGCTCCATGAGGGCACGTCTTATTTGAATTTTGTATCCCTACCCTGGGTTAAGTAAAAGACACAGAATATATGTTAGTAAAATTGAATTGCAACATCTATAATATAGCACTTATGAAGATACAGACTCACCCTTGTATGATGCAAGCACCCTTCCATCCCCACCCTCCACCCTCTACTTCCCTGGACCCCAGTCTAAATTTCCTTCTATTTCCTCAACTTGTGACGACCTCCCTGTGGCACTATTTGGAATAGGGTCCAGCTGTTGTAGAGTCTGGGGTAGGGCCCTGAAGGGACCCCTTCCCAGACATCTCTCTTTCTACAGCATATCAGGGCTCATAAAGTCCTTCCCTTGCAACAGCCAGGTGAGATACCATTACCAATATAAACACCCCCATTTTACATATGAAGAAATTGATGCTATGACAGGTGAAGTGATTTACTCATTATCACACAGGTAATAGAACTTGAATCTTGTCCATTGAGTTCTATTCTTTCCACCAGAGGGGGCTGCTTTACCTCCCCCTTCCCCCCAAGCTATTCCATTCTAAGTTGGAAGTAGAGTAAGATACCCCCAGAGCAGGACAGACACCGCTGAAGACGAGCCCCGCGGATGTCAGCACCATGGCCAGAAATAGGTTCAGAGCCAGTAACACCTGGCTTACTCTGTCCTATGGTTATGGACAGCTGTCCTATGATTATGGACACAATATAACTGCATTGTTCTGCCACTTTGAACATGCAGGGGTGGTGTAGAATGGGAATTTTTTTCCTTTTTGGAAGGGGGAAGGCAGGGCAATTGGGGTTAAGTGACTTGCCCAAGGTCACACAGTTAGTAAGTGTTAAGTGTCTGAGGCCGGATTTGAACTCAGGTCCTCCTGACTCCAGGGCCGGTGCTCTATTCACTGCACCACCTAGCCGCCCCTGGAATGAGAACTTTTTATTTTTTAAGCAATCGGGGTGAAGTAACTTGCTCAGGGTCACACGGCCAGGTGTTTGAGCCTGGGATTCGATCCCCAGGTCATCCCGACTCGGGGGCTGGTACTTTTACTCGCTGAGCCACTTGGCTGTCCCTAAGCAATTGGGGTTAAGTAACTTGCTCAAGGTTACATGGCCAGGTGTTTCTGGGTGGGTGCTAAGTGTCTGAGCCCGGATTCAATCCCAGGTCATCCCGGCACTGGGGCCCGTACTCTTACTCACTGTGCTACCTGGTTGCCCCTGGAATGAGAACTTTTAAGGGGGAAAAACAGCAGTTCCTAATCCAACTAGTTCATTAGACTGGCCCAGAGTTGAAGAGCCTTTGTTCAGATCCAGTTATTTCTAGAGAGAGAGCTTTAAATTCAGGAAAAAATGGAATCACAGAATTTGAGGGTTGGAGATGAACTCAGCAGTCACCCAACCCACCCTCCACCTGAAAGGAATACCCACTACAACACACAGTGGTCACCCAGCCTGTGCTAGATCCCCAAGGACCCCCCACAAGACAACCAACTTCATTTGGGACCAGTTTGAATGCTTAAAAAGCTTTTTCCTGTCATCAGGCCTAAATCTGCCTTTTGTCCTTCTTTCCAGTATTCCTGTGGTTGCCCTTTGAGGACAACAGAACAAATCTCATTAACCTTTCACATATTGAGTCCTTTAGATATTTAAAGCCAGCTCTGCTGTCCCCACTGAGGTTTCTATTCTTGACTAGTTAAGTCAAGTCATCTTTTATCCTTTAGATAATCTTTCTAGGAGATCATCCCAGGCACTTCACCATCCTGCTAGCCCCCCCCCCCCCACCACCACTTGGGTCACTTACCAGTTTATCTTGCCCTTCTTAAATCATGGGGAACTGAACTCAGGATGAGGGCCCAGTGAGGATCCAGTATAGGGGGACCATCTCTTCCTTTGTCCTGGAAGCCATCCCCTCTTAATGAAGCCCAAGATCTCATCAGTCTTGTTAGCAGCCACATCACACTGCTGATTCACTCATATTGAGCCTACAGCACAGCTGTGTTGCTGGTGATCCCCAGGGGACTTCTCTGATGGCACTCTTTCTGTATATTTTCCCTGGAGTAGTGACCCACAGGGAGGTGATCAGAGGGCCTGGTGGCTTAGGTCTGAACTCTCCCTCCTCCAGGTGTCTCTGTTGGGGGGCTGAGGTTGGCATCCGCCCCTTGGCTGAGGGCGCCATCAGCTTCCTAGTACTGGTGAGTCTGGTGATAAGGGCTTTCTGAGAGAGTCTGGGCTATATCTCTGACACAGTAATTGTCTGAGAGTCTGCCCCATCAACTTCAGGGCATGGTAGAGGCATTTAGTCCTTGGAGAGAACCTCCACCCCCATTTTTTGGAAGAGCAGCTGTTGCTGGGTCTTAGACAAGGCCATATCAGCCTTGAGAGAATCTTAGTAGATAAAACAAAGTCTTAGATATGAAAAGTGACATTTTTGGACTGGACCAGTGATTTCATTGGTGTAGGCTTAATTCAACTCTCAGGGAGGAAACACTCTACCAAGGAGTCAGTATTTGCTCTACAACTAAGAATGTGGCCTGTAGGGCTGAGGGGAGAAGTGGATGGCCCAACACCACACAGAGGGTATGTGTTAGAGGCAGGATTTGCACCCAGGTCTACACCATGCTGACCCCTTCTACACCATACCTCTTTTATTAAGTAGCAGAGCCAAGACTTGAATCTAAGTCTTTTGACTTCCAAGACCGTTGTTCTTTCTACAAAACAGAGATAGAATGGCTTAGAAGCTCTGCTTCTCAATGGCCATCCACCATTCAAACTCTGTACTTCTCACTCCATCCCAGAAACCTCTGCTCACCAGTCATAGTCTTACACACACACACACACACACACACACACACACACACACACACACGCGCGCGCACACACACGCACACACACACACACACGCACATGAACACGCACACACACACTGAGTACTTTGCATTCTGGGAATCTGACTGACTATAGATAAGTAAGTACAGACTATTCACAGCTCAAACAATTATTCATTCACTTTCCTCTCGTGCTTTAAGTAAATCCGGCCAGTCTTCATAATATGGAGTATAGGCAGACAGGTATAAGGATGCCCGTCTTGTTGCCTAGTATATAAGGAATAGAAGACATTCCTAAAATCCAGCCTTACAGGGATTATTATTACTTTAGAAATATAAACCAGTGGTGCACTAGTTAAGTCAAGTCAAGAAGCATTTATTAATCCCCTACAAAGTACCAGGCATTCTGCTAAGCCCTGGGGATATAAAGACCAAAACATGAGCCCCTGCCCTCAAGGAGCTCCCAGTCTAATGGAGGAGACAACATGCAGGGACAACCTTAGGGAAGGCACCAGCATTAAGGGACTCAGGAAAGGCTTTTTGTAGAAGGTGGGATTTTAGCAGAGACTTGAAGGAAGCTAGGGAAGCCGGGAAGCAGAGATGGTGAGGAGCATTCCAGGCAGGGGGACGGCCATAGAGGATGCTGGGAGCTCAGAGATGGAGAGATGGAGAGGTGGAGGAGCTAGGAGGCCAGGGTTGAGGGAATCACAGAGTAGGGGGTGGGTTGTAAAGGGTAAGAAGACTAGAAGCTGTTCAGCTTTGCTGGTTACCCAGTCCTCATCTGTCTTTCCTGGTCTCTGAAAGGTAAAGTATCCTACTTGGGAAGTTGCCAAACACCGTACAGCTACAAGCCTGTCCAGAATGGCAGGGAGGCAGGAGCCTTTAGAAATGGCACTATTTTATACACTGGGGGTTGAAGGGAGAGGACATCTTTTTAGTGCCCCAACATAAGCTTGGTAGAACCACATGTGTGCTTGTGATTGATCAGTCGTACAACTCTCTGGGCCTGATGTTTTGTGGGACTTTTTATGGCCTAGGTTTCCTTGTTGAGTGACACACATGGTCTCGGGTCAACAAATTGTTGGGCAACAGGATGTCAGCCCCAGAGACCTGCCTGAAGAGGAACTTGCTGGTTAGAAACCGAGTTGGTTTGCTGGTTTTTTTCATATTCAGGAAGATCACCCCAGGAAATAGGGGCCCGGAGGCTGTACCAATCAGAGAGTGCCCTGGGGCTGCTGAGGGCTAAGGGAAGGAAGTAGAATCTAGTTTGTGGGGTTCCCTCATGTGTCAGGTTGCAGGGCAAGTCCCTAAATGCAGATGTGAATGGGAGGAAGGAGGAGAAGATGCTGAGCTTGTCCTTAATGCCCATCTTTTTAACGCCCTTTCACAGGGGTAGGAAGGGCATCTCAAGTGAAGAAACTGCTTCCTGGAGACTTTCAATGACTTGTTTATGGTACACAGCAGACTTCAGCTCAAGCAATTATTAGGCACCTATTATGAACATTTTATTCTGCACTTAGTACTAGGGAAGCATAGATGAAAAGTAATAAGACCTGCCTTCATGGAGCTTCTACTCTCCTAGGAGGAATGTACAGAAGTTAGCACGGAGACTACGAAAGGGACAAAAGGGAGAAGTCTAGACAAAATGCTCAGGAAAGTCTGAGGAGGCAGGGCTCATTTTGCCTGGAGGAACCAGGGAAGTCTTCTTGGAGTAGGTTTTTCCCAGCTGGGCCTTAAAGGTAGAGAGCAATACTTAGTTACTACCTCTGGGGTCAGATATAAAATCCTCTCTTGGCATTTATAAGCTCCTCACAACCTGGCCCTTCCTCCCCTGCCATTCTCTGGCCTAGCCATCCTGGTCTACTGCTTACTTTTCCCACCTGACCCTCCACCTCCCATCTCCAGCCTGGCACTGGCTGCCGCCATGCAGCCATGCCTCCGCCTCAGCTTTGGTGGCTCCCTTCAAGACTCAGCACAAATCCCCCTTCTGCAGGATGACCCTCCCATTCCCCCATCCCTCTCCCCCAGCTGCCAGCCAGTGCCTTCTCTTCTCAAGTCACCTTCTGCCCCTGTACCTTCTTCTCCTCTGGGTCTGCCTGCAAGGGCCAGATCACTTTCATGTTTTCTCCCCCATTAGAATGTGAATGCCTTGATTATTTTTGCTTTTCCTCATGTGGCCCATGGTTTGGGCCCTGCCACCCGTAACATTTGTGTCTCCAGCACTTATTTAGCACAATAGGGCCTGGCCCATAGTAAGTGCTTAATAAATTCTTGCTTGATTTTAGTAGGCAGTGAGAGGAGCATGTTCCAGCTGTGGGGGATGGTCTATGTCAATGGATAGAGACAGGTGAGGACAAGATCTGGGAACCCAAAATAACTAGAATGTACCATAGCTTGTTTAAGGGATAATTGGGAGTTAAGGCTGGAAATAGAGGTTGGAAATAGGTTGTGAAAGGCCTTTGATGTTGGGCTAACGCATTTATATTTATCCCCTGGGAGCCGCGAGAGATTCTTGAGCAGAGGAGTTACAAGATTGGTCATGGGCCCTGAAAAGAGGACTTTAGCATCTATATGAAGGACAAACTACAGAGACTGGAGGCAGAAACCCTGTTCTATAAGGGCTGACCAGGATCCAGATGTCCTGTCTCTGTGTCTTTTTTTTTTAATTTTGCTTTTTTGGGGAGGGCAGTTGGGGTTAAGTGACTTGCCCAAGGTCACACGGCTAGTTTTTGTGCTAAGTGTCTGAGGCCAGATTTGAGCTCAGGTCCTTCTGACTCCAGGGCTGGTGCTCTATTCACTTCATCATCTAGCCACCCCTCTCTGTGTTTTTCTTCAGCATTGTCGACTGTGTCTGGAATGGACTTTCTCTAAACCCCAAATGTGGCTATTGGCATTCCTTCCTTCTTTCTTTCAAGGCCCAAATCAGATGCTAACCTATGAAGCCTTCTCTGATGCCTTCACTCCAGTATGGCCCTCCCTAGTACTTTGTACCTCTGGAAAGTGCTTTGTAATCTCCCTAAGTCCTTATACTTGATTTAATATAAATTTGTTTTAGTTCCCCTAGGAGACTCTACACTTCCGGAGGGGAGGGTCTATTACCTTCAGCTTTGTCTCTGTGGGGATGAGTGCAGGAGCAGGGCCATAGTAGGTGTGATTGCATTCATTGTTCGTACTTACCCTGCCCTCCAGGGCCAAGCAGAAAAAGTCTGACCTTCCTTCCACATGCCCAACTCTGTGGTGTCCTTAAATCTTCTCTCCTTCACACTCAACATTTCCAGTTCCTTTAAAGGCGCCTCAGAGGGCCAGACTGCAAGGCCTTTGATCATTCTCTTTGCTTTCCTCTACACATCCTCCAGTAGCGGGAAGGGCAAGAGAATTTCTTAACATTCTTGGACTATGTTTCATGATTTTTTTTTTTTGCTTTTAAGATGTCAAATGAAACTTCTGTAAATGATTTACTTCCTGGTTCTCTGCGATGCCCCAAAGTAGTGAGACTACCTGTCCAAGGTCTCTAATTTAAGCCCCTGCAGTGGTCACTAGCCCTTCTCTGACCTTTTCTATCTGTCCTCCTGAGAAGTCACATAAAAACAGGCTTTATCATGTGTGTAATTAGCTCTTGTCTTCTTGGAACTCCATGAGTGCATGTAATTATTTTCCATCTTTTATGTGGTACTATAGCACTAACTGGCGATCTCTGTGCCCTAGGTACACAGCACAAAACATACCCTCAGCTAGGTGGTATATTTGGTGGGAGATGGATATCCTCGGATACCATGAGGACTCTGTTTGGGGCAGCTGCCATGAGGTAGGACAAGAGGAAGCAGGACTTAACAAGATGAGCTTTCTATGCCAAATGAAAGTGTGGGAAATTGCCCTCTAAACGTCAGCACCCTGGTGCAACACTCAGATGGTGCCTCCTGAGTTCTGGTGCAGCTGAGAGTCCAGTCAGGGTGGAATCTCTCCATTCTGTTTCAGCATCCAGAAAGGTGATCGCAAAGTCTAGAGAACTCCGTTTGTCTGTTGTGAGTCTAGCCCTGGCTGGAGGCCTCTTGAGTGCACCTGTCGAAACAATAGGAAGAGGGACAAAAATCAAACACTTAAAGAGCTAGGGCCCTGAAAGTGCTCAGGCTCTTGGATTACCCGAGGTGATGAGTCTGATGCTGGGGGAGAAGGAATATAGGGAAAAGACAAAAGACATTCCGAAGAAATACTAGATGAAACTTAGTTATAAACTGGATTTTGAGGATAAAGAATGGGGAGGGGTCCTAAATGACTCAAGGGCATCACATCAGTCCACCGCTTGGTGCCTCAGTTTCCCCATCTGTAAATCAGAGATAGCCATGGAGTTGTTGTAAGGCCAGTGCTCTGTAAACTGTAAAGACAACTTTTAATTCAAATGCTAAGTGTTTGTATGCTATTATCATCTCAGTGAATGGGAAGACACTCCATATTACAAGCTGAGATGAGGAAGTTGGGGAGAAACTGGTTGGGAAAAGATGGTGAGCTTGGTTTTGCACATGCTGAGTTCTATTTCCTTTAGGGATGTTTTCTCTAAGCCTTTGGAAATCCAAGACTGGAGTCTGGGTGAGGAGACAGCACTGAAGACATGGGAGCTCTCAGTACATGGATGGTAGATCTAGCCATGAAAATGAATAAATGAGCTAAGGAGAGAAGAACAGGGAGCTAGAGATGGTGCTGGGCAGCTAGGGAGAGAACAGGGAGCTAGAGATGGTGCTGGGCAGCTAGGGAGAGAAGAACAGGGAGCTAGAGATGGTGCTGGGAAGTCTGGTGAGTAGAAAGGCTTTGTCTGAGTCTTGGTGAAAAGGAGAACCTTAAGTAGGAATTTGTTCATCTGAGCAAAAACAATTCAAGGGAACTCAGTGGTACAGACAAAAGTCAACCTGAAGGAAGGAAGGAAGGAAGGAAGGAAGGAAGGAAGGAAGGAAGGAAGGAAGGAAGGAAGGAAGGAAGGAAGGAAGGAAGGAAGGAAGGAAGGAAATGAGCATTTATTAATCTCCTACCATGTGACCAGTACCACGTTAAAAGCTTCACAAATATAATGTCATTGATTATTACAACAACCCTTGAAAGTAGGAGCCATTATTGTCCCCATTTTTCAGATGAGGAAACTGAAGAAGGTAAAGGCTAAGTGACTTGCCCAGGGTCTCACAGTTAGTAAGTGTCTGAGGCCAGATTTGAACTTGGCTGTGCCACCTAGTTGCCTGGGAAAGGGAATGGTCTATCTCTATCCCTTCTTTTTCTATCCCATTCCTTTTTTATCTTGTCTTCTCCCAAAGCCCAATCTTTTTCCCACATCCCTAAGGGGGGGGCGGGGGGTGGGGGGAATGGGGGAGGAGGGAAGGAGCTAGCAGAAGACCATGACTGGGTAGTATTACCCCAGCAAGAAAATCTCCCTAAACCCTTCAATGTTAGCTCCCCAAAATAAAGTCCTTTCCCCACCTTAGTTATGGTTCTAAGGGTAGATAAATTGGGTCCCCAAAGGAAAGGAAAGACAAAAAAACCAGACCAGAGGCATTGAAGACAAACTACTCATAGGATCACAGACTAAGACTTGGAAGAGGTCATTGAGGTCATCTAGACCAACCTTCTAACTTTACAGAGTGGGAAACTGAGGCCAGTAGAGAAAGCCAGCTTGTCTTGGATCATAGTATCTTCACAACCTTGCCTGAGGCCAGACCTGGAAATCAAGGGTGCTGACCACGAGTTCACCCTCACCACATTGTTACTGTTGCTAATATCATTATAAAATTGCATCTTGATAGCACCGTAAGACACATAGAGCACTTTCCTCAAAGCAATCCTGTGAGGTAGATGTAACAGCAGTCATATTTGCTCCATTTTAGAGATGAGGAAACTGAGGTTCAGAGAGGGAAATGGTTTGTTGAGGATCATGCAATGAACCCAGGTCTCCTGGTTAGAAATCTAGCTCCCTTTTCACTATATCACATTCAATCAATGGATGGATCAGCAAGCATTTATTGTGCCTACTGTGTGCCAGGCTCTGTGCACTAGGGTTACAAAGACAAAAGTACTATAGCCCTTTCCCTTAGAGAGCTTGCATTCTCCTGGGGGGGAAGAGGAGGTGCAGGATGCAATATATTACACGCGCTGACAGGCTGGGTGATGCCTGGGGCAATCAGGGGAGACTCACTGGTACTTGAGTTGGACCCTGAAGGGAACCAGGGATTCCAAGAGCTGAAGGTGGGGAAGAAGAGCAGCCCCGGAATGAAGAAGAGCCTGGGCTGATGGAAAGTCATATGGGGGAACAGCAAGCTAGTCAATCTTCCTGAAGCATCGATGCCCGGGAGCCTGGGAGCACGGGCTGCAAACCAGCTTCATGTTGAACAAAAGAGTTTGTATTTTATCCTGGCAGCTATGGGGATCTACCTGTAGGAGCTTGGTGACCTCCTCTGTAGGAGCATCCCTTTGGCGACTGTGTGGAGGAGGATGGTTGGAACAGGGGAGGCAGGGAGACCTGATAGGCTTCCTGATAGGAGGCTGCTGCAATTGTCTGGGAGTGTGGTGATGGGTATCTTGAGCTAGTGTGGTTTGCAGAGGACCTGTTCACACAATGTAAAGTACAGAAGTGGTCACTATTTCCTTTCTTTCTGGTCACTTAATATGGGCTTGAAGACTGAGGGAATGGCTTCTGTGGCTCCATATAGCTCCATCTCGGGCAACTTTACAAAATGGTCGTGGAGTTAAGGGGAAACTGGGGGGTTCAGAGCAGTCCACTTCCATACCTTACTCAAATCTCACTTTCAGGACTCCAATCCTCTGGCCCAACAAGTCTGGGAAATGAAAGAAGCCCCTTCCCCTCCCCTCCCAGCCCCCCATACACTCTCCTTCAATCATAAGATATGGAGGCAACACTTGGCTTTGGGCTGTTCAGTCAGTCTCTTAAGTGACTGCTGAATGCTGAGTGTATGGGATTCTTGTGTCTGGCTGTTATTTAATATAATAGCTCACATTTATATGTCACTTACCTTGTGCAGGTACTGTGCTAAGCACTTTACAATTATCTTCTTTGATCCTCATAATAACCCTGGCATGTAGGTGCTGCTATTAATAATCCCCATTTTGTAGATCAGAAAATTGAGGCAAAGAAAAGTTAAGGGACTTGCCCAGAGTCACACAGCTAGTTACTGGGCAAGGCCATTCTTGAACTCAGGTTTTCTTGACTCCAGGCCCAGGGTGCTATCCATGGTTCCTGCCTACTTCTATTTTCAGTGTGTCTGCCTCTAATGAGAGCGCCTTCCCTCTTCTTAGTTGCTGCTTCAGGTCCTACAAGTACCCTTGGAGACCAGATAACCTTGCTTGTTAGAAGTGTGCGACATGGGGTGGCTAGGTGGCTCAGTGAGTATAGCACTGGCCCTGGAGTCAGAAGGACCTGAGTTCAAATCCAGTCTTATTAGCTGTGACCTTGGGCAAGTCACTTAACCCCAATTGCCCTGCTTTTCCCCCTCCAAAAAAATGAGTTTTGACTTAGTGGAGGAAAGCCAAAACCTGCTTCCTATGTGGAAGCTGAAGTGCTTAAGGAACATAAAGGTACAGAGAAAATTCCTCTTTTTCGTTGCAAAGTGAGCTGTTTATTTCCTGTTCTGCCTTTGCTTAGCTAAAACCAGAGAGAGAGAGGAAGAAAGAGAAAAGTGAAGAGGAAGAAAGGGGGATGGGAAGGGACTCCCATCACCAAATACAGCATCATCGAAATCAGGATTCAATTCAGTCTAATTCATTCTGAGTCTTTATGGAGCACCTACTGTGTACACAGGCTTGTGTTTGTCTGTACTCAGGGGGAGTCAGGAAAAGGAGGAGGTCTTGTGCCCACCATTGGGAGACAAGACCCCCACAGAAAACTTCAGCCAGAAGTAGCAGTTTCCTTTTCAATGGAGATCTCCAAGCAGAGGACAGGTGGGACAGATTAGATGCCCCATGAGGTGCCTTCCTGCTCTGAACGTCCATACGTTCATGAATCTGGAGCACAGAGAGAAAGTTACAGACTAATGTGGGACCAGGTGAATGTTGGATTCCGTTTGAGCAAGGATCAGAAGGAAGGCAGGGTAAGTACAATTTTATAACTGAATTCCCAGGTAGGAAGGGAAACACATCCATTAGCAAGTTCACCAGTGAGTCTGTGGTGCTATGTTCTGTCTGTGACAGGGCTGAAATACATCACCTTTAGGGTCCCTTCCAGCCAACACTCTAGGTTCTAGCTCCGAGATTCTGTGTTCAAATATTCTTTCTATCTCTGACAGTCTTTGTTCAAGGCTCCTTTCAGTTTGACATCCTTTGTTCTAAGGTAGGTAGCATCTAACTCTGAAGTTTCAAAATTCCGTCCTAAGTATCCTGGATTTGGAAGGCTAGAATAGTTTAGCAAGACAATAACCCCAAAGGGAGACTGCAGACCCACCTCTGACATTAAGCAGCTGTGTAAGTTCACACAAATCCCTTCCTTTCCACCCAGTGCTCCTTATACCCTTGTCCTCCCATAAATCTGGCATAAGAGGCATTTGAGGTGTTGAGGGCCTTCTGTGATTTCTTTCAAATGCGAAATGGAGAACAAGGATTGTCCATTGGTCAATCAGTCAGTCAACCAGCATTTATTTTAAAATCTCTGTGCTAATTCCTCTTCTTGTATTTTCTACTTGTCTGTTAATTAAAGTAAGATCGTTTTAGCCCCTTTAAAGCTGTCTTTTCTTTAGAAAAGCAGATCAAAGAGCCTGTGTTAGCAGGCCATCCCGGGTTTGCTAGGGTGCTTGCTAATACGTGGGGGGGGGCGACTAGGGGGATTGGCATAGGCAGACTTATATTTTAGGAAAATCAGTTTGGCAGCTAAGTGTGAGATGGTCTGGAGTAGGGAGAGACTTGAGGCAGGGAAACCAGTTTGGAAACTATTGTAATAAACAATCAAGGCATGAGATGATGAGGGACTGAACTAGAATAGAGAGAAGGGGATGTATATACCTATATCCATCCATCCGTCCATCCATCTATCTATCTATCTATCTATCTATCTATCTATCTATCTATCTATCTATCTATCTATCTATCTATCCATCCATCCATCCATCCATCCATCCATCCATCCATCCATCCATC
>NW_027187353.1:18567350-18567565 GCF_028583685.1 Petaurus breviceps papuanus
CTATCTATCTATCTATCTATCTATCTATCTATCTATCTATCTATCTACCTATCCATCTATCCATCTATCTATCCATCTATCTATGTGTCTATCTGTCTATCTATCTGTCTATCTATCTGTCTGTCTGTCTGTCTGTCTGTCTGTCTATCTGGATATGTATATGTGAGAGAGGTTTTGTGAAAGTAGAATGCCAATATTTGACAACAGCTTGGATA
>NW_027187353.1:18567965-18592043 GCF_028583685.1 Petaurus breviceps papuanus
CTGGGTCAATATAAAACCCCTTATTTGGCTTTTAAAGCCCCCTCTGCCCTTCCAGTCTTCTCATACTTCACTGTGTCCTTTACCAGTCCTGCCACTTACTCTGCCATCCACTGCCACTGGCTTCCTTGCTGCTCTTTGAACAAAATACTGCAGATCCCGACTCTGGCCATTTTCACAGATTGTCTCTCATGCCTGAAATTCTCCCCATCCACATCTTCATCTTCTGGCTTTGCTGACTTCTTTAAGTCTCAGTTCAAATTCTACCATCTACAAAAAGCCTTTCCTAGTCCCTCTTAACAGAAGGAAGGGTCTTCCCTCTATTGATTATTCTCCATTTATCCTGAATACATTTGTCTGTAGATAGCTGTCTGCATGCTGTCTCCTTTATTGTGAGCTCCTGGAGGGCAGGGACTGTCTTTTACTTTTCTTGGTACCCAAAGTGCTCAGCACAGTGCTTGACCCATAGTAGGCTCTTAATTAATCCTTGTTGATTTGACTTTACCTGACTCTCTGTTGCCTCCAGAGCTGCTCAAGTATCTGCTTTTAATACCCAAATACCTAAGCATCTATTATCACTAAGAACCTACTAATAATTAATAACAGGTACTTAATAACTGCTTGTTGGTTAGTTGTTTGGTGATTCTAACTTGTTGCAGCCTGCTCACCATATATCTCTTACAGGTGCTCTCAATTTTTTTCACAATCCTAGTTTCAATTCTTCAGAGACTGTAGCGTTTTATTACATACAACCTGGGGAATATTGATATTAAAAAGATAGGTCTTTTTTCAGAGAAGATCTTAGGGGAATTGTGTGAATTTCATAATTTTACACATATTCTAACTAACTCTCTTCCTTCTATTCGATTTTTTGCCTGTGTCATCGTCCATATACAGTATCTATCCAAGATCTATTGGTAAAGTTTTTGTAGGCTGGTCATCCAGCTGCTTATCATAGATGGTATGCCTTTTTCATCCACTTGGTATTTCTTCTGTGGATGGTTAGGCTCTTTGGAGTGAATGTAGATATTGTTTAAGAGGCTTGGTGGAATCAGCACAATGTCACTCCCAAACATTCCATGAGTGTTTTACTTGGGAGAAGAATTCTTCCATAATGTTTAGATTTTAGGGAGCTTAGTGTTGACCCACTTGGGCACCAAAATGTATTTTATGTTAATCCATTTGGATGAAAGTCTTTTTGAAAAGTTATTATGGAATATCAGTGCTGTATAGAATCTTCCTAATAATGATTCACATTTCTAGAGTGTATTAATGGTTCTTTACAAAAGAAGTTCTTTTTTTTAAATAAATTTTTATTGATGTCTTCACTTGTTTACATCATCTTAGCATTCCCTTCTTCCCTCCCAGAGAGCTACACCATCATCTCATATAACAATTGGCATTTTTAAAGCATGACTGATCAATACATTGAAAAAGTCTGAAAACACATGCAATGTCCAACATCTATGGCTCTCCCATAGGGATGGGTTGGGGTGTCCTCTCATATTTATTCATTTGAGTCCTAGTTGATCTTTATAATTTTGTTAATTCACTTTTGATTTTTTTTGGTGTGTAGTTGTTCTTTCAATTTACATTGTTGTAGTTATTATGTGTATGGTTTTCATAACTCTACCTACTTCACTCTCCACCATTTCATGTAGAGTTTTCCATTTTTCTCTGTATTCATAACATACATCATTTCTTATAGCACAGTACATTCATCACCACAATTTGTTTATCCATTTCCCAATCAACGGGCATCTACTTTTTCCACTTCCTTGCTATCATAAAACGTTCAGTTACTAATATTTTGCTTTTTTCTTATTGATAGCTTCCTTGAAGAAAAACCCAGTAATGGAATCTCTGGTTCAAAGAGTACGGCCATATTAATCACTTTATTTGAATAAGTCCAAATTATTTTCCAAAGTGGTTGTACCATTTTATAGCTTCACCAACAATGTATTAATGTGCCTGTCTCCCAATTCTTTCAAAGCATTTCCATTTTTTGTCATCTTTGCCAATTTGCAGGGTATGAGGTAAAACCTCATGATTGTTTTGATTTGTATTCCTCTTATTATTAGTGATTTAGAGCATTCTTTCATACAGTTGTGAATACTTTGCTATTTTTCTTTTGAGAACTCTGTGTTTATATCCTTTGACCATTTATCTATTGGTGAGTGGCTATTAGTCTTACATCTATTTATTGATTCTTTTTATACCTTCAACACAAAACCTCTGTTAGAGAAAGGGAATGCAAAACTCCCCTCCCCCCATTCAACTATCTCCCTTCTTATCCTTAGTACATTAATTTTGTCTATGTAGAAACTTTTCAGTTTCAAGGAAAGTTATCCATTGTAATTGCCTCTATCCCTCATTTGATTAAGAATACATCTTCTACCCATAGCTGAGAGAGGTATATGATCTGTTTATCTTCTAATTTTTGTATATTAAAGTCAAATATGCATTTAGGATTGTGTAACATGATTGTATTGTGAAACATGATATCAGGTGTTGTTCTGAGCCTAATTTCTTCCAGACTGCTTTCCAGTTTTCCCAGCAGTTTTGATGAAATAAGGAGTTTTTCCCTTGGTAGTTTATGTTTCCCACTTTATCAGACACTGGGGTATTAAATTCTACTGTTTCTCATTCTCCTTTGTCTGGTCTGTTCCACTGATCTATCTCTTTGTTCTTTAACCAGTACCAGAAGGCTTTGATGACTATTGCTTTATAATACAGTATGAGGTATGGAAGTATTTTCCCCCTTTGGTCGTTACTTCTTTTCATCATTTCCCTTGATATTATAGATATTTTAAAAATGATCTTTATTATTTTATCAAGTTCCATAAAATATTCCCTCGGTAATTTTATTGGCATAGTATTAAAAGTGCCAATTAACTTCGATAGTATTGTCGTTTTTATTATACTGGCATAGCCTAGGCATGAGCCCGAAATATTTTTCCAGGTATATAAGTTGTTCTTTATTTCTTTAAGGAGCATTTTGTAATTGTATCTTTGTAACTGAAACATTGTAATTAAATCGATAGAAATCTTTGATGTTTTTTGGCAAGTCGATTCCCAGATAATTTTTTTTGTAGTTATTTGGAATGAGAATTCCCTTTCTATTATTATTTCTTGTGTTCTGTAATTAATATATAGAAATGCTGTAAATTTTGAGTTTATTTTGTAGCCTATGACTTTGCTGAAACTGTTAATTATCTCAATTAGCATCTTTGCTGATTCTCTAGGATTTTCCAAGTAAACTATCATATCATTAACAAATTGGGATAATTTCGTTTCTTTACATATTTTATGCCTTTAATTCCTTTCTCTTGTCTTATTCCTCTTGCTAACATTTCCAGAACTATACCAAATAATAGTGAGGAGAGCAGGTATCCTTGCTTCACTCCCATTTTTATTGGAAAAGATTCTAGTGTATCTCCATTGTCTATGATGACTGCTTTTGGTTTTAGTTAGATGCTTTTTACAATATTAAAAAAAGGTCCTTCCATGTGTATACCTTGTAGGGTTTTTTTTTTTAGCATAAAAGGCACTATACTTTGTCAAAGACTTTCTGCATCTATTAAAATGATCATATGATTTTGGATGTTTGGTTTTTAATATGATTAATTATATTCATGCAGCAGAGGTTCTTAATTTTTTTTGTGCTGTGAAATCTTTTGTGAGTTTGGTGAATCCTATCCTCAGATTAATACTTTTAAATTCATAAAACAAAACCAGGTTGCAAAGCAAATAAAAAATTATATTGTGATATGTTTATCAGAATTTTAAAAAATGGTCAGAGTTAAGAACTCCTGTTTAAAAACAGCCCTGTGAGGTCAGTAGGACATGTAACATTTTCTTCAATTTGCATATGGGTCAGAGAAATTAAGTGACTTGCCCAGGGTCACACAGCTAGTAAGTGTCTGAGGCTGGATTTGAACTCAGGTCTTCCTGACTCTAGACCCAGCACCCTATCCACTGCACCACCAACTCAGTGTCTGAGCATCAGTACCTTTGTCTGTATAACAGAACTGGTCTAGGGTGACTCTTGGGGTCTCTTACAATTCTAAACCTATAATGTTACGAAAATGTTTTTTTAAGTATGATTACATTGTGTATATGTGCATACAATCAATCAGCCTATCAACTAATATTCACTGAGCACTTTCTCTGTGTCCAGGCCTACACTGAGACTATTGGGGGACACCAAAGACATAGAGAACATGGCCCTTGCCCTCATGAAACTTATAATCTTGTCAGGAGACAAGATTCCCCCCCACCCCACCCCACCAAACAACAGGAGGCAGGAGCCATGGCACACCCATTGTGACCAAAATCAGAACTAAAACAAACCAGGCATAGCATAACCCACCAGTCAGGAGTCACCAGCACCCACCAAACTTGAGAACATCAGCCAGCTGGCATCCTATCCCTCTGATTACCCAATAGCAGCCCCATTCATGCCTCAATGGTCCATTCTTCAAAGCATAAGAACAAAATATTCTAAGACTCCAACCCCTCCCATCCTCTGAAGCCCAGTCCAGCTGCCTTGGTACTCTCTCTGCCTCTTGAAATTGCCTTGTATGGGCAGTGGGGTGGTGCAGTGGACAGAGCAGTGGCCCTGAGTCAGGAGGACCTGAGTTCAAATTTGGCCTCAGATACTTAACTAGCTGTGTGACCCTGGGCAAGTCACTTAATCTTGATTGCCTAGAAAAGAAAGAATTTTTCTTTTTTTTTTTTGGCTTTGGAGGATGTAATTTTAAATAAAGTAAAATAAAGATGTATTTTTTTACTTTGTTTTTGCTTATCAGTATGCATGGGTATCCTCTCCCTCTACCACTGTAAGTTCCTTGAGTATAGAAGTTTTGGTTTTTTGTCTTTAGAACACCAGTTCCCAGTACATTACCTTGCAATTCAAGTGAATAAGTTTTTTTTAAAGGTCATTATATGCGAGGAACAGAGAAAAGAACAGACAATTAAGTCTCTGAATACTTTTGTGCTGCATGTAGTACAAGCATGACTATCCCACTTCATAGCTGAAGAAACTGGGGTAAAGTGATTTTGTCAGGGTCACACATCTAGGAATTGGCAGAGCCAAGATGCAAAGATCTGACTCTAATTCCAGCCTGTCTCTACTATCCCACACTGTCTCTCAAAGAAGATCTGGCCATGTGTATGAATCAGCACCCAAATCAGAGCCCAGGCACCTGAGCAGGGGGTGAAGATATAAGCTTTGTAAGGTACCTCCATCACAGTCCCTTCCCCCTTCATTCCCCCTTACGCTGCTTGCAACCCCACGGTTTGACCACACAGGTGCCTCCGTGCCCTCGTTCCAGGAAAGGTTTAATAGTTAGTTGGTATATTGATGTTAGACAGCCCTTAAGATGTTATTGCAATCACAGAGGTTCTGGGACTCATTTCCATAAATAATTAACAGTGAGCTATCCATTATAAGTGCTTTGGGGATGCCGAATTCTTGATTTATATCTTTCTGGGAGCTTTGCTTACTAAGTAGTACATAGAATGAAATATGCATCTCTTCAGCAGTTATGAGAAAAACTTGGTCAGTGCTTCTCAAGCAGAGTGCTAAAGCTGGAAGGAGCCAGAAAGATGATCTAGACCAACCCTCCAATTTTACAGATGAGGAAACTGAGACCCAGTAATGGGTGATTTTCTTAAGTTGTCCCTTTCTTTCCATTACAGAGTGGAATGACTTACCCAAGGTCACACCAAAGTGACTCAGCAGGGACTTCAAGCCAGGTTTTGATTCCATATCTAAGCCTCTTTCTGTTGCAGCAACCTGTCCTTGATAAAAATATAGACTAGGACAGGGTCAGGCACACAGCCCTGTGGTATGACACTGCAGACCTGAATATCTTCTCTTAACTCCCTGACTCCCTCAGCTCCTCAGTTTCCCACTTGAGTTCTTGCTCCCCTTACCAAGTGCAGCTTGGGTTCTTTTGTCTTCTTTGCCCCCTCTGGATCTTCAAATAACTACTGACTCCTCTATCTGAAGAAAACCTTAATTCTCCCTCCGCAGACCTAGCACCCAGATTGGCCTTCCTAAGCAGAGTAATGCCAGTAACAATAATAGCACTGAGTGGCTCCAAATTTTGACAGTTTCTTCCAGCTGGGTATTCTTGGGGGTTGGGAAAGTAGATTGTTAAATTTTTAGTGTGAGCACCTTAGAAATGGTGAATGCTACAAATCAGAACTTGATTTAGTGTTCTGTTGTTTGTCTAGAATTAAGAAAGTGGATGGAAAATGTTAACAATAAAGATTAAACTTGAAAATGTGCTGTGGGTACATTTTCCCTCAGAGAGCCTGTTGTTAAACATTTTCCAGCACTCCCTTGAGCCCTCTCCTTTTTCCAGGCAGATGCCAGACCCTCCAAGGCTTTGAGGAGCAGTTCAGCGGCTCCATAAGTCCAGGGATAGCACTAGATGGTCTCTTCTGTAGAAGTTTGTGGCTTTGCAAAGCCCTTTCCTCCCAGCAGTCCTATGAAGTACTTGCCTCAAGGGCAAGTATTATTATCCCCATTTTATAGAGGAGGAAACTGAGGCTCAGAGTGTCCAGGGTTACATAGCAAGACTCAGATTGGCCACCTTTTGACTTTTATCCTGGCTTCCTTCAAACCTCAGCTCCAATCTCTCCTGCAGGAAGGCCATCCCCATCCCCTAAGGCTGATGCCTCCTGCTCCTACATTTTACCTCCCAGCTATCATGTAGATGTGTGTGAGTGTGTACACACACACACATATATACACATGTATATTTATTAGGGACATACATATGTACATGTTATATGATAGACGAATATATCTATTATATATAATATATGCATACACACATATATGCATATTTAATTAGGTACATACAAGATATATGTGCGTATATGTCTATACATCTATAATAGATTAATATATCTACACTAGATGTATATGCACACATATATGTATCTCTCTAGATCTCTCTTTCTCTCCCTCCCTCTCTTCCCTTTCTGTATATATCTATCTATCTTGTATGTACTTAGTTGTTTATATATTCTCTCCCCCTTTAGACTGTAAGCACAGAGAAAGCAGGCACCATCTTTTGTCTTTCTTTGTAGCCCAAGTACATAACTATGCCTGGCATATAGTCAACAATAAACATTGACTGACTAATGGACTTACTCTAAAAGCAGTGCCTATTCACTAGAGTAGGGTATAATTTTAGAGGTTGGAAGACCAACCCCTTCCTTTAGATTCTAAGGCTTGGAAGAAGGGATGGATGGGGAGGGAAGTGGAGGAGAGGAGAGGAGAGGAGAGGAGAGGAGAGGGGAGGAAGAGTAGAGGAGAAAACAAAGGAGAGAGAGGGGACAAAGGGAAGGGAAGGGTAAAAGAAGGGAGGAGAGAAGAGGAGAGGGTTGGAGTTAATACTTCATTCCTGTATCTGTACTTTGAGGACCAGTCTTGCCAAGTTTAGAAAGCCTCATCACTAGAGAACTAACTACCAGGTAATGAGTGTTTTCTTAGCCACACAAATTCATGAAGGTCACCTACTAAGATATGGAAGGAGTTAAGAAAAATTCATTCCCCTGTAGCTATCCTAGTGATGAACTTCTCTGACTTTAAGAATAGCTAGCATTCATATAGCACTTTAAGGTTTGCAAAGAACTGTACGAATATAATTTCATTTACCCTCACAACAACCCTAGGAGAGAGGTATTATTATGATCCTCACTTTACAGGTGGGGAAACTGAGGTATATGGAGGATAAGTGACTTGTCCAGGGTCATACTATTAAGGTGTCTGAGGCAGGATTTGAACTCAAGCCTTCCTGACTCTAGGTTTAACGTTCTATCCACTGCACCACCCCACAACTAACTAGACTAGAATTCAAAATGCCTTTTACTTGAAGTTCCTCTGCTTGGTGGGACCTACTACCTTTGTGCTTCATTGTGCTTGGCTCCTTTGGGAGCCTGTGGTCATCCCCTCCCCGCAATGAAGCCAGCTGTTGAGGCTTTGGAGAGAACTTTGGTCGATGCTGAAATAAGGAGGGAGTCAAGATTCATGTTACTTGTCTCAGATCCCGGCAACAGTTTGTCTAAGTCTTGGTTATAATGTTCACCTCTCTGCTTTGCCTTTCCTACATCACAGAAAGTCACACCTTCTGCCCGAGTAATGATAGTGCCCTAGGAATGATCAGGGCACTGACCTCAAATGGTGGAATCACCGAATCTGATGCTGGAAGGGACTTGCAAAGAACCCATAGGAACCTAATGCCAGCCCTGGAAGGGGCTTCAGAGACCACCTGTATATACCACCTGTATAACCCCACTCCTGATGGTCCAGAGGGGAAATGGAGGGCCAGAGTGTAGTTGAGTGACATGACTGAAGTCTCACTAATAGTAAGTGATAGGGGTGGGATTTGAACTCAGATCCTCTGCCTGCAGGTCCAGCATCCTTTCTCCAGCACTGTGATGAACTTCCTCTACAACACTCATTGCTAATGCTGAGTTGGACTCTACTTAATTGCTCCTGGTCATGGGAGAATCCCAACCGACCACCCAAGGCAGCCTAGCCATTACTGGACAGCTCTAATGATGAGCAAGTTCTCTCTCACACACAGCCCAAGTCTGCCTTCAGGCAATTCTCCCCCTTTAATGCTATTTGTTTTGGTGCAGTTGATCAGGGACCCCTTAAAAACAGAAACCTTAAAAGGTGACTGAAACTGAGTAAGATTCCATTTAATTCAATGAACCGCTATCGAAGCACTGGCTCTGCTCGAAGCAGAAATAAACTAGTGCCTGCCCTCAAGGGGCTTCTGTTCTTCTAGGGAGACACAACACGCACACAGATGAGCAGATACAAATTACACACCAATGCCATTTTTTTCTCTGCACTTGTGATTTCACTGCTGTAGGGAACTTCACCGGTCCGTGGAGTTCTGAGCCCGAGGCACCGAGAGGTTGTCGAGGGCCATGAAAATCACTCTATTTCAGAGACTGGACTTGAACAGAGGTCTCACTGCCTCTGAGGCCAGGTCTGTCCAATGTGTGATGCTGCCTCTCATGTACAAAATAGCTTCAAGAGGGAGAGAGTGTTTATACATGAGAGAAGCAGGAAAGGGGGGGGCGTGTCTTGAAGGAAGCTCGTATGGTCCAGCCCCAGCAGCCGTCTTGGGAGTCTGAGCACCGTCCATTCACTGAGTCAGTTCTCTCCCCCAAGGACACAGCTGCTAAACCAGGGCTACTCTAGGGATTCCAAGAAGATTAGGAGGGGGTACATTCTAGATTTGGAGGACCACCGTGTCTGGTGACCAGACACAAGTCACCTGAATTCTAGATATGGAGCCACCACCTGTACACAAAAGCACAGAACAGGGAGATGAATGATTGCCCCAGAGAGGGTAGTATTTCATTACTTTCCCAGCCACTGCACATTATTATTATTTTTTAAAGCAATTGGGGTTAAGTAACTTGCTCAAGGTTACATGGCCAGGTGTTTCTGGGTGGGTGCTAAGTGTCTGAGCTCAGATTTGATCCCAGGTCATCCCGACTCTGGGGCCGATGCTCTTACTCGCTGTGCTAACTGGCTGCCCCAAGAGATGCTAGATCATTCCAAGATCTTTTTTTTTTTGCCTTTTCAGAGGGCAATTGGGGGTTAAGTAACTTGCCCAAGGTTACACGGCCAAGTGTTTCTGTGTGGGTGTTAAGTGTCTGAGGCTGGAACCGAATTCGGGTCCTCCTGACTCTGGGGTCGGTGCTTTACTCACTGCAGCACCTAGCCGCCTCCTACCACTGCACATTATTGCTCATTCTAAGTTGGCCATCAGCAAAGCATCTATTTTGGAGGCAGTTGCGCTATGGTGGACCCAGATCCCTGAACTTGGGGTCCAAGCCCTGGGCTACCACTTATTCTTGTGTGACCTTGAGAAAACCGTTTCCCCTCTCTAAGCCTTGGTTCCCTCCTTGGTACAGGGAGGGGTCAGAGCAGATGAGCTCTGCGGTCCCTGCCAGCCCTGGCATTCTATGCTGTTTTTTTCACATGAAGTGTCCTTATCCCAGCTCTCCTTCAGGCACTATTTGTAAAGGTGACTTTTTTTTTTTTTAACCTAAGTACCGTGACTGGTGAAATTTATTTTTGCTCCTATTAAATTTATATTTGCTCCTATTAAGTTTATATTTGCTCCTATTAAATTTCACCTTATTGGTCCCACCTGAAGACGTCTTTCCTAGACTCTCCAATGTATTAGCGAATCTTCTCAGCTCTGTAATCTTTACTGATAAGTACCCTGTCTCCATTTGCCTTCAAAGCTCTGATTACAGAATTATGGATTAAGAGCTGAAAGGGACATGAGTGGTCAACCTAGTGTGAAAAGTCTGAGGCCAAGTGGTTTCTCCAAAGTCATAGAAGTAGTTAGTAAGGGGATCATCTTCTATTGTCCTGACCTATATCCCCATGGAGCTGGAGGAGAAAGTGAGGCTGGTGACCTGGCACAGCCCTCCCTCACTTAAACCCAATTCCCTTGCAAGTCATGACGTCATCTTCCCGATGTCATGAATGAAGGACAAACAACAAGACTAAGTGGGCAGGGTGGGGATTAGAACCCAGTTCCTTTGACTCCCAGAAGAATGTTCAACCTTCAATAATGTTATGTATGGTCAAGTACAGAGTCCAGTGGTATAATACTAAGCCCTCTAGGTTGACAACAATTCCTTATTTGAAGAGAGGCAGTATGATGTAGGAGGGGGAATGCTAGGTGTAGAAACACAGAATGAGAACTGAGAAGGTCCTTAGACATTACCTAGTCCAAGCCCTTCATTTTACCCATAAGGAAACTGAGGTGCAAAGTAATTATACCATTTGTCTGAGGAATCCATGGCCAAGGTAGGATTTGAATGCAGGTCCCATGACTTCAGTGTTAGCATCCTGTCCGTGATACCTCTCCACCTCATCAGTCTGAATCCCAAATCAGATGTGACAGCTGTGTAATCTTGGGCAAGTCACTCTTTCCCTGTTTTAGTTGGACTAGACACTGTTGAAATCCCTTCTGATTCTCACATTCTGTCATGGGAAGATTTCACTTCTCTAGGTGTCAGTTTCCTCATCTACAAAGCGGGGTTGCTAACCACACCTAACTCGCCCAGTTGCTGTGAGAAAAATATTTTTCAAATCTTAAAGCACTCTATCAATATGAATTGTGGTTGTTATTCATTATTATTCTTTGGGTCCGTTTTTTTTAATCTAGATGTGGTACTGTCCAGAACATACCAATAATATAATAATAATAATAATGTATACATACACACACATATATATACATATATATATATAGAGAGAGAGAGCACTTTAAGTTTGCAAAGCATTTTATAAATATTATCTCATTTTATCCTCACAATAACCCTTGCTGATATCTGCTATTATTATCCTCATTTTGCAGTTGAAGAAACTGAGGCAAGCAGAGGTTAAGTAGCTTGCCTAGATTCACGTGATTAGTGTCTGAGATGGGATTTCAAGTCGAGTTTCTTCTTCCAGGTCCAGCCTTCTGTCCTCTGCACCACTCCTCACTCACTCCGAGATCCTATCTCTCCATCTTGCCTACAAAAGTAGCATGGGAAGTTATGTCTAGTCCAGGGATTCTCAAGGTGGGGTCCTTGAGACCTGGCATCAGGAAGACCTGAGTTCAAATCTGCCCTCAGATACTTACTAACTGTGTGACCCTCAGCTGGTTACTTAATGTCCATTTGCTTCCATTTCCTCATCTGTGAGATGGGGTTAAATAACAGCACCTACCCCCCAGGGTTGTAGGGAGTATAAAATGAGATATCTGTAAAACACTTAGCACAGTGCTTGGCACAGAGTAGGCACTATATTGAAGTTAGCTATTATTAACATTTTGATAATTGTATTTCAACATAATTGGTTTCCTTGGTAATTCTGTGTGTTTTATTTTGTGTGCTTGAAAACATGATTCTGAGAAGGAGCCCATAGACCTCACCAGCCTGCCAAAGGGGACCCCCAAAAGGTTAAGAACCCTTGGTCTAGAGCTCTCTGATATCCAAATCCATCATCTCTAAAACATTTCTCTTCATTTCAGGGTGCCTAAAGAAAAAGGAAGCAAGAATAGTGTGGTCTATATAATAGTGTGGTCATTCAACCAGTGAATCCAAGTTGACACCCAATTTGCAGTCATGGCTTCCTTCACCACCATTTCTTAGATCAATCTGTCCCGTGGTTAGCAAAAGAAATATGAGGGAGGGAAGGAGAAACTGGCACTCGTGGGACTCTATTTTTAAATAGCCACTGTCAGATGGGGCCGGGTCTTGGAGGCATCCAATGGGGTGAACACAAAAGAGGAAGAATTTCCATCCTGAAAGTTAACATGTCAGAAAAGTTGTGGTGAGTAACTGGAAAGGAAATATTAGGCACAATGTAACTTCATGTAACTTCTTGGGGGGCAGGGGTGGGAGGGATTTGTGGTTTCCTAAGTGTAAGGAAGTCCTAGTGTGGAAACTGTCTCCATTGTTCTGGCTCTGTAGCTTGCCAGAGATAATCAGTTTTAGAGAATTGCTTATGGAACTGAGAGTTAAATAATATTTTCTTGCTTGTTACACACAGCTAGTATGTGTCCAAAGCAGGACTCGAACCCAGGTCTTTCTTATTCTAGCACCTGCCCTTTTATGCAGCTTTTAGATTTTGGACAAAGACCTGTAATTTCATAGGTAAAGGGAGCCCACTGCCAATGCAAATTAGCACCTCCTCTGCAATTTAATTGCTCTCCTGTAAGAATGTGAGCTCCTGGAGAGCAGGGACTATCTTACTTGTCTATTTGTATCCACAGAGCTTAAGCAGTGCTTGGCACATAATAAGCACTTAATATATGCTTCATTCGTTCGTTCATTCATTCATTCATTCCTAGAAAGCATCCCAAGTGGAACTTGAACACAGGTCTTCCCGACTCCATCATTGCTTTCTATACACTGTTCCACATTGTCTATGTAACTTAAGAGATAGCTAGAAATGGTATTTGTGGTGTTGTGTCTCACTATTGAATCTGCTTTTACACGGGGTGCGATGGAACTGGTGCTGGGCTTAGAGGCAGAAGACCTGGGGAACTTCCTTAAGGTTTGGGGGCCAGTTCCGAGTTTTGGAGAGATGAATACTCTTTCCCCAATATTTAGCAGCAAATGCTTCCTGAAAGGATAACTTTGTGATCAGTTACCTCTGCACCACTAAAAAGGGAAAACGAAACCCAGTGCATGTCTACCTATACTTGGAAGGGGATTATTGAAGGATGCAAGTTACGGCTGGATGGACCACTAATAAAAAGTGAGCCAAAGCACCCTGAAGTGTTTCCCAGTGAGGGGTGTGCTACTGTGTCTGTTGTCTGGAGGAGAAACCCCAGGATGAATTGTTTGCAATAATTAATTCAAAGTCAATGCTATTGGGAGGTGGCATTCTCCTCTGCACTAACAAATGTCCTGAAAATGACCTTGACAAATACTACTGCCATTTTTAAGAATGGCAGCAAGTGGAAAGGCTTTTTCAAAAGTTACAAAAAGGAAAAAAATGCATTGAACTTTTGGCATGTAGATTTTCAAGGACATTAGCTGTTAAGTGTCAAAGAAAACTCTTAACTCTTTTTTTTTCTTTTTTTTTAAGCAATCGGGGTTAAGTAACTTGCTCAAGGTTACACGGCCAGTTATTTCTGGGTGTGGTGCTAAGTATCTGAGCCCAGATCATCCCGACACTGGAGCCAGTGCTCTTACTCACTGAGCCACCTGGCTGCCCCTGAAAACTCTTAACTCTTAACATGCAAGCCAAGAGTTCCACCTCACACACTTCAGATTGGCAAAGTTAACAAAGGGAAAATGGCAAATGCTGGTAAAATAGATTTGGTTTTTGGTAAAACAGGCACATTAATGCATTGTTGGTGTAGTTGTGAATTGGTCCAGCCATTTAGGAACTCTGAAATTTGGAACTATGTCCCAAAGTCCCTAAACTGCAAGTCCTTTGACTTAGGAATATCTTTACTAGGGTCATATGCCAAAGAGATCAAAGAAAAAGGGAAAGGACCGAGATGTACAAAGATATTTATAGCAGTTCTCTGTGGTGGCAAAGAACTAGAAACTTAAAAGGGTGCCCATCACCTGAGAAGTTGATGAAAATGTTATGGCATATTAATTAATAATTAATAATAAAATATTATTACGTTATAAGAAGGGATGAAAAGGATGGTTTCAGAGAAACCAGAGGCAGAATGAAGTAAGCAGAAGGAGACTATGTATACAATTACAACATTGCAAAGAAAATGGGACTTAGGAATTCTGATCAATGCAATGACCACCCATGATTCCAGAGGACTGATGGCCAGGTAGATTACCCTGTTCTTGACAGAGAGGGGATGGACTCGCGACGTAGAATGAGATATAGATTTTTGGGACATGGCCATTGTGGGAATTTATTTTGCTTGATTATCAATATTTGTTACAAGAGTTTTGTTTCTCTTTTTTTTTGGTGGGAAAGGGGCAGTGGGAGGGAGAGAAAATAGATTTTTAAATGAAAATAATAAAATTAAGTTAAAAAAAAACATGCAAGCAAAGAAACAGTGTGGTGTAGTGGACAGACAGGGAAACTTGGATACAAGTCCTGCTTTTGAAACCTCCTCACTGTGTGACCATGGCTAGATCACTGAACTTCTTAATGTCCTAAGCACCTCTCTAAGATTCTAAGTGTCAGAGGATTTTCCCTCCTGTATTGGTGGAGAGAGTTTCCCCATTTAGGAGCTTCCTGAACTAATGACATCACAAGTACATCCCCTGCAATCAAAAAGGATTATAGTAAACTTTACATAACACAAAAGTTTCCCCTGCTTAGGAATAAAGTCTCCTAAAATGGAAGCTGGTGGTTCAGTTTCAGCATATATAATTGTTGTTGTTTTGTTCAGTTGTTTTCAGTCTTGTCTGACACTCTGTGATCCCATTTGGGGTTTTCTTGGCAGAGATACTGGAGTGGTTTCCCATTGTTTCACCAGCTCATTTTACAGATGAGGAAACTGAGGCAAACAGGCTTAAGTGACTTGCCCAGGTTCTCACAGCTCCTAAATATCTGAGGCCTGATTAAAATTCAGGAATAATATGTCATCACAATAGCAATAATGATTGTCTTGTTCTTTCATTTGGCCTCATTTCTCCAAGTGGACATTAATACATCAATAGCAGTTTGAGTCCTGAGATGGCTCATAGCAGATCAAATGAGGTGCTAGGTGTTGAAAAAAGGTCTCCTAAGCTTAACTCATAGGTGAGAAGATGTATGACTTTGGGGAAATCACTCTGAACCTCAGTTTCCTTCTCTGTTAAATGGAGCAGTTGGACAAGATCATCTCTAAAATCTCTTCCAATTCTTAAGATCTAATCATTTCAGCTCTCTGAGACGAAGCTGTCTCATCTGAAAAATAGGGCTAATTAATAGTGAAAAAATGTTAAACTTAATTACAAGTAGGCCTGTAGAGCCTGACCACTTGGCTCACACTTATGCCGTGCAAGTGAATGTTGCTGCAACCAGGATTGGATCAATTACTCATTGGAACTGAAGCTGAGTGTAATTAATCACTTAATTACATTTATATGGCCTGTGCCCAGAGATGTGGGTACTGAAAAACGAAATTTGAATTTCCCTGTTCAAGGGTGTGGATAGGGAGGAGATGAGCACCTGTGGAGGGAGTACCTCCACATTTGTGGGTGGAAGCCCTTGCTCCTGGGATCATGGGGGGAATCACCAAATATCAAAGCTGGAAGACATTTTAGAGTCCAGCTCTGATCTGAAGAGGAGCCCCTGATACCAAAGCCCTAGTAAGAGATCCTCCAGCCTTTTCCGGAAGACTCCAGAGGACAGGGAACTCATTACCTTTCTAGGAAGTCCACTGTCTATGGATGCCTCTCTTAGAAAGTTTTCCCGTACACTGAATTTAGATCTGCCTCTGAAACTTCCAGATGCAGCTCTTGGTTCTGCCCTCTGAGGTCAAGTAGAACAAATCTGATCCCTCTTCCACACGGCAGCCCTTTAAACACTGGAAGACCCCTTGGTGTCACCCCTCCCCCCAAATCTTCTCTTCTCCAAAGTAAACATCCTCAGGCCTTATAACTCAGGGTTTCCTAATTTGAGGTCTGTGAGCCTGGTTTCCTAAAACAAATTTTAACAACTGTATGTAGAATAATTAGTTTCCTTTGTAATTTTATTCATTTTATGCATTTAAAAGCAATATTCTGGAGAAGGGCCCCATTGACTTCACCAGAATACCAAGGGGTCGATAACACACAAAGAAACCTCTGCCCTTATTCATGTATGGGATCTCAACACTCTTCGCCATTTTAATTACTGTCTTCTATTCACTCTCTACCTAAAAAGGAGTACCTGGAAGGTACCACAAACCTCCTGATGGGATCTGATTATAGCAGAATACAACGGGGTTCTGACCTCTCTAGATCAGTTTAGAACAGTGCTTTAGCACAGTTCTTGAGCACGTAAGTAGGCACTTGCTAAATGTTCAGTGATTGATCAAGATACAATGCCCCTGAATGTGTACTAAGATTGAATGGGCTTGTGTGGCTGCCATGACCTTGTATGGATCTTGCAGTCCACTGGGACTCCTGGATCTTTTTTACACATACTGGCTTCTAACCATGCCACTCAGCCCTATCTTGTACTTGGGAGGCTGATTTTTTGAATCCAAGTATATCAATCTCTTTCCAATTTTATATAATTAGATTTTGCCCATCGATTTAGTTGGATGAGCTGTGTTCAGGTCCTGCTTCTGTTGTCTAGTATGTTAGCTATCCCCTTTATCCCTGTGTTATTTGAAAATTTGGTAAGCTTGCCTTTTACAGCTTCTCTAAGTCTCTAGTGGAGTGCCCTAGGGACAGATTTCTGGGGCACCCCACCAGAGAAGCCCTTTAAGTTAATGCTGTCTTATTAATGACTACTCTATTCATTCAACCAAATCATTCAGATGCTCTCTAAGGCCCTGTATAGCTCTGAATATTAGATCTTCTGATCTAGTCAGTGGTCCCCACGCTGTTTTAGTATGAAGGTCTCCTTTGCATGTTAGTAAACCGTGCACACGCTCACATGAAGGAGCTGTGGTCTTGCTTTCTTTTTCCATTTGTCACCTCTGTGACTTGTCAGACCCAGCTATCGCCCCCTGAGCACCACTCCCCTCTCTCTATCATTTCTCCAGATAGAATATAAGCTTCTTGAGGCCCTGGACAGTTTCCTTTTGTATCTGTATCTTCAGAGCTTAGTAAAGTGCTAGGTCTACAGTAAGGGCTTAATGAATTGTTATTCATTCTTTCATTCATTTCCACTAGAAGTTTTTCTGAGCTAAAAGGAGATCAAAGGGGCCATACTTTGGATGCATATAGGTCTGTGGACCCCTTCCAGTAACTCTGCATCCCCTCCCTGGAGGGGTTCTGTGCTTGCAGGTTGGCAGTCACTCACCCAGTCAAACCCCTTCACTTTGCAAATGAGGAAACTGAGGTCCAGGAAGGGGAGGTTACTTGACTAGAGCTCTGCCTTGACGACCAGCTCCTCTGACTCAAATGATTTTTTCTACTACCCCTTTATGCCTTCTTTGCAGTCAGAGCAGAACTACTGTCTGTACTTATTGCCCACTGGTCGGCAAAAGTGACTCACTGCCAGAGGAATTAGCTCAGGTGCCTGTGTCCCTGGGAAAAGAGGGCTGTTCTTGTAATGGTGCAGCAATTTCATCCTCCCTCCCTCCTTTCCTCTCTTTCTCTCTCTCTTTCCTTCCCTCTTTCTCCCTCTCCCTCTCCCCCCTGGTTCTCTCTCCTCTCCTCTGTTCTCCTCCCTTCCTCTCCCTCTCTTCTCTCTGTCTCTGTCTCTCTCTGTCTCTGTCTCTCTCTCTCTCTCTGTCTCTCTCTGTCTCTCTCTCTCTATCTCTCTCTCTCTGTCTCTCTCTGTCTCTCTCTCTCTCTCTCCCCCTCTTCTCTAACTAAGTGCCCAACAGTATCCTCCAACCTGTATCAGGTGCTTTGGGGGAGACAAGAGAAGAAACATAAGTCTCTGCTCTTAAGCAGTTTACAATAACAGTAAAAGGGAATATAGATAATAAAGTGCTGAGGTCACACAGCCTCGTGGAAGGGGCCATAGATTTGGAGTAAAAGGATCTGGATTCAGATCCTGGCTCTACTCCTGGCTGCTCTCCTGACTCTCCAAGGATGTTCTCGGCCAGCGCCTCCCCCTCCCAACGGCCCTCTTCAGTGTCTGGTCTTCCCTAATTCTTTCCATGTGTATAGAGTAAACACTTAATGAATGTTTCTTGACTTTTTATCTCATTGGATTCTCACAACAATCCTAGGAACTAGTTGCTATATTACCTGCACTTTGCAGATGAGGAAACTGAGGCAAACAGGGGATAAGTGACTTGCCCAGGGTCGCATAGCTAGTGTCTGAGGCTGAGCTTGAATTCAAATCTCCCTGCCCCCAGGTTCGGTGCTCTGGGATCCCTTTAGCGCTAAGTCTATGACCCCATGAAAAGTCCTAAGACGGTTTCCTCCTCCAGGTCTTGGTTACCCCAGCTATAAGATGGTGGGGGTGGGCGTTAAGGGGCAGCCATGCCAAGCTAGATGTTTCCTAGGGACCTTTTCTGCTCATGGTTCGAGTGAGCAGGAGGCCAGTGTGGGCTGGAGGAATCTGCTCAGGCTGCCTGGAAGAGGGGGCTCTGAGACTGGGCCCTGGGCCATTGGAGGTGGCAGTTGGCTAAGGGGGAAGGGGGAGGTGAGAGGGAAAAGGGAAGGGAAACACTGTGGGGGAGGAGGGGGTGGGGCATGGGAGCTATTCTTGCTCTAGAGAAGGCCGTACTTCCTTGGAATGGCCTAGTCATCTGGGACAGAGGCTCACTCACCTTCATTGTGTCTTCCTCGCCTTGGTCTTGGGTCATCTTCTGATGCTGTTCCCCTGACATAGGAACCCCCAGCCCTGCAGGCTTGGAGGAGGGTGGGCAGGAGACTCTTTCAGAGGACTGCTAGCCTCTCCTCATTCACTCTGGAAATGGCAAATGTAGGTGTGGTTTTCTTCTCTTTCTCTAAGGGTCAGTTGGGGCAGAGAGCAGGCACCCTCTCCCGGCCCACCTGGGGGCACTGGTTGGGATATTTGAGATGGAGAGAAGTTGGGGGAAATTTGGAGTCACCCTCCCTGCTGGACTTGCTGCCAAGCCCATGATTTTGGACCTCAGGGCTGGAAGTGAGCTGGAAGGTCGGTTAGGTCAAACTCTTCATTTTACAAAGTCAGAAACCGAGGCTCAGGTTCAAGCTTGGGTCTTCTGGCTTGCTGGCCCCGGGGGCTTTTATTGCCATGAAGTGGTGTGGCTTCCTAGCAAGAACACTGGCTTTGGGAGTCAGGAGACTTGGGTCCATAGTCTCTGCCGTCTTGGCCTGGTCCCACCCTCTCTCTGAGACTCAGTTTCCTCCTTTGTAGAGGAAGAGGAGGGGGTCAGGCTGTTCCAGTTGATGTGGCTGGGATACTGGAGGCTTCTACCCTTGACTGGCCCTTGCCTGCTTTCTCTCCTGGTAGGAGTGGTAGTCATTTAAGGGGTTCCAATGTGGGTGTTTTCTTTCTCTCCCCCTTGGGCTGTGAGGCCAGCTAGATGCCAAGGTGTTATTTTCTACCTGGCAGGAAGCTGCTGGGCCCTTTCCCTTCCTTCCAGGCTGATTAAGGGGGCTAGCCATAACATGAGACAAACGGAAGAAATAAGGATCTGGCAAAGATTCAAACCGACCGGAGCGGGCAGAAGCTGGGAGGAGCTGGGGTGGCCTTTCTCCTCCTCGGTCCTTGGCTCAGAGCCTAAGAAGAGAGGTGGAGGCAGATGCTGCTCTGCTCCCCCAGCCTCCGGGTCTCTGGCCAGCTGTGGGACGTTCCACAAGTCCCTCAATTTCTCGGGGTCTGAGTCTCCTTCCCTGTAAAAACTGGGGACTGGATCCAGTGACCTCTGAGGTCCTTTCTGACTGTGGTCCTGTTAACCTGTGAAATTCTTCTGTGGTTCTGCTTTGTGTCCAACACGAGGCTTCTAGAGAGGAAGAGGCACCTGGAAGCCATAAGAGCCTTGATAGGATAGCACAGGAGAGGGCACCAGGCTGACTCTGAGTGTGTGTGTGTGTGTGTGTGTGTGTGTTGTGTGTATGTGTGTGTGTATGTGTGTGTGTGGTGTGTGTGTGTATGTGTGTGAGTGTGTGTGTGTGTTTCTTCAGTCCAGAAGAGCATAACCAGGGTGGCCAATGGCCTTGAGTCCACTTTGGTGGGGCATCAGTGGAAGGACCTGGGGATGGTGAGCTCAGGGGGGCATCATGGCTGTTGACTGGACTTGCTCTGGCCCCAGAAGGGAGAAGAGAAGGGATGGGTGGGAGTTATAAAGGAACAGATGTAGGCTTGATAGAAGGACCACTTTTCTTTCTTCTCCAACAATGAGAACTCTTCAGAAGTGAGATAGCAGCCCCCTGGAGAGGAAATTTCTACTTCTTGTTGGAGGAGCTGAAGGACCACTTGACAGGGGATATAATGGGGCACCTTTTGGGGCTGCAACTGGGGGAACAGGGGGAAGGGTCCAGACAGCTACTCTGCAGGCATTCTGTGGTTTCTCCTGTCTAGTTCCTTCCTTGTCAATATGGATGATGTCACTTCTTGGAACAGATTCAGAACCAGAGAACCTGGACTTGAACGTTCGTTCTGCCCCCAGTTCCTGTTTGATTTTAAGAAAACCCCTTAACCTTATTAGGCTTTAATTTCCTCATGTGCTAAATAATAGTAATAATAAAAACCATAATGATGATGAAAATGGTGAGAACACCTAGAATGTATATCTATATCTATCTATCTATCCATCTATCATCTATCTATCTATCTATCTATCTATCTATCTATCTATCTATCTATCTATCTATCTATCTATCTATCATGCTCTAACATTTACAAAGAGTTTTACAGATATCTCATTTTGTCCTCACAACAACCCTGGGAGGTAGATCCTATTATTGTCCCCACTTTATAGATGAGGAAACTGAGGCAAACAGGGGTTAAGTGACTTGCCCAGGGTCACACTTCTAATAAGTCTCTGAGGCTGGATTTGAACTCAGGTCTTCCTGAGTGCAGGCCCAGCACTCTATCCGTTCCTACCTTTCCAGCCTTTTTGGATTTTACTCCCTTCCTTCCTCCTCACCATTCCCCACATAAAACAATCCATCTCCCCCCTGTGTACCTACTATGTGCCGGGCATTCTATCCTCTTCCCTGGCAATAAACATTTAATAAATGCCTGCTGACTGACCGACTTAAGGTCCAAGGTCCCTTTCGGTTCTAAACCAGTGCTCAGAGTGTCCTGTTAATGTTGACCTATGGGGGGGGGGCTGTGCTAAGACAAGGCAGGGGGGACTTCACTGTCCCCACTCGGCAGGTTTGGGGAGCTTTGCCTGAGGGAGGTAAGCATGGCTGAGGGGATGTTACTTTTCTGCCCTGGGAAAACCCAGCCCGTGACTTCAAAATGCACGCAGTGTCTGTCTTTTCCAGGCTGCTCGCCCTCTGGCAGAGTCCGGAAGGCTTTCTCTCCTGACCCTGCCCAGGCCGACCCTCCTCTGTGTGTGCAGGGGGGTTCAAGGCCCCCATGTAAGCCTGGAGCTACCTTAGCGACCAGGGAAGTGGCTTTTGTTCTGAACTGGTCAGTTGTGCCCCTAGACCCGTGCCATTTGGGGGGTAAGTAGCCTCCATCTCAGAGCCTGGAGCAAGGGGCCATGCTCCTGCTCCCCTCCAGTCCTGTCCCCGGACAGGGGCGGCCAGATGTCAGAGACCTCTAGCAGTGCCTCCTTCAGCTTCCATTTGGACAGCCCATCCTACCTGGGCACGCCCACCCACATGCCTCCACACTGGGGCCAGTGGCCGCATCCTCCCGGGGATTTCTGAGTCAGCAGCTGGTTTTTTCTCTTTTTCAGTGTAAGGAATTCACGGCCCACACAGGCTATGAGACCCTTCTGCAGAGGCTGCTGGATGGGAGGAAGATGTGTAAGGACGTGGAGGACCTGCTGAAGCAGAGGTGAGAGGGCCTGCCGGGGTGGGAGGAAGTGGGTCAAAGCCAAGGCCCAGGTTCACTGCCCAAGCACCGGATGTGGCCGGCAGTGTCTAGCCTGGTCTAACCTCTTCAACTTTTAATTGTTGACAGAAACAGCGAGAGAATAATCCCTTCTAGCCAGGGGGAGGGAGCCTCTCCTAGCCCTGGCCAGTGCAGTGGAGCTGTCAATAGATTTGAGGACCGAATGGGAGGGGGTGCCCAGGGGGCGCTCAAAGACAGCCTTCCTGCCTGCCCACCTGCCTGCCTGTGCCCAGCAAGGTGTCACAGCATCCAAGGCAGGGCATCGAGGCAGGGCATCACGGCTGGTCATGGCATCGAGGCAGGGCATCATGGCTGGTCGTGGCATCAGGCCTGCCAGGAGGTGTCATAGGCTGTCAGGCCTCTTTATCTTCAGAAATGTAAATTAAGAGGATGGGGAGATCCTAAGGCAGGTCCTAAGGTCCTGGGGACTTTGTGAGGATGAGGATGACAGTCTTGGCATGTGCTTGTGAGTACAGGAGAGGGGAGTGTGTGTGTGTGTGTGTGTGTACCATCCTAGTTGAATCTGTGAGTTTGTGTGTGCAAGGCTTACACAGCCGGAGGGGGAATGAAGCCCTGGGGAGGAGGCCATGTGTCTGTGAATCTTTGTGTGTTTATGTGTGTGAGATTGTCAGTGAGTCCCTGAGGTGTGTGTGTGTGTGTGTGTGTGTGTGTGTGTGTGTGTGTGTGTGGGCTCAGGCCTCAGTCCTATGTAAATCTATTTATGGGAGTGCTTGCACAAGGAGTCTGTGACCTTGGGTGAATGAATCACTCCATTTCCCTGGCTCTGAGTTTCCTCATATGAAAACCGGTGACAATAATATCCACAGCACGTACCCTGCAGGGGTGCTTTGGAATAATAATAAATAACAGCCATAACTAACCTTCGTCAAGAGATTTAAGGCACGTTGTCTCATGTGATTTTCTCCTTACAAGGACTCTGTGAGGGAGGTGCTGTCATCCCCATTTTACAGGTGTAGAAACTGAGGCTGAAAGCAATTAAGGGTAACACAGCAAATGCCCGAGGCAGGATCTGAACTCAGGTCTTCCAGCCACCAAGCCTGGACCATGATGCCACTTCACCTTCAAACACGAGAGAAACGGGGGTTATGATTCCATATGCACATGAGGCTGATCAGAGGCCCTCAGTTCAAAGCTTGGTTTTGTTGCTTCAATCATGCAGCCCAAGACAAGTCACTTTCCGTGGCCTCAGTTTCATCCTCTGTAAAATGATGGTGTTGGACTAAGTAATGCCTGACAGCCTTCCCACTGTAAAGCTGTTGGCCTTGGCTGAGAGTTTGGGTGGGAGATTCAGAGGTCTGTGTATAGGTGAGTGTGTGTGTGTGTGTGTGTGAGAGAGAGAGACAGAGAGACAGAGAGAGACAGAGACAGAGAGAGACGAGAGAGAGAGAGACAGAGAGACAGAGACAGACAAACAGACAGACAGAGAGGGAGCGAGACAGAGAGACAGAGACAGAAAGACAGACAGAGAGGGAGCGAGACAGAGAGAGAGAAGACAGAGAGGGAGTGAGACAGAGACAGACAGACAGACAGAGGGGAGCGAGACAGAAAAAGAGAGAGAGAGAGAGAGGCAGAGAGAGGCAGAGACAGAGAGGGAGCAAGACAGAGAGACAGAGACAAACAGAGACAGAGAGGGAATGAGACAGAAAGAGACAGAGACAGAGAGAGACGGGGGGGGAGGGAGTGAGACACACAGAGAGAGACAGAGACAGAGAGGGAGTGAGACAGAGACAGACAGACAGACAAAGAGACAGAGAGGAAGCGAGACAGAAAGAGAAGAGACCGAGAGAGACAGAAAAAGAGTGAGACAGAGAGACAGAGACAGGGAGAGACGGAGGGGGGGAGGGAGTGAGGGAGTGAGACAGAGAGAGAGAGAGAGAGAGAGAGAGAGAGAGAGAGAGAGAGACAGAGAGACAGAGACAGAGAGA
>NW_027187353.1:18592143-18613694 GCF_028583685.1 Petaurus breviceps papuanus
AGAGAGAGAGAGAGAGAGAGAGAGAGAGAGAGAGCGCCTGTGGGTCTTTGGATTTGTGTGTGTTGAGCCCATGTGCATTTTTATGCAGCTATTTTTAACCTCTGTGTGGAGCTCCCCACCTAAAGTGGCTGCAAGGGGAAGAGATGCTCAGGGCCATGTCAGTCACTTCCCCTTCTTGTTTTCTGAGGGGTAGAGGTAGCTCAGTCCTGGCTGGGTTCTCTCTCTCTACCCTCTCCATTGTGCCCCACCCCAGTTTCTCTCTCTCTCTCTCTCTCTCTCTCTCTCTCTCTCTCTCTCTCTCTCTATATATATATATATATATATATATATATATATATATATATATATATCTTCTCTCTGTCTCTCTCCATGTCTATCTCTGTCTCTGTCTCTTTCTGTAGCTCTGTCTGCATCTGTATTCGTGTCGTCTCTCTCTCTTTGTCTCTCTGTCTCTGTCTCTCTCTCTGTCTGTCTCTGTCTCTCTATCTCTCTGTCTCTGTCTCTCTATCTTTCTGTCTGTCTCTCTCTCTGTCTCTGTCTCTGTCTCTCTCTCATCTGTATCCAAGATGGTACAGGATGTTCTGTGACCCCAGGGGTCTTTCCTGTAGCACAGAGCTTTCTGGCTCCCATTTTTGCCCCCAGTTCTGGGGCTATCTCTGTACAGGAGACAAAGGGCGCCCTCACTGCCCCCAGGCCCTCAGACTCACGCACAAGAACCCCTTTTCCTGACCCCCAAACTGTGCCCCTGCAGGTTTATCTCCTTTGGGCAGGCTGACTGCAGTTCTCATTAGCAAAGATAATGGGGGGGGGGGAGAGTGGAGTTTGCTCATTGTCTAAATGACCTCCTCATCCACCTGAGACTCTGGGGTCCAGAGCTCTGTACCCGGCTTCGGCTCCTGGCCCAGATGCTCCATAGCTCTGGGCCCCTTCTTTCAGCTCCATAACACCACCTGACTTGGGGGAGTAGAGGAGAGCTGAGGAAGGGGCCATGAAGAAGGTGATAGCTCCTCCTGAGGGCAGGGACTGTCGTCTGCCTCCTCTGGTGTCCTCACTGCTTAGCACCGTACCTGGCACACAGTGGGTCCTTAGTGTTTATTGGCCAGCTGATAGACATTATACCAGAGTCCTCGGCCTAGGGCTGACTGTTGAAGGGGACAGACCCCAAGGAGTCTTACAGAGTTCAGAGCAGGGAGGAAAAGCCCTGCAAGTCAGGGCCTATGGAGCCCTCTAGGCCTTCGGCTGTCTGGGGGAATGAAGAGAACTCTGGATCTCAGCTCAAGGCCACTGCTAAGAAATCTGGCCTAGATCAGGGGTTGTTAACCTGGGATCCATGGACCCCCTCGGGGTCTGTAAGTAGGTTTCAGGGGGTCAGTGAAATTGGCTGGGGAAAAAAATACATGTTTATTTTTTATTAACCTTTAACAGAAACTTAGCATTTCCTTCAAATAGGAATTAAAAAAAACACAGCACACTCATTTGAGAAAGCAGCCATAGGCGTCACTAAAGCAGCCAAGAACCTATGACATCCAAAAAGTCAAGAACCCCTGGCCCAGATGACCTCCAAGGTCCCTTCCATCTCCCATCTTCTTGGGTTCTAAGATGGGGACGTGTACTTTGCAGAGGAGACCTCATTGTTCAGCCCAATTCCATAGAACCATCACATTCTGGTGTTAGAAGGAATTGTAAAGACCATTTAATCTACAGGGGAGCACTCAAAGTTCAGAGAGAAGTGACTAAGCCAAGGTCACACAGTCTATGAGAGGCAGAAACAGGACATAGGTCTTCTAACATGTGTGAATTCAGATGGCAAAGCAGACTCCAAAGAGCCACAAAGCCCCTAAATCTGGTGTTTTCTGCCTCAAACGAGTGAACCCGTGTCAAGCACTTTGGAAATCTTATGTTTGTCCTTTCATCTTGAAGAGGCCCATGACATCAGGGAGGTGAGGCCACAACTTGCACGTGAAGTGGATTACAGTGAGGCAGGGCTGCATAGGGTCACCAGCCTCACTTTGTCCTCTGGAACCTTCTGGGTCCAGCAGGCTGCAAACCTCAAAGTTCTACATAAATGTTTTTCTACCAGCTGTCCCCCTTCCTAGAAAGCTCTCCCTGCTCCTTGTCTCCTGGTATCCCTGGCCTCATTCAAGGCTCAGCTGGACCCCACCTCCTGCCTTCACTTGTCCCTCCCTCTGAAATTACCTCCCATTCCCACTTGTATAGACATCGTGTTTGTACGTGGTTTTTATGTGCCTCCCATATGTCTTTTATGGATATTTCTTCTCTCCCTTCAAAGTGGGACATCCTTGTGGGCAGTGATCCTGTTTCCGATTTTCTTTGTTTTCCAGTGTTCAGTATAGTACCTGCCTGGCCCATAGTAAGCACTAATTAAATGCTTGTTGACTGACTAACTGGTTATCTTCCTCATCTTTCTAATAGACTATATAGCAAATACCTTCCTTCATTCTGAGGTGCCCCAGGCTTACTGTGATTCTCTCTCAGGGATCCCATTAGGAGGTGATTCTTCTGTCCCCAAAAGACAGAAGTGCTGATGGAAGAATTCTAGGTATCAAATCAGGGAGAAGGCCTCCTCAGTGTTTGAGGGCCCATCTGTATCCACTTCTATGGGTAAGGTCAGCCCCAAGCCACAGCCCCTGGAAGAGAGGTGGGGAGCAGGAATTCTCTGGATCCCCATTCTGTCTCCTTCACATGCCCCGGAGGTGAAGTATTTACTGGGTCAGGCTGGAAGGAGGGATTTGGAGAGGCACCTGGCTGGTGACTTTATAGGGGCCCACTCAGAAAACACTTTGTACTGTTCCCAGGGCCCAAGCAGAAGAGAGGTATGGGAAAGAGCTGGTCCAGATCGCCCGGAAAGCAGGAGGACAAAGCGAGATCAAGTAAGTTGCGTTGCTCCTATTTCTGGCTGTGTGTGTGTGTGTGAGCGTAAGTGTGAGTGTGTGTATGTGTGAGCGTGAGTGTGTATGTTCAATATGCCTTTAAAATATATTTTTTGACAAAAACTTCTTTTGAAGAGAGTTCAGGGAAGTAGAAAGAATATGGGATGTGGAACTGTAAGACACAGGTCTGAGCTTGGCTCTGCCGCTTAGTAGCAACGTGACCTTGGACAAGCTAATTCACCCTTCTGAGCGTCAGTTTTTTCTTCTATAAAATGGAAATAATGATTCTTGAACTTCTTCATACTTCGTAAATACAAAAGGTGCTGAATGTTAGGGATGACAATGAGGGTTATTGAAGGCACAGAGGCCCGGCTTCTTCTATTACTGAATATTGGTGGGATGCTGGAGAGGCGGAGGACATGGGAAAGTCTGGAGTCCTTCTTGATGATAGACACGTGCATGATCCGTCTGGGCCATGGGGCTTTGTAGATTGAGAGCTGAAGGGAGGAGACAATCACAGGAGAATGACTTTTTCTAGGCCTGATTTTCGGGCTTTTAGACCTTGACATTTCCAACCCCTGACCCAACCATACTGAACACATTTCTGAAAAGGAGAATTAGGGCCTTTAGGGAAATGGGAATGGAATATTCGGTTACAGGCATAGTAAACTTACTGGTGTACCCCAAACCCCAAAACAGCAAGGAGGACAAGCTTTGAGGTATTTTTGAAGCCGTGGAGAGGGGATGCAGGGGACCATCCTCTCTGTCCTATCAGGACCCCTTTGAGGCCAATGATAGTCACTCTAGAAAAAATTGAAACTCAGAATCGTGTAGAAAATGAATGTTGAAAACTGTTTTTGCATGTGATTGGGAAAAATAAAATACTATTTACCATATATATATATATATATATGATGCAGAAATATGTTTACATGATTGCACACATATAACCTGTTTCAGATTGCTTTCCTTCTTAGGGAGGGGGGAGGAGGGAGGGAAGGAGAAAAAAATTTGAGATTCAGAATCTTGTGGAAAATGAATGTTGAAAACTGTCTTTGCATGTGGCTGGGGAAAAAAAATAAAATCCTATTTAGCAATGACAGTCACTCCACCAAAGGCCACGTGGGTCAGTCTCTTAGGGAACAGAGGCACGTTGACTTGCCTGTGGGGGATTTGAACCCAAGGTCTTGGCTTCTGTCACTGCTGCCTCCAAACAAGGGAGCTCCTAAATGAGATGAAAAATAAACTGCTTAAGGATTGTGTTGTACTCCCATGTGCAGTTCAGGGTTTGTAGAAGAAATACAATTTTTTTAATTTTTGTTTTTTATTATTATTATTATTTTTAGAAATACAATTTATACTTGACTTACATTTGGGCCAGATGAAATCTAAAGGCCTGTCCAATTCAGACATGTACATAGCACTTCAAGGTTCTCAAAGGGCTTTATAAATATCTCATTTGATTCTCACAACAACCCTGGGAAGGAGATGCAATTATTATCCACATTTTACAGATGGGGAAACTGAGGCAAGCAGAACTTATCAACTTGTTCAGGGTCACACAGCTAGTCTATGCCTGACGCTGGATTTGAACTCAGGTCTCCCTGACTCCTGACCCAGTGTGCTACCTTGTTGCCTCTATAATGGGAAAAATGCTGGATTTGGAGCCAGAAGATCCAGGATTCAAGGTCTAGCTTTGCCTTTTACTCTCTGTGTGACCTTAGGTAAGTCACTTAACTTGGCTCCAGTTTCCCCATCTATAAAACCAGGTGGGAGAGGGGGCAGGACCAGCCTCTTTCTCTATCCTTCCAGTCAATGGACCACCCCCACACGCTGTTAAGGCATCAGCAGCCCCAAGTTTTTTATCTAGTGACAGGAAATCTTGCTCAGCTCCCTTTCTTGTTGAGGAGGGGCTGTGCCTAGCACCAGGGAGGGGGCAATAATCTTCCATCCATAAGCATCAGGGCCAGACCGCTGCCTTCCTGCCCATACAGCCCTGAGTAATCAGAAATTGCAACAGCCTAATGAAGAAGCATGGAAAGGAAAGTCCCAGCTCACAGGAACCCTGGCCACAGCCGCAACACAGCATCCAGAAGACCCCCAAGGGTCACCCACCCTCTCTTCCTGTTCTGCCCCACTCTTAATTGCATCCTGCTGCCCAGGCCGATTTATCACTCCCTTGCTCGGATCTTCAGCTGGCTTTTTAATAGAGAGCCTGACCTCCCTCGTGGACGATTTCCCGGGCACTCATGCCGCGAGCAAGGGCCCATAAATCTACCGGGCGCCGGGGCCTCCCCTCTCTGTGACATGTCCCAGATTAAAGGGCCTTTAGGAAACCCATGAATTTGCTGGAAGTTGGCCATTAACAGCCTTCTTTGGGGAGGGTTACTGGGGGCAAAGGGGGTGGGGGAGAAGCTCAGAGTCAGCTGGAGGGGGAAATTGTGGAGTCTGTGAGCTGTGGTGGCATCTTAACCTTAGGGGCCTGTGCCCTTTTCTGTCCTTTGGCTTTTCCTATTAAACACTATTACCCTCTGCTACCACCTAGGCTTCTGGGCAGGGCATTGAGTTAAGATTCTGTCTTCAAAACTTGGGCAATCCCCTAACTTCTGGGTGCCTCGGTTTCTCCATCTATAAAATGAAGGGATGGGACCCTGTAGCCTCTAAGTCCTATCCAATGTTGGCTTGAGTGTCCACTCTCTTATCGTGCCTCAGGAGAGGCAGCTTGGTATATCAGGGCAAAGAAGTGAAGTGGGAATTATCAGACCAGAGTTCCGGTCTTGGCTTTGCTGTTGATTTGCTCTAAGTTTCTCTGGGTCCCAGTTCCTTCTTCTATCATGTGGGGATAACAGTTCTTATTATCCCAAAAGGCTATTGGGACTCATCGCAATGATGCGTGTCAAAAGACTATGAAAATGCAAGCTAATAGTGCGAAAAACTGATGAATCTGTGATCTCTTCTGTGGGACCCTCTCTCCAGTAATGCAGATTGCAGCCCCTCCATGCCTGCCCAGACTGGGTGACTCTCCTCTGTGTCCTTCCTTAAGCTAGCTATGTGCCATCCATTCATGATGGAGGTGCTCCTTGATTTCTTAATACTGGAAGGTTTCTAACGAAGCCAACGGCTGTACATTTGCCCTCCCCCCTCATCCCCCACCATGGATCCAACCCATGCTCTTCTCCAATCATACACCTTGGTGGTGACATCCTTCATTCTGGCACCTTATCTGTTATGGGTGGCAGGCTACTCCTCTATCTACCCTCCTCCCTCCAGTGACTTCCATGGGATACTCATAGACTGCCGGGTCCCATGGCTCACAGTCATCCAACCATGTTGGGAGAATGTTACAAAGAAGGCCTTGGTTTCAGAGAAGTCCAGCTAATGTGTTGTCCCTGCCCCCTCCACCCCCTGCAGATACATAGTTATAGTGTCATACAAAAATCCTTGGTGAGTATCTACCATGTGCTAGGCACCCAGGAGACAAAAAGACACACAGAAACTCCATCCACTTTAAGGGGCATCATTCCCTTAAGGAAATATAATGTGTACACAGAAGAAACAAAGGCAAGGCCATTTGAGGAAGAAAAGTACTAACGACTAGAGAGGCCAGGGAAAACTTCCTGGAGAAGGGGAGCCTTGAAGGAAGATGGAAATATTGAGAGTCAGAGATGAGGAAGGGGCATACTCCAGACATGCAAATATGCATGTACATGGCAATGGGGGAGGGGGAGGAAATGCTAGATCTGGGAAACAGAAGCTTGTTGTCCAAGGAGTGTCCTGTGAAATGAAGCTGGAAAAGTTGAGAGGAGCCAGATTTTGGAAAGGTTTTAACATCCAGCTAGACTGAGGAGTTTGAATTTTGCCCCAGATCCCATAGGGAGCCACTATAAACTTCTGAGTTAGGGAGTGCTGTAGCCGAGCATGGGCTTTTAGGAGATTATTCTTATAGCTGTGAGGAAGGGAGAGCTTGGAACCAGGATGACGTGAGGTGCCATTGACTCACCCAGGTTACTGGTCCAACCCTTTGCCCTCTCTGGAGTTTGATTTCTTCTTTTCTACAGTGAAGGAGTTGGATGGGATGGTCACCAAGACCCCTCCCTTCTAATGCTCTATGGTCAGTGTTCCAAGGTCCTGCCCCTCTGAGGTTTTACACTCTGGTGTTTCTCCCAGCTGTGACATTCTAGATCTCTTCTAGCTCCAACATTCAATGCTCTAAAGTCCCTTCCAGCTCTGACATTCTGCAACTCTGTGACTCATTGCCCTCATGGGATGTAGACAGAGGTTAAGGTCACCTTCTGCTTGAGGTCCCAAAGCTAAAGTTGTTTATAGGTAGAGACCAAATTCTTGGCTGGAAAATGGGGGGTCTCTGTTTCTGTAGCAGGATTACCTCCTGGAAGCAGAAATAAGACCCATTTTGTCTGTCATATGCCAGAAACTAGGAAAAGGTACAATCTTTGGTTTGGGATATACAGTTTATCCCCGGGGAAGGACTCTGCCACTGGCTACCACAATTCAATTTAATTCATTTGAAAGGCATCTTGATGAAGGAGGAAGGACATTAATTAGATTTCTATAAGGGACTGTGATAGAAAAATAAAAGGCATCAGTTTTAATTTGAATTAGGGGCAGCAAGACTCCCTCTCACTTAAACCTAGAGATCTACTATGTATAAGATCATGTAGGCAATTCAGAGAAAGGTAAGGTACAAAAATCCCTGGTCTCCGGGAGCTCCCAGTCTAGTAATGGTCACTAGAGTATAGATGGTGAGTTCCTCACAGCGATCAAGCAAACAGGCAGCAGCACTATGATTAAACACCTACCATTTACTAGGCTATCTGGACACAAAGACAAAATGGAGTAGTCCCTGCTCTCAAAGAGGTAGCTGAAGAGAGTGCTGTAATCAAGAAGACCTGAGTTCAAATCCAGCCTCAGACTCTTGCTAGCTGTGTGATTGTAGGAACGTTACTTTAACCTCTGTTTGCTTCAGTTTCCCTCACTGTAAATGGGGATAATGAAAGCACCCGCCTCCCAGGGTTGTTGTTAGGATCAAATGAGGTAATAGTTGTAAAGCCCTTAGCATAGTGCCCAACACATAGTAGGTGCTATGTAAATGTTAGCTATGAAATAAAATTGTCCCTTCTCTCAAAGAAACAACTTAGGTGCTCAGGTGACGTAGGGTTTGAAGGGTGGGTCTGGAGGCAGGAAGACCTGAATTAAAATCTGGCCTCAGACACTCACTTGCTGGATGACCTTGGGCAAGTCTGCCTCAGTTTCTCCCCTGTAAAATGGGGGTAATGCTAGCACATATCTCCTGGGGGGGGGGTTGGGAGGATAAGATGTCAAGTGCTTAGCACAGTGTGTGGCATATAGCAGACATTTAACAATGCTTGTTCCCTTCCCTCAAAGAGCTTACCTTGTCTTGTGTGAGACAATGTGCAGGTACCAAAAATGCGTGAGACTGGTAGCATCCCTTTGGGAGGGGGAGATCAGGAAAGGCTTCCTGTGATGCAGGGTAGCTAGGGTAGATGGAGCAAAGGACAGGAAGGCTCTGAGCCCCAAGGCTCAGATTCCACAACATCTTGCTACCTTTTTCTTACCCATTATTTTCTCTCCCATCAGCTGTTTCTCTGCCTCCAGAAACCCTCTTAGCCTCAGGGAAAGGTCTCCTTCTTTTTCATTCTCCACAGGTCTAGCACAGGTTTCATAAGAAATGCCCTCAACCTGCCAGGGAACACCCAACCCTAAATAATGTGATTCTGATCAGCAAGGGGGCCTAGGAGGTGGGAGAACCTTCCAGAGCTGTCTCTCAGCATTGGAAAGGCTGTCATTGTGGAAGAGGGATTAGGCTGCTTGACCACCAATGACAGGACCAGGAGAGATGAGGGAGAGGAGGCAGGAGAGACAAATGCTGGTGATCTGATAGAAAGCAGGAGTTTCCTATTGGAGCTGTCCGAAGTAGAGGGTCCTCCCTCCTGACATGGAATTCCCTGTCACTGGCAGAAACCGATGACCCATTTGTTTCTAATGGTAGAGAGGAGAGCCTTTCTAAGCCTGGACCGGATCAGTGGGTCAGACTCAAATCAAAGAGGACAGAGCACATAAGAATCCCTGCAGGCCATACAGTGACTTAGAAAACTACAAATTAACACCATCTGTGTTTTGCTGTATTTTCATTTATTTTGTTAAATATTTTCCTGCTACATCTTCGTCTGGTTCTGACCACAGAGTATTAAACGGGGCCAAAGGAGTGTATATCTGATGCCTCTGCACTCATAACTTAAACAATATAGGGTGACTTAACATTGGCACAGCTCCTTACTTAGGGATTTGAAATCAGAGGACCTCAGTTCAAATCTTCCCTTTGAGACTCTCTGTATGACCTTGAAGAGTCTCTTAAGTACTCTAGAACTCAATGTCCTCATCTGTATAATGAGGGAGTTGGACTAGGCCACTTATAAAGTCCTGTCTAGTTGTTTTGTCTTAACCACCCTATATGCTAGGCATTGCAGGGGATTATTATCTCCTGTATGAAAGATGAAGAAATGGTGGCTCAAAGGTTATGTGACTTGGCCAGGGTCACACAGCTAAGTCAGTGCCAGAGGAAGGATTCCCTTCCCATCATATCCCCGTGAGATTGTGTCGTTCTTTGATTTTGAGAGTCGGGGTTTAAGGACTGGTGTGGAAATAGTGCTGGAACTGGAATGCTGGAGTCACTGTGGGATGTAAGAGCTCGAATGAATCTCTGAGGCCCCTGCCAGGTCTAACATTCTGTGATTCTGTGAAGAATGTGAGTTTTGGGGGAGGAAGAGAGAGGCAGACGGGAGGCTCAGGGAGGCTGGGCACAGTCCCCAGCTGAGGGTCAGTGCAGGGTCAGGTACACGGGACATGACCACTGATTGTCTGATTGTGCTAATTAATAAAATTAATGATAATGGTAACAACTATCATTTACACAGTTAGCCTTAGGGTTTGCCCAGCACTTTTATAAATATCATCTCGTTTTATCCTCACAACAACCCAAGGAGGTAAAATGGGGATAATACCCCTATTTTATGGATGAGGAAACTGAGGAAGACAAGGGTTAAATAACAAAGAAAGAAGGAAAGGAGGGATGGGAGGAGCAAGGGGTGGAGGGAGAAATGGAGGGAAGAAGGGAGAGAGGAAGGAGAAAAGAAAGAAAGGAGGGAGGAAGGAAGAATGGAGAAAGGGAATAAAGAAAGGAGAGAGAAAGGAAGGAGGAAGGGAGGGGAGGAGGGAGGAAGGAAAGAAGTTCTAATGTTTGGGGACAGAACAAGCCACTAGCAATGATTAAAAACCAAGACCCTTGTTCTCTCCTGTGTGGCTGGGCATAGGAGTCTAAGGGGAGCTGTCCGAGAGGCACGGCATTCAGTAATTCCTTTTAACCCGTGTCTTACTGGTGCTCAACTGTAACTTCCCAATGCCACCCCTCCCCCACAGTGACCACCCTTGTGCCCCCAAACCCTCTGAGCCTCAGTTTCCTTATCTGTAAAATGGAGATAATACCCACAGCAGCACCTACCTGCTAAGCATTTTGTCCACTGTAGGGACGAGAGATTGAGCTGGTGAGAAGCAGTCTGAGGCCCTCCAAACACGTGAGCTGCCCCCTATAAATTAGAAGGGTCTTTCCTGCTGTTGGACAGGGAGTGGCCTGTGGCTCCTGGATGAGGAGGCGTACAGAGAAGGTCTACAAAGTCAACTGACCTCTGTTTACCCTCTGGGACCCTAGGCCCTACTGTCTTGAGTTCAGCAGGCCAATCAGACTGCTGGGATTGGGAGAAAGGCAAGGGACACCATCTGTGGCCCTTCTGGATGCTGGAGTGAGCCTCCTTTGGCTGAGGGAAGGGAAAGGTCCTGTGGCAGGGGATCTGCAGTGGGGCCAGGGGTCTGTGCCTCCTGTGGAAAGAGCTGAGACCCTGGAGCAAGGGCATCACAGCTTAGGAGATGGGGCAGGACCCACAGGCAATGTCGTGGGTTTGAATTCAACCCTGCCACTCAGCACCCGTCTGACCCTGACTTTCCCTCTGTGGGTCTCACTTGTGCCATCTGTAAGATGAAGGGACAGGACTAGATGATGCCAAAGATCCTTTTCAGCTCCAAATTTAGAGCCAACGAACCTGGCTCCCACTGCCCATTCTGCCTCTGTTCTCCAGTGAGAACTCCGTGTCCATCTCCTTATGGAAGATAATGATGATTGTTCCCCTTCCCTAGATAGACTCCACTTGACTGTTTGACCCGAGATATTGCCCCACGTCACTGCCTCAGTTCCTCTTGTAGAGAGGGGAGGTGTAGATGAAGACAGCTCACTACTACAGCAGCTAAAGCCCTGAAGGCAGAAGTGCCCTAGCCCTCCTTGGGGGAAGAGTGCCTGCTCACAGAAACGGTCACACTAATTCTCACGCTGAACTCCTCTGATAACCATGGCATATTAGGCACCTTCTGTGTACGAGGCATGGTGCTAGGTGCTAGAAATACCGAGATACGAAATGATGTTTCCTTGGCCCTCAGAGAGCTTACATTCTACTGGGGGCAGGGACTGGAATCCAAGAGAAGGCAACGCAGGGAGCAATGAGGCCCCCAGGAAATCCTGACCAAGGAAAATGTGGGGAGGGAGAGGGGACCGGTAACTGGACAAATCAGGGAAGGCTTCATGGAGGAAGAGCGTCAGAGCCCTGGAGGAAGGCAAAGGTTCGGATACCAAGAGGAGAAGGAAGCATATTGTACACCAGTCAGGATTGGTTGAAAAGACACATGAGTGTGTGTGTGTGTGTGTGTGTGTGGCCCGTACAGCTGAGAGATGGTGGCCCCTTCCATCCCCATTAGCCTGGCTAGGACTGAGCACACTTGAGGTTGGGGGCTCCCCCTTCCTCTACAAAGAGGAACTCTCCACTTGGCTGTGCAAGAGCGGGTAGAGAGCGCATCGACTACCTTTTTCCTGTCTTTTGCTGAGGACAGAATAGAAAGGTCCATTTAAGTGAGTGGAAAAAACAATAAAACAAAGAAAAATGAAGTGTGGCTGGTCAGATATTTTACCCCATTTAACAAGGACCCACTGTGTGCCCGTGCTTGGCACTGTGCCGGGTGCCAGGGATGCCGTTACAAAGTCAGGCAGTCCCTGCTCCAGGAAGCTGACGTCTGACCAGAAAAGGTCTGGGGCTTTTCCTTGCTTCGTTCCTGACACCATGGAACTTTAGGAAAGTCGTGCGATGACCCAGTAATTTGATTCTCTCCTTGGTACAGTGCCAGCCTTGGGCATAGGAGGGTCTTAAAAGAAAAGAAACTTACAGGAAGAGGCAGATATCAGCAAGATTTCGTTCACAGACTGACAGCCCTGTAAGGACCACAATAGAGATCCTCCAGCCAGTTTATACTTTCCATCCCCCCACTCATCCTGCCTTCCCCCCCCCAAGAAGGATTTCAGCTTCTTGAGGGCAGGACCTGTCTACGCAGAGCCTGGCACATGGAACACATCTCATAAATGCTCGGTGAATAGAATTCAGTTCAATAGAATTCCTGACACTGGAAAGTCCAGATGTTAAATAAAAACCCATCCCCCAAATCCCTAGTGCCTTGCCCAGTGCTGTGTTCTGGGCCCTGAATGTTTGTTGAATTGGATTGGGAAAAGTGGCTTTCTGAGAATCATTAGGGCTGCTGGTCACTTTAGCGCTCATCTGGTCCCACCCACTTTCAGAAGTGGAAACCGAGTCTCAGGAAAGGAAAGTCAAGTCACTTCATCTCCCAGCGATGAAGCATTGCCCTCTGCTTCCCCATCCCTCACACCAAGCCATCTTCAATGACCATGAAGGAGGGCCCCTCCCTAGTCCATGTCCAAGGCCCTCCCATGGGATCGATGGAGCTGAGCTCCATGCAAGCCCTCCAGGGGCCCCTTGGCATCGACCTCATCACCTTCTTTGGGGACCCAGAGTCCTGTCGAGAGCTGAGGTCGTTGCCAACCAGAAAGAGAAACAAACAGTGAAACAGTCAGAGGCCTGAGGTTCCCCCCTCCCCCCCAGTCATCCTTACACAACCAAAGGAAAGAAGCCGGTGGTTTTCCGGTCAGAAGATGTGTATTTTTTTCTTCTGTGTTCTCTCCTCCAAGGATCCTCTGAACAGGAAAACAATGAAAACCCTGCCTCTAGGTCACAGAAACAACAGCTAGCATTTATCTAGTACCTGCTGGGTGCCAGGCACTGTGTTAAGAACTTACAAATACCTCAATTGATCTGCATAACAGTCCTGGAGGTAGGTGGTGTTATTATCCCCATTTTATAGACTAGAAAGCTGAGGCAAACAGGGTGAGTGACTCACCCAGGGTCACCCAGCTGTCTGGGGCTAGATTTGAACTCAGGCCTTCCTGACTCCAGGCCCAGCACTCTGCCCACTGTGCCACCAGCTGCCTCAGTTATCAGTATGCTAACCAGAGCCTGAGACTCTGAACTGGAGAGCAGACAGGGAGGGGAGATGCTCCTTTTCTGAGTTTTGGCAAATTCTAATTCCTACTGGAAGGCAGATTGAAATTCCAAAGAGCCTTAGGAAATACATCAGGGGACAGAGCACAAATTTGGAGTTGAAAGGGGCCTTGGACATCACCCCACCCAAACCCTTCATTTTTCATATGAGGAAACTAAGGCTGACACCCTTAGGGTCACACCCAGGTTGTCCTGAGTTCGAGTATTCCCTGGACTAATTCTAGATATGATGCCTGCTGACTGCAGTCTTGGCGGAGGGCTGGTCTGGAGGATGAGGAGGAGCTGGGCAGCTTCCTGGACAGGAAGGACTTCGAAGATGGGGAGAGGGCCTTAAAGTCATGTCCCTGGAGGCTTAGCAGAAACAAGAGGGGAGAGTTAGGTGGAGAAGAGGCCATCGTGGGGCTGGGCAGGGAATGGACGGTCCAGCTCTGCAGCTAGGATGCTTATGTGGTGAAAGGTTGTTCTCAGGCAGAAGACTTCAGCTCCTTCTGCTTGGCCCCAAAGGGCAGAGCCAGAGGAAGGGGTGGGTGGAAATTACAGGGAGGTCATTTAGGCTTGAGGCAGGGAATAATGTTTACTCTCCCCCAGGGGAAGCAGTTGCCTTGGGAGGGGGTAAAGGGGGTGCCTGTTCAGGTGTGATTGGGTTAGGTGGCCTCTGAGGGTCTGGGAGCCATCCCGGCTGCTTCTAACTCCCATTCTGCCATCCCTGGGAGAAATTAAGCTAGTAACTTCCTCTCCCTGGGCCTCAGTTTCCTCATTTATAAAACGAGGGTAAACCTACTTGTGCAGACTCTTTCCTGGGCTTATTTATTTCCTTGTCAAATGCTTTGTTAAGGCCAGGCATTCCCATGATATGCCAGACAAGAAAGGCCATAAAACAAGACAATGGAGTTATCCCAAGAAGACCCAGTTTTTTTTTCTGCTCCCGACTGAAATGATCTTTTAATATTTAGAATCACTTCTCCCCCTGCCATTTAATAGTATTTTATTTTTCCAATTACATGTGAAGATAGTTTTCAACATTCACTTTGTAAGATTTTGAGTTTCAAATTTTCTCCCCCTTCCTCCCCTCCCCCCACAAGATGGTGTGCAATCTGATATAGGTTATACACGTACAATCATATTAAACATATTTCCACATTAGTTATGTTGTGAATGAAGAATATGAACAAAAGGAAAAAATCATGAGAAAGAAAAAAAGGAAAACAGCCTGTTTCACTCTGCATTCAGACTTCATAGTTGTCTCTGGATGTGGACGGCATTTTCCATCATGGGTCTTATAGAATTGTCTTAGATGCTTGCATTGCTAAGAAGAGCTAAGTCTATCAGAGCTGGTCATCTCACAATGTTGCTGTTACTGTGTACAGTGTTCTCCTGGTTCTGCTGACTTCACTCAGCATCAGTTCACATCAGTCTTTACAGGTTTCTCTGAAGTATGCCTGCTCATAATTTCTTATAGCACAATAGTATTCCATCACATGCATATACCACAACTTGTTCAGCCATTCCCCAATTGATGGGCATCCCCTTGATTTCCAGTTCTTGGCCACCACAAAAAGAGCTGCTATAAATATTTTTGTGCAGGTGGGTCCTTTTCCTATTATTGTGATCTCTTTGGGATACAGCCCTAGAAGTGGCATTGCTGGGTCAAAGGGTATACACATTTTTATAGCCCTTTGGGTATAGTTCCATATTGCTCTCTAGAGTGGGTGGATCAGCTTATAGCTCTGCCAACAATGCATTAATGTTCCAATTTTCCCACATCTTCTTCAACATTTATTATTTTCCTTTTCTGTCATATTGACCAATCTGATAGGTGTAAAGTGTTACCTCAGAGGTGTTTTAATTCACATTTCTCTAATCAATAGTGATTTAGGGCATTTTTATATAACTATAGATAGCTTTAATTTCTTCATCTGACAACTGCCTGTTCCTATCCTTTGATCATTTATCAATTGGGGAATGATCTGTATTCTTGTAAATTTAACTCAGTTCTCTGTATTTTAGAAATGAGGCCTTTATCAGAGATACTCCCAGGTTTATTTAGAGGAAAAAGTTAAAAAACATGGGAATGTGAGCTGACAGAGGTAATAAGGAGTGTGAATAAAGAGAAACCTTTGAAGGGAAATCGGACACAGATCCAGGCATCTCAGATGTGACTGTGGAGGCCAAAAGGAGAGAAGATGTGATCAGTCTATAACTTCCCATGAGCAAAGTGATGGTGCATAATGGACTGCACTGATGGCCTGTGGAGGGAGAGAATGAGAGAGAAAGACAAAGACAGGGATACAGGCAGACAGAGAGAGAGACAGAGACAGAGACACACACAGAGAGACAGAGAGAGATTCAGAGAGAGAGAGTCACTGGATTCTGCTTAATCTCGTAATTGTTACTGAAGATCGACCTTGGGTCTGCCCTTGATGGGTTCTGGGAAGGAGGTAGGACAGCCAGACAAGGTCTGTGTCCTGAGGGAGCTCAGAATCTTTTCCAGGAGATGAGACTAGCATGTGTTAAGCATTTGGAAGACAGTCTAGGGCAGTGTGGAATTACTCAGGTGGTGGGGGGGCGGGGTGGGGAAGAGCCTGGATGGCTGCACAAACCCTGGAACGGGAGCAGGGAGACCTGGGTTGGAGAGCCAGCTCTGTCAATTTATTTCCTGACTATGGACAAACTAAATTTTCCCTCTGTGAGCCTCAGTTTTCCTGTCTTGGAGATGGGCTCGATTTCTCAAATCCCTTTTAGCCCTGCTGTTCCCCTATTTTATGTTTGAAGTTTCCTTCCAGCTCTGACATTCTTTGTTCTATTTCCTAAGATCTTTCCTGTCCCCAATATTCTATATGCTACTTCCTAATGTCCCTCCCCACTCAGACCTTCTGTGATTTAGCTAGTCAGCCAAGCTGGGAAGGTCCCAATGTGGCCTCCGAGATGGGCTGTGTCCATACTACCACAGAGTAAGTGCAGAGGGCCTTATCACCAGAGGGCTGTCCCCAAGGGCTGGGCTGCAGGGGCAACGTGACACTGTCTTTGGGTCACAGGGCCTGACTTTGTTCCTACTCAGAGTCTTTGGATGTCACCTAAACTCTTGCCCCACCCCCCTTATCTGTGAATGGATGGGATTGGGCTGGATTGTGTCTGAGGCTCATTCTTGCCCTTACTTTGAACGAGTCTTTGAAAAACGTTTTGGCTGCGTGACTCATGAAGAACAGCTCTTGACTTGGATAGGTGAGACAGTCCATCGAGGCTGACCATGACTGTGCAGATGAAGCGTGTCTCCATGCTAGACAAGGCCTCAAAGGCCGGTCCCCTCATTTTACATTTGAGGAAACTGAGAACCAGAGATCTTAAGCTAGTCAGCCACACAATGAGGCAACAAGGAACAGAGACAGGATTTAAATCTGGGTCCTTTGCCTCCCAAATCAGTCTAGTGAAGGACTTATGGACTCTGCAGAATACTTGTTTTTTTTTTTAATTTAAACAATTTTAAATGGATAATTAAAGGAAGTGCTAAATTTTAGTTAAAAGTTTAGTGAAAATAAAGATGTAATTTTTTTTTCATCCAAGTACATGGATCACCTGAAATCTATCAGTGGATCCCTTTGAGCTCCTTGGACTCCAGGTGAAGAAGTCCTAATGTAGACTAACTTCCCCATTTTTCAGAGGAGCAAGCTGAGGCCCAGAGAGGGAGTGATCCGTCCAGGCCACACAAGTTAGTGTCAAAGGCAGGAGCAGGACCCAGGCCAGAGCTCTGTCCAATGCAGCCAGGTTGGATGACCTTGAGACGATGGAATCCCCTAGTCCAACCAGAAAAACAGAGGCCCAGAGTGGTTAGAGCACTTCCATTCTGGGGGTCTTAGCTACCCCTCCCTCAACTCCATCCCACGTTGCTGAGAAAATGAAATGAAATGAAGTATGAAGATGGATCATTAGATTTTAGGAAGATGTAGCCGCTCAGATCCCCCTCTCTTGGGTCCAAGAATAAAGGGGTCCACACTTCTCCCTCCATCTTCTCATCTTTACCCCACCCCACCCTATACACACACCTCAGTCACCCGGGAACTGAGAGAATGGGACTGTTTGGTGCATTGGCCACTAGGGGGCAGGATCCCCCTTCGATAATATTCAGAGCTTACCCATGCAGCAAGTCTGGGCAGTGCCCTTAGTTTTTGCCACGAGAAGGGGACAGCCTCATCCTCTTGGGACTACTCACATTTCTTGGGGAGGGGGGACAAGGCGTCTTCCAAGCCTATAGCCACCTGAGGACAAACTGGGAGACGGGAGGTTGAGTCACGAAGAGGGGGGCACGAGGACCCTAAGTGTTGGGATCCCAGCTCCCTGACTCCAGAACCAGTGCACTTCCCATTGTACCACACTGCCCCTATAGGGAGAGGACTCTGGGTAAGACATTGGGTGGATGGAAGGAGATGAGGAACTCGGGCCCCCCCCCTTTTTTTTTTCCTAATTTAACTAAAGGCCCCCTTTGAATTCACCAACATTGGCCAGGACTAGTAACGCTAAATGAAGCTGGAGGACCCAAGTAGCAGCAGGCATGCGGTTATCACCCCTCTTTGGGCAGCAAATCTCAAGAAAACAATTGATATTCCCAACTAGGCTGATACCACCACTCCCTTCTCCCTCACTGGACCTAGGCTGGAAAGCCTGACTCAGTAGGAAACTGAGACCACTTCCCCACCTCACTCTTCCACTCCCTGCAGGAATCCCAGGCCAAAGTTAGGGACTGACAACCCCCGAGCCCTTGAACCTAGAAGGCAGAACAAGAGTGAGGGTGGGAACCACGGAGAGGCTGATCTGGGCTTTCTGAGTGCTGGAGCTGTCCCAAAGGGCAAAGGGCTTTAATAACCTGATCTCGTCTGAGCTTCACAACAATCCTGGGGGAGATGGCAGGACTCAGACTGGGAAGGTGAATGACTTGTCCAGGGCCACACAGCTAGTGAGCATCAGAGGTAGATAAGATCCCCACATAGCAAGTTTTCTCTTTAAGCAGAGGAGGCATGACCCATTGTCAGGAAGGTGAGATTTTTGTTCCAAAGGGGCTGGACTTCACGGCTGCTGAGGTCATTTCTGCCTCTGAGATTTAGGCATTTTGTGACGAGGCAGGGAGACCAGTTGGGAGTTACTTGCTGGAGTCCAGGGGATAGGCAAGGGGGAGCACAAGCGAGGGTGAAGGCCATAGGGGTGCAGAGAGGAGGGCTCTTCTGGTCAGTGGATTCCACCCCTTATTGGGCTGGGGTGAGGCTGAGCTGCTCATGGTGGGGTACAGCGGGGATTCTTGACCTTTGTGTGCTACGGACGCCCATGGCAGTCTGGACCTCTTCTCAGAACGTTTTAAAATTCATCAACAGGAACTTCATACAGGAAACCAGTTACATCGAAACCTAGTTATCAAACTACCAAAAAGCCAGGATTTCAGACGCAGGCTAAGAACTTCTGAGAGGTCTTAGAGGAGCCCAGTCCTGACTCTGACAGTGCCACGTCCCTCATCTCTTCTGGCCTCAGTATCCATCTGAGTGGGACGAAGTCCCCTCCTCCTCCTCCCCCTGTGATGGTCTCTCTGTCCCTCCTGCCCCCGTGGAGGGCATCCCTCTGCCTCTCACCTGAGGGAATGCACCCTGCCACTCACTGGCAGAAAGCCCTGCCTCTCCCTCCCCAAGGAGCTTCCTGAACCCCATTCAGGAGTCTCCCTTGTGCCTCCCTGCCTTGCAGAGGCTCCCAGCTGCAGCCCTGAGGTCAGTCTATGGCTGAATTCCCAGAATCCCCTCTGCTCATCCTGCCCTCTTGCCGTGCATTAGTTCATCCTCTGCCTCCAGTCCATCCCAACTGCTGGGCTTGGGGTATGTGTGTCTGTGGCTTCATGTAAGTGGACATGTCTCTCTGAGTGTGAGTGTGTGTACATGGTACTGGGGTTCAGGAGATGCCGAGGCATTTTTGTTAAAAAGAAATGCACTGGACTGGATGGTGCCTGTGGTCCTTTGTTATGGCCAGTGAGTGGCAGGATCAGGATTTGAACCCAGGATCTCTCCCTCCAAATGGAGCCTTCTTTCCTCGACATTATGCTTGATCTCTCTCAGGGCCCAGGTATTGGCTCCCAGGGGCTTTCTGTGCCTGGGCTTTTCCTCCCCTCCCCTTCCCTGGACATCCATAGTTACAGAGGGAGAGCTTTGTGGGAGCTGAAAGCTCTCAGGGGCTGTCTCAGAGGCATCTCTAAGGGGCCTGGGCTTCAGTCTGTGATGGGCTGAGAGCAGGGTGGGGCACCCCAGAAGTAGCTGGGCATGTCTTTCCCCATGGCCTTAGGGGTGAGTCCAGCTAGGGAGAAGGAGAGCAAAGAGGCCCAGGAAAGAAAAAATTACATGGATGACGTCCCTCCTGGAAGCTCTGCGTCCAGAGAGCCGCATACGTGTGCACACACCCAGGCACACCCAGATGAATAAACAGACAAGTTAACACGCACTGTTTTCACATGTCTGAACACATATACATCCAGACTCACTAATGTGCACTCACACTTACACACAGCTGTGCACTCAGAGAAGGGCACATGTATGTATGCCACACACGATACAGAGCACAGAGACATGTGTGCACCCTTGCACACATGTGGTATATGTGGGCATGTGCCCAAGAAAGGGCACGCACGGCTATGGGTGTGCGTGTATATTTGGATATTCCAACACATAGCCAGAGCTTGAGGGTGTATGCTTATAGGCATGCTTCTACACACATGTTAAAGGTCATGCCATAACACATGGGCATGAGCTTGGGGACCTGTACTCATGGGCAGACACACTCACCCACCCATGTACAATACACACAAACCCACATTGGCCCTCAGCACCATTAGTGAGAACTCCCTGGGCCCAGCTCAGAGGGGCTGGCTGGATGCTGGGCAGTGCCCTGGGCCATTTGCTCTGCCCCTCCTTTCCCCCTCCATTTGCTGCATTGCTTAGATCGGAGCAGATTCTTCTGAGAGGGGAGCTGGGAGCTGGGGCAAGCTCCTGAGCTGGGCCCAGCATAATGAGCTGAGCTCCCAGTCAGGGGGAAGGGCCCCATGGGGTCCCTGGGCATCCTTGGTACCTGCTGGCTGCCTCCCCTGGGCAGGACTCCCAGCACAGGGGGAAGGGGCCCCATGGGGTCACTGGGCATCCTTGGTGCCTGCTGGCTGCCTACCTTGGGCAGGACTCCCAGAACAGGGCTGGAGAACAGAAGCCACCGCTGATTTTGGGAATCCACTTTAGGACTCTGGTTTTATTCCTAGAAAAAATGGTGATGAGACCCAGATGGTGGCTTCATTTCCAAAGGCCGTCCTAAATGGGAGGGGGCTGAGGCTAGAGAGAGGGGGCTAGGCCTGGCCTCCACGTACTTGTCCATAAGAGAATATGGGTGCCGCCTTCCTCCCAGTCACAGTGAGCTGTGCAGGCCTCAGAGCACCACAGAGGTGGAAGTTGGTACTCTATATTTCTACTTCTGCTGTGTGACCTTGAAAGAGTCACTAAGCCTGCTTCCTCCTCTGTGACCCACTCCACAGGGTTCCTAGGATCACAAGGGCTTATGAGGGGGGCAGGATGGGCTGATGGGCCCTCACTCCTGCACGACAATCTCCTCTTTCTTCCTGAGTGCCCATCACGCTTCTCTCCCAGGTTCCTGGCACTGTCCCGTTCCAAGCTCATCTGACCTTCCCCAGCTTTGTATAAAATGGCCCTTGTACTAGCAGCTGCCTTGATGATCTGGGGGGAAGGAGGGCTTTGGTAAGCCTTGGGGTGCTGTGGAAGTGGGAGCGCGATGGTAGGAATCCACGCTGGGAGGGACCAGCTGGTTCGTATTATAGATGAGGATTTGAAGGCCAGTGGAGGGGAAGGGACTTGGCCAAGGTCACAGGTTGTGACCAGGATGTCTAATCCTGAACCTTGCATCCTTTCCATTCAGGGCCACACTTTCTAGTGCTGTGAGTCCAGCCCTGGGAGGGTGGGGGGAGGAAGAGCAAGAGCCATCTGAGCATGGAAACCACAGACACAGACACACACACACACACACACACACAGACACACACACACACCCCCATTAGAGAACATTCTTCAGAGGGGCCACGACCACAAAATGGGGAAGAAGCCTGGTCCGGGTTACTGTGAGCTCCTTGAAGGCAGGGACACCCCCACCCCCTGCC
>NW_027187353.1:18613704-18613995 GCF_028583685.1 Petaurus breviceps papuanus
AAATGTACTCAGCATTCATTTAGTGCCTACTGCATGCAAGGGCCTTTACTCAGCAGTGGGGGATACAAGAGGGCTACAACACAAGCCCTGCTCTCCAGGACCTCACCAACCTACTGGGGAGTGCGATGAGAGCAGAGCAGCCGCCAGGGAAAGTCCTAGGAGAAATGGGAGGGAGGCGTCACCGCCACCTGGGAGAGGAGAACCCCGGGCGCCCCAGGGACGGGGGCTCACTGCCCACTGGACGCCCCAGGGACGGGGGCTCACTGCCCACGGGGGGCTCACTGCCCACCG
>NW_027187353.1:18614005-18625615 GCF_028583685.1 Petaurus breviceps papuanus
GCTCACTGCCCACCGGACGCCCCCAGTGACGGGGGCTCACTGCCCACCTGAGCCATCCCGTTCTGCTCTGAAAGGCCTTGATTGGCCGGCAGTTTTTCTTCCGCTGCCTCTGACTTGCATCTTCTGCTCCCATCCCTACCCTTGGGGGCCAAGCTGGACCTTACTGTTTCTGTTCAGTCATTTCAGTCCTGTCTGACTCTTCCTGACCCCATTTGGGGTTTTCTTAGCAAAGATACTGGAGGGGCTTGTCATTTGCTTTTCCAGCTCATTTTACAGATGAGGAAACTGAGGCTAACAGGCATAAGTGACTTGCCCAGGGTCACACAGCTAGGAAGTGTCTGAGGTTGGATTTGAACTCAGGTCTTTCTGACTCCAGGCTCTAGGCACTATAGTGCCCCTTAGCTGCCCTCTTACACAGCAGCCCTTCAGACAGTAGAGGGCAGGCATCTTGTCCTCTCCCTCCTCACTCTTCCTCCTCTTCAAGCTTCTCTGTACCATCTGACCAACCTTCCTATACCCGCTCTTTGGTCCCTTCTCCCTCCTGGCACCCTGGATGTACTCCAGCTTGACAAACTCATTCCTAAAATGGGGCGGATGCCGAGGACTGAACTTACTTTGGACGCTGCCTCTCTCCAGGAAGCCCCTGGATGCCGTGTCACCCTGAGCTTGGGGTCCACTAGGACCCCCAGCAAGCAGGTCTGAAAGATTGGATTGTTTGGAAATTAGCATGACAGCCATGTCCCCAGTGCCTTCTCCCCATGACCTGCTGGTGTTTTTCTTTTGCAGCACGCTGAAGGCCTCCTTTGAAATCCTGAAACAACGTAAGTCTCTGCCGCTGCTGCCTTCTTCTACTTAATTTCACGGTTCCCAAGACAGACAAAAGCACTTTGATGGGAATCGGGAAGCGGGACTCCAATCTATTCTCGGGCCACCCATCCAAAGGCTGGCTTTAGGCAAAGCTGGTGCCAAGGTGCCCTCCTCAGGCCTGCCACCTTCTGGGGCTGGGGGCAGGTCGCCCTCCGGGCAGCTTCTGGCCCGGCCATCAGAGAGCTGCCTGTTTCTTTCCCTCTAGAGCCTGGGGCTACAGAGGGAGGGTGGGGAGCTGGGGAGCATTGGCCCAACAGAGGAGACCCTGGGCTCCCGGATTAGGGGACCTAAATTCAAATGCAGACCTTTTAGCACCGTGTGACCTGGAGCAAATCACTGGTCAGCAGTAAAAATGAAGATGCTGGACTTGACCATAGAGGGACCACGTCTCTCATTTTACAGTTGAGGAAACTGAGGCCGGAGAGGCTGCAACTGGCAGGAGAAGTCCAACCCAGGGCGTTCTGACTCAAAATCCACGGCTCTAAGACACCAGGCCGCCTCACCCGCTTTCATGGCCTCAGTTTCCCCATCTGTAAAATGGAGGAGGCTGGCTTAGAGGATGTCCAAGGGCCTCTCCAGCCTTGGCACCCTGTGACGCTTTAAGGAAGCAGTCCCTCTGGGCCCAGACTGAGGGGTCTCAGGGACAGGGAAGGGGAGGTGGTGCTGAGCCCAGCTGTGCAGCCTCTGCTCTGCCCTAGAAATCGAGAACGTGGGGAACTCTCACATCCAGCTGGCCGTCATGCTGAAGGATGAGCTCAAGAGCATAGAAGAGTTTCGGGAAAGGCAAAAGGAGCAGAGGAAAAAGGTGAGGCCGCTGCCCTGGCGGGCTGGACACGGCCCCTGCCCTTCCCCCCAGCTCTGGGGCGGGCTCTGCGCTGTGCTGTGGGAGGCTGGGCGAGGACAGGAAAGGAGAGCGAGGTGGCGGGACGCCTCATCTGCAGGGCCCGCTGTCCGAGAACCCGTGCAAGCACGGTCATTAACGGCAGTGACAGTGGGACTATCGGGATCGTGACTGTCACAGGACAGCCCCTCCCACACAGGGCATCCTACCCATTAACTCCCCGCTCTTCAGGCAGGAAGCCCCAAGCAGAGACCCGAGTGCTTTCTGGGCCCGCACTCAAGGCATTTATCCAGTGCCTTCTGGCTGTGGGGACTGCCAGCCAGCCTGCCAGACCATAGGCAAGGCCTAGGTGCCTACTGTGTGCCAGGCAAGGAAGTGCTAAGCTCTGAGGGTACAAAGAAAGGCAAAAATGCAGCCTCTGGCTTGGAGGGGTTTCTGTTTCATTGTGGGGGGAGCAGCACAGGTGAATGCCAGTGTCTGTGTGTGCCCCAGGAGCCTTGGGGATGGAGGGAACTGGGCAGAGGGCCTCACTAGCTTCGGGGCTGTGAGGTAGGGCTCCATGGGGGGGCTGGCGGCCAGAGTCCCCTTGCAGAATCCCACACGCCAGGAGGATTGCTTATGGGTGCTGTGATTTTATGGGTGCAGGCCAAGGGTATGGCTCACACCCCCAGGCACCCAGAGAACCTCCTGGGGTCTACAGCCAAGCCAGTGATGAGAGAGTGGTTCTGGACACATCCAGGCTGGTCCTCAGGCGACTGTGTGTGACTGTCCATCACCTGGCCTCGGTTCAGACCCTCCCCTGCTCCACTGTCCTGTCCTTCAAGAGCCCAGGGTGACCTGGTCACCACCCTGATGCCCCAGGAGAAAGCCTGTGGAGGAGAATGCTGATGGCTGGTTATGATAACAGACCACTTCAAAATGAATGAGTGCATTTGAAAGGAGGCAGTGGGGCTCAGGGGTGGGTTCAAATCCTGCCTCAGCTACTTTCTACCATGTGACCTTGGGCCACAGGCCTGTTCCTCTATGGGCCTCTTTATGTAAAGTGAGGGGATTAGACTGTGTGAACCCCAAGGGCCCCTCAGGCTCTGAAGCTAAGATTGAATGATTCAGGATGGCAATCCTAGGAAGGCAGGTGGTACAAATATTATTCACATACCCATTTTGCAGATGATGAGATTGAGGCTCAGAGAAGGCCACAGGGCTGTGGTCTGTCTTCAAGGGGCTCATATAAGTCTTTAAGGAAGAACCATTCATTGAATAGATTAGCACCAGCCCCACCCAGTGCTCAAAATCGGTGCTTGTTACCAGCTGTTGGGACTGGCTTCCTGACTGAAGGTGGGGTCAGAGTGCACACATCTGGAGCTAAGATCTCCACCTTCCAGCAGTGGAAAAATCCCTGGCTTTGGACATCCCCCCAGGATGGCACTGACTGCGGAAAGTGAAGTCGGGCCTGCAAAGGGATTGCTACTTGCAACCTAATACTTCTGACCCAGATAGGAGAGGATAAAAATCATCCAGGAGAAAAACTGGTTTATAAAATGTCTGGAATATCAAAGCAGGCAGGCAGGCAAGCAGACACACACACACACACACACACACACACACACACACACACACACAACTGAAATGAAGGGAAAAAAGCATGAGAGCTAGAAAAGGCCTCAGAACCTAGAATCAGACTGTCAGAGTTAGACAAGACCTCAGAACCTAGAACCCAGACTAGTAGAACTGGGAAGGGCCTTAGAACATGGCACCAAGGATGTCAACCAATAAGCCTGTATTAAGCACCTGCTGCATACCAGGCACTGTGCTAGGCACCTGAAGACAAAAATGAAACCACCCCAAAGATGTGTCCCATCAGCTGGAGCTGAGCAGGGTGGGGGAGAGGCAGCTCCAGATCCCCTTGGGCACTTATTAAGGGCTTCCTACACAGAGTCAAGAAGTAGCCTGCTGTTGTGGACAGAGGAGGCACAACTTCTGGGTCAGGAAGCCCCGAGTGTGAGTCGTGGCCCGGGCCAGGTGCCCCAGGCAGCTTCCTGAACCTAGCAGGGCAGAGCCCAGCTTTGCTGGAAGGGATTTCCTCACTGGCAGTTCCCTTACACCAATAAAATCCTGCCCCCCGCCCCCACGTACAAGGTACAAGCCCCTGAGGAGGCTGAGAACAGCCACTAGGACCCAGACCCTGGCATCCTGCCCCCTTCCTAAAAGCTCCTTTGCTATGTTGGGACACCAGCCGCTGCCCAGGGCTAGGCACCACTGCTCACACGTTGCCTGTGGGTTCTTTTCAGTATGAGATGGCCATGGATCGAGTTCAAAAGAGCAAGCTGTCTCTGTACAAGAAGACAATGGAGGTGAGTCTCTGGGGGCGCCAGGACACGGTGGCAGCTGGCCAAGGGACCTGAGGAGCCCTAGGGTTGCCCTCAGGAGTTGGCAGGGGCCATGCAGAAGAGAGGGAGTGGTCCACCTCTCCCCAGGTCTGCAGAAGGCATCAGGAGTGGGCAGCAAGGCCAACATGGGGTCCCTGGCAGTTCTGAGGCGGGGAGGGCACCCCTTGATGGGGAATGGGTAGACTCCCGGGTCATTGCACCCATGGGGGTGGGGAAGCTGACGAGTGAATCAGCAGCAGGACTCTGACCGAGTCTCCAGGGGCCCCAGTGAGGGGTGCAGGCTGGGGTAGGTCATAAGTGATTAATACATATTCAGCATCAGCCCCATCTCCTTGCCTGTCCTTGATGTCTAGTTAGGATCTGACAACAGACACGTAAAATATCTAACGTTCATCAGGACCAGGGACGAAGAGCCTGCAGTAAGGAAAGGGGCTCGAGATCCCTAATGAGAGGTCAGGGCCCTTCCCACCCCCCCCACCCCATTGTGTGGCCCCATAAGTGGGGAGGGAGTGGCTGGAGACCTGAGCTGGTCCAGGCTGGGTGAAGAATGGCCTTCTGCTGTTGAGACTGGGGAAGACCCTGCCAGACACACCAAGTTGGTGCTGGGAGCCTCCCCTCCTCTCTCTCCATCCTGACTTCTCTAGCCCAGGTCTCTGCAGCCCACGTCCCTCAGGCTGCTCTGGACCCCCCTAGCTGGGGAGGAAGGACTCCTATAGACTCCTTTCTGCTGGATGTGGAAGGTGCTGGGTTGGCTATTGTAATGGAGAAGTCTGGAGAGAACTCTGAACCCAAGGGGATGAATGGGGGTATTTCAGGCACCCTGGGACCTTGGGTAGGGAGCCTGGAGAGCCTTCCCAGCAGGAGGGAACACTGGCCAGGGCTCTCTTGGAAGAAGCCTCAAGCAGACTTGGCTCATGCCATGGAAATTCCCCAGAAACCCTCACATGCGGCCTCAGCTCAGGCTTTTGGCTCTTACCGTGATCTTAAGCTAGGCCTGGCTCCCCTCCCACCTCGGCTCACCCCCTGGGGGCACGAGCCCCCTCTCACAATATCTTCCCTCCGCAGTCCAAGAGGACCTATGACCAGAAGTGCAAGGACGCGGATGACGCAGAACAGGCCTTTGAGCGCATTAGCTCTCAGGGTAACCAGAAACAGATGGAAAAGGTACGTGGCGCCTGCCCGCCAGGTGTGGGGGACAAGCAGGGGAGGCTGAGACCTCCTCGGGAGGACTGCTCCACACAGGGAGGGGCAGGCACTGGAGCCCTGGCTGCTGCAGGGGGTCTCTTCTCCCATCGCTAGCTGGGCTGTTGTTGGGGCATCTGGGGGCTCTGAGGATGCAGTAGGGACTGGAAACAGCCCTAGTGGGTCTGGGCTGGGCCTGTTGGAGGGGATGCAAGGCCTTCCTGCAGAGAATGAGTAACAAGAACGAGAGGGGTGGGTTTGTGAAGTTTGGGTGGGGGGGTCTGGGGGTCAGCTTGGATTATTCTGAGTTTGAGGCAATGGAAAGAGGGAACAGTGGCAGCGTGGCACAGTGGGGAGAGTATAAACCTTGATGCCCAAAACACCTGGGTTCAAATCCTGACTCAGCCACTTCCTAGTGCCCTGACCCTGGGCAGGACTTCTTGTCCCCTCAGTTTCCTCAGCTCTAAAGTGAGATAGGTGGATCTGGCAGCCTCCATGCTGCCACCGGGTTCTAGATCTGTGATCCTGAGATGTTATGGAACTCTCCCATTTAACCTGGGGTTAACAAGTAAATAATTAATAAGTGAATAATAATAAACACAAGGAATAATGAAGCATTTTAGAATATGCACAGGAGAAAATGAGAGGAGAGGACACACAGAGGATGGCTCCATCCCGGCCTGCTCACCTTTAACAGCTCCCAATTTCATAGAAAACCACCCCCCCTTTCTGCTTTTTCTTCCTTCCTCTATCAAAAGGTTTATGCTGCTTAGTAATTCTCATAATATTCTTTTAAAATGTAAAGAGATCCCTAATGTGGGAGAGCCCACCAGCTCCCAGGGCATCTACTTTTAGAGAGCATAATTATCCATTTTTCCTCAACATTGAGTCCACCCTGTCCTCCGGGCTCTGCCATCTTGTCTCCACTCTCATTCCTATGGTGGCTCAAAGGCTTCTTTCTCTATAACTCTGGTCGTGCAAGAATTATTCTCCCCATTTTACAGATGAGGAAACTGAAGCTCAGAGGGGAAGTGACTTGCCCAACGTTACCAAACTAGTAAATGTTGATGTGGGAATTTGAACCCAGGTCTTCCAATTCCAAGCCCAGTCTGGTTTCTTCTACAGCTCACTGCCTCTCAGACTCGGCCCCAAGGGGCAGACTTTGGAAGCTGCAGAGTGACAGATTTTGGTTCTATGAACAGGCAAAACTTCCTAACAGTTATGGGATCATAGACTTATAACTAGAAGGGGCCTTAGGGACCCATGAGTACAAGCCTGCCATTTTACAGATGGGGAAACTGAGATCAAGAGAGGCTCAGAGTCACACAGCTTCCAAGTGTCCTTGTAGGATTTGAACTCAGGTCTTCCTATCTGCTGGACCATCTGGCTATTCCAAATGAGTCCATTCCAAAGTAGAATGGCCTTCTTTAATAAGTAGTGAGTTCCTCATCACTGAAGGTATTCAAGCAGAAGCTGGATGATCATTTATTGGGGATGTTGTAGAGAAAAGTCCCACTGTATACACAGACTGGGACAGACACCCTGCTCGGTCCCTTCCAACTCAGAAAGTCTCTGATGCTCATTGTATTTCATGGAGATACCAGATGAAATAATAGAAATACTGGTCTATTTAGTGAAAACTGTGAAGTCCATTTGTTTTTTTAACTTAGACCCAGGAGGCCTGTGTTCAAGTCCCCATCTGTTGCCTTCTAGCTGTGTAAGCCTGGGCAAATCACATTAACCTGGGCATCTCAGCCTCCTGATTCAATAAAAGGAGGCAATGAGGTTCACACCACGTACCTCACAGTGCCGTCATGAGGACAGAATCCATAGAATTCAGTTCGAGCATTTCTAAGACCAGGTACCACGATCCCCACGGTATGGATCCCACATGATTTTTAAGGCACAGTATCTGCTCTCAGGGAGCTCTCAGTCTAAAGGAGGAGCTATAATCAACCCAAGAACAAAAGAAGCCAATTCATGCATCACAGACTCTTCATGCCTCGGGAGTGAAAAGGCAGGAACAATCATATCAGGGGGCTGGTGTGGCCAGGAAAGCCTTCATGAAGGTGGTGGGAACCTGAGTTGGGCCTTGCATGGTGGCTGGAAATGAGGGTGGGGCACAGAAGGCAGAATGGCCCAAAGAGAGGTGCAGAACGGCAATCAATACTACGCAGCCACGAATGAGCCTCCTGTGTGCTGGGGCTCACACGTGTGAGACGCCACGTTTTTATTCTTCCTGTTCTAGAGTCAGAACAAAGTGAAGCAGTGCAAGGATGCGGCCAATGAAGCAGGTACGGCCTCCCCCTTCCCCACCCCCAGAGCATCCCTGTCCCACCCTGCCTGGGAGACTCCTGGAGCCTTGAAATGGGGTGATGAGTCAGGCTGGATGGGAGTCAGGGCACTGGGTGTGTCTGGTTTGTCACTAGGGCTGACTGAGCCCCCACTATGTGCTATGCACTTTCTGCGAGTGTTACCTCATTTGGTCCTCACAACAACCCTAGGAGGTAGGTGCGTCCCTATCCCTATTTTACAGATGGGGAAACTGAGGCAGACGGAGAATTAAGTGACTTGCTTAGGGTCACACAGTTAGTGTCTGAGGCTGGATTTGAAGTGAGGTCTTCCTGATTCTGGATCCAGTGCTCTATCCATCGTACCAACTGCCTGACCCTGTTGGCACTCAAAGCACCCGGGCTCAAGCCTCTGCCCTTGAATCCTTTGCCCTCTTGAGATTCTGCTATTCCAGCCCTGATTCCTTAGATCTTCACCCATATCTCTGCTTACAGGATTGATTGTACCTTAGAGCAGTGATGCCAACCTCAGGCCAAACTCCTGACCAGATTAAAATGTCCTTGGGAAATGTGTTAACAAAATAAACAACACTTTAGTATTGAGCACAGATAATGTTATTATGGAATATGTGTTTGTTATTACATAATTATGTTATTATATACTATATATTCCATAATTACATTATGTAAATCACAGATACTACATAAATATAATAACATAGATAATGTTATTGTAGAATATGTTTATGTTATTCTATAATTATGTTATTCTATAATATGTTTTCTATAATTACCTTATGCAATACATAGATACTACGTACATATAATACCATAGACGATGCTAATTTGTGGTTTTCTAGTCCAATGCGCAGGCTGCAGGGATTGACTTTTCTGTGCCCGTGCTTTATCCCTCCTCTTAGACTAGAAGTGTCTTGAGGACAAGGGCTGCCATTTTCCATCTTCATATCCTCAGTGCCTCAAACAATGCCTTGCATACAGTAGTCACTTAATAAATGCTCGTTGAATTGAATGTTATTAAAATAAAAGACAACAAATGATGAAATACCCCTGTAACTGCAGTATGTACCAAAGGAATTTGGGAGGAAGAGATCTTTGGGGGCTTGGCTAACCAGGGCAGGCTTCCTGGAGGAGGTGGGCCTTGAAGGGTGGGTTTGATTTGGATGGAAGGGGAAGGGTGTGTTCCAGGCAGAGACATTCTCTGGTTGGACTGTTTTTTACTTTTGTCTTTGTTCCTCCAGCACAGGGCCTGTCACAGTCAGTTCAGGATTGGGAGTCATAGATCCTGGGTTCAAATCCTGACTCTGCCTCTTGCTACTGTGTGACTTAGGCAAGTCACCTAGTCTTCTTGGGCCTCAGTTTACTCAGCTATAAAAAGAGGAGGCTGAGCTTGATGGTTTCTAAGACCTGCCCAACTCTAAGTCTACGATGTTAATGTCCCATGGGCTGGTTTCCCAGGAACAGAGAGCACATGTTAGGGCCTGCCTGGAGCTGCAAGCAAGGGCCAGGCTACTACAGGGTTCCTCTAGCCACTGACTGCCTAGGATGGGCCCCTGCTCAAGGGGATGATGACACTTGGGCCAAGGCTCTCACCAAGGGGGTCTTTGGTGGGCTGGCACATTTGTTCTTACCTGCAAAGCTAAGACTTCCCAACTAAATCCAGCAACTGTGCATGTGGACTTACCTTTCAGAGCGGACGTACAAACAAAATATTAACCAGCTGGAGAAGGCCAGGTGTGACTGGGAGCAGGAACACCAGCAGACCTGTGAGGTGAGTGGCCCCCAACAGTTGGAGATGGCCTGCAATGGAATGGATGGGAGCGGGGCCGCCATCACTGGTGATGCCCTCTCAGCCGACCGATGTCGGAGATGTCAGGAAAGTGATTCATGCCTGGGGTGAGATGTTAGACCAGAGGCCCTCTAGGCCCCTGAGCAGCCCTGATTTTCTGGTTGCTATCATTTGGGGGATAAGACCAGCAGTATTCTTTGAGAGGTGGGGGCCTATGGGTATGAATTACTGCACAGTTGATGCATTCGTTAATTTTGCTAAACTATTTTTTCCTCTTTATTTTTTATTCTTCGTTATAGAGGATGGCTCTGTGTGGTGTGTGTGTGTGGGGGGGGGAGAGACAGAGAGGAGAGACACACACAGAGAGAGACAGAGAGGAGGGGGGGAGATTGGGAAATGAAGGTGATTTAAAAGAAAATCTCATCAATTTTTTTTAACAACCAAAAGGAGAGATTTTAGTTCAGTATTGGGAAAAATGATGAGAGCTGTCCAGCAAAGGAATGAGCTGCTTGAGGAGGTAGTGAGTGCCCCGTGGCCAGAAGTATTCAAGCAGAATCCATATCTCCTATCAGGATGGCACAGAGGGGATTCCTATTCTGGCAAGAAGATTGAACCAAGTGACTTAAAACCCTGTTCTAAACTTCTTTCAATCTATAAAAGTTTCCTGGAGGAGGAGAGAAAACTCTAGAAAGTCTCAGCCAAGAGATGGGGAATGAGCCCCTAGAAAAGAAACCCAGCCTGGTTTTACCAACAGTGATCAGGATTGGAGATATGGTAGAGAAACAGTACCGATCAGTCTGGACAGCGCTAAAGACAAAAGGCGCGTCCCAGGATAGCGGAGTGTCCCAGGGTGCTTTCCATGAAAGGCATGAAAATGATGGTGCTGCTGATAAGGCAGTGATGGCAGTAACCAGCATTTATGTGATACTTTGGCCGATGCTAAGAGCTCTATAAATGCTGTCACTTGATCCTCTCCGTAACCCTAGGAGGGAGGTGCTGTTATGATCCCATTTTACAGATGAGGAAACTGAGGCAAACAAAGGGAGCTAGTAAGTGTCCAAGGCAGGATTTGTCCTCGAGTCCTGCACTTTATCAACAGTAAAATAATCATAGGACGACGGCAACTTGGGGCAGGACCATTTCTATCCAAATTGCATCAAAGACAAGAACACTTTTTCTATAATAATAATTCTTAAGATGGTTCATATTTCTAAAACACTTTGAAGTTTACAAAGTGATTTCCTCACCATAGCCTAGGAAGTAAGTAATACAAAAATGATCATTCCCATTTTACACAGGAGAAAACGGAGGCTTAAAGAAAGTGACTTGAATAAGGTCACTCAACTAGTAAATGGCACAGCTCCTCTGATTCCAAAACCAGTCTGTTTTCCTGGTGGACATACTTCCAGCCACGGGGCACTCACTACCTCCTCAAGCATCCCATTCCCTTGTGGGGCAGCTCTGATCATTTTTCCTAACACTGAACTAAATCCTACTTAAAGGACAGACTGATAAGGCACGAGTATGAAAAAAGTATCTATCAGCCAGGTGGGTCTGGCCCCTGATGAAACAGAGCTCGGTGGCATTGTAGATGGGCATCTGGCGCTGCCCTCATTCCCCAGCCCCATGTCAGGAAATCTCTTTCTGGGTTTAGGCCTTTCAACTCCAGGAGTTTGACCGACTCACCATTCTCCGGAACTCCCTCTGGGTCCACTGTAATCAGCTCTCCATGCAGTGTGTCAAAGATGATGAGGTAAGCTAACCCTCTGCTCCTCCGCCTGCCCAGTTCCCCTGCTTGCATCTCCCTGGTAGCCAGGGCACCAGTCAGCACACCTCTGCCCACTGGTGGTCTGATGCCCAGGCTCAAGGGCTCTAATGAGAGCCACAGTGAACCTTTTTCCAGGAAGGGGGGCTTTAGTGGACTGGTTCTGGATGATTTCTCAACAACGCTTAGGTAAGAACAATTCTCCCGTCACATGGCAATAACAGTAATGAACGTTTTAGTAAGGTTTGTAAAGCGCTTCCCATGTATTACTTCATTTGATCCCAATAATGACCTGGAGGCAGCAGCTTTAATGACAGGCACACTGGCAGAGGACAACAGTCCGGTTTAGCAACTAGAGAGCCTGCCTTGAAGCTAAAGACCTGGGTTTGAGTCCCTGCTCTGACACTCTGACTGAGTGACCCTGGGCAAGTCAACTCACTTCTCAATGTTCTAGGCAACTTTGGGGGGGG
>NW_027187353.1:18630615-18709527 GCF_028583685.1 Petaurus breviceps papuanus
GAGGGAGGGAGGGAGAAGAGAGAGAAAGAGGGAGGGAGGGAGGGAGGCAGGGAGAGAGGGAGGGAGGGAGGGAGAGAGAGATAGACAGAGAGAGGGGGGGGAGACAGAGGGAGAGAGAGAGAGAGAGAGAGAGAGAGAGAGAGAGAGAGAGAGAGAGAGAGAGAGAGAGAGAGAGAGAGAGAGAAGAGAAGAGAAGAGAAGAGGAGAGGAGGGAGAGAGAGATCTACAAACTGGAAAAGAAAGGATAGAGCCTCAGGGCTCCTGGCCAGGCATGACGTCACTCCCTCACCGGGCACACAGCTGAATGGAACGAGCATTGATGAAGCCCCTACTCTGAGGTGTTAGACCCTGAGCATTCAGAAAGGAGCCTGTTCCTGCCCTCCAGGAGCTTACATTCTAATGACTAAAGGTGTCCAGACCCCAAGTTACAGGGACCTCTGGGCTTAGACAATCTTTCCTTTAGGCTTGGATTGTCTCCCTTCCCTGGGCTGGGCTAGCCTGGGCTGTGTCTGAGGACTGGCCTGGGAGGGTAGGGGGAGCTGAGTGGGCCAAAGCTCCCCACTAGAGGGTGGGCTTCTAGGTGAGGGGTTTTGGGTCCCCCAACTCACTAAGAGGCCAACTAAGGCATGAAGGGGCCTGAAGCTGGGTCACTACAAGAAATGATCCCACAGAGGAAATCACAGCCCAAGGCTGTGGTGTCCAATCCCCTCATTTTACCCCATGGGACAACTGAGGTTGAGAGAAGTAAAAATGGCTTGTCTAACATCACACTGGGTGACAAAGCTGAGATTTGAACCCAGGGTCTCTGACTCTTTTTCCATTTCTCCTACTGACTTCTTGAGGTTAAGTTGGCGGAGATCTTGGGTGGACAAAAGCAGCCCATGCAAAGGGAAGGGGCCCCTCCATGGGGTGGGTCTGGGTCACCCCTAAGCCAGGGGCTCTTGGGTCAGGGAGGGACTCTGCTTCCCCACCTTCTCCATGGAGTCCCTCTCTGTGGAGTCAGCGTGAGACCAAGGATGTGTCCAAGGATCCTCCCAGTACAGACAAAGCTTTCTGCAAAATCAGTCCTGCCCCAACCTCAGCCAGTCTAGGCAAGGACGTATTGAGGGCCAAGAAGAAGGCCACAGTGAATTTGGAGCCAGAAATCATGGCCAGGCAAGGCTGTGATTTTGGGCCTCCATCTCCTCATCTGTGAAATAGGACCACAAGCCTGGTGCTAGAAAGGGAAGGCAGCTTTGAGGTCATCTAGTCTAGGTGGGGGTAAGGAGTCATTTGCCCAAGGTCACTTATTTCCTAGGGGATGGGGCTGTTCATGCCCTAGGGAAAGTGCTGCTGGTGGGGGGTGGGGTGGGGAAGTATATCCTTTATGGTGCCCTGCCCCCTCTGCCCATCCCCCCAGGGTCAGCTGGGGTTCGGCCGGGGCGAGGCGTCCCGACTCCCCCCCTCAGGACTTCCCCCCCCCCACACACACCCAAGCCTCTCTAGAGGCTCCCTAGTGGCTTTCCACTCTGGAGGCCCCTCCTAGATATGGCTTCCTGATTTGGAAGGAGCCTTAGAAATCATCGATCCAATCTTTGCCCAACCAGGAGCCCCTACAAACAGTCATCTGGTCTTTGCTTGAAGACTTCCTGTGATGAGAGGCTCAGTATTTCCAATAAGTATAATGGTAGCTAGCGCCTATGGGCCAGGCACTGTACAAAGCCCTTCACAAAGAGTATCTTCTTTGATCCTCATAACAAGCCTTCGAAGGAGGTGCTCTATTATCCCCACTTTACAGGTGAGGAAACTGAGGCAGGCTACAGTTAAGTGATTTACCCAGGATCACACAGCTCCTAAAGTGTCTGAGGTCAGATTTGAACTTGGGTCTTCCTGATTCTGGGTTCTGTGCTTTATCCAATGCTCTCTCTAGTAATCTATTCTGCTTTTAAAACAACATGAATGTAGACCTCCTGGCAGAGGGAACTCAGAGCCTGAGTCACCTGGCTCAGGTGTACCAGAACCTAGTGTCCCCTCCTGAGGACAAGTGTGATGGGGGATGGGGGTGGGGAAGGACCCACATGAGGACCAAACCTAGTGATGAAAGATGGCAGCCTTAGGATGGGAGGGAAGAGGGAAGGCCCCAAAGAGGTGCCATGCCAGCCTCTCAGCGGGCCAGAAATCTCACTTCTACAATTTTAGTCTGTTGGGTCTTTGAGTTCCCCCAAGTAAAATACAAATACCCCCTGGCTGATGGGGTTCACCTTCAATTCATCAGTGAACACTGTAGCAAGAGCCAAAACCAACTGTACTGAGGACAGGATGAGGATGGTCAGGTGACAGTTTGTATGGAAAAGATCCAGGGGCCATAGTGGACTACAAGAAAGCAGCCCCAAACTCCTAATCTGACCCCAGGACTCTGCCTTAAGAGAGTGAGAAGAGGTGATAATCCCCCCCCCACACACACACACACACTCAGGTCACACCTGCACTGCTGCTTTCAGTTCTGGGCATGGTCTTTTACGACGGGCATTGAGACACTCAAATCCATAGAAGAAAAACCATGTGGGCAGAGAAGGAGAGTCCAGAAGCTGCGATTATCTATTTGAAAGAACTGGGGATATTTGGCCTGGAGAAGGGAAGGTGATGGCCACCTTCAAGGTCAGCCTTGGTCACCTTGAAGGGTCAGCCTGGAAAAGTAATCGAGCCTTCTTGATACCAGAGAAAAAACCCAGGAATAAGGACAGGGAGTTAGAGGGGAGAAGAGGAAGGACTTCCTGATAATCACAGCTGTCGAATAGGAATGGAGTGCCTGGGAGACAGTGAGTTCCTCATCAATGGAAGTATTCAAATGTAGGCTGGATGAGCCCATCTGGGATGTAGCACAAAGGACTCTTGCTCAGGTTGGACCAGATGACCTCTGTGGTCACTTCCAGCCTGAGAAGCCCGTGACATGTCGAGGTCTGGACAATGGGTGGGACCTTAAGGGAAGACTCTGGGAGGCCGAGGGAGATTTAGGAGGGTCCAGGGACAAACGTTACGGATGGCATGGTTTTGTAGGACTTACAAGTGTTGTGCGGGCTGGCCAAATTGTCCCAGGTCACATCTGGACACATGGTGAGAGGAGGGGGAGGGGCCGAAGCAATCTGCCCACAGGGGAGGATGGGGAGCCAAGAGATAGGAAGCTGGGAATGTGCCCGTTCTTCAGACTGAAGGCTTTCATAAAAGTAGCAAGCTCGATGAACCATAGAGATCATTCTAGTCTAGGGATCAGTAAACGATAGGCCTCGGGTCAAATCTAAGGATGATTTTTTCCATTTTCAAATAAAATAAACATTAATAAAGTTTTATTTTAAAATTAAAAAACACAACACAACACCCTGTTATTATCTCTGTAACTGGACAAAACCAGGTGGTGGTCTGCTGGTCTCTGCCTACTGACCTCCCTGGCCTCCTGCAAATCCCACCTTCTCCAGGAAGCCTTCTCCAACCCCTCTTTATTCTACTGCCTGGGGCGGCTAGGTGGCTCAGCAAATAGAGCACCCACCCTGGAGTCAGGAGGACCTGAGTTCAAATGTGACCTCAGACACTTGACACAATTACTAGCTGTGTGACCTTGGGCAAGTCACTTAACCTCAATTGCATTGCCTTTCCCCCTCCAAAATAAAAAAACTCTACTGCCTTCCAGCTGTATGGATGCATCTTGCTTTGTATATATTTGTTTGCACGTTGTCTCTTCCCTTAGATTGTAAGGTTCTTGAGGGTAGGGACTGCCTTTTGCCTCTTTTTGTGTCCCTAGCTCTCAGCACACGGCCTGGCACATAGGTGCATAATAAATTCTATTGATTGATGGATTGATAGTTTGCCAGCACCCGGATCCAATCCTCACATTTTACTGAGAGGGAAAGCCAAGGCCCAAAGGGACACAGTAATTTGTCCAATATCAGAATAGTAGAGCTGAGACTCGAACCCAGCTCTTCTGGACACACGACCCCCCAGCTCCCATCTGTAGCCCCATTTGTTACCCTTGCCCAGCCACAGAATACTCAGAAGGTTCAGAGAGAAGGGAATGATGGGAATCCCAGCTCTCCATCTGTGAAATGGGCGTGTTGTTGGAAAGAAAGCCAGGGTAAAGCTCTAAGCCCGACATGAACATGGGCTGCTTGTCCCTGGGGTCTTGAGAGAGAATTTTCCCAGCTTTTTTTCCTTCTGACTCTACAGGTTCTCAGGGTTGTTACACGGGAGCCCCAAAAACACCAGCGAGAACGTTGTGCCCTCTGCTCCTCCTGCAGGTAAACTACCTTCCTTTTTGGATGGAAGTTCAGAGCTTGAGAAGGGCCGGAAGGGAGTATGAGAGCCCCTGCTCCTTGTGGTGGGGCCCCCAAGTGGGGCTTCAGTGCCAGTAGCTGTGGAGGGGATTATGGCAGGAGGGACAAGAAATTAACCCTGAGCCAACCACAGAACGTTGGAGCAGGGGGCATCCCACACCACCCAGAGCACTTCCTTTACAGTGAAGGCAACTGAGACCAGAGAAAAGAGAAATGACTCTCCCAAAGTCACACAGTCTATTCATGGTGGAGCTGGGCCTGGAACCCAGGTCTCCTCACTCTGGGCCTTTCCCAAGCACGATCTGAGGTTGGCTTACTGGCCCCACTGGCATTTGAAGACCCTGAGATTCTGGGCCTGGGCGGTGCCCCAGAGAACAGCTGGGGATATTTTTCCGTGTTTAATTTAGAAAAGTGAGTGGGAGGAAACCAGAGAAGGCGCCCAGAGAAGCAGAGGCTCTTCTCTTAAGAGTGTGGCAGCCCAGATCAGGCAGTCATTGTTGACCTGAGGTGTGGCCTCAGTGCGAAGGGCATGAGCGGGAGCATGTGTACTCCCTTGGCATACCGTGGCCCTGCCAGGGAGAGAGAGGAGAGAGGGAGAGAGGGATGGAGAGAGAGAGGGAGAGAAAGAGAAAGAGAGAGAGGAGAGGGAGAGAGGGAGGGAGGGAGAGAGAGAAAGAGAGAGAGATATATCCAAATGCCAAAGAGTGGGGCTAATCAATTATAACTGACCACACTATGCAAGCAGAGGGTTAGAGAGCCAGCCTCAGGCAAAGAAGTCGTGCTGCTAACAGTTGGGGCGGTGAGAACCCTAGGCAGACACTTAATTGGTCTGGGTTCCCAGCAACTCAAAAAAAAGGAATAAATTGCAATAAAGGACATTTCCTCCCTGGGATGATGCTACCTGCGCGGGTGGCCTCACAGAGTGGATGTGAGGAGTGAAAGTACTTCCCAGATCTCCAATGTGCCAGAGAGAAGGGAGGGGCCCGAGGCTCCAGGGAGGGGTCTGAGGCCCTCGAGGAGTTTACAATCTAGATTGGGGGGAGGGGGATTTTGGGGGTCCACAGGAGGCTCCTGGGGCCCATTGACTGTGCACTCTCAGGGCTGGCCAGGAGTACCAGGGAAATTCACCCCCCTTTCCTCGGGCAGGCCTCATCTCTGCCCCTCTGCAGAAGAATGACATTGTCTACGCGGACATTGAACAAACTAGTTTAACCCCAGAAACCTTGGCCCAGGACTACAGGGTGCTCTATGATTACACAGCCCAGGTGAGTGTGACGCAGCGGTAACACCTACCTCCCAGCATTGTGGTGCCGCACAAACAACCTAATGCTTGTAAATCGCTCGGCACATAGTAGGTGTTTAATAAATGCTTGCTTCCTTCCTTCCCTCTTAATCCCTGAGATAAAGGAGCTTGCCAGAGCTGCTTGGGGAGGAGGAAACGCTGTGTGGGAGGGAGAGGAGAAGACGGGAGCAGAGAAGGATGTGATTCTGTCTCCACGTCCTTAGAAGCCCCTCCCTGGGCAGAGCTGGACTCAGCATGTGGAGGGTGGATGGTGGACGGTGGCAGGGGAGGGAGTACAAGTCCCAGGGAAGCTAATTTCAGCTCAGTGTAAGTGCTGATGACTTGAGCTGTCCCAAAGGGGGTGGTTTATGAGGTAGTGAGCTCCCCGCTGCCTGAAGTAAGAAGAGGCTATGTTCCTCCAAGGGAATGGGAGGTCCGCTCCTCCGAGCTCTCTGCTGACTCAGACCTCCCCTGCCTCCATTTCAGAATGCTGATGAGCTGGACATCACTGCTGGAGACATCCTGGCAGTCATCCTGGAGGGGGAGGATGGCTGGTGGACAGTGGAGAGGAATGGGCAGAGGGGCTTTGTGCCAGGCTCCTACCTGGAGAAGCTCTGAAGGAGCAGCCTGCCTTGACCTTCCCCCCACCCCATTGCCCTGGGAAAGATGCCCCCCAGCCCCTTCTGACTGCTTCTGGGGCAGCTCTCATCTCCTTGGCCAAACCTTCTCCACGACTTACTAGGGGCCATACCTGGGGAGGGGGAAAGTCAGCTATGTGTGATGGGGAGAGCTGCGGTCAGGAGTCAGGATCTGGGTGCTAGTCTTAGTTCTGTCCTTAATTCAATATGTTTATGCCTCTCAGACTCAGTTTCCCCACCATGGAATTAAAGAGTTAGATTAGATGATTTCTAAGTTCCTTCCCAGCTCTGCCATTCTCTGTTCTAAGGTCTCTTCCAGCTCTGCCATTTACTTTTCTCTCTCTCTCTCTCTCTCTCTCTCTCTCTCTCTCTCTCTCTCTCTCATCACACACACACACACACACACACACACACACCCCAAGGGATGTGGTCCTTACTGCAGGAGCTCAGAGGAGACAGAACAGGAGGAGAGACTTCCGGGGGGAGGTGGGATGGTGGCTCGTCCTGGAAGAATGGGATGTTGGGGGCGGGGGGGGGTGGGGCAGAACTGCATGGATGTTCTAGGCTAGCAGGAGAAGGCAAAAGCATAAAGGAAGGAAATGAACCAGAAATGGTATAGAGGGTGGGAATAGGGGTCTGGCGGTGGGGCAGGGGGACAGGGAGAGAAGCAGCCAGACTAAACTGTAGACATGACAGAGACAGAGAGAGGAGACACACAGAGAGAGAAACTGGGGAGAGAGAAAGAGAGAGGGAGAAGTGAAGACAGACAGACACAGTCAGACCTACTGCATGGACTCGGCTGGGTGCCTGATCCCTTGAAGAGGCTCATTAGTTTCAAAAGTGTTAGAGTAACGTCCCCTCCCAGGGACTCAGTTTCTCCTCCTGTACTGATGCCTGTTCCCTCCCTCACAGGATGGCTGTGAGATTCCAATGGGACAGCACCTGCTAACATGCTCTGGCTCTCTCTAAATTTATATATATATATATATATATATATCATAGGGTTGTCACTGCCCCCCAACCTAGGGTCTCACAAGCCTCATGGTCAGCAATGTTCCCCCACATCTGACCTTCATGTCTTCTGTTATAAGAATGTAAATACAGACAAACAAAAAGCAGGTTCTGATTTCCAGGAGCTCACAGAAGATGGAAAGGAGTGGGGATGGTGGAGAGGGGGGTGAGGGCGTAGTGGAGAAAGTTCAGAGACTCCCCCAGCGTAAAGATAGATTCTAGCTCAACATCAGAAAAGCTTCCCAACAACTGGAGTCGAGTCAACAAGCCCTTATTGAAGCACCTGCTGTGCTGAGCACGGAGGACATAGAGGCAGGTAAAAACTATGGTTCCTGCCCTCAAGGAGCTCACATTCTAATGGAAGGGGGTGGGGCACAGACAACATGTAAATATCCAGGTACATCCAAGAGACAGATCTAGATGATGGATGGATGGACGGATGGATGGGTGGATGGATGGATGGATGGATAGGCAGACAGACAGATAAACAGATATACACTTGTGCAGGGTAAGTGGAGAGTAATCTCAGGGGGAATTCGGGGAAGGGCTGGAATGGGCTGCTCCAGAGGTCAAGCAGGACTGGACAACCTCATGCCGTAGGGAGGATTCCTGCTTGGGTGTTTCTTGGAGTGGATGGCCCTTAGGAGTAAGGCTGTGCCATCATCATCTACCCCAGCCCCTGTCTACCAGGGTGGTTAGAGCACAGGACCTGGCTTAAATTCTTCCTCTGATACTAGTTGTGGGATCCTGAGCAAGTCACTTAATTTGTCTGATCTTTAGGACCCTCATCTGTAAAATGGGGATCATTACAGGACCATCCCAGGGCTGTCTTGGCTCTGAGGTGCCCCCAGCCTCACCCATTCTGTACAAGCCCTACAGGTCCACATTCCTTAGCAACCCCAGCAGTGGGAAGGTGAACCACGGTCCAGTTCCCATCATACTGCTTGTGGTTTTAATAAAGGGTATGGTCCTCAGTGGGTTTTATGAATAATTGGAGAAATCACTCAGCACCCAGACCCAAATCTGTGTTGTTCCTTTGTACTAGTGTAGAAAATGGACTAATTGTGTTTCTTCTGTCTTCTAACTTTTCATTGAAATTAAACACCATAAGATGACATGATTTCATCAGTGTGGGCCTCCCACTGGATTCGGAGTCAGAGCAACTGGGTTCAAATCCAGTTCCACTTGCTACTTCTGTAATGGGCTGAGCCATTTCCCCCCTCCAGGCTCTTAGCTCCAAAATGAGGGGTTGGACCAAATGATCTTTACAGCCTCTTCTAGCTTGAAATTCATGATTCTATAAACGAGCCCCATCCTCCTCCTCCCTGGTCCGACTTCATTCACCATAGCACTGGGGCTCCCTTCTGGGCCCCAGTTTTATGGGTAATGAAAAGCACAAAAGGAGGGAGGTGAGGTGGGGAAGGGGACTGTGCCCTAGGCTGAGAAGTTGTAGAATGAGTTCGACCTCCTTTGGGCAGCCCCAGCTGGCTCCTGCCCCTCTCCCTGGGAGCAGCCACACAGAGAGATCGCGGAGAGGGTCTCTGAGGACTCCCCACCCCCCCAGACCCACCTGAAGTTAGACATGGAGAACTGGCCAGAGTAATGCAAGGGTTTATGGAGTGTGTGTGTGTGTGAGCGTGTGTGTGTGTGTGAGCTCCCTTGCCCTCCCTGATGGGCTCGTGGTCATTGGCCAGGAGACCACACCACAGCAGAAAGCCCCAGAGCCCCAGAGTTGTCTGAGGGGGGGCCACACTTACTGATGAGTCTTTATCTCTGGTGCTATTAATTCAGGCCAATTGGTGTTCATCTTGCATGTGTATTTGCACATGTATATGCCGAATATAGGGGTATAAACCCATGTCCTTCCATTTCTCAGCATCCTCACCCTTCTTTCCTCTCTTTATGCCACTGTCGCCCCCAACAACAACAAACAAACCACAGCCCGGTGCTGGATAATTTAATTCTTTAAAAGACAAAGTGGCTCATGGGTTGATTCACAGTCTGGGTTCAAATCCTGGCTTTGCTACTACCCTTGTTGCATGACCTTGGGCATGTCACTTCATGTGTCCTCCTCTGGACAGCAGACAAGGAGGAAGGAACTTGTGTCTGAGATGACGCCTTTGGGCCAGGAGCAGTCTCCCTTTCCCACTCCCCTCCTTCCCAACACCCTCTCTTCCCTGATTTTGGTCCCTTCTCAAATGTGGGGCTGGGGCCCGGAGGGTGAGCCTGCTTTCAGTCCCTCCATGGAAACTGCAGAAAGCCAATGGGTTGCTAAAGAATTGAAACTGGAGATAATCCAAAGGCCAGGAGGACTCATGGTGGCTGACAGCAGGTCACACATCACCAGAAACGGCTTGTCAGAAGCATCCTCAGAGACCCACGATGGGCACAGAGAGGGAGGCAGAGATGTGGAGCCGGAGGGGAGGGAGGGAGTGACCCCTGGAGGGCAGGAGCGCCACTCTGGCACCTGCAGGGACGGACAGAGGATGGAGGAAGTGGATGAGAATGTGCGGGCTGCTATCTGATGTGTGAAGGACCCTGAATCAGGGAGGGCAGAGAGCCACAAGGGTGATGTTTGAAAGGATGTGCTCCCCTTCCAGTATACAGCATGTAAAAGATAACTGGATACCCACAAGAGAATGCAGCGTTCATAGAACGTTGCAAGGTTTGTGAAGAACTTCACAAATATGTTTGTTCCTCATAACAACTCTTGGGTGGGTGGGGGGGTGCTATGGCTATTCACATTTTACAGGTGGGGAAACTGAGGCACAACAGATTAAGTGACCCTCCTTAAGCCACACTTTGAGGCTGAATTTGAACTCAGGACTTCCTGACTCCAAGTCCAGTGTTCTATTCACTGAACCACCCAGCTGTCCGTCGACAATTGAACCTCAGTTTTCTCTCTATAAAAAGGAGATTGGGGCGGTCAGGTAGCACAGTGAGTAAGAGCACCGGCCCCAGTGTCGGGATGACCTGGGGATCAAATCCGGGCTTAGATACTTAGCACCCACCCAGAAACACCTGGCTGTATAACCTTGAGCAAGTTACTTAACCCCGATTGCTTAAAAAAAAAAAAAAAGAGATCAGACTTGGGGGTCTGTGTCTAAGGCTCTTACTAGCTCTGCTTTGGTCCTGCTTTGCTGCTGTCACACAGGGGCCCTCTTTTGGAGCCCCTTCCAAGTCCTAACATGACTTTTCCCTCCAATTCCAGCCCAGATCTTCCTGACCCCAAATCTGGCACTGCCCACTGCACCACACTGTATCTTCTGAAATCCTTGTCTTCCTCCGGGGCTCAGCTCAGGTGCTGACTTCTCCTCAAGGTCTCCTCGAAGCCCTGCCCCTGCCCCCAGTCAAAGTGGGAGTTTCCCTTCCTCAAATTTTCCTAAAGCTCTTGATCTGCATCTCCCTCAGCCCCCTCCTCCGGACCTTGTGTTATACTCACCCACATCTATGCTGAGCCCTCCCCCTAGACGAAGGGGAACACTTAGGCTAGACTCACTGAGAGGAGGACTTGGGCTGTTCTTCCTCTTTGGGTCCCCTTCTGCCCAAGCCTGAAGCTATTCTGTACAGGGACAGCCGTGTTTGTGCTACATGTATGGAGGAAGCCACAACTCCTGACTGGATGAGAGAATGTTGAACACAGCAAGGTCCTGCTTTAGCTTTCTGTAAAGACTCCTGGGAACCCTAGGGAGATGGCCAAGACAGAGAGGCTTTTGAAGGGTGGACTGGGTCCTTCAGAGCTGACCCTGCCATGGTCCTTGACCTCTGGAACTTGAAATCCTGGAAACTGCTCTGAGCAGTGAGAGATCTTCCTCTCTCCAGCCCACTTTGGGAGCTGAAATCTTATCTCAAAGCTCACTTCTTATGTAAAATATGGTGTATTTAAATACGTAGAATCGTGATTTCTGTTTGGTGTTTTGCTGGGATAAATGGACTTACTTCCTTCACCATTTTTGATGGCGTTCTGTGTAAATGAGCCAGCTACAAAACCTCCTGGGATTTGCAATTCTTCCTCGTTTGGGAAGAGAAAAAAAAATGAATGTGGGATCAACTCTTAAACAACTGTAGGGAAGGAGGAGGAGGATTTTGTTTTGTTTTTTTGATTTGCATGCGAGACATAAGGAGGCTCCCACCCCTTCGCTGCCAGGGGGTTGTGAGGAGAGCTCAGAGAATGTCAGAGTCAGTCAGTCAGTCACCGAGTGCCCATAGACACAGAATTGTTCTGACTCCCCGCTCATTCTAGGATAGAATCAAGAAGGCAGAGTCCAGGGACAGTGGCCTCCTGCAGGAGGTGAACGCCAGGTGGTCCCTGAAGCAGCTGCTGGTGGGCTTGCTCTAGCCCTGCTCTCCTTTCTCTCTGACCTCCTTCTCCTGGAAGCCCGAATCATTCCGGGCCCTCCCCGTCTCCATCTGCTTAGCCCCCCCACAGCTGAAAGGGTCACCAACCCAGCAACTGGGGCATCCACAGGGTAGAAGAGCACAGGATTTGGAGTCCAAAGACCTTGGTTCAAGTCTTGGCTCTACTAGCTGTGTGACCTTAGGTAAGTAACGCAGCTTAGGGCCTCTCCTTCCTGTGTGTAAAATGAGGGGGGTCAGACTCAATGACCTCCTGAGATCTTCTGTCACTAAATCTATATGTAATTCCATGAACCAAAAGAGCCTTGGCTAGGCTAGGGTGTGGGTGTGTGTGTGGTGGGGGGAGGCGCTTCCTCCCTTAGATTTATAGATGGCTGGAAGCAGAAGAGACCTTAGAATAAAAATAACAATAATTTATTTTGTAACTTCAAACGAATGGTTATAAACGCTGGCTATTATTACCAGAGACACAGCGGCACAGCAGTGTCAGACTTACAGAAAAACCCTGTCTGCTACACATCGACTCAGTAAACCACAGATTCACAGTATCTATGTTGCACTGTATTTTTATGTTGATATGCCGTTTTCACCCGGTTCGGGCTTCACTGGGGAGTTCTTCGGGCATGCGGGGGAGTCGGACGCCTCTGGAGTGGATAGAGACGCTGGCCTCAGAGCCAAGAAGGCCGGGTCCTAATCCTGCCTCTGACACGCGTGACCCTGGGCATGGCACAGCCTCTCTGTGCTTGAGGCAGCTCTCTGGGACTGTACATTGTGGACGAGGTGCTGACTTGCATTTGGAGAGAGGGTTTCCACATACAGAGAATCCCTCATATGGACAAAATCACAGGTCTGGTTCCTGGTTCTATTTATAATCACCATTATTGTTCCTAATTAGTGTGCATATTAATAATAATATTCATTAATCATTCAGGTGCTTCATGGCTTGCTAAGCATGTCACACACACTATTCCACTTGACCCTCACAGCTGCTAGGGAGGAGGTACTAAAGGGACTGTGGTCCTGTTCTGCCCATGAGGCACGTGGGGTTCACCTAGATCCAAGTGTCCTTCCTCCTAGATCAGGGCTCCTTGCCCAGCACCCCGCCTGTCATTATCACGGCCTCATTTTCTACCTGGAATCATCCCAAGCCCAACATGAGCCCCCCACACCCCACCTGACCTGAGATCTAACAGGGTTTCGAGGGGGAAGGAGGGGTCTTAGGGAAATATTCTCTGATGCATCAGGACTCAGATGCGCCATCAGATTCAGCAGAGTCAGAAAATCCAGATTCATGCAATGCCCCTGGTCACTTAGCAATGACATAAAAAGAGCAGATGCATTCACTTAGCACTTGACAATTAACAGAGCACTCCTGGGCTGGTGGACCCTGGGCAAGTCACTTTTGCCTCTGTTTCCTCATCTGTAAAATGGGGGTAACAAGATTTCCACTATTTACTACCTCCCAGAGCTATTTTCAGGAAGGGGTTTTGTAAAATGCTATAGAAGAATGACTGTGTGATTGTTGTTACCATTATTACTGCCCTTCCCTCCATCCCTGCAGCTCCCAAGGCCACAGCTGGGAACAGCCCCATCCACAGGGATAATGGGGAGATTAACTGAACTGAAGATGGCAGCAGAGGAAGACGGCCCCACCGCAATACCAGCTTCCTGGGCACCCTCCCCATCTGCCAGCTGCAAACTCCCAGCTGGTTTGGGAAGGGCAGAAAGGGGCACAAAGAACTCAAGTGGCTGTTTCCCTCCTGGTTCAGCATCACATTTCATGTTCACAGCAATGAGACCCATCCAAAAGTGGCCCCAGAGGCTGTCGAATGATAGAGAGGATCTTGAGAGAGGTGGATGGCTCTGGGGGTCCCTTCCTGATTCTGGGGTTCTGGCCCAGGGAGCCAGGACAGGCTGCTCCGTGGTCCTAAGCAAAGCCTTCCCTCTCTTCAGCTGTAAACATGAGGAATTTAGAATTTAGTTTTTGACACTATATGGGAGCTGAGCGGTGAATCAGCCGGACTGCTGGTTTTGGGAGTCAGGAGGGCCTTCCTTGAGCTGTGGGACCCTGAGCAAGCAGCCTCTCTCAAGGTCAGTTTTTCCAGGGCACTAGTGGTACCTGCCTTGCACAGAGCTGCCCTGGAGTCTGGAGGACCTGAGTTCAAATCTGACCTTGGACACTTGATACTTACTAGTTGTGTGACCCTGGGCATGTCACTTAACTCCAATTGCCTTGCAAGAAAAAAAGATCAGTTTTTTCATCTGCAAAATGAGGCTAATAAGAACACTGGCCTCATCAGGGCATTGTGGAGATCAAATGAGATGCTAGATAGAAGTTGTTCAGGAAACTTTAACGTGTTATATAAGTACCTAGCAATCATTTAATTATGTTCCAAGGTGCCTTCAGCTTCTACATTCTGGGTTCTAGAACCATCATCTTAGGAAGATCAAGAGCTGGAAGGGGCCTTGTGGGTCCAACCCTCTCATTTTACAGATGAGGAAACTGAGGCCCAGAGGAGTGGAATGGCGTTTGTTTTTTTTTGCATGCCAGAGGTAGGATTTGACCCCGTCTCCTCTGACTGCATGGCTAGTCTTCCTTCCACTGTTCTGCCAGTGCTGGGCATTTGCTCACGTCCTAGCTCTTGGAGGCTGCCAATGGAGTCTTATTCTAATTGGCCAAAGACTTGCATTCCACATTCACTGAGGTGGAATTCCAAACTGGAAGCGGGTAAGGGACAGTGGCAGTGGGTGGCCCCAGTATCATCTGTAGGGCAGAACCCCTCATGTTCACAGGCTTCACCTATCCTTCCAAAAATACAGCAACACTAGTTTGGAACCAGGAGACCTGGGTTTCAGATGCGAAGTGATCACGCATGGACTGATGTTAACGTGGAGAGAAAAGTGGGTCTCTGTTCTTGACTCATCTAACATTTTAATCAATGACAGCACCAAGATGGTGCACTCATACAGATGACAGATGTCACAAGGCAGGGAGGTAGAGCCTGGGTGGATTAGAGACCACGGATCAGGAGCTGATGGCCCTCAGAGGCTGCCTTGTCCAGTCCTATCATTTCACAGATCAGGAAACTGCAGAAGGAAGGAAGGAAGGAAAGAAGGAAGGAAGGAGGGAGGGAGGGAGGGAGGGAAGGAGGGAAGGAAGGAAGGAAGGAAGGAAGGAAGGAAGGAAGGAAGGAAGGAAGGAAGGAAGGAAGGAAGGAAGGAAGGAAGGAAAGAGAGAAGAGACAGAAGTGCCCTTGGCTTGTCCAAGCCAACGTGGTGGATGACAGAGCTGAGATCATGGAGCTCCTGACCTGCTGAAAGATGAGCCAAAATCCCACAATGACATTTACACGAAAAGGTCTGCAAATCTGCTCTTTAAGCAGAGGACGGATGGCTTCCTGGGGATGACCCTAAGCTTCTAAGATTCCCAGCCCAGGCTCGTCCTCTTGGGCCACACTGGCAGCTGGTTAAAAGGGGCTCAGATGGTAACACCCCACAGACAATGGGCCCAGCACCAGGGCAAATGGGATTGGCAGGTGGGCTTTGCCAAGGTGGGACGTGATGGCAAGAGGACCTAGGCCAGAGTTTCACTGTACAGTTATTATATGTACCTCAGAACAATTAATCCATCAACATGGATTTATTAAGCCCCTACTATGTGCCTGGCATGATACTGGGGCTGGAGAATACACATACAAAAGAATAAAATAAGCTTCCCTTCTCTGGGCCTCAGTTTTTTCATCTGTAAAACAAGAGACTCAATGACCTCTAAAGGTCTCTCCTAATTCAAATGTCCTGCATCCTCCAAGCAGTGGTGAAGAAAAGGCTAGACAAATATGCCTGCCTTCCTTCCTTCCTTCCTTCCTTCCTTCCTTCCTTCCTTTCCTTCCTTCCTCCCTCCCTTCCTCCCTTCTTCTCCCTTCCTTTTTCTTCCTTCCTTCTCTTCCTTTCATCTCTCTCCCTCCCTCCCTCTCTCTCTCCCTCCTTTTCTTTCCCCCCTTTCTTTCCTTCTTCTTTCTCTCCTCTCCTCCCCTCCCCTCCCCTCCCCTTCCCTTGGTCAATATATTTATCATACTCTCTGGGAGTCACCACTGTTCAAACAAGCTCCAGCTGGTAGTGAGCAAAGGTGTCTGATAGAGAATCTGGGATGAGGTCATTCAGCTGGGCAGAGAACAATACTCTGAGCTCACAGATTCATGGATGGAACAGATGTTACAGATTACTGAGCTCAGCCCTCTTGTTTTACAAGAGGGAAACTGAGGTCCATAGCAGGGAAAGGCCTTGCCCAAAGTTGCTTTGGGAGTTAACTGGTGGGGTCAGGATCTCTATGACTCCCTGAATCATCACTAGGGCATTGTCCAACATGGTCAAAATTTAGAAGGTGTCCATGACACCATTACCCTTTATGGCTGTACTCCAGGGCAGCTCCACATTGCCCAGCCTTACCTGGCAAGGGCACCATGGTCCTGGGACACCATGCCCCGGACAGGCGCCGTCCACAGCCTCTAGTGTGGCAGCCAGCCCTTCAATGGCATGAGGAAGCCTTCTTGCCCCTGGGGGTTCCATGCAGGTGAACCTCTTCCTTTCCTCTCACCCCCTTTTTGCCCTGGCCACAGTAATTACTGTTGTCAGCTCTGACGATGGGATCCATCCTTCACTTTCCCATGCACCCCCCTCCCCACCTTTTTAGGCTGAGGTCCTGTGAGTTTACATACTTGCTGAAAGGTCATACAAAGAGGGATTATAAGAGCTGAAATCCCAACCTCCCAACCATCTGGCCCCAAACCAAGGTTCCCTTGGGCCTGGCCATGCTACGCACTGAGAAAAAGGCCCAGACTAACAATCCTGTCCCTGCCTCTTTCAGGATTCTCATTGTGCTTGAGGAGAGGGATCACTGCACTGCAGGAAGTCCTTTTAGCAAACACCTGATGGTCTTCCTAGCTTGTGATCAGCAAGTCCAGAAAAAAGCAGAATTGCTGGTGCCTGGTGCCTGTCAGGGATCCCCTCTGGCAAGAACTGCCAGCAACTGTGCCCGCCACCTGGTCACCCTCACTGGGGAGGGTTGAGGCGTTGTCACTGGGATCCAGTGCCCACTTTCCTGTACAGCCTGTCACATCTTTACAAATGACCTTCTTTACAGCCATTAGAGGTGGGTCATGTAGGCATTATCACCCCCATTTTACAGATGGGAAAACTGAGGCTCACCGAGGAGAAGCAATTTGCCAGAGATGAATTCAGGTCTCCTGATGCACACCTCCCCGCCTCAAGATCCAAGACCCAATTCTACCCCACGAAAACACACATAAAACCACCATCGAGTCGCCATTATAAGACTGCTGTCAACTCTGGCCTCAGAGGCAGAGATCACCTGGCTTTTGTCTTTCAACCTCAGCCCCTCTCAAAGCTTACCAATTATCTGCTGACTGACCAGCTGAGAAAACCCAGAGACAATGGGTCCACTGCACACTCCAACACTACCGAGGTGTTACCTGACTCTGACTCGAGCCAGGAGGCCATGCGCAACCCTCCCTCACTGTCATGGCTCCCCATTTCATTATCTGTAAGAAGGCAATGATGCTTAGACTACCCACCTCATGGGACATGAGGTAACGCTTTCTAATCCTAAAGTAACACAGAAATGAATGCTATCAGGAACCACAAAATGGCAGCTTGTGTGTACAGAAGGGTTTCCAGGAGGACTCTGCCAAGGGCTGGTTACCTCCCAGGATGCTTAGGGCCAGGAGGCCTTCAGAGACCCCTAGTCCAGCTCAGACCCAGCCACGCCAGTGATGCACTTGAAAATCTTTTCAGGACTAAAGGCCAACTCTACGCCATGATGAGACATGAATGAATGCAGGGTTTAACACACCATAGGTACAGTCAAATCAGCCTTTGCAGTCATTTCTGCTGTGAAGTAATATGCTTGACCTTTAACGACTGACCTCCACATGCACATGTGACTAGAACTCAGACTCACAGGCCTAACTCCCTACCAGACATCACCAGGGTATCTGCTGGCCTGGGAGGACCCAGTCCTGAGGAAGGAGCAGGAGTCAGCTCCAGGGAGGATGTGGAAGGTCCCTCAGAGGTCGTCCTCCTACACAGATCACCCTCATTGTCCCTGAAAGCCCTCTAAGAATGGGGAATTCACCACCAAAGCAACACATCCCATTTTGGAAAGTTCTAACCTCTCCTGGCCCTTGTATTAAACAGACTGGAGTTCCCTCGTACCCTGAAGCCCTCAGCACAGAACAGGCCTAATCCCCCTGACGCAAGACAAGCCATCCTACCCTTCTCCCACCCTCCCATTCACCCCTTCTTGAGCCTACACATTCCCAGCTGCACATACCCAACAGGAAGAGAACAGGGTCAAGGGGAACTGAAACTTGGGCTAGTACTTAATCAGGAAATCATCTGATATCACTTCCAAAAGGCATGACCAGAGGCTGATCTGCGGGAAAGTACTGAGACCTCTCAGTCCTGCATTGGCCATTCCTCTTTCTAGAGGAAAGGTCGGTGGCAAAATGCTTTGTAAAGCTCTAAGAGTTCCGAGGTGGGAACAATCCTCCTCCCTTACAGGGCCCCAAACGCTAAGGGCAGAGGATGGAAACGAAAAGACAGTCCTTCCCTCAAGGAGCTACACTCTTGTGGGGGAAGACAACACAGAAAAGGGGAGTGATGAGGGCTGTACATGGCGAGGGCGAGTTTTGTGAAGAACAGGGCCAGGAGGACAGAGGCAGGCCAGCCTCAGCCCTCCCACAAAAGGGAGGCCCCAAGATCAAGTCACCACGGGAGGACAGGCCCCACAGAGGGCCATCCCATGATGTGGCCCTGGAGGGTGGTAAGGAGGCCCCGGGCACTGAGGGAAGCTCCAGGCTGAGTCAGCGATGGAGGGGACCCAGTTCTGAAGTCCAGAGAAGTCAGGCCTCAGGAAAAGGACTAGAAAAATTAAATTATGAAGCGACAGAGAGGGAGGGTTACTGAGCTTATCTGGGAGAGTTCCTAACTTCTAAAAAGGCACCATTTCTTAGCTCTCTGGCCATGTGCCATCACCGTTCCATCCCCTTCCTCCACAACCTTTGTGAGCTGGTCTTGCTGGTTGGGGCTCATGGCCAGGCTGATACCAGGAGCCTTTTCAGACGCAAACACTGTGTGCCCTGGCCTCGCTTTCGAGTCATGATAAAGCTTACAGGTCACAATGGGTGTCAAACAGCCAGTAAAGGGAGATGAATTAATAAGTTGATGCTGCTGAAAAAAAGGCCATCCTTTGGTTGCTGTCAGAACAGTACCAGCCATATCCTTCCACTGTGGAAAAGATTGCGTATTCTTTGAGCAAAGTTTCAGGGATAAGGATGGCCTGTGGAGGGAGGTGCGGGAAAGAGTATTGGGGGTATTAAAACAAGCCAGTTTTGGGAGCCAGAGCTGGTCTGGGGATGGTGGGAAACCCTGGTGAACATCTCCATCAGCTGCTGGCCTGCTAAGTGGCACTTAGGCCTCAGCCTCAACACCTGTAGTGATAGGAACCTGGATGCCTTGAGAGGGTTCTTTCTAAGCACTGGAAGGTTCCCAAGAGCCTGGAAGGCACCAGAGGCACGTTAGAAAGGAGAAAGGAATCAGTGGACATTCCCAGGCCAGCCAATGCCCAAAGGCCACATGGAAAGTAGGGCCAACTCCAGGAGAGATCAGGCTGGCCTTTGGGGGTCCCTGTCCCCTCCTGAGGGACCTGATCTCAATCCTGAGGACTGCCAAGAAAATCAGAATGCTTAATGCTTTCACAGAACATATTCCAGAATAAAAAGGGTAGGTCAGAGGCAAAATCTTCCAGGTCTTAACCTAAAAGAGAACATTCATCAAGGAGGCACCAAGCCCTGTCCAAAGGACAGGTGACATGCTTCTCCAGCCTCCACTTTCCATCCCCAGCGCCAGTTTCTTCTGGGGGCCTCCTGTCCCTGAAGCCTCAGGCTGCACATGGGTCCCCCCGTGGACTCAGGGGGGCTTTTAAAACTTTTTAAAGATCTGGGATTGTGAAGGGGAGGAATGAAGGTGAACAGGCTGTCATCCCCGCAGGGGATCACAGGAGCCTCCCTCTGGGGCTGGAAGAGAACACAGAGGCCATCAAATTCACCCTCCCCCCCCATTTTTAATGAGAAAACTGAGGCTCAGGCAGTTACAGGCCATGATTGCTGAGTGGTAGCACCAGCATCCAAAGTCGGGTCTTTGGACTCCTGGTCCAGACATTCTCCTTCCACAACACTGGGATGTCACCTGAATTTAGTCAGACCCAACATTACTGTCTCTGCAGGAAGAAACAGTACTGGGCTTGAGTCTGGACCCAAACCCAGGGTCAGCTCAGCAGTGTGAATATGAGCCTGTTTTCTCATCTGTCACTGAAGTGAATCCAAAACATTCAGTTAGTGTCTACTATGTGCAAGGCTGTGTGAGGGTGGTACCAGACAGAAACAAAACAGGCCTGCCCACAAGAAGCACCTGTTCTAATGGGGGAGACAACAGGTCCAGAGCGAGGCACACACCAGACCCATGCTAAGCAGAGGTGACCTGAGGAGGGTCAGGCACTAGCAGCTGTGCAAAGGCTCAGAGTTGGGAGACCACACAACTGTGAACCGTGTCTGGAGGATCTGCTGAGATTTCCAGGGAGTTTTAGAGAAAGCTCTTATGCAAACTCTAGAGCCCCTACAAATGGGAGGGATGGTCACTATTAATAAGCCAGTTCCTAGTCAAAGTACAGAGAAAGGAAAACCTGTTTGTGGTTCTTTGGATGTGAGGGGATTTTTAGATTCTGATCACAGACATCAGCTATGTACAGAGGGAGAGGGTCTCAAACCTCCAATCACTTGTCCTGCAGAAACTCTGAAATAAAAACAATAGTCTCCCCAAGCCCCTGAATGAAGAGAAACCTGACATATTGGAGGGAGGATATACAGCCTTTATTTAGTCTGATTTACTATGTACAACTGAGATCACTTTTACATACTATCTCGCTAGTCTACATGGGTACATTACTTTCAAATTTAAGACCTACACTCATAAAAAACCACACACACATATCATTATAGAACAGTAGTGCATACATTATACTCCTGAAAAGCCAGCTTTTATTTAAAAAACACTAAAGTTTGGAAGATGCCTTCAAATGGAGAGGATCTAAGATAGACATCATATGATTCTACAGTCTGTCATTTTGTACAATTCCGATCATACTGGACTACAATATACATATTTTAAAAGTGGACACTGGGGAAGGGCAATGCTTGGGGCCCTCAGCCTCTGGGAGGCCCACGCAGCAAAGCTTTCAGAATCAGTGGGGACGCCCCTTTAAAGGCCATCATACTGCTTCCAACTGGCCAATGATTCTGAAATAAAAATGCTTCCCAGCCTATTTTTAAAAATACACGGAGCTGCATGGGGAAAAGGTCATCGGGGTGGCAGGCTCGTGGAAAGCCGTGTTTCTTTGCCCATCACCAGTGTCCATGAGTTGTTTCTCTCTTGTGCAAGGTGTGCTTCAGCTAAGTCTACAGAGACAGGAGAGTGGCTGCACAAGACTCGCCCGCTCCACCTTCCAGGCAAGGGAAACAAGACTGAGGAGCTTGGGGACTGTCTTCTAGGCGTAGGTTCCTCCAGTGATCAGCAGCTCGTAGGCAGGGTCTCTACTCCTCCGGCACAACACGATGCAAGCACAGAGCATGCCCAGAAGCTGAGGGGAGAGAAGGACCAAGACTGGGTGAAGGGGCCAGCGACACATGGAGAGCGACAAGGTTCTGTTGAATTCTCTATTTCTGCTCAGAATGGGAGTGGGAGGGACACCACAGGCTACAGGGCAGTGTCCCCAGGACTCCCATCAAAGTCTGGGAGGGGAACAATGTAGGCTGCATGCTTCAGGGATGCTGCTGCACAGGGTCCAAGGAAACCTAAGCCACAAAGATGGGACCAGCCACTGCTATGGTTTTCTCTTCAAACTGCTGCTGGTGCCCAGTTGCATAAAAGTTTAGTTGACAGACTCTACTTGAGGCCACCGTCACCAATTTTGTTTAAATTCAAAATATTTCAAAGATTCTCAGATGCCAACACAGTTTTCCAAATATTGAATAAAAAAGCATACTAGACCTGTGCAAGTAAGAGACAACTGAAGTCTTCTCAATCTAGAACCTTCACGGGACACTTAGTCCTCTTTCATGGAACATCTATCATGCACATGTGTGTGATGTAATTCTAGCCCAAAACTAAAATGATCTAAGTTACGACTAGCACCCTTTTAAATTAAGCTGGAAAAAATCTTTTTAAAATTTGCCTGACTATTCCTTTACACACCAGTCAGGTCAAACTCAAAATAGAAAAGGGATCTACTAAACTACATGTAAGGATCCCAGCAGACGGCAAAATAATTTAGTTTTTAAATATACTATTATTTAAGTTTATTGTTATCTTTTGCTAACTATTTCCCAATTTTATTTTATTTTTTGCCTTTTGGTGGACAACTGGGGTTAAGTAACTTGCCCAAGGTTACACGGCTAGTTTTTTTGTGTGGGTGTTAAGTGTCTGAGGCCGGAACTGAACTCCTGACTCCAGGGCACTTTACTAACTGCGCCACCTAGCCGCCCCTCCCAATTTTATTTTAATCTGGCTCAGGCCACACTCAGGAATGTTGGAGGATGCATATTTGAGATTTCCTCTTTAGACAATCTGTTAAAATCAGGTGGGGACAACTCTAGGGAAAATCATGATGTAGATACTGGTATCCTATCAGGATAAATAGCACTTGGAGTTGAAATTTTACAGTATTGAAGGGACCTCCCAGATCATCTCTTTTACCTCTTTCACTTTCCAGAAGAGGTTAAGTGACATGCCAAAGGTCACAGGGCTATGCAGAAGAAGCAGAAGTGGTGTCATTTAAATCTGGAACCCTTAATTCTAGAACCACTATTCTTCCCATGACATCAAGACACTGGCCCCTTACCCTCTTTTCAGGTGCCAAGCAACTTAGCTGAACAGGATCTGACTCAGTCTCTATGACTCCTTCTACTCTTCCATTTACAACATTTATGACTCCTAAAACGGATTTTCACCAGTCTTGCCAAGTGGAATGTGATTATGATAGTTAAGAATTGTTTATATCCCATCATTCCTTTTCCCCCTGGGAACACAGCATAATTTTAACATAAGTAACTGGGGACGAAGCCTTAACCCAAAAGAGAAACTAATACTGGTAATTTCAGGCAACATGCTAAATTAGGAATACTTCTGAGTATTAATTAATGAATTCATGGAATCCAAAGGACTTTGCAAATTTTTCTGGCTGTACTGGAATTTTGTAGTACTGAATATATGTAAGATTTCCAAGTGAAAAACTTGGTAACATTACTTGTTACATGAAGATTTTGGTGATAATGGTAATTCCTGTCATGGAATTTTGCCTTCTATGAAAGTAACAAGACTGAACTTGTCACCATGTCTACTTCTGAATGCTTTTTTTAAAAAGGAAAACAGTTAAACAGTTTTTTTTAATATAAAAGATGGATAACATCAATGTGTTCAACTACAATTTCAGGTACATAAGACCCACAATGCATTTACTAAAAATATCATTTAGTAATTTCCTCTAGTCATCTTCACTATCTGTATCTGGGTTATTCAAATATAAAATACCACAGCAAGTATTAGAGGCCTATTAAGCATCAGACTCCATTTTCTCATCTATAAAATGAGGAGCTGAATTAAACTGCCTTCCAACTCTAAAGATCCATGCTCCTCTGAAAGCCGATTGACATTTAAGAGAACCATTGTACCAAGGACCAAGAGTCCTTCTAGCAGACCAAATCTGGACACTCACTGTGCTGTTATGTCAGAGGAGGGCGCCAAAATGCTGAAGGGCCTCCTGCTAAATTGTATCAAGATTACTTGAAAAAACTGTGACTATTTAGTTTGGAGAAAAAAAGGCTTAGGGGAAGAAGATCTCTCTCCAAATATTTCAAAGGCTAAAATGTGGAAGAGAGAGATTAGTTTTGTCTCGGTCAGCCCCAAAGCGGGAAGAAGTAGGAACTCCATGTAGCTGGAAAGGCAGATTTAGGCTTGGTGTGAATGACAGCTATCCCAAAATGAAGGCGTGGTCTCTTGCAGTAGTGGGCTCCCTTCACTAATGCTTAGCAATCAATGGCTACATGAGTCTAGTTTTGGAAAGACCTGTCACTCTGGCCAACTGAGCAGTTTCCTTCATAATAAATGCCCATCTTATGGAAAAAATAACAAGAACATTTTCTTTTTCTTTGATCAGACCTATTAGATTTCCTGAAATGCTCTAATAGCTGCTCTTAAAACATTTCATGCCTGGAGGATGTATTTTAAGAGAGTGCGTGGGTATTTTAAAATTATGCTAGAGAGGATCAGTATAATTACTAGTTCAAAACTAAGTTTCTTAAATTATCTAGATTTTGTTTGTCTATGTTAGTTCAAGTTAATGCATTTAATGGGGAACGCCTTTTTCAAATATCAACAAGGTGGATTGTGTACTTACAGTATTTAAACATTTCAGTAATGACTCATTAGGAAGCCACACTCTTTATGTGACTGTTTCTGTACTACTGAGGATTGATTGTGTGACTATATAACAGTAATAGGGTGATCAGTACAGAAAGACACATTTTATATTGGGTTATATAGGCAAAAACCCACTGGGTCACAAAAATGAAACATGAGAGGTCTCATCTCCCAGGGGAGATCATGACTGAAACAGTTTCAATAATTTTACACACAATACATACATTAGCACAGATGTGAAAATCTTTTCAAGCACAGCTTTTGTGATCATGAAACCATCTGCAAAGACCTAAGTTCTTCATCTGACCTAGGTCCATCTCTCACAGATCAATCAGCTTATTAACCAACCATATGTCCCTTCCCTTCCCTTTTCTGGAGGTATGTTTAATACATTTTAAACTTGTTTCTTAGAACAACAACACAGAGATGAAGTAGCCTGCTCAAGGAGACCATCCTGTGCCGGTAGGGGGACTTCCCCTCAGGCTCCCCTGATTCCAGTGTGGACCCTCAATCTGCTATGCCAAGTTTACCCCTAAGTAACTGAAACCAAAAAATCCAGAGGCAACTGTTTTGGTTCTGCAGCATGGCTGAGACAGAGCAGAAATACCTTCTATGAGGGAACTTTTGTGTCCAATATTTTTAATTTACATAGACTCAGTAATCCTCTTTCATAACCTGGGAATCATCTAACTTCATTGGGGTGAAAAGAGTTCACCCTTTTGTCTGGCTTTGCTACCAACACACTAATAACTAGAGACACCAAGGAATCAACAATCAACTCGCTACATATTGGCGCGAAAGGCCCTGCCCTCAAGGACTTCATTCTCTATCAGGGGAAGCAACAGGTTCACAGAGAAGCAGAAACAAAGCTCATCTGAAAGTCTCCTGTAGAAAACGGCCCCAGCTGAACGGTGAAGTGAGGAGCCTGAATCCACAAGGCTATGCAAGGCAGGGAGATGGAGCATCCCAGGGACTGGGTGGTTAGAACCCAAGTGTGTGCAAGGGAGCCCTGGGTCACACAGCCGGACAGGACAATGGAGCTAGACTAGAAAGGGCTTTCTTTACATGCCAAAAAAATAAAAAGGAGTGTGCATTGGCTGTCAGTGAGAATGGGAAGCCAGGGCAATGACATGGTCACTTTGGAAATTCTCCTGAATGGGAGATGGACAGACTCATCAGAAGGCCACTGCATGAGTCCAGGGAACAGGCCGTAAAGAACTGAATGACTGGTGGCCGAGTGAGGAGAAAGATGGGAACAGAAGGGAGAAAGCATGGATGCAACACTGGCAAGACTCGGCAACCCCGGGGAGATGCCAGGTGAGGGAGTCAGGAGTCAAGGGGACTGTGAAGTTCTGGGCCTGGGTGAGTGAAGGAGGCTGATGATGATGGTTACAGGACCCCTGGGGGCCATCACAGACCTCCCTACCTTCCTGACGTTACAATTTCACCCACTGGCTCTGATCGCCACCTCTATTTCCATCACGGTATTTTAGCTGGAGATGGCTTCCTCTGGTGCTCAGAACATCACCAGTGGTAATGACATCACTTCTGGTTTGTATATGTAAATTTTAATGAATTTAGATAGACAATGCTAGATAATTGGGAACTGAAAGTGCAAAGAGTCCAAAGATGGAAGAAAAATGTAACGCTTACCTTCTAATAAAAGAACTCCAAGTGAGGCCAATTTGAAAACAGACTGCTCTGTCCAACATATGAATTTTGTTTCTGTTTTTGTTTTTTGTCTTTTCAATAAATCTCCTCCCACAGGCAGGCAGAGAGAAGCTCCAGACCGGAGCCACTCAATCCTCCATCTAAGCCCTCAGCTGTCTGTTCCCCGACTTTCAGAGCTTCGGTTTCTCTGGCCTGTCCATGATTTGAGACCGGAGACCAGAAAATGGAGGTAGAAAAGCATTCACTGGACCTCAATGGCTTCTAACCAACCTAACTAAGCCTGGAAGGCTTTACTGAATGTAGAACTTTAACCAAAGTGTAGCTGATGACTGGGAAAAGGGGTCATGTCCTGAAGTTTCTATTTGATGGACCTGGTGAGCCATACCTGAATAGCAGCAAATGTCAACGCTGCCCAAATAACATACATCATGATATCCTGCAGCTTCTTCACAACTAAGGCTTCACAACCCTGGAAAAAAAATAAAAGACCCACCAGAATTAGGTTCTTCACCTAGTAAAAGCACAGAGAGCTACAAACAACAAGCTACTCACTGCCAAAAGTGGAACCGTGGCAAGAGCAATGGGGAAGAAAACAAAAACATTCCAATAAAATGAGGGCAAGGAATCTGGACTGCTCCATTTCAGGCTCTGGGGGCAGGCACTGTCAAGTCACTGACCCCTGCATGTGTTCCTCAGAACCTCACATGTAGTAGATACTCAATGAAATTTAGCCAAATTAATGTGTGCTACGAAAGAATGCATTCAAGAGGGCCTGAAAGCACAAAAAGGGTACCACCAGCAGGTCTCCAGGCAGCCACAGAAGGGGAGGAACCTGTCCCAATGTGGCCGAGAACAGCCGGACTCACCTCAGAGTAGAGGTCTGCAGGGTGGGCCAGGCTCCCGTTGCAGGTGCTGGCTGATGCTCGGCAGCAGCTAAGGGGGACGCTCTGATTCTTTGTTTCTTTGAACCAGTCTGTATTCTCCCAGTCTGAGTAGTTGTGAATTCCACAACAGTGCAGCTGGAAGAAAGACAAAGAAAATCTTATTTATCACAAGACAAGGGACATGACAGGCTGGTTTGCGAAGGCTGGAGCTAGAATTTGAAGTGCGGTAAAGGTGACAAAACCCCTTTTTCTCTGTGAGATAGAGAAGGCAGGTCCCAGGATGCCCCTTTCTCCTAGAGGCCTCCTCTGCTGCCTACCTAGAACAGTGGTGACCCTGGCACCTGAAGGGGTATGGCAGCAGAATCTAGCAGGAAAAGACCCTGAGCACAGGATGGCTCACACACGTGGGGGGTGTGCCTAACATCTCAGAGATCAGTACACTGGAAGGCTGGCACCCATGGCTCCTGCAGACCACCTCAAGAGGCGTGGTGAAATGAGGGCTGGGATTGGCCTCAGTGGGAAGAGTGCCCCCACCAATGAGATTCCTGAGGAGGATAGAAAGGAAGCAATTTACCAATGTCACATTTATGGTCATGAACCAGAACTGCCAAAATGTATATTCCAGAATATTTAACATGAATAGTAAAAACTCTCCTTCACAGCTAGATTTTTAGCAAATATAGCCCATAAGATCTTTATATGCTAAATATATGTTGGCTCACTTCTGAAGGATAAAGTGTGACAACTGTTTTGTCCACAGGCTCTAGACATCCTCCTAAAAACACAGAATCTCCTGCTTATAAACACCTTGTAAACTTACCAAGGGAGGTCCCTGGTACTAAAGGAAAAGTGTGTCAGCCCAGACAACATGGCTGGGTTGGAGGACTGAAGGCAGATGCCTTCAAAGCAATGAAAAAGGACTGGCTTTAATTAGGTGACTAGATAAAACTACTCAGGGGGTGTAGAGCAGAGGGGCTTAACCTTCTTTTGTGCTATGGACTTGGGATAGCATTATGGAGAAAACCAATTACATTAAAATAAAACAGTTGTCAAAATATTTTTAAAAAGTCAAGTTCATGTACCCCAGGTTAAGAATCCCAGGTATAGAAAGAAAAAAACTCCAGGACACCACTAGGCAGTGGTCCCTAATTATATGTAATAAGACTACAAAATGTTACTACAGGGAAGTAATCAGGAGAAAGGTGTACTCCCCCCACAATACAAACATCCAGGACTACAGCAAACAGAAAACCACGCCAGAGCGTTAGGCTTACCTGTCTTTGTACATAATCAATAGCCCGACTGGCAGCATCAGGAGAGGTCCCATTATAGGTCTTGTACACTTTCTGGATGCGTCGATCAACCTCACTTTCCACCTAAAGACAATGCAAGTAATGCAAGTAATTCATTCTCTCACTGATGCTGGGAAAGACTTGGCAGTAAGAAGCTACAGCTAAAACACCTAACCTCCTGCTAGAGAGGCACTGAAATACCCATCAAACTACCAAATATTTCTCTTACAGAGCTAGAAAAGAGAGTGACAAAAACCATCTGGAAGAACAAAGAGTCAAAAATATCAAGAGAATCAATGAAGAAAATATTAAGGAAGGCAGAGCGTAGCAGTTCCAGATTGCAAACGATACAAAGTCATAATCATCCAAACAACCTGGTACTGGCTGAGAAGCAGAGTGGTGGCTAAGTGGAATGGATTAGGTACACAAAAAAGCACAGTAGTAAATGACCACAGGAATTTAGTCTTGGATAATAAAGCCAATGATCTACGTTTTGGGGGTAAGAACTCAACAGCTGACAAAAACTGCTGGGAAAACTAGAAAGCAGTTTGGCAAAACCCAGGATGAAAAATGCTATCCGCTTCCAGAGGGAGAAAGGCTGAACTCTGAGTACAGAGTCAAAGTATACTTTTAAAAATTTTTATTTTTATCTTTTGAAAGATAGCTAATATGGATGTTCTGTATGACCTCACATGTATAATCGGTATCAAATTGCTCGTCTTCTCAAGGAGAAGAAAGGGGTAAGAGGGATGGAGAAAATTTGGAACTCAAGATTTTAAAAAACGATTGTTAAAATTTTTCACATGTAATTGGGAAATAATTAATATTATTATTAATAATAAATAAAAACAATTTTTAAAAAACATTATCTAAAAAAAGTCTGTTCACTACTCTAAATTTTTTTCTTTTTTTTATGCCCTATGTTCAATTGTAGGTTAGTGTCATTTTGTACCAACACTCAAGCTAGCAGCAAACTCCTGCAGGAATTAATAACTGTCTATGAAGAGTTCACATTTAATACAACAATGTCTATTCTGGAGAGAAGAGAGCCATGCGGCACCCTCAAGATAGATGCCCCAAATTACAAATTAACTTTATTTTTTTTCAAATAAATTTTCTTGGTGTGTTCTCAGAGGATTTAATTTGCTTTTCTCTTTCTTCTAAGGCATGAAGACTGGAAGAGCTATGGCTCAAAATTCTGACTTCAAACATATGCCCACATAACAAACGACACAATCCATTATTTCATTCATGCAATGTTCAGACCTTGAGCCAAACATCTAGCTTAACAAAGGAAGAGTCAACCCCTAGAAATTATGTCTTGTATCAAAGGTATACAAAGTTTTACAATTAGCAGCAGGGAAAATAGGATTCAGTTTTTGATGACATTTCTGTCACTTAGACAGTTAGCAGAAGAAACAACCTGCTTGCACAAAGTCCTTCACCATGAAAATCAAGTGATCAATAAACAAAAATTAACTAAGCACCTACTATGTGCCAGGCACTGTACTGAAGACTAAGAATACAAAGAAAAAATAAGACAAACCCTGCCCTCAAGGAGCTTACAGCAGCTATACTGGGAAGAACAAGTGGCTTTTCCAGGGATGGAGGGTGAGTGAAGGAGTCCTACCACAAGAGCTGGGAACTTGGCTTTCATCAGTCTTACGCTAACCCAATTAAAACAACCAACAACGACCTGACTGATCAACTAGAATGCCAATTACTAATTTACAAAGAAAAGAGTAAGTGCCAAGCAGAAAGTTCACTTGGAAACCAGATATTCTAGGTCAGGTCAAACTTAGACCGGTCCAGTGACTTAAGTTTCTAGTCAAAATGCAATGAAACACCCTTAGACCATAAAATGCAAAAGGCTAAAATCTCTTAAAGTTAAAGCTAGTAACTCAGACAAAACAGCAGGTGCTTCTGCAGAGCAATGAAAATTCAGCTAAAGGCTTGGATACCAGTCCCCAAGAGGCCAGAGATGACCTGGAGAACAGCCTTCCTGCTCCTCCCCACCCCCTTAAGGGGAAACCCGCCCAACCTACATAAAACAGAGCCACTCCTACCACACCAGACTGATGCTACTTGTTGGTCAAAGGGTCAAAATCCAGGGAGGAGGCTATGTCAGGCCTGATAACTTCAAGTAACCCATTCCTCCCCAATGTACTGGAACACAAATTCTTCCTCTTTGACTCTCTTCCTTCCAGACCAATTATCTTCTGTTTCCATGTTATTAACATGGAAAGTAAGCTGTAATCTCTAAAACTGTACACAGCTGCATTCAGATTGACGCGACAAGATCATGACAGATCAGTGGGAAGGGAACAAACCCACTGTCCTAAGAGCAGTATAATCCCAGTGTTAGGATTGCCTCTGTCTTTATTTACCACAGGGTAGTTCTTCCTAACCACATAATAATTGCTTTTCTACCACATCAATGGATTTAAATAGTAAATGACATCTCATGATACAGATTTAAATCAACAACAACAAGACATTACCACAGGGGTCTGATACTCTCATCACTGTGTTTCTAAACTTACACTACAACTAATATTCTCTAGCCAGGAGAAGCAAACCCAAGCCATTAGCCTTTAGTGTTACCTGTGGTGCTTGCAGCATGAAATTAAAGAAGATGGAAATAAAGTGAGAGGAGGGGAGGGGAGAAGAGAGGAAGCAGAAATAGTGGTCTATACAGCAGGGAGTGACAGAGTCCCAACAGAAATCACACCCATATAATGTAGTGCCCATCTCTATTGCAGAATAAAATCAAATTTGACAGCTTAACACTTAGCATTCTAATATGTTAGCACAAAAGTGTTTTTAACTGGGGTGACTAGGTGGCACAGTGAACAGAGCACCAGCCCTGGAGTCAGGAGGACCCGAGTTCAAATCTGACCTCAACTTGACGCACTGTGACTTTGGGCAAGTCACTTAACCCCAATTGCCCTCCAAAAAGCAAAAAAAAAAAAAGTGTTTTTAACTGAAATTACTTAGAAATATAAAAAAATGGCTTTACCTCTTCATGTTTATATATAATTTATAATTTCCTTACCTATATTATATTTAAAAGTCAAAGGCCACCCTCATTTGTATGAAACAACAGTAACTTTCTCATAAAATTCAAAGTCATCACTGACTTCTCCCTTCACTTCTGCTGGTAGAGCCCTGCACTGAGTTCAGTGGGCCAACACCAGTGGGTATGAATGGTTTTTCGGAAGGAGTTTCAATGGCTCATTTCAAGGCAATTTGTACTGTAACTTCTATTGCCACTTTCAAAATCCAAAAACTGTAGCAGAATTGATGTGTTCTTCTACATGCCAGGGCTAAAAGAAACCTTGCTGGATGAATAATTTCTGATCAAGGTTGTAGTTGAGGAATTTTAAAGAGTAGCTGAAATTAAACAGTACATGATTTTAAAGTACAAACATTTTTACTATCCCTTGAAGTGAATGCTGTTCTAGCTGAATATAAATGACTCATAAAACATTCTTCAAATGTAGGGCCCACCACAGACCGAAGACAGACGACAAAATTAAAATTCATACCTTTGCTCTGTAAACATATCCCAAAACCACGACGACGACCTCTGTGATAAAAACCAACAGCAGAATGATCACAAACTGCAAGGGAAAAATCGAGAGGAAATTCAACACACAAACTTAAAAGCATAAACCCAATTCACTCAATAAAAAAGTCATCTAGTTTCAAAGTGAAATATGGAGACAGTTTCAGAAGATCCACATTAAGAAACCCAGGGAAGTTCCATGAGTTGTGGAAGAAAATCCCAAGAAATCAAGCAGGGATGTGCATTCTGATGCTAACTTACTGTGGCAAGTCCACAGCGGCTTTCTCGGATGGTGGCACAGCATCCAATTAGTCCAATAATGAAAAGGAGGGTTCCTACGGCTATAATCACAACAGCAGGGATGAGTGTGTACACGTCTTCAAAGAAATGATCATAGTCATCGTAAGTGATGAAGACATAGGCTCCCACATAGCACAGGATGCCTGCTGCCGCCTGCAGGAAACAAAACGAACAAATGGGTAACAATCCCCCCCTCTCCAGCAGCATTCTTCTCATTAGTAGGTAAGCTCTGATTTCATGATTGATTTCTTTGTTACATACAGATTAGTGAGGCTAATCTCACTGCTAACTGTGATTATTAACTGACGGAGACTGCTAACTCCGATTATTAGGTAAGAAAAGTATTCTGAAAACAAGCTGGATGGTTTTGTGCTTTTTTACATAACTATACGCATCTTTTGTTTTTCCAATGCATTTTTAGAGACCCTTCATTCCCAGAAATGAAGCCTCTATAATAAAGGAAAAACAGTTAAGCAAAAAACCTGATAGAACAATTGAGTCTGACAGTGTGTAAGACACTTTGTTCCTTTGTCCCTACAATTATTCAGTCTGCCTCCCTTTTCAGTGACATCCCTGTGGTTCCTGGGCACCCTGCCCTCCTGGTTCTGCTCACACAATGACCTCAGGCCCCTTGCAATTCTAAAACTATGATGTGAGGAGCCATCACCTCATACAGGATTTCCACATTTCTCTCAATTGCAAACCTCTATGCCCATCCCCCTTCCTGCCCTTCCCTGTATGAAGTTTGAACTTAAGCAGTTAAAACTGTTCAAATCAAACCATCCAGAAGCCATGTTTTCTCCCTGGCCAATCCTGTGCAGGGTCAGTGCTACACCCTGCTCTTTATGGTCGGTGCTCCCCCAGTAGAACGGACACTCCTCTGAGGCAAGGGCTGCCTTGTGTCACATCCACAGAGTCTAACAAAGTGCCCAGCACACAGAAGCCCCTATTAAATACGTCCTCTGCTCTTCTAGGTCCCCAACGTGGCCCTCATCCCACTCTGAAATGCCTCCAGTTGCTGGGCAGTTTTTCTTTATACCAAACTGAAATCTGGAACTTCCAGCCTCTGGGACAAGTGGAAAAATCCTCCTTTCTCTCCTTTCAAGCAGGCGAACATTGCCAACTGCCACCCCCCTCCCAAGTCTGTTATGTGTGTGAAAACACTCTTAATCCCCCTAGTCTGTCTTTGGGTGATAATGCTTCCATCAAGCCTGTTCACAGTCCGGTTTGCCCTCCTCCTTTAGATGGGGAACCACTCTCGCCAACATGCCCAATGTTTTACTCAGGCTGAGATATGGAACAGGAACAGATTCAAATTCAACAAACCACACGTATTATGTGCACACTATTATGCTGGAGGAAATTTTTAAAAGATATGATATCCTTGCCCTCATGGACCTTAAAGGAAAATAAGACACATCTGCAGACAACTCATTATACAACAGTAAATAAACATTCATCAAGGACCTACTGCATGTGAAGCTCATTGCTAGGTACTAAGGCTACAAAATGAGAAACATTACCCGCGCTCCTTCAGTGGGAAGGGAAGGGAATAAGCATTTATGAACCACCTACATTGTGCCAGGCTTTGTGCTAAGCAGCTTACAAAACTATCTCATTTGATCCTCACAACAACCCCACAAGTAGGTGCCATAACTATCCTCATTTTACAGCTGAGGAAATCAAGGCAAACAGAGGTTAAGTGACTTACCCAGGGTCACAAAGCTAGTGTCTGATGTCACACTGAACTTGGGTCTTCCTGACCCCAGTCCCAGGGCTCTATCCATTGTAGCATGAACTAGAAAAGTGTTATTGGTTACAGGCACCAAGATGACCACAAGAGTAAACATCGTTACAGATCTCCCACATCAATGATTTGCTCTTCAAAAGAATGTATGTCAGCTGCTGTTGAGATACTTAATCAAGTGTTAAAAAAAAAAAAAAAACCTCTGGGGAAAACTAAGCCAGGAAAGAAATGTGAGCACTCTTGCTACTCTGTGTGCCAGGCCAATGTCACTACGTGTGAATGAGTAAAGGCAGCGTTAAGCACAGTGCTGCACCATTTAGGCTAATTTACAGAACACTAGGAATCTCAGAGGAAGGAGGGCTAATCACACGATTGTTTTAAAGGTGCATACCCAGAGCTGGTGATCCTCTAGACTCAGACCATTCCAGTTCAAATGTGTAAACAGCTCTCAGTGTGGACAGAGGCTGGGATTCTGCCCATTTCCTCTTTGTCCCATCCTATCAGAATCAGTCTCACGTTCTTGGGTTAAGGGAACCTCAAAGAAAACTTCCATAAGACATTATATGATTTGCTTATGAATATGATGGATTTTTCACTTCTGAAGCAGAAAAATGAAGCTGGAAAGGATTGTGAGAAAGCCATCTGGTCTAGCTGCCACCTTCTGGGCCTCCCTGATCTCTTAATTTTCTGCTCATTCAACATCTCCTCTGCTCAAGCAGGGAGTCTGCCTGGGCACAATATATTCAGAGGTGATCAGGAGACCTCGTGTGGCCACTGTTGTTTGTCCTTCATTCTCAAAGAGAACCGTGACATCAAGACCATGCCTTGCAAGTGGCCTGGATTTAAGCGAGGAGTAGTCACCAGCTTCACTTTCTCCTCCGGAGCCATGTGGTTCCAGTGGCCAGATACAGATCAGGATTGAAGGTGGCCCTGCCTTGTGTGGCCTACTGAATCCCTGACTGCCTCTACATATGGGATGGCTGTTAGCTAGGATCCTTTAGTGCCAGTAGGTCTCATTTTACACATAAAGAAAGTGAGGCTTATTGATTTAAGAGGCATAAGATGACAAAGCTAGTATGTGGCCCAGCCAGCACTTGACTGCTAACACACATAACTGTGTTTCTAGCAATTAGGCCTGTCCTAAGATGGTTTGCTACCTTAGAGAGAGAGATTAGTCTGAGTAACACGCTGGCAGAAGTCCTTGAGTTATGCCTTCTATCAGGATAAGCAATTTATTGACTGTCCTCACCAGACATCCTTGACTACAGAGCTCAGGGTGGGAGAGCAGCTTTGGATTAAATGCTTGGAGATCCTTGAAATACCACCGATTACATGCTCATTAGCACTTTTCTCCCGAAATTAAGTGTAGGAGTTAAGCAATTCACAGCTTTGGTTCCCACAGCAACCAGAACTTGGCAGCTCTGGAGACTTGCTTTTATCCCTCTGCAATATGGTACTTCAAGGCTTTAAAAATCACATGCATGCACAGGAGAAAGAAGGAAGTGAAGGTGCCTAGGAGAACCTATTTCTGACTTCCAGACTCACGTTTACTATCTATTCTAAGCTATCAGGACAGAAAACACTTGCTTGAGTACAGCAGGACATAACTGCAAGTGTTTCAGATGACCCGATTTCAACTCTTATTTTGGGACTTACAAAGGAAATTTGTTTAGCTCTCTTGTTTCTCCTACCTGTCTTGACAGCTCTGTCTTAGGATCTTCTGATGGTTTATTATCCTCCCAAACCCTAAATGTGGGTGGCCCTGTCCCTCAAAGCTGTTTTACTTCCTCCTCTGTACTGCCCCTCTGGGCCCTCATTCCCTCCCATAGGTCCAATCACCTCCTCTGTGCAGATAACTCCAAAATACAAGTCTAACTATCTCTCCTGGACATCATCTCCTCCTTTCCAACTGCCTGTGGGCTATCTCTACCTGGATGTCCTATCAGGTCTTCAAATTCAACATGTCCAAAACTGAACTCATAATTGTTCCTAGCTAAACCTGCCTCTCCTCCCAGACATTTTCAGATGTGGGGTTGAGGGAGAACAAAGAATCAAATTGGCTGCCCAATCCCATTGCACATTTTTTACACATCGGTCCCTTCCTCTTCACTTACAACCACCTTCTGGACTATTAAAAGTGCCTTTGGGGGCGGCCAGGTGGCACAATGAGTAAGAGCTCTGGCCCTGGCGTTGGGAGACCTGGGATCGGCTCCAGCCTCAGATACTCGGCACCCACACAAAAATAACTGACCATGTAACCTTGAGCAAGTTACTTAACCCCGATTGCTTTAAAAAAAAAAAAAAGTGCCTTTGACAGAGTACTCTGCAAAATGAAAGGGTTGGACCAGACAACCTCTTATGATCCTTACACCGGTGAAATCTAAAGCTGTAAGGGATCTTTATGGGGTAATCTAGTCCCTCAAGTTACAGATGAGAAAACACACCAGCAGGGGATCAGATTTGATAGGAATATTAAAACTAGGATTTGAACCTGGGTCCTCTGATTCCAAATTCAGCACCTGCTACCATACCATGGCTACCTCATCAATTTCTTCCTCCTCAGATTTATCCTTCAATGGATCATAAACCCGAGGGCTTTAGACCAATTACTTTACCCATGAGGAAAGTGAGACCAAGGGAAAACAAGCAGAAGAGGCAGAATTTGAACCCAGTTCTCCTGATTCCAATTTTAATACTCTTTCTATTCACCCCATACAGTTGCCAAAAATAACTTCCTAAGGCACATAACTGACCACATAACTCGAATGCTCCAACATTTTCAGTGGCTCCCTACTTCCTGTAAGAAAACACAAACTGGGTCCCTCCAATCTGGCTCCAAACTACTGGAGGAATCTTATTTCAAAGTATTCCCCTTTGCACAGTCTATGCTCCTCGGCAGGCCGGTTAAAAGCTCCTGAAGCCCAAGGAATTCCTAGTTCTAACATCTCCTACTGAGTCAGATCCCCGTGTGGGCTCAGGAGTCTCCCTCATTTCATCTCTGCATCCTTGGAACAGGAGATTGTATAATGAACCCAGAGACTGTTTAATAGAAGAGACTGGTCAAACAGACCCCGAGGGCAAAGATTCTGCATTGATCCATATAAGTGTGTGTATGTAGTACAGCAAATACACATTATTTACGTAAATGTGTGTGTGACCCCATACATGGGTATAATATGGAAATGTATATATATACATGTAGAAAAAAGGAATATATATATATATATGTATGTATACACGCACGTGTGGTTACTCATTCAGATAACTTGAGGGTCTCAATTAGCAAAAAAGTCTGGATTATAGGATGGTTAAAGTTTTATTTATTTCAAAAAAACATTAAAAGTCTTAGGTAGAAATCCTTTTACTGAAGTTAACCCTTAAGATTACCAGCATCTAATTTCATAGGGCACTTAAAAGACCTTACAAAAGATGTGCTGGCTTAAACAGAATGAAGAGCCTGCAATCTAAGCTTCCACTATAATTTGCTTACCAAACCCTTTTCGTTAGAAATAGTGCAAAGCTAAAGGAAAACTCCAGCCCAGTCCAGGCACTATTCACAAATTTTCGAATGAAATATGATTGGATGAAACTTTACTGTACTTGACTTTATTAGTCACCCCTTTTCTCCTCTTCAGTTTATTTTCTCTATTTTCAGTTCAGACACTGAGTAAACACCCACTACACACATACAAGATGCTATTGCTACCCTTTCAGATCAGCCCATGATTTCTTTATTTTTGGAGACCATCTCACCCAGGCAACAAGTACAGCAGTCAATACTGATCGGCACAGAAACTTTAACCTGCTCTGATGTACTTAATGTGTGGTTTACAGCCATAAAAGCTTAGTGGCCTTCTTTCCCAGCTGGTCTTGGACTTAGGGAGGATAGCCAATTAATTGACATTAGTTAGCCCAACTTCAGCTCAAATTCCTAAAATTTAAGCAATCCACCAGGCTCACCCTTCCCATCAGCAAAGACTACAAGAATGCACCACCAAGCGCCCCTGGCAATGAATTATTTCCTGTTTTCTTTAAAAAGTGAAATTTTAAAACATTTTATGCTATTTTAAACCATAAAAGAAACAATAGTTTAGGAAAAGAATAATATGATGGACCAATAAAGGGCCTGCCTGAAGAGCTCATCTGATCCAGTCCCTGTTCTCCAAGATGGCAAAGGGCAGCCATATGTCTAGAAAGGCTCCAGCCAAGTTTCCTTTTGAAGGTATTCAAGGGACAAAGATTCCATCATCTCCCCTGGTAGTCCACTCTGTGGCCCAATAAAGTTGCTAGGCACTTTCTACATGCAAAGCTTTGTGCTAGGTGTTAACCTACTTTTCAGTGTTTCATCAGGTTGACAAAACCTTTAAAAAAGCTACCATAAGCCTTTACAAAAGAGAAGACATACATGCAAATCTTAAATAAAAAGAAAACTACATTTGCATACCCAGAACCGACAAATGTGCTATTTTGGTCTACAGAAAAAAAAAAATTGTGAGCTGAAAACATGCAAATAACAAAGAACCTTGGTAAGTTAAATAGCAGCTGATTTTCAGTGTAGTACACAGAAGAGTTCTGGATATTTACATTTAAGATATGAAATTAAGAGTGATGAGCCTGAAGGGATTCTTGTAACATGGGAATTACATTGTTAAGTGTTGCCTGGTAATGAGGCAAGTGAATGGTTTCCAGTGATGTCACCCTGTACCCAGCTTAAGGCACTTGTCAGAAATAGATTTCTAAGTAGTGGCAGAGAAAACAAGCCAACAGCAGCCAATGCCACCAGACAGAGAGAGAGAGAGTGCAAAGGCAGGCTGATATCAGATACCATTTGTAAAACTGTCTATCCTTTTAATAGAATATAAAATAGTTCTTTGCCCAGGCTGCAAACTAGTGAAAACCCAATTTATCCCAGCTGAGTTGGGCGCACATCAGAACTCTATTTTAGCCATTCATTCCAAGGGGGCAACTCATTAGCAGTAATCCTACTGACACAACCAATACCCTACAACAACATACAGGTAGATCCGAGTTTATATAAATTGAATTATGGATAAGTGGAAAGCATGGAAGCTTACAGGAACTTGACCAATTCCTTTTCTCCCTTGAAAAAAATCAATACGCAACTTACAAAATTAGTGGTCTATAACAAAAATGGTTTCTGAAGGTGTGAATTACATTGTGCCTATCAGTCAGCACTGCAAGCTGATAAAATGGCCAAAACCCAAACTGCCCTAAATCATTTTCATGAATATCCACAGTAAGGCTGGGATTTGTTTCAGGTTTGGAGTTTTGCCCAAACCAGCGGTCATGGAGATGGTTATTAAGGAGAAGAGGAGGAAGGCAAGGGAGAGAGAAAGGATGAAATGCTACATGTAGGGCTTGGAAGAAGCAAACTGACTCTTATGTCACCACTCAAAGACTGCATTGGGAGCCTGAGGACTAACTTGGAACTTTCAGTCAGACAGCATGATCTCCATAGAAGGCTTTTTAGGAGGCACCTGTTTAAAAACAGGAGGGGAGTGGGAGAGATGTTGATGAGTTTTAGTTTCTCTGAAAGAATGAACTAGTTACTGTGGTAATGCTCAGAGGCCAAACCATTAATGTGCTTAAAGAAGGAGGCACATGGAACAGCAGCAAGGACATGAAGGATCCACAACTCTGTCACTTTGGGGCCAATCAGGGGGTCTTAAAGAGAAGCTTTGGCCAAAAAATCCACTCTGGTCAATCTCGTGACCAGTGTTTCCAATATTAGTTATTAGTTCCAAGGTGTACCTCAGATAACCTAGGGTCTGTATTTAAAACCTTGCCTGGAGCCTTTGAGAACTTTCCTATCATCAGGAAGATGTAATAAAAAGTAGCCTTGTAATTTTCAGGCACAAACACACCCTCTATTTGAGACAAAATTTCTGAAGTTACTGCAGACAAAACAAAGAAATTACATCATAAGTTTGATTCCAACAGTATCACACCAACTCTTCTTAGTATTACTGTTCAGGAATAAATCACCACTAGTTTTCATCTACGGGGAAGGGAAAAGACAAAGTACTCCTGGGGTTAGTGACAGGGAGCTAGCTGACAAGCATCTAAAAAGATGGGACAAAGGAGAGGGGCCTCTGTCAAGGAAGGTGGTTGGGGAGAATGAAGAAAGGGGCTGGGGATAGCTAAAGAGACTCAAATGATCATTTTTACAATTGTACCCAAGGGATGGCCCTGACTGTGCCACTCTCAATCAGCCAGGGCTCAAAAATCACTTTGGCACCAGATGCTAAACTCTGATCTTAAGTCTACTAATTAGTTACATTAATTTAGAGTCTAAGAAACACCTCTTTATCTAAGATTCTGAACAAATATTCTTTACACCCATGTTAAGACTGGAAGTATATGGAAAATCACTCCCAACCTTTCACCCCCCCAATATTTAAAGTTTTCAGTTCGAAATTCTCTCCTTCCCTCCCTTCCCCCTTCCTGGAATGATAAGCAATCAGATAGAGATTATACACGTGCAATTATAGAAAACACTTCCATAGGAGTCATTTTGTACAAGACTCAAATAAAAGAAAAAAAAAAGTGAAAACTAGCACGCTTCAGCGTGTATTCAATCAATGTAATTTCTTTCTCTTGAGGCAGTATGCTTCACCATTAGTCCTTTGGGATCGTCTTGGATAATTGTATCGCCGAGATAGCTAAGCCATTCACAGTTTTTCACGGCACAATACTGCGGTTACCGTATACAACAGTCTGCTGGTCTGCTGGTTCCGCTATGCAGCAGTTCATGTAAGTCTTCTCCGGTTTTTCTGAGATCATCCTGCATGTCATTTCTTACAGCACAATGATATTCTGTTACAATCATATACCACAGCTTGTTAAGCCATTCCCCAATTGATGGGCATCCTTTCATTTCCAATTCTTAGCCACCACAAAAAGAGCTGCTATAAATATTTTTGCACAAACAGGTCCTTTTTAAGGCTGTCTTTGGGATGCAGACCTACCAGTGGTATTGCCAGAACAAAAGGTATATACAGTTTTATAGCTCTTTGGGCATAATTTTTAATTGTTCTTCACAATGGTTTGATCAGTTCACAACTCTACCAACAATGCATCAGTGCCCCAGTTTTCCCACATCTCCAATATCCAATATTTTCCTTTTTTGTCATATTAGCCACTCTAATAGGTGTGAGGTGTTACCTCAAAATTTTTAAATTTGCAATTCTCTGATCAATAGTGATTTGGAACATTTTTCATGAGTATAGATAGCTCTGATTTCTCTGTCTGAAAACTGCTTTTCATATCCTTTGACCATTTATCAACTGGGAAATGACTTGTATTTTTATAAATCTGACTCAATTCTTTACCTATCTCAGAAATGAGCCCTTTATCAGAGATATCTATTGCAAAATCCCCCCCCACCAGTTTTCTGCTTTTTAAAATAATTTTGGCTGCATTAGTTTTGTTTGTGCAAAAATGTTTAAATTTTACATTTTGTAATGCTTTCTATATCTTCTTTGCTTCTAAATTACCAACCTTTTCTAAAAATAAAATTTCCACTAGTCATTCTCTAGATGTCTATTTATAGGTTTCATTTTGATCTTGCTATTTTTGCGGCAGCAGCCACTCAGAACTGAGCAGATCAGATACCTTTACCAAGTACAAAGCTCCCACAAATCACATGTTACATATCAAGAACAAATCCAAAAGATCTCAACTCTGCTCTTGAAAACTAAAAATATTCTTAACTATGATTTGGTGCATTCATTATTATTCCTTTAAAATGAATTAAATCTCAAATCTGCCTTTAAATATCAGGGCAAAGTGAGCACCCCTTCAATCTAGAGTATCTCCAGCACCTTTTCCCAATCTCTCGTTTTATTCCTCTTAGCACTTTGGACTGGAGCCTAGGACTGGCTTTGACTCAGCCTTCAGATGTTTTCTGATGATGTGTTCTAACACAATTTCAAATCCTTCAGTGAATGTTATCCTTTCAAAACCACCCTTCAAGGAGATTATGGACAAGAAAGTCATTCTATTATTAAATAGTTTGATGAACAAGTTGTTCTTGCCATTATGTTCAAGTAAAGATTGGAAGGGGGAAATATTTTTTAATTTTTTTTCACAACTCTGAACCCAAAGCTTGTTTCCAGAAATTGGCCATCTTCCATTTGTAATCACTATTTTTTTTTAGGATTTTAAAAATAGATTTTTATTGGTATCTTTTACTTTAACATTGCTTGGATTTCCCTTTGTAGCCTTTCCCTCCCAGAGTCATCCCTTATATGAAGTTTTTTCTAAAAGAAAAAGTGAAAGAAAAAAATTAGGCAAAACTAATCAAAGCATTGGGCAAAAATCCATTATATGCCATATCCTGCAACCATGGCCTCCTCCCCACCCCCAGTCCTACCCCCCAACCCTGGAAAGGAGGGGGAAGGCAATATCTTTTCTCATAATTATTATATGGGGCCAGGCTTGTTTTTTTATAATTAGAAAATTGATTTACAAATGTTTTGTGATAGTTGCTCCTTTCATTCACACTGTAACAGACATGGTATATACTGTTTTTCCTGGCTATGCTGACTCCTTTTGTGTTCTTTACCAATGTGCTGGGTGTGAGGTGAAACCTCAGGGTTGTTTTGATTGGCCCTTCATATGAACAGTGTTCTGGATCATTCTCTTTCCTATGGTCTTCAACACCAGCGAGCCAGATCTAGAACTGAAGGGGAGGAAGGGTGCAATCGTGCATTTGGGAAGTGGAACAGCACTTTCAGCTATTCCAAGGACTGGTTCCCTCAAACAAAAACTCATCTTTTTAATGCCAATTTTCCACTGGTGTCATAGGGCTGCAAATCATGGACTATTAGTCACTAAAGAATTGCTATTGTGACTCATCCAAAGGGAAATGGAAAGGTGCAGAGTGGCCCAAATGGGAGGCAACAAATTCCCAGTGACGTGCAGGAAAAGCAGCATAAAGACTACCAGAGAAATGAATGCCCAGAACAGGAGGTGGCAGCAAGTGACCCATGATGGACACACTCAATGCTGGAGGGGTTCTGGGAAGAAAGGCACACTCATGGTCCAGTTAGACATACTGGAAAACAACTTGCTGAGTCAGTGAAAAGTCCCTCTCTCTTTTCTGACCAAGAGGACGCTGTGTGGTCAGGTATTTACCAGCCTAGGAAGTTAAAGGCACCAAAATATTCACAATGCTTTTTGTAGCAACCAAGAACTGAAAACAAATTGATGCAGAGTGTAGTAAGCAGAACTAGGGAGAAAAAAACCATACAAAATCATTAAAACAATGTACTTGGAAAGAACAAACTGTTTAATTAAAATGACCATATCTGATCCAAGGGACAGTTGCGAAAATATGCCTTTCTCTCCTCTTTTCAAAGATAGGGGTTCTGGGTGTGGAACAGTTTTGCCAAATTGTTTTCCCTCATTTACAATTTTTATCTGTTATTAGAGATGGCTCATTTTGTAAAGGATGGGGAAAGACATTCAGAAATGAAAGTGTTGTATAACTTGAAAGACAAGGACAGGAACTGGACCTGGGGGATAGGTGTCACCACAGTGCCTAGAGCATTGGGCCTGCTGTCCCGGAATTCAAATTTGGCCTTAAACGCTTTCTAGCTATGGGACCCAAGGCAAGTCTCTCCACCTGTTTGTCCCAGCTTTTTCAACTGTAAAATAGGAATAACGACACCTACCTTGGGGGTTCTTGTGGGAATCAAACACAATATCTGCCAAGTACTAAACACATGGCCTGAAATACAACAGGTGCTATGCAAATGCTTATTCCCCTCCCTTCCTCTTGTGATTCCTTTGGTACAGGATACTTTCAGGTGAGGCAACTTCCTCCACTAGGGCAAGTCAGGGCGTTCTCCGTAACTTCCTATCTGGTGGATGACTTGGAAATACACAAGGCAGAAAACAGATTTCCTTTGGATAATGGAGTCACACATAGATTAGAGGAGTCCTACAACCATCTCATTCAACTCCCTGATTTTACAGAAGAGGGAACTGAAGTCTGAAAAATTTCAGTGACTTGTCCAAGGTCACACAAGTAGTAAAAAGCAGAATTAAGATCTGAACCCAAGCGCTCCAGCACTCTCAGCAATTTATCAAAAAATTAGGAAAGAAATGCCTCATGGTGAATGCCTCTCTAGGGTTCTTTTCTTTTTTTGAGGGGCAAAGGCAGGGCAATTGGGGTTAAGTGACTTGCCCAAGGTCACACGGCTGGTTTTTGTGTTGTGTCTGAGGTCACATTTGAACTCAGGTCCTCCTGACTCCAGGGCTTGTGCTCTATTCACTGCACCACCTAGCCGCCTCTCTAGGTTTTTAATAATTCTGTTCTACCACATAGCAGATAAGAACTGGCTAGCAGACCACCTTTTCAATACACCACAAGAAACACAGAATATCTTTATTACCAAAGATGTCAACAATACCATCAGAAATCTCATTCTCAGAGGGAGAGGCAATGCAAGAAGACAAAAGGATGCGGTTATGGTAAGAAAACATTAAATATTAAAATCACTTCCAATATACCAAAAATAAAAACATACCCAAGAAGTGGAAGAAAAGGGATGCTGGGGATATGATGGGTTATTGAGGGCCCTAAAACCAGTACAAATGGGACACAGAGGTTCTTCTTCCCAATCAACTTCTGGGAAGTAGCTAGCATCAAAGGATGTGAATGTGAACCCAGGTTCTCTGTCCCTGTATGACCCTGGACAAGTCACTTCTTTCTTTTTCATCTCCAAAATAAGGGGTTGGACCACCTGATCACTAAGGTCCCTTCTAGCTCCAGGATCCAAAGACTTGGGGAGGTGAGGCCAGAAGGAGGCGAGAGGCAAACATGTGATCTTAGGAATGCATCCCAGCCAAATCCCTCTACCTGCTCACTTCCCTACATCGAAAATTCTACAACTCAAGATTAAAATTAAAATGCTGTCTGATATAATACAGGAGCTAATTTCCATTCGAACATAACCGAACAGTAAGTTTATAAGAGTATCAGATCTTTTCCTGCTTTGATTAGATGGGGTAGAATAAAAGCATTAGGTCCCTGAGTAGAGAATTTGGGGGGTTTTGGGAATGGGGGAAGGGCTGTTAGAATCAAAAAATAAACTTCCATATTTTACAACTTCTATTTCAGAACAATCTATTTTAAACTGGGCTGGGATAAGTAAAATCTATGTAAAGAGACATTTTTGTCCTGCTTAGCTTGGAATGCACACAGCCATACTTCGCAAAATTCATGAAGATTTTTTAAAAATACAATCTCAGGAAACTTTGATCACAAAAGATAAACTAAGTATCACTCTAACTCCTCTACTGATCATATATGTTCTTTTCTCCTTTAGACAATATTATTATCCAAAATCTTTAATGGAAATTCAATTCAATTAAACACTTAAAATACTGAAATACAAAGACAAAAAAACTAACATCAGTCAAATTCAGGGTTCCATGGTTGCTGCTTGCACAACAGAGCTGCGTAGAAGAAAGATAATGAATTCTTTTTTGGACATGTTGAGTCTGACATACTTAAAGGACTTCCAGTCTGAAATGTCCAACAAGCAGATGGCTGTGTAGGACTGAAGCTGGATGTAGAGATCTGGGGGTCATCCATGGGAGTTGATGGTGTCAACCAAGACCATACAAAGAGAAGGACCAGACTAGAGCTTCAGGTTACACCCACTGAGGGGCAAGACATGAATGATCTAACAAAGAAAGCAGAAAAAAAAGCACAGGGAAAAGAATGGAGAACAGTGTCATGACAACCCAGAAAGAAGATGCTATAGGGAGGCTAAGAAGGCCAATGACTGGGAAAATTCCACTGGATTTAGCAATTAAGAAAAAGATCAAGGGTAACTTAGGAGAGAGCACTTTCAGTTGGGTGATAGGTCAGAAGCCATATTAGATCAGGGTGAGTAGTGAACAAGAGAAGTGGAGATGATGAGAGTAGAAGTCTGGCTGTGACAGGGAAAAGAGATAAAGGATGACAGCAGGAGAGCAGAGTCAAGTTTTTTGTTTTGATTTTAAGATAGGAAGACTGGCACATTTGTAGGCAGCAAGGAACAAACTACCAGCTAGAGGGAAAGTGATTAAAGAAGGGAAAGATGTGGGGGCAATTGGCTGGAACAAGAGGATTAGGGTACAAAATGAGCCCCAGCAAAGAAGAGCTACCTCTTTATGAGACTGGAAGAAAGGAGAAAAGGGAAGAGAGAATGTCAGGGGATTTGGAGAGGTAGGAGCTGGAGGTCTGAGGCTGAAGCAGCAGAGGGAGGGGACAGGTGTAGGAGGCTTGAGAACAAAGGTTTTTACACAGCTCTACAGACTGTAGAATAGAGAATCAATTAGGGAGGAATGAAAGGAGTGCTTTGCTGAGTTGAAGTTAGATAATATAAATGGCCAAGAACAGATTTTATATATATATTCTCTTTCAAAAATGGCTCATTTGGGATTTAGGCATGGGGGGGGGGTGTTGGGTCTAATTTGCCAAATGATACTACTGAAGAATTAGGTGTGCTTATTATCTTCTATATGCATAATTACAAAGCTCCTCACTCCCTTTTTGGCAAGACAAGATCAAAAAGCTATGATGAAAATTGGCAATTTTCCAAACTGGAAAAATACATTGATATTATAAGATCTTAGTCTTTTCCTTTCTTTTTATGTGTGGTAAATTCTACATGAGGAAGACAGTAAATTTCAAAGATAAATCAATTCAATTACCGTTGAAGATGAACTTTTTTGAATCAGATCATAATGGACTTTTATATCAGGTAACAACTTCTTTTTGGATTACGTCTTGTCCCAGAGAAATGGATTTGGGGGTTATCACTTCACTTTCTGTGATGGACCGGAAAGCTCAATTTTACTGTGTAGCAACATTCCTAAAATGAGTAGGCAGCATACCTAGAAATGATGAGCTTCTCAAAGCACAACCACCTCAAATATGCTATACACCAGAAAGCCCACCTAGCCTTCTGACAAGGTACCCTTTTCATAAGAGGCAGTCACTGACCCTCAATGTTAAAGGTCTCAGCCAGAACAGCCGTAGAATGCTTCCAACCCCACCTCCCCACCCCCCCAAAGGCAGGACAAGGCAAAGACATATTTCATGTTAAACGGGAGAGATGTTATTGAACCATTCCATGAAAAATGAGGTATATCATTTTTTTTTAATTGAAGGGAAGCACTGGATTTTTGAATCAGAACACCTGGGTTCAAACCTTCAAACTACCACTTAGAGAAAATGTATGAAGTCATTTGGCCTGATTGGGAAAATGAAGGCTCTAAGCTAGATGGCTGTGATTTCAGGGCTAAATAAATCCAGTGCCAAAAACCAATGAATCATCATAAAGACATTAAGGAGATTTGCCAGTTAAATCCCACGGTAAAAACTTCGTTAAACAAACCGTAATTTTTGATTTTGTAAATCTATACTTTCCACACAATGTACCTGCCTAAAATAGGGGATACTAATGGATGACAACTGCTAAGTTAAGAAAAAGGAAAAAAAAAATTCTCCTTACAGGAAGTGGTCAGAAAGACAACCTGCCCAAAAATGGGGGAGAGAAGGAAACAGTGTTGTTTTTTTCTCCCAAAGTGAACTAAATTATCAGACAAAAAATGCAGTCACTCATGTATCCTTAAGCCAGCCCTAAGGCATTGCAGCCCATGACTGCTGTGAAAGCAGAATTAACTGAAGTCTGGTGAAAACCAGCAGGCACCAAGATGGAAAGACATTGGTTCTGGGAGTTCCAGTCCTCAATCCAGAGATTCTGTCCAACTGTTTTCCAGGATAGGTCAAGTTCATGGGAGTGGTAGAGAGTACGGAGCTTTACTGTTTAGTTTTCTGTAGAAAAGCAAAATGATCAACACTCATTTTTAAGGAAGAATCCATTTGTGACAATCATTCCTTCAGTTAATATACAATTCCTGATCCATTCTCCATTGCCTACACTAGCAAAGAAGTACCTATGATTTGCTGCAAAGGGGAGTTTGGTAGAACCGACTGTGTGTGCCCATCCTGGGAAGTCCAGATGCTTCCCTCAGACCCAAGCTGTCCTGGGAAGTCCAGATGCTTCCCTCAGACCCAAGCTGTCCTGGGAAGTCCACATGCTTCCCTCAGACCCGAGCTGCAGTGCTGCCCTGGAGTGGGGTTCCCCTCCTTCTTCCATACTTCAAAGACCTGTGACTTGACGGGCCTGCATGCCACCCCCTCCCAGGACGTCCTGTGGAGGGGCACAACTTCTGGTTTGTGGTGGCTGCCAACAAGCACCTCTGAGTGTAGCCAGGCTGCTCCTGTGACAAGAGGCCACTGAGTAGGTCTCCACAGGGGGAGTCTTTCCAGTCAGGTGAATCTTAGGCTTCCTGGGCAGAGCCTTCGAGGTCCCTCCATGCTACAAGGCTTCAGAGTAAGACTAGAGAAGACCTCACATTATAGCCACAGGTGACTCAGCCTACAGTCACAAAACTTCAGCCTGCATTTAAAGCTGATTCTAACAGCAGCTCTTGATTCTGTGGCAATTTAAGCATTATAAAACAGATCATGGAAGGACAGCCATAAACATTTTACTGAAGAAACTGAGGTGCCTATAGGGAAAGTGACTGACTATAGAGTCCCAAAGCTCCCAAGCATCAGAGCTGAGCTCATAAACTCAAGGGCAGGGACATTTTCTGTTGCATCTACACCCACAGGGACAAGGGGCATTCATTCCAAAGAACTAGCTGAGAGATTGAAAAGCCAACTTTACAGGTTGTATGAGGGAATAATTACAAAAAAGAGTCAACTGTGTGAACAAAGGACTTTCTCAAGTACTCAGTTTAATCATGTGATTAAGAGCCTGAAAGCAAATTTCACTGACAGTTGACGAAGAGCCTAAGAAATGGCACCGGTTAGCTCAATGCTGTCCAGGACAGCATCTGGCTGACAGTGACACCAGTGGCTAGAGGTGGGGGTGGCAGAAGGGCCTAATTTTAACTCTTTAACCACCCTCCATAAATTGAATGATTACCATCTAGGAATTTATTTAAGTATTTCCTGGGCTGCTTCTTTGGTTAGAACAAAAATATGGATCTATTCATTCAAATGGTTACTTTTTCTTCAAGCATTCAGGAATGGCTGCTCCCTGAGGTTCCAGAATCCAGAGCTCTGGAGCATTCAGCCTTGAAGCACCCCTGATCGGTTCCCCAAAATTCTCGTCTCACTTCACAGTTTGTGTCTCTTTATTTGACAAAGCTCCCTTCTAGCTGTGTCATGGCACCCCAAGGATGCTACACCATTTTTGTGTGCCTTCTCTGAACCTTACCCAGTTAGCACATCCTGGTCATTATTTCTTTCTTGAGGTTCAGTGGCCAGAAATGGGCACAGGTGCATACTGCAGTCAGGGTTCACAAACAACAATACTACCCCAACTTTTAACTGAATCAGGATATTAATACATAAAGATGTAGCTTAAGATATTACCAGAGCAATTAACCTTTAATGCCTATCTTCAATCTGCTGTTCCCATCTAAAAGCTGCCTTAGGGTCCCCCAACAACTTGGACACAAAAAAATTTCTGATTTGCCATAGACAAGAAATGCGTAATGTTCCATATAAAAACAAAATACTTATTTAAATGCAGCCCAGAAATGGGAATGTGCATTCATGCTACCTAACTTTAGTACAGGAAAGATATTAATAGAGATGCCCATGTTCCAACTGCAATCTACAGAGTCTCCAAGTCTCTTTTGTAGGGGTGAAAAGAAACCTTGCTGGCAGTAACTCCAAAGACAGGCTATCAAAACCTAATGGCGTTTCCTAAATTAATGTACTAACCTTGACTTCAGTCACATCACCTGCTTTCTGGCTCAGACAACTCTGTATCTACCCTCTGAACAACAGCTCCTGAAGACTGTGCCACCCCCCTGATCAAGCTCAGAGGAGGCACCTCTGACAGCATGAGCCTCAACTCAGCAAGACAAGCAGCATCAAGAGGGTAAGCCAAATCCAGTACCAACTCTTCACAGGCAGAAGTGCCCACATCGAGCAAGCTGAAGCTGAAGCTTCTTTCAATAATTTCTATAATCAGGACTTAGTTAATTTCCTGACTTTTAGAATGAATCAAAGTTCAATAAAACAATGAGCCAAGTCATTATATATATCTCATGGTAATAATGTATAAACTGAACAGGCCGGATCATCTTCCTCCAGTCAGAGCTGACCAGTGGACAAAAGGAGTCCAAGGAGCCTGCCAGAGAGCTCCTGCCCTCAGGGAGCTTCCTGTCTCATCAGGGAGAGGTGATCATACTAGTTACAACAGAATTCTTTGAGGTTTGCCAAGTTTCCTAGGGGAGAGTGACTAGACCTGTGATTTCACTCAAGAGTGAGGACACTCCTACCAATGCCTCTTGGTGGCTGAGCCAAAGAGCTTCAAGAAGGGATTTGTCCAGGGTCACACAGCCAGGGTGTGTGTAGGGGGTCAGAGGCAAGATTGGCCCCCAGGGGGTCTGGCTTCTAAACCAACTCTGTCCACTGCACCATGCTGTCTCTCCACCGGTAATATAGTCTTACAAAAGACCCAGGAGTGGAGATCAGGGTGGACTGGAAAAGTCAGAAAAAGCAGAAAGAAAATGGAATTTGCATCTTTAAGGGCCTTGAATTTGGCTTTTTGTTTATCCAGGAGACAGCACAGATCAAAGCTGTTTAGACTAATCTTGGAGATGAGCTGGGATTAAGCCAGCAGTTCAGGGATAAGATAACTGGGCCGGAACCAAGCAGGAGCTACAGAAATGCCAAAGGGAGCCCTCCTAGCGTTCGTCCGAAATCAAGGCCGCCCTATTGTACCCGCCCGTGCCCCCCAGCACAGGGCCCGTCCCGTTCTGCGGGCTCCCGGCCCCGCTGCCAGCCCACTTCTCTCCGGGGAAGCTCCCGCGGGCCCCTGGGCCAGATGGACCTGCGCCCAGCCTCCAGACACAGGGCCCTTCATTCTGCTGCCCCGGAGCCCGTGTGCAGGGGGAAGGGCAGCAGGGCTGGGGAGGCGGAGGATTTCCTGGGGGACACGGCGGGGGGGAGGGCCCCTCGGGCTTCCTGCTTCTCAATCAGCCAGGGAGGGGCCCCGGGATGGGGGGGGGGATCCAGGGTAAAGTTCAATAGGAGGGCTAACCTAAACCAGGAGGGAAGGAGATCCACGTGGGCAAGGGTTACAGTGGGATAATCTCCTGGGCTCGCCCGGGAGGAGCCGCTCCAGGCAGGGGAGGCTCCGACAGCGGGGTCCACCCGGAACCGGGGTCCAGGGCAGAGATTAGCTGCTGGGATCCGTCTAAGGCCGAGGGGGGTGGTCGGGGACCCCCCGAGCGGGCTAATCAGTAATCAAGGGGGCCCACCTGGGGCCCGTCGGGGGCTGGGGGGCTAATCAGTGGTACCCGCCTAGGACTGGTGGGCGCAGCTAATCAAGATGGGTTGCTAATCACGGGGACCCCCCCTGGGACGATGGGATGTTTACTCGATGGGGGAGGGGAGTTAATCAGTGGGAAGCACCCGGGACTGGGGGGGGGGTGTTAAACAACGGGGGTAATCAGGGGACCCGCCTAGGGCTGAGGGATGGTTACCCAATAAGGGGCGCTAATTAACGAGACCCGCCTAGGGCTAGAGGACGGTTACCGACACAGTAACCAAGGGGACCCCTGGGGTAGGGGGGTTAATCAAAGCCCGAGCCGGCGGCTCCGCCCCGCCCCCCAGCCGCACCCCCACCCTCGGGGCCGCTTTCCCCGAGCCGGCCGAGAGCTGCGGCTCCCCGCTGCGCGCCGTCTCCCCTCCCCCACCCCGGCGGTCCGGGCCCCGAGCCTCGGGCCTCGCTGGCCTCCCGGGCCCTGCTAGGCTCACGCCGCCGGGGGCCCCGGTCCCGGGTTCTCCGACTCCCCGGGTCCTCCGGCCCGGCTCACCCAGAAGATGAGGTTGAGGAAGACCAGCACGGTCTTGGAGGAGGTGATGCCGCACTGGCCCATGGCGGCGGCGGTGGCGGCGGCGGCGGCGTCGGTCCCGGGCGCTGCGCTCCGCTGCGAGCAAGGGCAATGGCGACCGCCCAGCCTCGGCCTCGTCCGCCTCCCTCCGCCCCCGCCCCGCCCCGGCCGCCGCCGCTCCCTGGCAACAGGGCCCGCCCACTGCACGTGCCTTGTGACGTCACACCGCCTTATAGGTGCCGCGCTCAGAGGAAAGAACCTCCCAAGGGCTGGGTCGAGGTCCTCGAGTGCGGAACAAGAGGGACGGGGGTACAGGTTGCGCAGGCCCTCGCCCGGGGGAAGCCCCACTGGGGGTGCGCCATGGAGCTACGCCTTCAGGTTCTGCTCCCCGAGTTCCTGGCCTCTCTGTACTCAGTGACCTCTGTGACCTTGGGCTGGCCAGGTGCCCTTGTCCCTCCATCCCTCTACTAGGAGCGTTTCTGAAGCGCCCACCACGTGCAGGTGCACGTGCAAGGGCGGGGCCCGTGTTAGGGGGGGGAGGGGAAAGGTGTGAACCAAAGACCCAGCCCAGGGCCACTGGTTTCCCATCCATGGACTCAGAAACATGGCGCCCAGGGCTGACGTGCCATTGCGCCTTCCAACAGCGGGCATCAAGCGATTGTCCATGGGTGGGTGCTTTTGTTCCGGGGGCTGGGCCTCAAAGATCCCTGCCCTCAGGGCGCTTACACTCAACTGGGCAGCTCACGGGCACACGCGTGTGGAGCCAGGGGGCCACCTGCGGCTCTCTTGCGCGCCTGCGTGTATCCGTATACAATATGCGCATGCGCACATATCGTCCAAGAAGGTCTTTTGGGGAGGGAGTCAGCCATCATTGGGATGAAGGGAAAAGGCGCAGTGTTTGCAGGAGGCAGTGCTTGTTCTGAGTTTTAAGTTAGGCTGGGTCCTAAGCAAGGGACCTCAGGGATGCAAAAGCAAGAAGACAGGAGCTGCAGCGGCCAAGGAGACCGGGTTGTTAGAGTGCTTGGGGGAAGAAGTGGGCATGAGGAAGGAGCCCGTGGGGTCTGTGGGAAGGGGAGCCGTCCCTTACAGTGGTGACCTTTCATTTTGGGGAGTTTAAGAGCAGATATAGATCAGAGATCCACAGCTGGGGGGGAGGGGGAAGTCGGCTCCAACCCAAGCATGCCCAGTGGTCTCCAGCGTTGTCACCGAAATCCTGGAGGAGCAGCGAAGCTGTGCCATGATACAGAGTGGCATAGATCCTAGGTTTTGCCCCCTCTTACTGTTATGAATTATGTGGCTCGGTGCAAATCTAATGGCACAGGGGTCGTCTCTAGCAATGCCAAGTGCTTTCAATGTTTGAGAATCAATAGTGCTTCCCAAAAGGACACGGTTTAAAAGTAGTAGTGTAAGAAAGGAGACTTGTATGGGGCCTTAGGCTGAATGGGGGGTGGGGAAGAGGAAGACTGTTACCATCAGCCCCCCAATCAATCTCCTTTATAAGAAGATTCCAAATATGGTGATATGATTTAGGCATTTGGGATGCTGATGTGACTGGGGCAGCTACCGTGTTTCCCTGATAATAAGACCTAACCCGAAAATAAGCCCTCCCCTTACTGTGTAAGATTCCTCTAAAATAAGCCCTCCCCCGAAAATAAGCCCTATTGAGATTGCTACTGTAGTGAAGGTGATCCCCTGTGCTACACGCTACATTAGGGTACCCTCTGTACGCACCCCCCCCCCAAACACAAGCCCTGAGCTGCATCCAATCAGAGCTGCAGCAGTTCTTCCCCAGTGATTTGCTTATTGAATAAAGGTACATTTTTTTGTTCACATTTACCTGTTTATTAAAATCGCTTTCAATGTTCATTAAAATAAGCCCTCCCCTGAAAATAAGCCCTCTGCTGTTTTTCTGTCCAAAAAATTTAATAAGACAGTGTCTTATTATCGGGGAAACACGGTAGGTGTTTCCTGGCCTGGAGACAGGAAGACCTAAGTTCAAATGTGGCTTCAGAAATTTACTGTGTGAACCTGGACAAGTCACTTCACCTTGTCTGCCTTGGTTTCCTCATCTGTAAAATGAGCCAGAGAAGGAAATGGCAAACCACTCCAATATCTTTCCTGAGAAACGACCTCAAAGAGTCAGACATGACTGAACAACAGAACAACAAAATGATTTTGAGAGACTTATAGGTACATGAGGAGAAGGTGGGATTTGCTGGAGAGGGAGAATTATATGGATTGTCTTTGTGCTACAGTGAGTCCTTGATGCATTTTCTGCATTTGGGGGGAAAGGGTGACTTAAAGACTGTCTCATGTACCCCACAAGTCTACTTAGGTGAATACAAGGGAGCTGGGATCTTCATATGCACAGATACAAGCTATGGTCTGAGATTTCCCAGAGGGAGCTCTGTGGAGGGGTGAAGGTTGGGGGGGAGGGCACAAAATAAGCAAAAAAGATGCTTTTTAGAGGCTGCCAAGATGGAACCAGACTATAGAAACCCAAAGATTGGCGTTCTAGGCTTCACATGAGGGAATAAAGTTCACACAGATGAATGAATGAATTTGTCTTTTTTCCTCATCCACCCACTTTCCCAACAGGGATAAAGAGCTTGGGGGGTGGGGAGAATCTCTGTCCTCTTCCACTTTGCCCTGCATCTATTTTGTCTGGCCCCAGGATGCCACAAACAGATCTTTGTCTCAGACCTGCTGGAGCTGGACAGGCCAGACAAGGAAGGTCTGATAGCAGTCAAAGAGCTGTTTGTTGAATGAACCTGTAAATAGTAGTTAATAGCTCATGCTAAATTAACAAAATCAAAGGGCAAACGGCCACTTTGCCTAACCATTTTCCCCAGATATTTAGAGCTGAAAAGAATCTAAGAGGCTGTCTAGTCCAATTCCTCTTTTCACAGAAAAGGTAACTAGGCCCGGAGAGGTCAAATGAATTAGCAGAGATCACAGAGGTGAATTTGAACTCAGGTTCAGTGATACCAAATTCAGCACACCAAGTTCCTCAGTCTGTCCCTTAAACCACCTCTGAAGTTTTATTCTCCCTATAGCTAATTTTTAAAATGTCCACATTTAGGCTTCTATCTTTAAGGCTGATGGTGCAGTTGGATTGAGTGTCAGATTCTGAGTCAGGAAGACCTCAGTTCAAATGTGGCCTCAGCTGTGTGACCCTGGGGAGGTCACTTAACACGTTTGTCTCAGTTTCCTCATCTGTAACATGGGGATAATAATACTACCTCCCCTCCTGGAAGATCAGATGAGATAATATTTATAAAGCCTTTGCTATTTAAATTGTAGCTATTATTGTTAATAATGTAAACCAAAAACAAAACACTTTTTCAGGTCAATTCCTTGTTGAGAATCAGAGCCTACTGTGGCTCTCCTTCAGGAGAAGCAGGACATTGGCCTCAGGTGTCCAGGAACGCTTCTTCTTTCTCTGGGAGTCATTGGCAGGTTCTGTTCTCCATCCTCCACAAGGTCCTGTTGCCGCTGTGCCCCTCTCCTACTGTTCCCCACTGTACTGTGGGGTGATATTATTAGACTGTCAGCTCCTTGAGGGCTGGCACTGGCTTTTGCCTCTTTTTGTATCTACAGCACTTAGCACAATGTCTGGTATGTAGTAGGTGATTAACAAATGTTGATTGATTGAAATTGATGAGATAGAGATCACTGACAACTAGAAGGATCAGGAAAGGCTTCTTGTGGGAGGTGGTATGTGAGCCTAGAAGGAATTTAAAGATTCTAAAGAGTCAGAGGGGAGTAAGGAGTGCATTCTAGGCAGGTATTGATCAGGATATTTTGGGCAGTTAGGCAAAACTGGAGTCAGGAAGACCTGAGTTCAAATCCAGTCTCAGACACTTCCTACCATGTGACTCTGGGCAAGTCACTGTTTGCCTCGGTTTCCTCACCTGGAGAAAGAAATGACAAATTACTCCAGTATCTTTGCCAAGAAAACTCCAAGTGGGGTCACAGAGTCAGATTCAACTGAAAAACAGTGATTGGTTTTTACCAATTTTTTCTTATTCTTTTTCTTAAAAAACAAACAAACCACACTGTTATAAAGAATAGCACTCTGGAAGCGGTGGGGTGGGGGTATAGGGTTAGGTAATTTTAAAATAAAAGATATCAGTAAAATCTTTTCTTTAAGATGAAGGCAAGAGATGGAATGCCAGAGTTGGAGAACAACAAACAGCTAAATTTGGCTTCAGTATAGAGAAATCATGAAATGTCTAGAAAGAGGACTGGACCTAGCTTGTGAAGGTCTTTAAATTCCAGACTGAGAAGTGTATAGTTTATCCTGGAGACAATAGAGAACCAGTCCCTCCAGATTCTTGACAAAGTCATGTGTGCTTCATTAAGATTCTTTTGCCACTTGTGTGTTAGGAGCCTGTGGAGAAGCCCACGAGAAAGAGGATGAACTCAGGGCCATGTGGATGCCATATGATTGGGGAGATGTGGAAGCAGAATTCACTAGAATCTGTCAACTCAGTAGATGTGGTTTGTGAGACATGGTATCCTTAACAGAAACAGGAAGTTTGGAGAAGGGTGAGTCTGGCTGGGGAAATGGGGAGAGAATGAACTTCAACTTGCATGTCCTGAGTTTGAGATGCCTGTGGAACAGTAGGTTGGTGATGTCTGCTCCACAAGCTCAGGAGAGAGATGAGAGGTAGATATATTATAATGGAGAATGTATGTCCTTGAGACTGTAGGGTCTGTCTTACTTTTGTCTCTCCATCCGTCTCTGTGTCTGTTTCTGGCTCTCCGTCTCTCTCTATCTCCCCCCCCCCCCATCTGTCTTTGTCTTTCGTTGTCTCTCTCTCTCCCCCCACCACTTCTGTCTCCCCTTTCTTTGTTTCAGTCTCTCTCACAACAATACTCCTTTTATTTTAACAACATTTGCAGTTCAACCTTCTAGTCTTTCTGGACACTGAAATATCCTAAGTGAGTGACCCCAGAAAACAGAGCTAGGAGCCTGGGGCTTGAGGAGTGGGGAGAAGGTGAACCTGGGGAAGCTGGGTTGCCTGCTTTATCAGCATGAAGTTCCCAACAATGAGAGCTGCACCTAAATAGAAAGGCCTGCCTCCAGTAGGTACTAAGTTCCTCTTCATAAGGATCATTATCCAGAGCCTGGATGACTGTCTGAGAGCCTTTGTTCTCAGAAAGTGGCCTAAGGGGGGCGGCTAGGTGGTGCAGTGAGTAGAGCACCAGCCCTGGAGTCTGGAGGACCTGAGTTCAAATACTGCCTCAGACACTTAACACGCAAAAAAACTAGCCATGTGACCTTGGGCAAGTCACTTAACCCCAATTGCCCTCCAAAAAGCAAAAAAAAAAAGTGACTTAAAGACCCCTAGGGGCTCCCCAGACACTTTGGGGGGTTTTGCGCGATCAAAACTATTTTCATAATAATAATAAGATGGTTTAATTTCTAAGATGGTAAACATTGATAAATGTAACACATAAACAAATGCTGGAGGGGGACCCTCAATAATTTTAAGAGTGTAAAGGGATGGGGCAGCCAGGTAGCACAGTGAGAGCACCAGCTCCAGTGTCAGGATGACCTGGGGATCAAATCCCAGGCTCAGACACTTGGCACCCACCCAGAAACACCTGGCCATGTAACCTTGAGCAAGTTGCTTAATCCTGATTGCTTAAAAAAAAAAATTTAAAAAAAGTGTAAAGGGGTCCTGAAACTAAAAATCTTAAGAACCCCTTAGGGGACTTATAGGAATGATGTATAAAGGACTCATTCCCAGTTGGGTCCTGGCTAAACAAGGTGATCCCTGAAGTCACCTGTAGCTCTGGAACTCTCTGGTTTTCCATGAAAACCTCTTTCTAACTCCAGATACTCAGGTGTAGGATAGGAGGTTGGGGCAGAAATTTGTTGGAGTGAAACCGTAATGTTCTTAAGATGTATCTGCCGGAGAGTCCTATGAGAACAGAGGCCTTCTTTATCTCCCGTCCAAGTTAGAGCTGACCTGCCCTCTGGGTCCCAAAGCTGAAGCCGGAGATGGCCACAGGGAAACACAAAATGTAGGAGCTCTGGTGGGTAAGACTGGGGCTGGCCTGAAGGCTACAACATAGGTGCTTCTTCTGAAAGTTTGAATGTGAAAGAAATTGAGCTAATATCATGAGGGAGATGAGGTGGTCTAATACCTGGTGAGATCTGGGGATGTGAGTTGGTAGCTGTAAATTAGCCTGTGGTTTTGGGAGAGATGGAAGATTTTGGGGAGGGATGGGAGGTGTTGGGAGGGGAAAGCTCCTGGAGAAAAGGGGGTGAAATAGGATCCAGGGTATGAGAGGGTTAGGCTTGGTCACCCCCTATCCAGGATGAGAGCTAAAAAAAAAAAAGAAGATGGAAGATGAAATCAATTGTAGTGGGGAGTAGGGAAGGAGAGGAAGGGTCTTTATTAGTAAGGTAAGTGAGGCTAGCTTGGGAGGGGCCACGATGAAGTAGAGAGTATGGAATGAAGACCAGGCCAGGTGGAAGCCTCACAGCAGTGAAGTCCATTTATTCATCTGAGGATCAGGGTTTATATACCTTTTACAGAATAAGGTGGTTCCTTTATCACACTGGATGGATTGTACACTTCCCTTGTACTTAGTTCCCTTTGCGTCACTACTATCAGGGTGAGTAAGAATTCAGGGCCCTCTGTTCCCTACGCATCATGGAGAGTGGTGAGTCAGCATCCAGTTGGCCTGGGAGCAGCTGCAAGAAGCTGGCCACTTTTACCTGCTTAACTGGAGTTAGCCCTCAACAGGTAAGAGGCAAGGTCTTCTGAGAGAAGTGGGAAGGGGCCACCGAAGAGGTTTGAGTTCAATACTCAATGGGCTCAACTGTCATGCTTCATTAGAGACTGGTGGCCAAGTGGGTAGAACACATTGAGCTTGGAGTCAGGAAGACCTGGGTTCAAATCCAACTTTAGACACTGAACTAGCTGTGTGACTCTGGGCAAGTCACTGTAAAAAAATGTCATATGAGAAATAGCTGAGATAATATCTTAGACACTGTGCTTGGTGCTTAATAAATTCTTAGGTCTTTTCCCCAAGAATAAAAGATTGCTATGTTGCTGTGTAGTAATATCCAGTTGAGATTAGATAACACTTTCCATTTGTGGTGCTGGAGTAGACTTTTGAGAGTCCCTCTGACAGCAAAGAGAATAAAATAAGTCAATACTTAAAGAAATTAGCTCTGACTATTCATTGGAAGGACAAATGCTGAAGCTGAAGCTGAAATACTTTGGCCACATAATGAGAAGACAGGACTCATTGGAAAAGACCTTGATGTTGGGAAAGATTGAAGGCAGAAAGAGAAGGGGAAGGCAGAGGATGAGATGGATAGATAGTGTCATGGAAGCAACGGACATGAGCTTGTTCAGACAGAGGAGGATAGAAAGGCCGGGTGTATTATGGTCTGTGAGGTCACAAAGAGTCAGAGGGTACATCAGTATATATAGTGGAGTCCTTGAGTATGAGAACAGGAAGACTGAGTTGGGTGCTCAGCTCTTTGGGAAAGGAGGAAGAATGGCTGAGCGTCTGGTAGACAACAGCAGTCAGGGCTGGAGTGAACCTCAGGAGAGTTTGCTGAGTGAGGGCGACAGAGAGGAGGGTCTAGAAAGGGCCAAATGGAGGAACAAGGAGATCTCCTGCTGGCCCAGTGTGTCAGGGGGCAGGAGAGAAGATGCACCTGGTACTGGAGAGGGCAGTCAGGTTTTCAGTGCCTTCTGGGGGGAGCCAGGCTTCTGTGAGGAGGTGGAAGGAATGGGAGATGAAACAGTCTAACACAGAGGATCCTTTGTTAATGGTGGAACCAGAGGCCCCTGAAAAAGTAACTGCCCCAGGTAAAAGGGACCCTACTTCCTCACATTTCTGATGGAACTTTGTCTGAGTCTCTCTTTTGTAACCTATCTCACCGTCCCCTTTATGATAGTTATTTGTTCATTTTTCCTTTAAATTGTTAGCTTCTTAAGAGTAAGGTCTGGGCCATATCTATTTTTAGAGCCCCAGTGCTGAGCAAGGGGGTCCCCTATATTAGGTTCTTAATGTGAGTTAGCACAATGCATTTATTGAACTGAGATGAAATGAATGAACAAGCAGCCTTTATGTTTGTTTGTTTCAGGGGGGAAGGCAAGGCAATTGGGCTAAAGTGACTTGTCCAAGGTCACACAGCTAGTTAAGAGTCAAGGGTCTGAGGCTGGATTTGAACTCAGATCCTCCTGGCTTCAGGGTTTGTTTGAAAACTAATTGTGGTTTTAGCCTTATCTGGGGATATTTCACCCCCTTCTGGGCCTTAGTAGCCCGACATTCTGGGTTCCATGTCCTAAGGATCCTTTCAGCTCTGAACTTGCAGCTTCCTAAAAGCCTGGAACATCTCATGTTCTAACATCCTTTCTCTCTCTGACGTTTTGTGTTTCTCTGTTCTAAAGTTCTTTTTAGCTCCAACAGAAATGAGACAGCACATGTACAATGCTTTGGAAGCCTTGAGGCACCATAGAAATGCCAGCTATTAGCACTGGGCTGATTGTCTAGGGTTCTTCCAGCTCTGGCACTGGATGCTCTTTCCAGATCTGTCACTCTATGCTCCGAGGGCCCTTCCAGCCCTGCCATTTGGAGAATTCTGTAAGAGGCCTTCCTTGTGAGTAAATAAAGCTGCATCACATCAGAGTTCCTTCTCATTTTCCATGGGTAATGGGATCCTGCCTCTGGGAGGTATTTTGGGAAAACCACTTCAGCCAGAGAGCAGTTTGTTACAGACTGAAGGTCACACTCATCTGCTCATCACTGCATTTGTCCTTCCCTGGAGTGAGTGAAGCTGGCTTCCTCATTATAAAAATCATGTATCATCTTCTTGGGCATTCAAGGCCCGCTACATTACATGGGACCCTTACGGGTAGGAGCGCTGCCCTAGGAGCTGCCCACTTGCCCCTCCTGTGGAGGAGGTGGAAGACGTGGGTAGTGGTCGGAAGAGTCTATGCAACAGCTCTGTTCATATCATCTGATCCCTTCAGTCCCCTGCAAGGCAGAGAGATGTCTCTGGGCCTGGGAGCTTTATTTTAAAAGGCCAGAAAGAGAATGGAAAATTGCTAAATATCTACTGAACATCTAAGGTGCATCTGGCTGTGTGCCATGTACAAGAGGAGACAATGTCTTCTCTGCACCTTTCTGTCAATATTTGAGCAGGAGTGATTGACCATGTTACTTTTGTGTTCAAACACCTCCAGTGAATCCCTGTTTCCTCTACCATATCAAATAAAACCCAACTTGCTGTTTATAGCCCTTGATAGTCTGGGCCCCACCTACCTTTCTGGCCTTTTTTTCCCCTCCACATTTCCCCCCTTCATGCTTTGTGTTTTAGCCAGACTGGGCCACTCTATTCCTGCTCTGACTTTTCATCTGCCACATCTCCCACATCCCATGCCTTTGTATAGACTGTATCTTCTGTTTCACCTTCAGCCTCCTTCAGGAGCTAAGGCTCTGCCATCTACCCAAAAGCTGTTAATGCTCATTCCCTTCTCAGATTATCTGTATTTACTTATCTGTGTGTATGTTAGTTTTCTTTTCAGTAGGATGGAGTTTCCTCAGGGACAGGGACTGTTGTCATTGACTTATATCTCCCACTCTGGTCACAGTAAGTGCCTAATTGAAATTTGTTGGGTTGAATTGAATTGTGTGACTCTACAGATGGGATCTTGACATATTTTTTACCATAACATCATTTACAAAAACGTGCTTGTTCATCAATGATTCAATCCAGCTAATTCAATAAGCATTTGTTAAGAGCCTACTATGTACAAGGCACTGTGCTGGTCATCATGGATACAAAGATGAAAATTAATCGTTTCCTACTCTCATGTGACATGGGAGAATGAGACACATATGGATAAGGACAGACATGCACAGCAATGCCAAGTCATTGAAAGAGGGAGAGAGAGTGCTAGTAAGGAGGGAGATGAGGAAAGGCCTTAGAGGAAGGAGGTGGCATTTGCATTGTGCTTTGAGAGAAGCAGGGATTCCCTAAGGACACTGAGATGTGTGCCCATGACCCTCATAAAGACTGTTGAGGATTAAGAGAAGGAAACTGGGAGCTGGATTGCATCTGGGAAATGTGTGGTGCACTCAATGACCCCAAACTTCTCCTTGAAACTAAAAGACATCTTTCTAACAAGAATGTTCTTCCAGTGATGCTAGATGGCTGTGAATCCTAGGAAACCATAGTCTTGGAAGAACCCAGATTGGGGGTCACTCAAAGGACAATGGAGGGACAGGGATGAGAGGAAATAGCCTAGAATGTTAGAACAGGGCTGGGGGTGGGGGGAGAGGAGGGCATGGCAGGGGGATACAAAGAAGCGGTAGACAAATTTCCTTTTAGTTTATAATTTTGTCAAGAAAAGACTTTGGGCTTGGGGGGTGATGCCTGAATTCTAAGAGGCAGTGTGACATGGACTTAATGAGGGGTTGCTTGTGATTGATTGACTAATCAATTGAATGGAGAGTATGCTGGATTTAAATCCCAAGGGCTTGGGTTTGAATTCCTGCCCTGCCACATATAAGCTTTGGGATATGAGGCCAGTCACTTATTCTCTCTAGTCCCTGGGCTACTCAACAGTAGAAGAAGGTTGCGTTAGGGCTCTAAGGTTCCTTCCCACTCTCAGTCCATTTCTTCCCCTTACCCTGGGCAAGCGCGACCTCTGGTGTGGGGGCTGCTCCTCCAGCCTTGGCATCTACTTGCCACCCACCTCTCACCTGTGGCTCCACGAAACTGTAGCAAGCCCAGCAGCTACACCATCTCAGCAGATGGGCTAAACCAGGGTGAGGGTAATTAACAGGCCTCAAACCTGTTGGTGAGTTAGGGGGGTGTCTATGCCCAATATGTGAAGACTTTCGCAGTGGTTGAGAACAATTTGTTCCAAAGGTCATGAAGGTGGCTGAAGCAGGCTCTGTGGAGAGCTCAGAGCTGGGTCAGATACTGAAGACACCAAGGGCATCCACTGCATCCTGGGCCATCCCCAGCCATTCTGACTCTTGTCCTGCCACTGGGCTTCAATGTCTCTGGAAGAGAGAGTGAGGCTGAGACTTTGTGCAGCTCTGCCTCACTTACATCCAATTCATCAACAAGTCAAGACATCTCCCTGTGATGCCATTGATCCTCTTTGAAAACCAAGGACTAATGACCACAATAACACCGACACTATCTGTATTTTTGTCCTTCTTTTGCAAGTGAAGAAAATGAGGCTTCCCACGGGAGAAGCGCTGGACTTGGGATCAAAGCATCCTGCTATGACAACCTTTCAGAGCTGGAAGTTTACAGAAGTAATGCCCGTCTCACTCTTACTGTCCCCCCAGTGGGGGAACACAAAATGAATGCAAATGGAAGTAAAGAATCTTGGAAGCAAGGCGATGCCAGATATTAGGTCACTGCACTTAGAGAGAGCCTCTGTCAGCCTCTGCCAGGTCAAGGATGGAAGTCTTCAAGGTCAGGAATTTCACTTTCAGGTCCAGCCTTGAGTTTGGACATTTTAGGCAATTCTGTGGCCCCTCAAATAGCTTCTTCACAACTTCCCGGCCTGGGCAGGAGTTTAAAGAAGACCACAGCAGAGCGGAGCTGGAGGAAGCAATTGGATAGAATGTCCAACATTGTCTAGTGGGGGCAGCAGTGAGCTGAAAAACCACAGACTGTGCTGAGTATGGGGTAGGGTTAGAGCAGGCAGCAGGCAATCTAATCATGGTGGGAAGAGAACTTGATTTAGAGTGAGAGGCCTGGGGGTCAAATCCTGGTTTTACCACTTATGTACCTTAGACAAAGTGGCTTTACTTCTCTGTAAAATGGGTGTAACAATAGCATTTACTTATTTGGGGCAGGTGGGTGGGACAGTAGGTAGAACAATGAGTTTAAATCCAATCTCACATGTGACTCTAGTCAAATCACTTAGCCTCGTTGGTCTCAGTTTCCTCCTCTGTAAAATGGAGATGAATTAATAGCACCTATTTCCCAGGGTTGTTGTGAGGATCAAATGAAATGTACAGTGCCTGGTACATAGTAGGTGCTTAATAAATGCTAATTTCCTTCATTCCTTTCCCCCTTTGCTCCTTCTTTCCTTTTCCCCCCTTCCTCCCTCCCTTCCTTCCTTCCTTCTTTCCTTCCTTCCTTCCTTCCTTCCAAAAATTAAAATTTAAAAATTTTAATTTTTTAAAAAAGAGTTTATTTTAGACCAAAAGTTTTAGTCCAGTCACAATTGCCTGAGTTCCCAGTTAGGAAAATTCCTAACATCTAAGCAGCAGCTGGGTTTTCTGCCTGACTTATATTTATATTTATCACTAGTTAACCCATAACCTCTTTGTGGTTGAGACAATATTCAGTTTACCAGAAACATTTGGGAACAGAGGACATTATGGTGTCCTCTGGGATTGGAATTGGGAGGAGAAGTTGGGGAAAGAACTGAATTTTTGGAGGAGGGGCTTCCCATAGCTGGGTCTTCTGCTTTGAGGTGCTGGTAGAATGGATGACTGTGATGGATGTGCTTTCCTTGCCATAGCTCATTTCTCCCTTTGCTCCTCCTGAAAGGTGTGCTGACAGCCATCTGTACTTCCTTCACCCTCTCAAACCTGGATCTTCAGACTCTGTCATTCTGGATCTAAGATAGTTTTTTCCTTTTAGACAAATTACTTAGGGCATAAACCAGTCTCTCTTAAAATGACTTTGATTTGAGGGGTGGTGTACAGGTCCTACTCACAGTGGGTTCTGATTGTTTGATTCAACCAAAAATTGTCTTTATCTATCAAAGGTTTACTTTAAGTCAGTAGAATGGAATACCACCCACATCCATGTAAGGAAAACCTCAATGACAGAAGATAGGGATCAATGGAAAAGTGGGAATGTGGGGAATATCAGGAAATAACTGATATAAAAATAAAAAAGGCACCAGTAAAACTAAAAAATAAGCCAATAAAAATATGTGGGGCTCACCTTCAGACACCTTTCCCAACTCCCCTAAAATTATTTATTATATATTGTTTATTATTATTTTTACTACTAGTATTATTATATTATTTCATTCTTTTTGGCAGGAGTTCAGATAGAAATAGTCCTGGGAAAAGTTGTCACCTTACTATTACTCCTTTATATTTAATATTAAATGGATTATTGAATATTATTATTATTTTATTATGAAGAGTATAGCTATTTTAAGGAGCAAATAAGCAATAGCATCAACCATACTATGAGATAGCTAGTGCAATGGCTTCAATGTTGTATCTGGATTCTGGAAGACCTGAGTTCAAATTTTTCCCCACACTAGCTGTGTGACCCTAGAAAAGTCATTTAACCTTTGCCAGCCTCAGTTTCCTTAACTGTAAAATAGGGATTATAATAGAACCAACCTTCCAGGATTGTCCTGATATATACAGATCCCTCCCCTGACCCCCTGTTTTAGATTCCATATTTTTTCCTATTATTTTTCCATCCACTACAAACTACTCATCTCACAGATGCAGAATTTTTAGGTAAGGCCAGTTGAGCCACTCAATCAAGGTCACTAAGCCAGGCAGTGTCAGAGTCAAGATTCTAGTCTAAGTCTACTGACTTTAAGACCAACATTCTCAGGATAATCTGTTTATAGCTGCAAGGAACCTGAGGAGGCATATTTTCTAGCCCTCTCCTTTTACAGATAGGGAACTGAGCTTAGCCCAAAGAATGACTGAGATTTGAACCCAGGATCTAGAACCCCAGATCTAGAGTTCTTTCTCAGATGCCACCCTTCCTGCTCCCAGAGGTAAGGGTCTATAAGAAGTCAGGTGGGCTGGTGGGGCAGTGTGAATGGAAATGTGGAGAAAGCTGCTGTCTGGCCCACGGTAAGGAAGGTCCTTGTGCCACTGGGGAGTAACATAACCACATAGTGGGAGCGACAAATGCTTTAGGAGAGATGAGGAAGTAAGCCTGCACATTCTCCAAGCACCTGACAGAAAACATCATTAAGGGGCCTGTCTGACTTTCTGACAAATCACCTCACCCCAGGCTGAGCTCTCAGTCAGTGGGCACGCAGGTGTGTGAGAAGGGTGGGCCCCAGCAAAGGCACTTTGGCTTTAATTGTGGTAATTAATCTGGTATGAACAGCTGGTTCTGTCTGCCAGGACCAGAGTCCATGTAGCAGGAGACAGAGCAGCGGGGATCACAGCCTTGATGGCTTGGTCTTCAGAAGAGCAGCCTCCTTGATGCTGGTCAAAGGTACACACCTTCCAGAGTCAGGTGTCCTTTCATCCTTTGGAAGGATTACAGAGGGGGCCATGGACCCTCAGATGTCCTAGCTGGAACTGCAGAGTGTCAGAGCTACAAGGGATCTCAGAGGTCAGTTAGGTCTGCCCCTCCCTGAGCAGGAAATCTCCTTACAGCATCCCCCCAAAGAAGCCATCCAGCCTTCTTGAATGCTTCCAGCGATAGGGGATTCATTGCCTTTCAAGGTCTCCCACTCAACTTTGAAATAGCTCTAATTATTAGAAAGATTTTCCTCATAATGAGTTGAAATCTACCTCCCTGCAGCTGCCAAAATTTCCCCGGTATCACTTCCCTTACCCCTTCTAAACAGTGATCCCCTATAAAAAAGAATCTTTTTTTTGGTAGGGGAGGCAATTGGGATGAAGCAATTTGCCCGGGGTCTAACAGCTAATAAGTATCTGAAGCCAGGTTTGAACTCAGATCCTCCTGTGCAAGCAAACAAGAATCTTTTTTTAAAGAAAAAGAGGAGGAGGAAAAAAATTGGCAAAAACCAATCAATACATTGGAAGAAATCTGACAATCTATGTAAGGTTCCATACCCCTGGACCTCTCCCTATCTCTTCAAAGGAGTGAAGGGAATTGTCTTCTCATACTTCTTCTTTAAGGCCAAACTTACTTTTCATAATTTTGCAACATTCATTTCCTACTGTTTTATGGTGGGTTTTTTTTTCCATTTGCATCCTTGTGATTGTGTCAACTGATTTCTTGGTTCTGCTTGCTTCACTCTATACCAGCTTATGTTTTCCTTCAGTTTTTTTTTAATGATAGCATTCATTTCCTCACCATGCCTGTAAGGCTTCTCTTTCAAAGGTTCCGAATGTCTTCAACCTGCACTCATATATGGCATCATTTCCATATCTCCTCTCCATCGCTGTTGCCCCTTTCTGCTCATGTTCCACCTTGTCAATGTCCCTTTTAAAAGATGGTCCCCAGAACTGAGCTCAGTACTCCAAATGTGGTCTTTCTTTTGTTGACCTGTCAAAAACTAGACTTGCCCTCCTAGAGTTTCCAAGGATCCCTGTTGTGGGCACTTCTACCACTGAGGCAGAACCAAACCCTCTCTACACCTTGGTAGAACATCTTCATAAGTTTCTGTGGCTACAAAAAATCATTATCTGGTAATCGGGTAATTAGGACCATAGATCTAGGCTAGAAATCTGAGAGGTCACCTGAGACAACCCTTTCTTTTACCAATGAGGAAACTGAGGCACAGAGAGGTGCCTGGTCTATGTCCAAGGAGGCTCTTCCTGATTCCAAAGCTTGTGCTCTATACATGACTATACACTATCTATTAATGGGCATTTTACATTGAGTTAAAGTTTGCCAGGCACTATCTTGTTTAAGCACCCACCTTGTGAGGTGAGTGCTATTATAACCCCTATTTTACAGTTGAGGAAACTGAGGCAAACTGAGGTTAAGTGACTTGCCCAGGGTCACACATCTAGTAAGTGTCTGAAGCCAGGTTTGAACTCAAATTTTCCTGATTCCAGGCCCACTGCTCCATGCACTGTGACGCCAGGTGGTTACCTAGGTGGTAAACATCAGGTAACTCTTTTTAATTTGAAAATTTTCATTTTCATTTCCAAATTCTCTCCCTTCCCTCTCCCCTCTTCCCCATCCATTGAGAAGGCAAGAAATATGATACCAATTATACATATGAAGTCATGCAAGACATTTCTACATCAGCCACATTGTGGGGGGTGGAAGCGCGAAAGAAAAAAGGGGGGGAAATTCTGCTTCAGCATTCACTCAGAGTTAATCAATTTTCTTTCTGGAAGTGGATAGCATTTTTCATTAAGAGTGTCAAGCCATAATGAAACTCACCCCCAATCTCTCTGTAGGGAGGTGGTGGCCTCTAGGTGTGGAATGTGGCATACTCTTGCAGACATGGCCAACATGTTGATTTTGTTTTGCTTGACTGTACTTATTTGTAACTAGGGAAGGTTCCACTGGAGGTGTGGGTGGGGGAAGTCTAGGAGAAGTGATAATAGGGTTAAAAAAAATAGCTTCAGTGAAGATTTAAAAAGAAAAAAAAGTGTCGAGCAAGTTTTGCAGGCAGGTCTTCCTGTCTGGTCCTCCATCCTCCAGGCCAAGCCCAGTGGCCTTAGATTTGGTCAGAGCAGAGTACATAAAGATGTTGCCCCTGGCAGAGTGCTTCCCTTCCCTCCTCTGACATTGCCCCCACCCTGAGTCGGGTCCTCAGCACCTCACACTTGGACCCCTGTAGTAGCTGCTGGCGGGCCTCCCTGCCTCCAGGGTCTCCCCACTTCAGATCCTCTTCCATGAGGTCACTACAGGAATTTTCCTAAACCTCAGGTCTGATCATCTCACTCCCCTACTCAATAGACTTCCTCTTGTCTCCAGAATCAATGGGGAAAATCCAGAAAAAACACTCCGTTTGGCATCTTCATACCCTAATGCCCTCCTACCTTTGACTCCCCTCAACTCACTACCAGCCTTCTCACTGCACCTCTCGACTCCATGTCCTTTCACTGTCTGGATACTATGGACGCTGGACCTGGAATGCTTTCCTTCCTGGCCTCCACCTCCTGGCTTTTCTGGTCTCCTTCAAGAGTCGGCTGAAATCTTATCTTTTCAAAGGTCTCTGCTGGACACGGCAGAGCTAACCTTCCCTAGGAGGTGAATTTCCATTTACCTGTCTGTATTCTGCATGTCCACGATGGTTTTCATGTTGTCTCCTTCATTACATCGTAAGCTCCTCGAGGGCAGGGTCACTTTTGCCTGTCTTTGTGTCTTTAGTGTTTAGCACAGAGACTGGCACATGGCTGTTATTGTTCAGTCTGTTTTTGAGTTGTGTCTGATTCTTTGTGGCCTCATTTAGCTTTTTTGGGGGGTGGGGCAAAGATATTAGAAGCATTTGCCATTTCCTTCTCCAGCTCATTTGATAGATGAGGAAACTGAGGCAAACAGGGTAAAGTGACTTGCCCAGGGTCACACAGCCAGTAAGTATCTGAGGCCATATACTTGCAGATACTCAGCAAGATGAGTCTTCCTGACTCCAGTCCTGGCACTCTATCCACTTCACCACCCGTTTGCCTCTGGCACATAAGTAAATCCTTGTTGACTGACTAACTGAATAAACATGGACCCCATTCAGCAGCTACTTTTGGGGGGAAAGATTCAGATTTCTTCTGAATCTTTCCCTCCTCCTAAAAGGACAGAAACCTCCCTTTCTATCCCACGGACTCTGTGGTAGAGTTTGTCCTTCCCCAGGAGGAGGCTGGGGCTGTCTCCCAGCAGGGACCAGGCAGAGGAGGGGAGTGGCCTTGGTGGGCCTGGTTAATGGGGAATCTGCTTTGTTCCCAAAGTTGACCTCTTTGCTTCAGACACAAAGGCCCGTCTTCATCTGAACACTGAACATTTCTTTTCTGAGAGAACTCGGGAAATCTCATTAGGGTAGCAAACAGCAGAACTGGGTCATGATGACAGGATGCCAGGATGGGAGGCCACCAGGCTTATTACTTCTGCCGAGTGGCCCATTAAATGGAATGTATAAGGCCTAATCTGCCCCATGCACTTGCTTGATCACTTCATTAGCACCAGAAGTAAATTTAAGCTACAGTTTTGTGGCAAAAAAGGAATAATTCTGTATTCACCTTCTAATTAAAACGAAGGAAGCCAACTGGATACAAGGACACACCAACCCCCTCAATTAATTAACATTTATTACAATCAGAAAACAATCTAATTCAATTAAAATGTTTCCACAAAAGTAGTTTAATGACTTTGCAAAAAATAAAGTACAGTCAAGCGGAGAGTTTATTATTCTAAGGCGCCTTGGAGAGAAGGGAAAGAAAATGACATTCTTGACAGGGGCAGCCTCATCTGCAGCTGCCAGGAAGGTGGGAGGAGGGGGCCCCAAGGATTCAGAAGCATCAGTCAGGTGGTAGTGTGTCTGGGCAAGGTGATCTTCCAGGCTAGGGAAGCAACACAAAATAATTTTTTTTTCCATATGGGGCTCACAGACAGGATCAGGCTAGGAGTTATGCCCATATCTGAAGCTCATCTCCTTATGGACCTGTGAAGTAGGTGGTGAAGGGATTATAGTACCTATTTCACAGATGAGGAAACAGGCCCAGGGAAGTTAAATGATTTGCCGTATGTCACATAGGTAACAAATGTCATAGGTAGTATTTGAGCTCTGTGATCTTTCTACTGTTTTGTGCTGCCTCCCACAGGGATTGTGGTCTCTAACAGACACTGAAGGGAAAATATGGTGTCGAGGCATATCTCAAGCTTTTCTTTAACATATCCTTGTCACTTTTTGTCCTAAGCTCACCTTCCTTCCTCTAGCACTCATGAAGGCCATGAAGGCTGATCTGGTTTCAGGGAAGAGGAGTTCAAGTTTAGAATAGAACCCCAGAAACATCAAAAAAAGAGGCAAAAGTTTTAATATGCATGAAAAACATTTAGAATGGTTCTGTTTGTGGTGGCAAAGAATTGGAAACCAAGGGTACGTCCATCAATGGGAAATGGCTGAACAAATTATGGTCTATGATTGTAATGGAATATTATTGTGCTGTAACAAAGAGATGGTTTCAGAGAAGCCCAGGAAGACTTGCATGAACAGATACAGAGTGAAGTGAGCAGAACTAGGAGAATAATGTATATGGCGACAAAAGTAATGTATAAAGAAATAACTTTAAAGACTTAAGAACTCTGATCATCCATGATCATCCAGGACCCATGGTGAAGAATGCCACCCACCTCATGACAGAGAGTTGGTAGACTGATATGCAGAAGGAGGCACGCATTTTTGGATATAGGCAATATGGAGATTTGTTTTGCCTACCTGACTACACTTATTTGCTACAAGGTTTTTTTTCCCCCTCATAGAGGGGAGGGATAACAAGAAGGGAGAAATTAAATGCTTGGTAATTGAAAAAAAAATTTAATTAAGAAAAGATTAACTTAGAAAGCTTAGGCATCATCCAATTTGGGATAAGGTCTTTTTTTTATAAGTCGTCTAATGAGCTTTGTCTTACTGGTCTTTTGGAGGTTGTATAGTGTCTTTTGCCTTATGAATAAACCATAAAAAATCCACTCATAATCTAGAGAATGCAGAGACAGTGGATAGAGTGGAAATAATAGTGATAATAGCGGTGATATTCTCATATGATCCTTGCAACAACTCTTTGACGTAGGTGCTGTTATTTTGTAGGTGATGAAATTGAGGCTTGGAGAGATGTGGTGACCCAGCGTGCCACAGCTAAGAAATGTTTGAGCCTGGATTCAAAACCAAGTCTTCCTGAAGTTTGGCATTGTTATCATCACATCCTCTTTTCTTTCAAAAGAGGAAGCAGACTCCAGACTTGAGTGAGCAGTGATGGTAGGAACGGGTGGACCAAATCCCTGAATCCAGGAGTCCAAAAAAAGGTTCAAGGACTGAGAAAGTTAGGTACAGGCAGGAAGGGAGGAAAGAAGGAAGGAGGAAGGGGGGAAGGGAAGGAAAGAAAGAAGGGAGGAAGAGAATGAAAGAAGGAAAAGAGGAAGAAAGAAGGGAAGAAAGGAAAGAAGTGAAGAGAAGAAGGAGGGAGGGAGGGAAGAAAGAAGGGAATGAGAGAGGGAATTGAGAGGACAGATATACTTCTGGGAGTGGCAACACCGGTAACTATAATTAGTACCCACCCTTGGTGGGGCTAAATTTATGAAATAGTTTTCTGACTTCACTAGCTGACTATGAGTGAATGCCTGTCTGGATGTGGCACACTTGGCTAGATGCCAGGGATGAGGGAGGGTGGCAAATGAAAGGGGAGGGGTGCCAGAGATGAACCCTTGCCATATTTGCCACTCAGCCCAGAGTCAGCTCTAGTCACACTGGTAGGGAGTTGGTCACCAGTTCTGCCCAATTGTTCTTCACTGTGGGAAAGTGTGATTTCCCAAGCCCTGTTTAGGCAGTTTGCCTCTGCTAGACATTCTTGCCTCATTTTTGTCTGGGGGATCCCCTCTAGGAGCAAAGAATTCAGAAGTAGATCCTGTTCCTGACTAGGAGTGGGGAATGATGCTGCAGCTGTTCAGGAAGGGATTCCAAAATTGCCAAGACTTCCAGATCCCATGGCAGGGGCACTGGAGAGATCAGGGAAGGACTCAGAAATACTGTGTGCAGTATGGTGCTGGGGGGGGGGGGAGTTCAAAGCCCATCTGGGTAGGGAGGTATCAGGCAGAAAGGACCTAAAGCAAAGGCATCATCGCCTCCCCCAGCCCCGCCCCTGACTTTCCCTTCTCTCCTCTAAGGAAGGCCCTTCTTCTCACATGCCAGGGTTGGGGTAGAGGGAACAGGGGAAGAGTCATGTGGATGTTCCTATCACTTGGACAGTCTGGGAGTCACTGGGAGCCTTCCAGGGATGGGGGGCCCATTAGGCCTTACCCATTAGGCTTTACCCCTGCCACGACATCCTAAAGTCTTCTGGGCCTTGCTGTCAGCCCTGTGACTCTGGGCACTCTCACCTGATCTGCTCATGTGCCCGAGGACCCTGGGCCTTGCTGTTCATGCTGCCACTGCTCCCCGGCGGCTGTGGAACCTTTCCTTTTGCGCGGCAGAGAAACTCTTCTGTTTCCCCTAATTGGTGTGTGAGCTTCCCGAGAGTAGTGATGGCTATTTGTATCCTAAGCACTTGGCTCAATGTTTCTGTGCTTATTGATTCATTCATTGATACGAACTGAAAGTGTTCACGGTCATCATTGTCCAGATATTCAGTGTTCTCTGTGGTCAAGACTTCAGGTGGACATTTTCAGGGACAAAAGGGAACACAAACAGACAGGAAAGCCAGTTTGAAGGACCAGACTCTCCAGAACTTCATTGTGCCACCATAAAGAGTCCAGCCAGGTTCTCTGCTCTCCCCTCTCCCCAAACATTCAGCTTTGTGGTCACAGTATAATGAATGTCAGCCTAGAACTCTGGCCCAGAAGGGGAGGAGGGGGAGGGAGGGAGGAGGAGGAGGAGGAGGGAGAGAGACAGAGACAGAGAGGCAGAGAGAGGGGGGGGGGGGCTGGGGCACTTATTAGAATTATGAGGAACAGCATCGGCTGTCTCCATGGCCCTACAGCTCAGCAGCCCTGCCTTTCTGATCAGAGTAACAAATCATTTCAAAGAACAGTGGCAAAGGGTTACCGGATACCTCCCTGAGGCTGAGGGAAATGACAGGCAGAGAAAGAGGATGGATGAACTCCTTTGAACAGGCTTAAGATGCCTTTAGGAAGCCCATTATAATGTCATGATGCTGATGTTGGTGGAGGGCAGTGGCTGCTGTATGGGGAGGAAGGTGCTGAGCAGAGTGGAGGGAGCCCCGCACTAGAAGAGAGAGCAAAGGCGGCAGTTTCCAGAATGAATGAGGTGTGCAGAGCTAACTTGCCACAGTCACCATCAAAACCAAGCTCTTATGGTGGACCTCCTATACCCCAGTGGTACAAATAGCAGCTACTTGGGAGCAGGGAGTGTTTCGTGTTGGTCTTTGTGCCTAAAATGTGCCTGCCTGGCACACAGTAGGTGCCTACTATTTACTTGATGAATTGAATGACCAGTGACCACCTCCCTGAGTCGTATCTTCCTCAGCCACTGGGGACATTAGACTTGGAGAAGCCATGCCCAAGGTAAGACATCATCACTCCCTGAGTACTTGAGCTGCCGTGGTAGGAAGGAAGAAGGAAGCTTGTTCAGGTAGCCTACCCAGAGCAGAACCACTTGGGTGTGTGGGGAGGGGCCATTCCAGGGAGACAAATTTCAGCTGGGTAAAAAAAGAAGTTTTCTAAGGGGTGAAGTCATGTCAAAGTGAAATGGTCACTCTGTGGAGGTGAGGCCGCTGTTCTCTACAGTCTGGGGGCCATCAACTTGTTTGTAACAATATTTTTATAGCTGCGTTTTAGCATAATTGGTTTCCCTTGTAATCTTACATATTCTATTTTACATATTTAAAAACATTATTCTGAAAAGGAGTTTTCCAGGACGCGCACACACACACACACACACACACACACACACACACACACACACACACACTTACACACTGCTAACATTTATAGCGGTTACTATAAGCCAAGCAAGTACTTAAATCCCCCTAAACATGATCTCCTTTGATGCTCACCACAACCCAGGGAGACAGGTTCTGTGTTATTCCCATTTTATAAATGAGGAAATTGAGGTTAAGAGAACTTGCTCAGGGTCACACAGCTAGTAAGAACTTCTCAACTCCAGGACTGGTGCCCTGTCGATTGCACCACCGAGCTGCCCCAATTGACCTAAATGAAAAAAAAAGGTTAAGAATCCCTGCCTTAGGTTTCCAAAGCACATTCCTCATAACATCCCTGTGAAGTAGTTGCTACCAGGTTTTCTATTCCCATTTTACAGATGACAAAGCTGAGGCTAAAAGGCTAAGGGATTCACCCAAGGGGGTCTGAGATGGAATTAGAATTCAGATGTTCACAACATCACATTTCCTCATAGCACCAGCCCTCTTGGTAAGGTCAGTGAGCTCCGCTCGCCCAGAGTCTTCAGAGGGGTGACAGATGACCACTTCTCCAGGGGGTTGTGGCTTGGATTAGCCTAAATGTACAGAGAGAGGCCCTGTCTGCCCTAAGGTTCTGTGACATTCACACTAACATGGGGGCTTCAAAGTAGGAGGTCAAAAGAGCAAGGGAAGGATCTAGCCAAAGTGCAGGGAAAAATCTGTGGAGAAAAAGGTCGCTTTCACTTGGGGACATCCTAGGAGGCTTCTTGGAGGAGGTGGACCCTGAGCCCAAGAAGAAGATTCCAACACATGGATGGGACGTGCAATGGAGCAGACCTTGTAGTTTGGTGAATCATTTGTTGTTCAGTTGTTTCAGTCATGTCTGACACTTTGTGACCCCATTTGGGGTTTTCTTGTCAAAGATACTAGAGGGGTTTGCCATTTCTTTCTCCAGCTCATTTTACAGACAGGGAAATGGAGGCAAACAGGGTTAAGTGACTTGCCCACGGTCACATAGCTAGGAAGGGTCTGAGGCTGGATTTGAACTCACTGGGACCTCATGAGTTATTCTTTTGAATGACTGTGGATTTGGAGAGTTCCTTGAAACAAGGAAGCTATTTTCATACCCCACATATGAGGGGTGGGGGTACCATATGTGTATATGTCTTCCTTATTATTCCACAGTAGAATGTAAACTCTTTGAGGGCACAGATGCTTTCATTTTTATCTCTATCCCAAACACAGAGCCCTGCCCATGGATCGTATTTAATGAAGGCAATTTATTATTATAAAATCAGAATCTAGAGCTGAAAGGGAACTCAAAGTTCTCTTTTTATAGATTGAGGTCCAGAGACATTGACTTGCCCAAGGTCACACAGGTAGTAGTGGAGGTGAGATTTGAACCTTGGTCCTCTGATTTGAAGTCCAGTGCTCTTCCTACCAAGCTGCCTTTTACCAGGCTCTCCTGCTAAGTGTCTGCTTTTATCCTCTCAGACAAGTTTGGACCAAAGGCTTTCAAGGGAAGTAGATGAGTTTTGAGTAGTAACAAAAATACAACAGGAAGCGATGGAAAGATAAATTCCTTTTGCTACAGCTGCAAGAAGCAGCCAAGAACTGGGAGCTAACCCATCAAAATAAACTGGGATTTCCATGACTACAACCACAAAACCCTGTTTATTGAGAGAAAAAGGAGATAACAAGGGAGGGAGGTTCAGTGGTCACGAGGGAACCATGGCCAATAAAATAAAAATAACCTCATGGCTGAAACGACCATCTGAGGTTCTGCTGGAGGAAGGATGTGGGAGTTTTTAAGTAGAAAAAGATTTTTACAAAAAGCAAGGATACTGGAATTTAAAAATTATACAAAAAAGAAGTGATGCTGGGATTTTTAAGTATAAAAATTTTACACAGAGGAAGTATGCTGAATTTGGAGCCAGAGGTCTAGGGTTTGACTCAGAGCTTTGTCATTTACTGCCACTGTGACCTTGGGTAAGTCATTTCCCATGTTGGGGCTTCAGTTTCATCTTCAGTGAAATGAAGAGGTTGGATCAGGTGGCCTCTGAAGTCCCTTCTATTTATTTAAGGCTATAAGCCTGGGGGTTAATGCAGGACAGAAACCACCAATTCTTTTCTGATGGGCCTTGAATGGTTTATCTCCTCCATTGTGATGATCCAAGTCCCCCTCCCCTTCATCCTTCAAATCCCAGCTGCTCCAGGAAGCAGCCCTGACCATTCCATCTCTTCTTCATCCCCCTAGGCTTCCCCCCAAGAGGTCAGCACTGTTCTCTGATGCACCATAGACCAATCCTCTTGAACCTGCCCCCTTCTCCTGATTTCTGTTGCCAGTGCATTAGGACCACAATCATCTCTTCACAGGTCATCCTCTCTGTGACTTGGCCCGTTTTATTTCCTATCCTCATATATCCCGCGGTACTAGAATCTCAGGTCAGGCCTACAAGGATGAGGTTTTATGGAGATTCCCGACTTCCTTCGACTCGTTTTGACCCATCTATGTTTCCCAGAGAGGGCCAGAATTGGACTCATTTGACCCCATGCAGAGTTTCCTTGGGGAGCCTCAGAAGACAGCCCATGTCTAGTCTGGGTCTCCACAGATGTGGGTCACAACATTGGGCCATCTTTATTTCATTCCTCTAAAAAAAAGCAGAATGAATACACAAAGAACTCAGTGGAGCCCATTGTAATCAAGACACCCATGGTCTGATGAGTCTTGCGGTCTGCCCTCGGGACCTACCCTATGGAGCTGCCCTAAGGGGCTGAACTCAGCTCAAAAGGGGACAGAACATGAGTTGCTAAAGTCATGCCCTTTCCCACTGGACCTAGGTCATATGGTGGCACAGCAGGGGTCAGAGTTCAGTTTGGGCCCCTGTGGTGACTCAGTTCCTCACTGTTTTGTTCCTCCAGCTCTGGAGTCAGGAGCTTGGTCCTGGGGCATAAAATTCCTCACGATCCTTCCAGAGGCTGGAGCTCTCCCCACTGGACCAGCTGTGTGGTTCTCCTCTCCATGGTCTCAGTCTCTCAGTCCAAGATGGTTTGGTATTTCCTGCTTTTCCTTGGCTACCATCCCTGGCATGGGGGAAGGGACATGTGGTTTCTTCAGAGGGGTAGATGGAAGGGGCCCATGTCTGTTGTCAGACTTCTCAGTTCTCTCCTTGGATCTATGTTCTGCTCCCTGGTCAACGAATGCCACTTAGGGGCACAGGATCCTGACTAATTCCCATCATCCCCAATGCTGAGACTTGTTCACTCCCTGAGGACATTAGCCCCTATCTGGGAGGCATAGTCTGAGTTCTTGGCACATAACCCAAGTCCCAAACAATGGCCTCATCCCTTCAGCTTCCTTGGGCTGACCAGACTCTCTGTTCTTCCCACCTTGCTGAAGCCTTGCCCATCCTTCAGGGCCTGAGGTCTGTGAACTTGTGGTTTTAAAATACTTTCATAGCTGTATTTCAATAGAATTGGTTTCCTTCATGATCCTACATGCTTTATTTTGTGCATTTAAAAATGTTACTCTCTAGGTGGCTCAGTGAGTAAAGCTCCAGCCCACTCAGGAGAACTGAGTTTGGTTCCGGCCTCAGACACAACACCCACACAAAAAACTAGCCATGTAACATTGGCCAAGTTACTTAACCCCAATTGCCCTCCAAAAAAAAAAAGCAAAAAAAAAATGTTACTCTGACAAGAGTTCCATAGGCTTCACCAGGCTGTCAGAGGGGTCCAGGACTGGACAAGAGGTTAAAAAATCTCTATTTCAGAGTCTATCTCAAGCACTGCTTCCCAGGAAGTCTTCCTTGCTTACCTTAACTCCCTCTCAGATTTCCCAGAACATTTTGTTAGCACCTCTCTGGTGTACTTTTCATGTAATAATGTACCCCTCTTTATTGTAACCCCAGTACAAATATCCCTTCTCATAGAGACTTTAGCAATTGTTACCTATCTTTAATGATAATAGCTAACATTTATAAAATTCCTACTATGTTCTAGGCACTGTGCTAAGCATTTTGCAAATATTTCTCTCATTTTATCCTTGAAACAACCCTGGGAAGTAAGTGCCCATTTCACAGATGAAGAAACTGAGGCAAATAGAAGTTTAAGTGGCTTGCCCAGGGTCACATAGCCAGTGTCTGAAGCAGGTTTTGAATTCAGGTCTTCCTAACTCCAGGCCCAGGGTACTGTCTTGCTGCACCATTTAGCTGCCTAAGCAAGAAGAGATACATTTGGGGCCTACCAGTTACCTATCATCTTTGAGAGGGTCTCTGTGGGGCACTGAGATGATGAAATCAACTTCTTTCCCTAAGAGACTTGGAAAGTTTAAATATCAATCCCAAAGATTCTATTCCCTCTCCTGCAAAAAGCACACGAGAGAATGAACCTCTAATTTTATTAATTGGAAAATTAAGTGTAATTTTTGAGAGAGTCTGCAAAAAGACATGTTGGGGGATTGACTTCTCATTCTTCGGAGAGTTCATTTGGAGGAGAGTCCCTGAGAGGGCTGAACTGTTGGGGTTCCCAGGAGCCAGCCTCTGCAGCCATTGATGAAGACTGACTCCGGCTGTGACCCCTCTCACGGTTCGTACGCTGCTGAAATATTTACGTGTGTCTTTGTATTTTTTGTTTCTGTTAATAAATTATCTGAAGTTTGTCTAAACCTGTGAGACTGGTGTCTGAGACAGAGGGAGAGAGAGCTTAGGGGAAAAAAGGCTTTTCTAGCTTTTATAGACCACAGCAAAGGCTTGGTGCTCCTGGTTAATTAATGAAAGAGGTTTTGCATTTTTAGTAATTTATGAGGAGTAATCAGATCATATCCCTTGAATGATTTTTAGCCAAGGGAGAGAATTAATAAGGTAACAGGTCAGGTAGCAGGAGGAGGAAGGGATGGCTGGGGGTTGATAGGTTTGTCCCTGAGAGGCACAGAATCATGCCTTGCAACATACATTCCTAAAGGATGGCTCATTGGGGGGCCTCCTCAGTGCAACCTCATGGAATAAGGATTTATTAAATACCTACTGTGCCCTCAGCAGTGAGTTAAGCACCTTACAAATATCATCTTATTGGACCCTTGCAGAAATCCTGGGAGGGGGATGCTGCTATTATTCCCATTTTACAG
>NW_027187353.1:18709537-18714550 GCF_028583685.1 Petaurus breviceps papuanus
GAAACTGATGATATTCGATGTCCTGTTGGTACTTGTAAGGACCAGAGCTGGAGCTCTGAATTCAGTTCACATAAGCCCTGTGATTTAGGAAGATTGTGTGCCTGGATTTGGAATCGGAGGATGCGCGTTCAACCCCCCCTTCTAACCTTTACCAAGGTCAGAATTGCTCCTCACTTGTAAAATGACTTCGGGGTTCCTTCAGCTCCAGATCTGCGACTTGTGCTAAGTGACTTTCTTTTGCCTCCCAAACATCCCGACTCCCGAAGTCACCACAGGCTTTCCTCACACCAAGCCCGAGAGGTTGATGGCACAAGCATTGGTACATTTCGTGGGGGAGGAAGCAGAGGTTGGGAGAGGGGTGTGTTGCCCAGGATCACCCCGGTGGGAAGTTTCTGAGTGGTCCTACTGCCGTCACAGCCTGGCCTCTTCCTTCCGCCCCTTCCTCCCCCGCTCCCGAAATGAAGCACCTAGCACCAAGTCAGGCCACCTTTATCCTTCTGTTCCTATAGAAACGACGTCGTAACCTGGGAATAGGATCAAACTCTCAGATTGTAAAAGCTGAAGTTAGCTGCCCCCACCCAGACCCATAACAGTAGCCCTTATGATGACGATGCAGTCTCCCGCTCCTTGGCCGCTGGGCTGTCCCGGCAGGGGAGAACGAGCCACCCGCCACCAGGTTCTCCTGGAACCCAGGCTCCGGGGCCAAGAGGATGGAGGGCAAAGATCTGCCTTTGCAAAGCCTGCCTAGCAACTATTTTCTGATTGGCCCGAGCATTAAAGGTACCCGATGCTCTGGGCCAATGAGAAGGAAGGAGGATGTCTACGGTCGCTGCTGCTGGAGAAGGGCTTGCTTGCTTGTCTTCTGGGGGGATGGGGGGCGCGTGCTCAGGTGAGGTTTGAGACGGGATTGAGAATTTCCGGAGTCAAGAGAAGAAGAAATTCAGCTGGAACAGCGGCACAATCAGGTCCGGACCGGTGGGGACACAATCCACCAGGACCAAAGGACCAAAGGACAGACCGATGGGACGAGTCAAATCTAGTAAGATGAAATTTAAGAGGAATGAATGGAGGAATGGAGAGAGCCAGCTGGCGGATGCCGGGGACAGAGCCCAGGCCTGGAGTCAGGGAGCCCCAAGTTCAAGTCCGTCCCAGGCACTCACTGGGCACCTGACTCAGAGAAAGCCACTTAGCCTGTTTGACTCAGTTTCCTCCACTGTGAAATGGGGATAATAGCACCTCCCTCCTAGGGCTGTTGTCAGGATCAAATGAGACAAGCAAACCTAAAGCAATTTACAAATGCTACAGCTCCCCATCATTTGGCATTTACAGGAGTGTGTGTGTGTGTGTGTAAGTGTGTGTGTGTGAATGTGTGTGTGTGTGAATGTGTGATAGTGTTTGAGTGTGTGTGTGTAAGTGTGAGTGTGTGTGTTTGCTTCTTGGCTCCTCAGCCAGATTATAAAATCCTCAGTACTGCATTGTGCAGTATAAAGAATGTGGCTGAGATCACAGGATCATGGCATCATTGATTAAAGCGGGAAGGGCCCTCAGAGACCATCTACTCCTTTATTTGACAGTTAGGAGACCAAGGCTGAGACTTTCCTGAGGTCACAGGTGCAGTGTCAGGGACAGGAGGACAGCAGACTGGGTCCTTTGGTACCAAAGTGAGGGCTCTGTCCAGGTGGCTTCTCTGGCCTCTTCTAGCTTAACAATTTATATTGCTGTGATCCTTCTGTGTAGGTAGCCCAAAGTTGCTGGATGGACCTAGGGCCTGCCTCCATTCAGCCCAGCCTCTTCCTGGGGGGGGAGGGGGAGTCACACCAAGGACACCATGGTGTGGGGGTAAGTATTGGTGTAAAGGGATTGCAGGAATAAAGTAACCCCAAGGCCGAAAACATGGTTGAGATGGACTCCTGGTCTTTGAGATAAGAGAAGCTGGTTCGTCTAAAGACAACTTTGTTTCCTTCTTCTGTTTGCAGGGATTCTGTGATTGGCCCATGCTGTCCACCAGCTCCTAGATGCTCTGCAGACACCATTGGCAGCAGAGTAAGGCAGCCATGTCCACAGACATGTGAGCCTGGAATGCAGGTTTCCAGAGCCCAGGAAAGGAGAACACAGAGCTTGGCTCCAGCTGGGAAGCTGATCTGAGCCTTGGGCTGGCGCAGGGGTTGGGTGGTGACAGCCAGTGGAGGCAGGCTTTGGTCCTTTGGATCTCACGAGGCCTGTCTCTGGGGCAGCTAATGTCAGGAAATCACCATCAAAGACCCCAAAGTGAAAGCAACTAGAGAGGACAAAGTCAGAGCCAAATAGAGTCAGAAGCTAAAATCAAATCAGATCGTGTGTGTGTGTGTGTGTGTGTGTGAGAGTGTGGTATGTGTGAGTGTATGTGTGATTTGGTGTGTGGTGTGTGTGTGTAATGTGTGTGTGTGTGCAGTGTGTGGTATGTGTGAGTGTGTCTGTGTGGTGTGTGTGTGGTGTGTGTGTGAGTGTGTGTGTGTCTGTGTGGTGTGTGTGGTGTGAGTGTGTGGTGTGTGTGTGAGTGTGAGAGTGTGTGTGGTGTGTGTGTGTGGTGTCTGTGGTGTGTGAGTGGGGTGTGTGTCTGTGGTGTGTGTGTGGTGTATGTGTGCTCACATGTATAATAAAAGCTAAAAGGCTCTTCCTCCCTGATATTAATTTGTTCCCAGAAACATCTTTTTCATTCCCAGCACTTAAAACACTTTCACCTGAATCACCACCTCCCCTCAAACCTGCCCTGCCTCCCAGCTCCCTCTTTCCCATCATCCTTCCAGTTACCTAGGCTCCCAATCTCCGTTAACTTCAACTCTGCTCTGTACTTCACTCCCCACATACAATGGGCTGCCTGGTTCTTTTTTCTGTCCATATGATATATTTCACAGACATCTCTTCTTTCCTTTCTCATTGCTTCCACCCTCATTTAGACCCTCAAAACACCTTGCCTAGACTATTGTAACAACCTCCTAACTATCTGGCTTCCATTTTCTCTTTTCTCTACTCCATCCTTAACAAGTTGTAAAAAAATATTCTTCCTAATGCAGAGTTCTGATCAGTCACTTCTCTACTCAACAACCCTCAATGGCTCCCCATTGCCATCTCCAAAAAACTGGATAATCTGCTCCTGGCATTACAGGCCTCCACAGTGTACACAATCCCAATTTAGCTTCTTAGTCTCATCTCATATTATGCCCCTTCAAGTACGATCTCTCACTCAGGGCTGGAGTGAGCTCTGGGGTGGTGCTCACCTGTCTGAGAATTGGAGGCCATGCCCCAGGACTCTCCAACCACTGCCTTGGTCATCAAGGCAAGATTAAGGACTTGACCTCTGCCCTTCTGCCCACCTATATACCCACTTCTCACTCCAACTTTTCACCCCTTATTCAGGAATGTACACGTACCGTTGGTTTGGACGTGACCATTTTCTACCTGGTGATTCTGAGGCATGTTCTCCCTAGGCTGAAGCTTCCTTCCCTGGCGGCCACTCCTTATGCTCTTCTACTCACCTGTGTCGGAGCCCTCCCCTGAGTTTGCTTACACTTTACCCCACTCTTCCAATGTGCACGCCGTGTCCTCTATGGAGACCACTGCTTAGCACACAGTAGGTGCTAAATAAATGCTTGCTGAATTAAATTGAATCTATTGTAAGCTCCAGCCAAGTCGGACCACTCCCTGCTCCCTCTCCCAAATGATTTGAAGGCACAGCCTCCACAGAGTTGTTCTGTAGGTCATGTTTCTGGATACTATGTGCTTGCTTATCCTCACAGGCTCAGACAATGAGATGATCTCTGAGGAGGGCAGGAAGATGGGTGCAGCCATTAGACAAGGAAGCAGGAGGAAACCTGGAAGATGAACCTTGTTCTGACTCTCACTCTCTGCTCCCCGGAAGTCTCGCCTAGATCAGAAGCCTTGCCCTACAGGTTTTAACCCTTGCATCCCCAGAACTTGTGCCCTAGGTCATCATGGTCCTGACTGGGGGCCCTCACCCGCCCACTGATGCACGAATAGTCCTATCCTGCTCCCCTCCGACCCCTACCCCTTGGCCATCTTCTTTCTCCATCTTCCTTGCCATTCCCCTCCTTCCAGTTCTGGAAACAGGATCAAATCAATTCTGCCATTGGTCCTAGATAGGAAGAAAATAAGCATTTATTAAGTACCTACTATGTGTCAGACACTGTACCAAGTGTTTGTTTTGTTTTGTTTTTGTTTTTGGGAAGGGGAAAGGCAGGGCAATTGGGGTTAAGTGACTTGCCCAAGGTCACAGGCTAGTTTTTGTGTTATGTGTCTGAGGCTGGATTTGAACTCAGGTCCTCCTGATTCCAGGGCAGGTGCTCTATTTACTGTGCCACCTAGCCACCCCCAAGTGTTTTACTCATATCTCATTTGATCCTTACAATAACCTTGGGAGGTAGGTGCTGTCATTATTCCCATTTTACAGTTGAGGAAACTGAGATTAAGTGACTTTCCCAGAGTCACACATCAAGTCTCTGAGGCTGGATTTGAGCTCAGGTCTTCCTGACTCCAGATACAGAGTTCTATCCTCTGTATTACCTCTATGCAATCTAGGTTGAGCAAATGTGTCAGTCTCTTTTCCTATGGCCCCACTGCAACTTTTCAGACAAAAGTGCTTTTCCACGATTATTTCTTCTCTGTGTGTATTGTTTTCTCTCATTGTGACATTCATAAGATTTTAGGAAAATAGATCAAGAGCTGGAAGAGATCATCTAACCCAACTCCCATATTTTATAGATGAGGAAAGTCAGGCCCAGACAAGTTAAGTGACTTGTCTAAGGCCATACAAGTAGCTTCAGTTAGAACTGAATGTAAGCTCCTTGAGGGCAGGGATTGTCTTTACTTTTGTATTAGTATCCACAGCATTTAGCACAGTGTTCAGAACATAGTAAGTACTTAACAAATGCTTCCTTCCTTCTCTCCCTCCCTCCCTCCCTTCCTTCCTTCCTTCCTTCCTTCCTTTTTCTTCCTTCCTCCCTCCCTCCTTCTCTC
>NW_027187353.1:18714650-18840785 GCF_028583685.1 Petaurus breviceps papuanus
CTCTCTCTCTCTCTCTCTCTCTCTCTCTCTCTCTCTCTCTCTCATTCATTCATTCTGCTTGGTCCCAAAGGGCAGAACCAGCAGCAATGGCAGAAATCACAGAGACCCAGATTTCAGCTGACACAAGGAATAAAGTTTCCTAATAATTCCAATAGTGAAACAGGAGGAAGCTGGCTCCTGAGCACTGGGGCTCTTCAAGGGAAGGTTGGATGGTCATTTGCTGGGAGTATTGTAAACTGTCATTATATATTATTATATGATATAATAATATGATGCATATTAATATATTATATTATATTATTGTATAGGGCTAGTTTAGTTTTTAGCAGGAATAGATGGCTTCTGAGGCCCCAATTCTGAGATTTGATTTGATTAAATTAAACAAGGATTTATTTGTTTATTTTGGGAGGCAATAGGGGTTAAAGTGACTTGCCCAGAGTCACACAGCTAGTAAGTGTCTGAGGCTGAATTTGAACTCAGGTCTTCTTGACTCAATAGACTGGTGCTCTGTGCATTACAGAACCATCTAGCTGCCCCACAAGTATTTATTGTGTCTGTTAGGGGTAAGGTACTATAAGTTGGCAGTTAGGTGGCATAATAGAGAGTGCTAGACTTGGAGTCAGGAAAACCTCAGAAATATTTCTTCTCTATTCACTTTTTGTCTCAGAAATTTAATGAGTTGTGTGACCCTGTTTAAGTCACTTAACCCTCTGAACCTTTGTTCCCAATCTGTAAAATGAGGATGATAAAAAAGAGCCTCTCTCATAGGGTTATTTTGAGGATCAAATGAGATAACATATGTAAAGTACTTTGCAAACCTCAAAGTGTTAGATAAATGCTGCTGCTGCTATTGTACAAAGGTATGGCAGTGAGAAAACTTGCAGCCTATTTGGAAGACAGTGAGGGATCCAGGACAGGTGGAGCAGGGGTTCTTGAAGGGAAGTGGTTGGTAGAGTTGGAACAAGATACTTTGTTGCCCTAGATTAGATTGGAAGATTCTAGCCCCAGTGTGTTACTGTATCCCCAGAGACTCTGGGCCTTCACTGTGTCCCACACATCATAATTTGTGAGAAAAGAAATAGTCATGAGCCATGGAATGCAGGATTTCTGGTGTTAAGGTATGTACATTTGTAAATTTAATAATAATAATAATAATAAAGATTAGCAAGTGTTCTGCTTTGAGCCCTTCTTGGGAGTTTCAATGAAGACACCTACCCACTTTACCTATTCCTTGTTGTTGATAGTTGAAAATTGGTTTTGAGAGAGAGGTCAGGGCCAGATTGGGGAGGGGCTTGTATATGGGGTTTTTATTTTATTCTGTAAGCAATGGGGAGGCAGTGAAAGGTTTTTCTTTTTGGGGGGGGGATAAGGGAGTGGAAATATTGTTTTTGGAAGATGAACTTGGTAAGTTTGCAAAATAGATTATGTGGCACAATGGAAAAAGTATGGAAATAGAGACTTGGCATTGAGGAGGCGGGTCCATATCTTTGGGACCATGGGCCAGTCCTTTAGATCTTTGAGTTTCTGCTCACTGTCTGTAAAGAAATGACAGAGTAGGATGACATGATTCCAGCACTAGTGATCAGAGCAAGTGAGAGATTAGATTTGAGGAGGGAAAGGAGGGTTCAAGAAAGATGCTACAATGAGCCAAGAGGGAGGTGATGAAAGGGAGGAAGGTGAAGGCAGGGGGAATGATGATAAAGGAGATTCAAATGGAATTTTGAGGCTTTATGTTTTCTGATCCTGAAGATAACAGGCAGCCACTGGTGTTAACTGAATGGAGGAGAGGGAGTTGACATGGTCAGATCTGTGCTTCAGGAAGCTCAGTTTGGCAGCTGAGTGAAGGATGTCCTGGAAAGAGGAGAGACAGGAAGCAGGGAGACCTTCCAGCAAGAGTCTATTATTATTATTGTTGTTGTTATTAATTAGATGAGAAAAAGTGACTTGACCATACTTCCAAGCTTAGTAACTGTCAGAGACAAAATCTGAACCCAAATCTCCTTGACCATAAGTCAGTACTCTTTCCATGATGTGGCACCAACTCTCTGGAGGAATGGAAAGGAAGGGATGGGTAGGAGAGTCTTTCAAGGAAGGATTGACAAGATTTGTTGACCAGTTGGATCCTGGGGATAAAGAGGGAGGCATCGGGGATTCCCATTCCGGCTGCTAATGCCTCATCCCCTGAGGTTGCCTTGCTGATATTTTGTATACAGCCCATGTTGTCTCCCTCTGTAGAATCTAAGCCTCTTGAGGGCAAGGAAGATTTCATCTTTGTATTTGTCATTCCAGCACATAGCAGGCACTTCATAGATACTTCTTGATTGACTGATAGATGACAGAGGTTTTCAGTCTGAGGGACTGGAAGATTGACAGCACAAATTACAGAAATGGAAAAGTCTGAAAGGGAAACTGGTTTAGGGAGGGGTGAGACACTGGTGAGGGGTGAAGAAGAGCTTTTTTTCTAGAAATGTTCCCAAATAAGTGGCAAGGCTAGTGAAGGGTCACTGGTGATTTTAGTGGGAAGAACATCACTGTCATCACTCCTCTTTTCTTCCTTTCCTCTCCCTGGGGCAATCTCACCATCACCACCAGAGAAAAAGCAAAGGCCTGGGAGCAGAAGGCTTTGGGTTTCAGGCTCAGCCTTGCCAAGTAAAAGCTGTGATACCTTGGCAAGTCATTTCATCTCTAAGCCTCAGTTGTTCTGCTGTGGAATGGGGAGAGTAAATGCTTCTTGCCAGGAAAATGCTAATACCCCAATAGAAGCTAGAATTATTTTAAGGGGGAGAAGCACAACATAGAGGAAACAGCCTTGAATTTAAAGGCAGAGGGCCTGGGTTTGTCTCCTGTATCTGCTACTGACTAGAGATGACATCTTGGATGTCCCTTTATCTCTAAACCTCACTTCCTCCCTCCATAAACTCAGTTTAATTATATTTATCTGTCAATCAATAAACATTTATTAGACACCTACTATGTGCCAGATATCATGCTAAGTGCTAGGGGTACAAAAAGAAGCAAAAGACAGTCATTACCTTCAAGGAGCTCACTGTCTGGAGGGGGAGACAATTGGCAAATGTGATCTTTACCTTATGGGCAGATTGTGGTAAAGACAGAACGAGATTAAGTCAAATATTTGTGTGAGGCAGGTATTCAATATATGTCTGTTGAATGAATGACAAATAGAAATAACATATTTATATACTAGTTTACTGACACCACATTATTACATTGAATCATCACAATACCTATGCGGGGCAGGTATTGGTAGGGCAAGTATTGTTTATGTCTGTCTCATGCAAGACACACAGGAAACTGAAGACTTTGCCCAATTAATCAATAGACATTGACTAACTTGCCTACCATGTGCTAAGCACTGTGCTCAGCCCAAGATCCTACGGCAAGTGAATTGTGGAGCTGGGAGGGCTTTGAATGCAGATCTTCTGACATACGTATCAGTGCTTCGTCCATAGCTTCCAGAACTGCCTGTGTGAGCAGCCAGTAGCCCCTTCATGGACAGAGCCAGACCTTGAGGCTAGAACCCAACCTGAGAGGTGTGCTGGGCTACAGGAAGAAGGAAGAGCAGCCAGCCCAGATCTGCTCTGGGGTTTGCCCATTTGGGAGAATCTGGTCTTGGCAGCTCCAGCTCTGTACCTTCAGATGGAAAGTACAAGAGTGTTTTCAGTGTTAGCAGCAATTGCCTGGAGCAGCTCTTAATGACACTTTCTGAGCTGTCAGCTGAGAGTCCCAGCTCGTTGGGCAGCAAGGCGGTTTCTTCCACATGCATGGCTCCCATTCTTGCATGGAGTGAAGGCTTATTTGAAAGGAGGTGTAATTTGCTTGGCCTCTGAGGAAAGGCAGGAGGGACTGGGAACCTTCTAAAGTAGATTCAGAGGAGCTTCTCTGGGCTCTCCGAGAGCTGCCTCATGCCCACTAATTTCAGGTATGAAATTAATAGACTCTGGGTGGCTGAGGTTAAAAGCAGTCACTCCACTGAAGCAGTGTCAGACTTCACGGGAATGGGAGAGTGCCTGGCCTCCAGCCTGAACCAAATGTCAACGACCAATCATGGCGGGGGCAGCAGACAGGCAAAGAGGAAAATGACTCTCTCCCAGGCAGGCTTGTAATGAGCAGCCTAATGAAATGCACAGAAACTTGTCCTTCACTGAACAGGGACCAGATTCGGAGGCTCCAGGGAGGTCCTGGATAGGATTTCTTTCTCCTGCTTCACCAAAGAGCAGAAGGTAAAGGGGCTCTCAAGTGACCCCAGCAGCCCAGCCACTGAATTGGCTTGCTGACTCTCACCTGGGCAGTCCTAAGCCTGGAGCCTCCTGGTGTCACTGGATACAAGGCAGGCTGCTCAAGCAGCTGGTAGGCTTGTAGTGGAAAGTACACTGGTCTTGAAGTCAGAAGATTTGGGTTCAAATCCAGACACTGTCACTCTCAAATTGTGTGACAGTGGGCAAGTCACACACCTTCCTTTAGCTTCAGTTTCCAAATCTGAAAAATGGGAACAATAATACTTTCACCAACAGTAGGGTTGTTATAAGGAAAGAACTTTGTAAAGTCTCGTTGTTGTCGAGTTGTTTCAGCTGTGTTCAGCTCTTTTTGAGCCCAGCTGGGGCTTTCTTGATGAAGATACTGGAGGGGTTTGCCATTTCCGTCTCCAGCTCATTTTGCAGATGAGGGAACTGAGGTAAATAAGGTGAAGTGACTTGCCCAGGGTCACACAGCTAGAAAGTGTCTGAGGATGGATTTGAAGTCAGGGAGATGAATCTTCTTCATTCCAAGTCCAGCGTTCTATCCACTGCACCACCTAGCCCACAGCTTGTATGCTATCACTAACAACTGCTCTTTCCATAGGCAGCAGGGCCCTGGATTTGGGGTCAGATGACACAGATGTGAATCCTGGCTCTGCCACTTAGTAGTTATAAGACTTTCTCTCTCTTGGATTCTGCCTCTTGTCAAATGAGAGGTAGGAACTGAAGAGCCTTTAATAATAGAAAGGCACATATACAGATGTAGCTATATATAATGGTACATATTATATAACATGTTATGTAGGCTACACAGTACATATAATACATACAATCACATATTATACGCACTATAATGGAAAGTACACTGAAATGTACTGTCACATACATGTGTATATGTGTATGTATGTCCTTTCTGGCTCTAAATTCTGGGCTTATTCACAGCTATTTGCTCTAATTTTTCAAGAGACAATTAGGTAGCCCAGTGGAGAGAGCACTGGGCCTGAAGTCAGAGAGACATCAGTTAAAATGTGCCTCAGATGTGCAGCTATTGTGTGACCCTAGGCAAAATACTTAACCTCTCAGTTTCCTCAACTATGAAATGGAGAAAATAATAGCACCTGCTGCCCAGGGTTGTGAGGATAAAATATCCTTTATTCACGCCTTGCCAGACCCAAAGCACTACATAAATGCTATTACTATTACTGAGATGTTAAAACCAGCATAATTCAGGGGTCCTGGTGTACCTTCATTCTCAATTGACCCTTCCCATGACAGAAGCCCTAACAGTCACAACCAATCAACGGGCCAGCATTTCTGCATCATCCCCAAGTTAGTCATTTGGACCAATAAACTCTTGGATTGTTGACTCAGTTCTAGCCAGGCTCAATTTCTGCTGGGTCCCAACCCTCAAATTGCCTACTTCTCTCTTTAGTGGCCTGGCTTACCTTCCCAGACAGCCAGCTTGCAATTGCCAATAGCTAAGAAGGGAAAGCTTGGTCCCACTAGCAAACAACACCAGGGTTGCTATGGTTTCTACCGCCCCAGGACGGCTTATTTGCAGATCCATGGTTATAACGAGAAAAACAAAGGCCTCCCACCCTTCTAACCCATAGTGTGAACATCACAGCCTCTAAAGTGGTCCCAGTTTGGAGTCCTGGAGAGCACTGACTTATGTTTGGTTTGCCTCTCTCTGAAAAGTTCCCATCAGCAATTAAGTGCCTACTGTGTGTTGGTCACTGTGCAATGGGCTTGGGATTTTTTAAAAGGCATGACAGATATGGCCAATGATAGCAACAAGATGATTTCTCATGAAATTGTTGGAAGTACAGGTATGCTGAGTATTTCTGAAGCCTTAGAGGATTAGGGCCCAACACTAATTCTTTATTTAGCGAAAACAGAGCCTGCCAACAATGGGGTGATTATCAATGAAGAATGAAGCTAAAAAGACAGATTCTGCTGCAGTCTTGCTGTCATGTGGAACTGTGGGTGGCTCTAAATGCACATATTTTTACTCATTCTGCACAAATAGATTTACATCTGTAGATACTGTCATCAACTGCTGAATTTTTTCTCCTGAGTCCAGTGTTATCTCTGTCATTGATGGCATAGTTGAATGAATCCTGGGTTCCTAATAATAGTGAACATTTATATTGCGCCAGGCACTGTGCTAAGCGCCTTACAATCATCATCTTGTCCAGTCCTCACATTCAGGTTTGGTTCTGAGCACTGCCTCCGTCACTGGTGACCTTGGGTAGTTTTGGTCTGTGGTGTTTCCTCACCAGTAATATGAAGGAGCTGGACTTATGTCATCTATAATCCTTCCCTGCTCTATGTTCTAACATCACATGCAATGAGCCTACAGAGATCCAACAGGACCTAGGTCACTGCATTGTAGAGGGAGGCGAAAGAATTGAGATCAAGGAATTCAACCTCCTGACTTCAGAGAGGAAGGAACCTGTTCAAGCTCACACAGCCTCAAGGTGGAGGGGCTTGGAGTTTGAACCCGCACTGGATTCCGGGGTGATAAATGCCAGGGAACACCCCTGCCCTCTCACTGGCAACATTATTTGATCTTATTCAGGCTGGTGAAGGCCTGAACTTAGGCAGGCTGACCACCAGAGGGCACTAGCGGCACATACCAAAAACTTCAGCACCAAGGAGAGCTGAAAAGAATTCTATCACACACAAAGCCTGCTATTAATTCTCTGTAATTTCTCTTTCTAGTACTAGGACTTAAGGGCTAAGGAGGGGATGAAGAGAAAATGCAAGACTTAGTATGGAGATGAAGGTCTTTCACCCTCAGAAAAGCCGAATCTTAGCATATAGGAGCTGAAGGGACCTCAGAGATTGGTGTGTTACAGTGGAGGATGCGAGTTCAAATCCAACTTCTGATAGTCGGTGTGTGACCTCCTTGTGCCTGTCTGTAAAACGAGGGAATGGGACTAGACAGTCTCTGGGGTCTTTTCCAGGTCTCTATGATCCTATGTTCATATTGTCCAACATCCCTTACTGGGTAGAGGAAACAGGCCAGGAGAGGGGAAGCAGCTGAGCCTGGACTTTCATCCCAAGGCAGAAACTCAGTTACCTCCTGGAGAGCAGGGGATTGTTTTTTTTTTTTTTTTTTTGGCATCCTCAGTGCTTACACAGAGCCCGACAGTTTGGTGCTCAATGAATGCTAGCGAAAAATGAACTGATTTTCTCCATCTAGGATTCTAGATCTGCCATTTACTACCCGTGTGACCTTGAGCAGGATCCTTCTCTCTTTCCTCATTGGTAAAAGGAAGGGATTGAATTGAACGGCCTCTAAATCCTACCCAGTTGTAAACAGTCCATGACCTTTTCTAGTTCCAACATTTTGTGACCCAGGTCAGAGAATTCCAAAAGAAGGAACTAGACCAAACAGGATAGCCATCCTTTGGTATCACAGACTGAATGGCTTTCAAAAAAAATTTTTTTTTTCTTTTTGAGAAGGAAAGGCCAGGTTTCCCTGGGTGGTCCAGTCTACCTTCCAGACACCCCGGAAATTAATGAAGATCCTCTAGCCAGCTTGATGTATCCTTGGGGAACAATCCTTTCTGCAGACTGACTATCCCCTCCCCACCATGGAAGCGTGAAAGGGAAGGAAATCTTGGCAAGGACAATAACTCCACACCTGGTTTCAGTGTAATAAAACGAGTTTATTTACACAGTAACATGAATGCCACAGAGTCCACAGCAAAGTACCACAGCAAACCAGAGCATAGAAGTGTCTCCCAATGACAGGGGGAGGTTTAGTTTATATATACATCTATAAAATGGGTGACCAGAGAGATGAAGCTTCAGATAAAGCAAATGAGACAGGCTTTCCAAACAGAAAGCTTACACAGAGCATGGGAGCAGGCTTGGAAGTCATTGGAAAAAAAAATTTCCAAGGACAAAACCCAGAGAGAGCGAGTCTCTTTTATCAGGTGGTTTCAGAGCCCTGATGCCGTGTGGCGACCACAGAGAATCCTAACTCATCACGCTCAGACGTAGAACCTTTTGAAACTGGCAAGGTAACAGATGCCTACTCATGTTTGAATAAGCAGTGTGAGTTGTCCTTTCAAAGAGTCTACCCCAAAACCTTTGGGTAGGTCAACATTCAAGCACATATGCTGTGTGTGGGTACACACACATTCCAACCCTCCTCTCTCCTCCCCTCACACACATATACATATACACACACAAGAAGGGCAAAGTGGATTTTCTGAAATACAATAAAGTTCATAGTAATATATATCTATATATATATATATCTATATTTCTTCTATGTAAAAAAAATTCCATCTTCCTCTGAATCCCTGAAACCACCTTGGATTAAAAAAATACAGAGGGTGGGATGGATGTTAAGAGGCTGTCCTCAGTGGTGCAGTGCCCAGAAGTGGGAAGACAGAGCATTACAGGCAGCTCAGATAGAGAACACTTCCTCAATGCTGTAGCAGCAAGCTGAGTTTAATTCGAACAGGCCTGGGCAAGAGGGTGAGACAGCTGGCGAGCCCCTTTCTCCTTCTGGGCACTTAGTAACTATTACATGATGGTAATGATGAGTGGTAAACACCTCTGCAGGAAGGTTTATAAAAACATTCACAATCTATTAAAGAAATCTCCCAAGAATTCTTTAAAACACCACCTACTGAAACCATTGTTAAAAAGAAAAAAATCCTTCCAATACAGTGTCAAAGAGCCGGGCCCCATGGAATAGCTCCTGACTGCCCCTTCCTGGAGAAGGGAGGCAGGGAGAGGAGGGGTCCTTGGAACCTTACATTCAGCCCAGGATGGGGTTTTTGTTTTTTTTGGGAGGAGGTGGTGGTGGCTTTTCTTCTCCTTCTTTCCTAACACATGACTTTGCTATTAAAAAAAAAAGAAATAAATAAAAAATTGTGTCTAAGGGTGGAGGTGGAATGTCTGTCTGTTCCCCTCCTCTGGCATTAGCTTAGGCAAAAGCTTCGCCTTAAGCATCAGGGTGAACGGGGTTTCAGGTCTTTGGTATCTTTTCTCCCTAAGGCCTCTGCCATGCTGGCCCCTCTTAGCCCCTTGGGGTTCTGGGGCCCGCCCACATTCCCTGGGGCTGCTGAGGGCAGCCAGCTGGATTTCAGTGCAGTTAAGAGCAGCGATTTGAATTCATGGCTGCAGATCACTTGGGGAGTCCTAACTGGAATGAGGTAAAATGAACAGCCCAGTTAGGGAAAAAGTGGAACAATTAATTACTCCTCAAGCTAAGTCAGCCTCCTGGAGTGGGGTGGGGGTAGAGCAGTGTTTCAGGAGGTTCTGGGTTCCAATTCTGACCTGGATACTTCCTAATACCTTACACTTACAGAGCCCATCCTCCTCATTCCCCTGTCCTGTGGGACCCTGGCAAAATCACTCAGCTCTGAAAGCCTGTTTCTCTTTCTGTAAAGGTACAGGGTAGTTAGCACTCTGCAGCTGTACAGGTAGCAGCTGTCCATCAGCAAGGGGAACGAAGAAGGGGTGGAAGGAATGCCTCTCCCTCTACCCAGGCTTTTAGGATCCTCTAAAATGCCAAGATGTCAAACCCATCATCTTTCTTGTGGTCGGGTCTCTATTTTGTTGATCATTTGCTTGGCACTTTACCTCCTGCTAATTCATTTAGAGACAGTTTGAGCAGAATGTCAGCTCTGAGAGGAGGCCCAGGAAGAAGGAAGGTGTCTTTAAGTCTCGGCTTTAGAGGTTTGCAAATGACTTCCCAGCATCAGATGCCTTATGGCTCAGGTCTGGGAAGCCTGCCGCTGCCCTCCTCACTCGGTTTGACCCAAAAGCCCTTTAAAAGTTTTTCAGAGCCAGGGACTTTCCAACCAGATTCTTGCTAACAACTCTGAGAGAAACCTCTTTTAACATCTCCAACACAGGTCTCTAGGCTTATGATACCAAGGCTGCCAACTCATGTGGTAAGTGGAAACAAAAATGGATTCACCTCATTCTTTCTGAATTGAAATTTATTTTCCCCAACTCTAAATAATGTGTTTGATGTTTACCCCTACCCCACGTCAATCAGTTGGATAACTGTGGGGCCCTGGGTTTCCTCCAGACCTACCAGCTTTAGCTTGTGAAGTGAAAGCACCAGATACAGTGCCAGAGTATTTGGCTCTGAATTCTCATCAAGCTCAGGGGCTTGGAGCTCTGTCCTGATGACCTTATCTCATGGTCAGCTTCCACAGATTTCCATTTCTCCCTTTTCTACCAGATATGCTGTTATTACTCTAGGGCCCAGATCAGCACCTATTTGAAAGGCTGTTTTTCTCTCACCAAATGCTTAAGGCTTCTCAGGATTTTGGTACTTTCCAGTAATTCTCTTTCAAGAGTAGATTTTAATTCTAACAAGGCACTCACTCTGTTACATATCCCATCCCTGGCCCTGCATCCCAGCAGACCCAAACAGGCCAGAGATTTGGCTTTCCCTCTCTAGCTTTATGAAAGTGCTCACTTTAGATGGTGTCCAAAAGGTTGCTTGATTTTTCAATTCTCTTGATATAGATGGAAGTGTCTGGAATAGAGAGTTAAAGTATTCCATTGGAAAATAAAAAAAAGAAATCTCTATTTCCAATCAATACTGTCGACTGCAAACTGTAGTCATTACTTCAGAAAACTTGCTAAAGGGCTTTGGTGTTCACACCCCAACCCCCCTGCATTTGTCTGTGGCCCAGAGTAGGCTCTCTGTCCTAGATGAAGAAGGAATTCAAGATGCTTACTGCATCTCGAACACATTCAAAATATTTGCCATGATTATGAAGATGACTGAATACTTTCTTTGGAATTACATTCCTGGAAGATCACTGGATATGGGTTCTTTGTAAGAAATGGTCCCTTTCTTCCTCTTTCAAGGCAGTGCCCAGAGGACATCAGTTTCTATCTCTCATCTCTGGGAAGTCTCAGGCCCTGTCTGCATTCACTCCTTGAAAGAATAGCCATCTGCCCCCCCCCCCCTTAAAAATGCAAAAACAAAAACCAACCAACTCAGGCCCAACAACCAACAAATAAAACTGCTCCTCACTCTGGACATGAGCAGGTGCGACATTGCAGGAGACAGGCAGGGAGAGGTGTCCAAGCTGGAGGGAGGGACAGACGGCACTTCAGGGACCTGTGATGTCATCACCATGGGATCCCTTCCCCTATGAAGGCAGGCCGAGGTTCTTTGTAAGCTTCTGGGCCCACGAGGATCTACCACTGGTGGCCAGCCTTCTGGTGATGAGAGGCTTGATTCTATGAGAATTAGAATGAATGACCAGAATCCAAGTCATCACACTCACAAACAGAAAGGAAACAAGAAAGTTAAGGGTCAAAGGAGGGTCAGGGACCAGGTGCACTAAACATAAAACTACACAATGTGCCATGTGCAAGTCGCCCAAACGAGCGACACCTAGAATGGATGTCTCCATAATGTGAAGGGCCAGGTGGGCTGGAATGGCCTGGGGCCGTGGGTGGCCAGGACTGATGGGCCTGTAAATAAACAAGCTGAAAGCTGGGGTGGGGGGGGCAAGCGGGAGGATGGGAAGTAGCCTTTGGGGAGCACAGATGCGCCAGGACCAGTGTGCCCTGACTTCTTTATAGCTCTAAACTCTGGGGCAGCCGGCCCACAGCAGCCAGACTGATGCCCCCCATCCCCACCAGGGGCTTTCTAGGGGAGATGCCTAGCACACACTGGAAGGAAGCACACCATCAATCAGCTACCTTTAACATCTTTTTCTGTAAAAAAAAGGTAACATTGCAATAAAATACATTCTCCTTCTCCTTTCCTGATCACTCGTAGACACCAGTGAATCAAATGAAAGGCTTAATAAAAATCACCAAAGTTTAGAACTATTTCCAAGGCCACAAATGTGCTATGTAATACTGCACAATGATCTGGGCCCCAGGGCCTGAGGCCTCAGGCCCTGGGGGCCTTCCAGGGACATTCGGAGCCCCAAGGCTGCTAACAGGCGGGTCTCCTCTCTGGCCCCAGCATGCACAAAGGGTCAAAGTGGCTAATTTGTTTTCAAGGCTGAAGTAAACGGATTACTCACAGTTTTGAACGAAATAAACATATAAACATCCACATGTATGTAAAAAGCGCTCCTATCTGAAGCTCATTTATGTGCCTGGAGAGGAAGGGTGGGGACTCCATAGGTCTTGCTTCAGGTGAGGTTGCAACGTAAACACTGTCATATACAGCTTAAAAAACACACACGAGAATTGCACATATATCCATCGGGGAGAAGCACAAGGCTCAGAAAGAAGGCTGTCGGCTTGGCGAGGCCCAGTGTGGGCAAGTCCCAGGTGCTCCAGGATGGGTCCTTCTGAGGTGATGTGGACCCTAGTAATACTGAGCAGGGGGCCACGTGTCAGAGGAGGAGGCTCTGAAGGGGAAGAGGCCGACACTAGGGGGTAGAAGGTCAGAGGGTGGCTCCCCTCCCTCTAAATACATCTCCGAGCTCAGCTGGGGAGTGTGGTCTGGGGCTGCCAAGAGAAGGAAGTGAGCCAATTACTGTCACTGATTGGGGCACCGTTTGAGGGGCTGCCAAACCTGACAGCTCTGACTCCCATCAAGAACAGCACTTGTGACTCAGTTCCCCCTCCCAGCCTGCAGGAGTGCAGGGCAGCTCCATCCCAGGGAGACCATGGGGTACTGGCCTGAAAAGCAGAACATTCTACTTTCCTACAGAGAGGCCGCAAGTGGCTGATGCCCCTTCACCCACTCAGATGGGGCAGAGCTGGGGCTCCGCTCGTCCTCTATCCAGGACATATGCTTTGGAGCAGCCCGAGGAAGAACAATTCTGCAGTCTTGGCTCTTGCCAGCCCCGGGGGGGGGGGGGGCGGCTTACCTGGCTGGGCCCCACCCCACCATCTGCCTTCTACTATGTGCCCTCTGTAAGGCTGTCATAAGGGTGAGGATCACAGCTCTACATGCCTAGGATAGCAAAGAGATATTTCAACAAGAAAAAGAAAGATCGGCTATCTGGAGAGTTTACTGGTAGATAATGGGGAATCAGTTAACTCTGTATGTTGCTATTTAAAATATTACATGCTGAAAAGTCAGTCAGGGATGATCCAGGACTGGGGGAAATTGAACCGCAGCTCGTTGTATTCATACCCAAGGAAACTGTTCCTTCAGGGATGTTTTTTTTTTTTCCTTTCATTCATCTATATTTATAGAAACATTAGGCTGGGAGAAATCCAAGTGGAAGACAACTGCACATCCCTGCGGATTAATTTCTATAAAATTTCAGACTGACTCTGCCCCCCGCTGTACTGAGGGCTGGAGGTGACCTGGCCAGATGGACCTTATCTGCTCCGCCGGGAACAAAGGGTCAGTGTTCCTTTCCTTTCCCTGGCTGTGCTCAGGTGGTAAGCCACTTTCTGAGAGAAGGCGGAATGTGGACCGAGGTCGCTGATGAGAACCGAGATCCGCGCCCTAGCGGCGTTGGAGGATGCTTATGATGCAGCCCAGCGAGTCTGTGCTGGCAAAGGCCAGATACTGAGCACAGAGCCAGTCTTCCAGGCTGACTCCGCACTCTCTGTCCAGAGACTTCTCTGCAAATTTGATCATGAGCAGGGTCCGCTTGATGTCCAGCCAATTCTGGAGAATGGCGTTTCTCTGGCCGGGGCTGGCCAGGCTGTGCAGAGTCTGGAACAGATCCTCGCGGGGGCCCCAGAGAAGACACTGAAGGACGCCCTTCGCATCAGAGATGAGGATCCGCTCTGAAGGGTTGGGGTTCAGGAGGCAGCTGGCAAGCTGCTGTAGCCCCCAGGAGTAAGGGGAGCGGCACGGGATCCGGGGGAGGTCGGCGCGGCTGTACTCCTTCTCCTTCAGCTCTGGATTCTCATCAAAAGGGTTGGGGAGGTGCAGCATTTCATAGATCAAGATGCCAGTCTGGAACTCGTCACATTTCTTGTACTGTGTGGCAGTGATGATCTCAGGCGCGAGGCGCGACTGGTCCCGGAAAACCTCTGGGTCCACCAAGTGGCTCTTCTGCTTGGCCTGGGAGAAATTGCTCACGATGAGCCTTGTCGGGCTGGCGGAGGCCAGGCTGGGCTCGCTCTTGCGGATGCTGCCACCGGCCCTGCAGTGGATGAGGAGGAGGTTTTCCAGCCGCAGGTCACAGTGAGTGACGTGATACGGCTTGAGGTGCTCGAGGCCCGAGCACAGCTGTAAGAGCAGCAGGCACACCTGGCGCTCATACGTGTCCGGGTTCTTTCCATGCTGGGCTAAAGATTCCCGCACAAAGTCTGCCACGGTCAGGTACGGGACCTCGCGGGTGATGACCACCACGTGGCTCCGCTGCTTGCTGGCGCCCACACGGCTCTCTGAGCTGCCCATCTGGGCCGACTCCGCGTTGCAGGACGCGTCTTTGTTCCGCTGCTCAGAGACCACCTCCTCCTCCTCCTCCTCCTCCTCCTCCTCCATTTCATCATCATCTTTCTCAGGGGCGTCGGGGTCTTCCCAGGGAAGAAGACGCACGGGGACTTCTGCTAGGAAGTGGCCACAGTCCTGCTGGATATTAAAGTGAATGGCCAGACTCTGTCGGACGGCCAGACTGTGATAATACTGTTGGGACTCTTTAGCTTTGCTTTTGCAAATCTGGAAAAAGAAAAGAAGGGATTAGACATGTCTTTGCAGTTCCAATGCCATACTTTTAAGAACATACAGACACGGATTAACTTGTGAATCATTACGTCAGCTTTTTGGCTGGGTCTGGGGAGCTTGAGGCTGAAGACCATTCCCAATGGGTCTCCTAGAAGCCTCAAAGGCAAACAGCAGCTGAGTCAGAGAGGAGGAGGAGCCTACCTGTACTCTGTCTCTGGGGGTATAAGGAGAGTGAGCCCCAGCGGGTCGGGGAGAGGCAGCGTGCACAGCTCCCTGCCCACCTGCATGGCCCTCCTGCTCTCAGGCCTTCCCATCCCTGGGGGCCCTTGGACTTCCTGCAAGATTTTGAGGGAGGATCCCCTACAGGATGGGTTTTTCACCTTCCTACGTCTAGCCCTTGCACCCAGCAGGGATCTCATAAATACCTGTTGAAGTGCGTTTGAATATGGTCACATTTGTAGATTCTCTTCACCCACTGTGGCTCCTGTACAGCACAATATCCTGGCCCACAGAAGATCCCTCCTGATACTTCACTAGGGCATGGGGGTCGCTGGCTCATCAAGGCCTTTGTATTAGAACACAGGCTCCTGAAGGGCCTATGCCAAGCCAGAAAGACTCTGGATAGAGGTCTAGAGATGGGTCACTCATCTCCTGTCTAAGGATCACAGTAAAACCAAGAGAGGATGATCCCCCAATTCTCTTGTAGGAATTCAAGAAATTCTCTGGCATGGGAGGAACTGTGGGAATGCTCACAATGGTAATCTAGCACCATGGGGAGAGTCCTGGGTTCAGAATCTGTCCTGCCTGTGACACTGAGTACCTGTACAGCCTTTAACAAGCCCCTCCCCTTTCCTCAGTTTCCCCATCCATAAAATGAGGGGGTGAGACTAGATGGCCTCTGAGGTCCCTTCCTATCCTTGATCTCTGATCCTCTGAAGTCCTCAGGGTCTAAAAGGGAAGCCTTCTCTGTAACCCTAACAACCTGGCTTCAGTGCCATAGAGGAAAGGCTCCTGGGATAGGGCAGAGGCCTCCAGGCCTTGCTCCAGTTCTCACTCAACAGGCACTTAGCTCCTTCTTACCAGCTCCCCAAAGATAAATCACTTAATCCTCTGGAGACTCAGGGTCCTCGTCTATGAAATGGGGATAACATTCCTGCACTGCCTACCTCATGGGCTATGATGGAGAAAGTATTTTGTAACCCTTACAGTGATGAAGAGAGGTGAACCTCCCATTACTGACGGTCTTGCTCGCAGAAGTAAAAAGGCCAAAGATGGGAGATTAAGTTCTCTACCCCAGTGACTAAAACAAGACATGGGCCTTCATGGCTGTGCTAAGCAGGCGGAGCCATCCATTCCAATCTCGCCTCCTCAGCCCGAGGGGGCCTCCCTACTTCAGAAATATCAAAGTCTTCCCAGCAACACACCCAGCAGTGTTTACACTGCCTGTTTATCACAGTCACACAGAAAAGAAGCAAACTTGCCCGATGCATTTTCTAGTCAATTTTATTTAAAAAGAGAAAATGCATCATTTTCTTAGAAGGATGCAAATGGAGCCAGTTCTGAGGAGTCTCACCCTCTGATTTCCATTCAAATGAATATTTTTCTCAGAGATGACCAAAGGCAAGGGAGTCTCCTGGGAGAGAAGCATCTCTCATCTATGGTAGTTATACATATTTATCACTTCACTGCCAAGTGCTGTGGTACCAGTGATAGGGTCACAGGAAGAGAGAAACAAAGAGACCCCATAAAACAGCTGTTCATGCAGGGCTGACTGCAGAGAGGCGGCAGGAGCTCTGGGGTCCAGAATCTGCTCTTGCCTGGTCACTGTGCCCTGAGAGGCTCTGGCTTCCTCACTGGCCTGGTGCTGCCTCTCACCCAGGAGGAGTGTGAGGAAGGTGCCTGGCCACTGAGTGCTGTGCGGCTCTCCCCAATCAGAGCTAGCCGCCCTTGCGGGGGTGGCCCAGAGCTCCTGAAGGCAGGTGCCGTTTCTTGTTTAGTTCTTTTGCTGCTGTAGCCCCGCCCCCCATCTTGCTTTGCCTTGGCAAGAGCCTCATCCACAGATGGTGACTCCTGCAGCTTGGCTGGGTTGGCTGCCATGCTAGTCAGTGCAGGACATAAGACTGTGTGTTCATCAACCTGGACTTAAATCATTCTGTATAATGCTGCTAAAGGTGTTTCTCATGTGTGGCATGTGATCTTTTAGGGTTTCTCCACAGCCATCATTCTGTGATGATTCAGCTTTCCCCAGGCCATGGCATGCTTATTTCCAATGGGAGGGAAGACCAAGAACGCCAGCTGAAATGACTCATCCAAAGGATGCTAGAGCCAGTAAGGGTTTCTGAGGGAAAAGGATGAGCTTCAAGTCACATGGCTAGTCAATAGCATGGCTGGGTCTTTAATTCAGGTCTGAACTGGAAGGAGACCAGACTCTGCACTTCACAGATGAGGAAGCAGACCCAGGAAAGGGGAGCGACTTGTCCGAAGTCATGGAGGTATTCACCAGTCACCCTGGGCTCAAAGTCCAGGCCCAGGGCCTTGCCCACATCGTGTGGCTTCTCCATTTTCATTTTTCCTGACGGACAATAATGGAGTGAACACTCAAGGATTCCCACTCCCCCATTTCCCTGCCTTACTACATTATAATTAGAAGAGTACATAACTTCAGAAATATTGATCTCAACAAGGCAAGGTATACCCTCAAACCCTTACTCTCCTACATCACACCTGGAGACCAAGTGATCCTGCATCAAATTTAGGTAGTTCTTTATATTTCCAAAACACAGATACACACACACATGCACACGTGCGTGTGCTTCTGCTGAAGAACTCGATTAAACTATCATCAGGAAATATTTAACAAAATAAATGAAAATCAAATAAAAACATAGGTGATGTTCAATGTGGTTTTCTAAGTCACCATTTGGCCCACAGGGATCTTAATGTCGGGTTTGGTGGCCCCCATTTCTATATGAGTTTGGCTCCACTGGGTGAAGGGGGAATTCCTATTGGGTAGGAATGAATCTCAATGGCCTTAGAGGTCCTTCCTCATTCAGACTGGGTGATGGTGAGATCATCAGACATTTGTACACTTTTACAACAAAAAAAATTAGGAAGAAAACTCTCCCTGTCCTGAGAATTCTAGTGATTTTTCCCCCTGTATGATCAATCCCTGAAGGAGATTCCTGGGGAGTTTAGCTCCATTGGGTTCTGTGGCAGAAGAGGGTGGTCACTGTCCACGACCTCCATCTTCCCATGGATGCCACGTCCTGATCATGTGGACAGTGTGCTGGCAGAGATCCCTGCATGCCTGTCACAAAGCCAGAGGGAACTCAGATCTGCCAGTTGAAGGTTACGGGGAGATGATTGATTAAGTCTCATCAAGCCAAGTTTCGCAGGGATGGCTGCAGCTTGGTTCACCACTGCAAATGGGGGAAGCCATTCTCATCTGGATTACTTTTCTCTTTAAACCTCTCGGCTTGAGTGGATAATAAAAAGATGGATACTCCTACCTGAACTTATGCTTAACTTCTCAGATCAACTCCAGCTGAACTCCCAAAATGATTTACAAAGAAACAATGAGAAATCGGTCAGTCGTTTGGCTGTGCTGATGAGAGGGATGGCCTCCACACAGACAGCTACACTGAGCAGGCCAGCATTTTCTAATCTATCTTGCAACATTTAGAAGAAGATGAATGGGTCACTGATTTTAAGGGTAAATGGAGAAAGGAGAATTCTGGGCCAAGAAACGGGAAAAATACCGGGGCTCCTAATTGGTTTAGACCCATCAAAACAGTCACAATTAAGCACACAGACCTATGGAGATTTCCATAATCGGATTTCTCATATGATGGGTATCTCATAAATCTCTATTATGGAGCCCACTATGATGTTAATTTAGATAGGAGTATTAAATTCTAAGAAATAATGTTCTATGCACTACACAGTAGATCTCTTTCAAATATTAATAACTTGACTGTTTTAGTTTTTAAAACCCTAAATGACCTGCCTCCCGATGATAAATTTCTAGCCCCAAAGAGTTATCTGAGAAAGCAAAGTACTGTCTCTAGGACAAATGGACAATATTCTTCCCTACGTTCTTTCTCCCATCCAGTGTTTTATTCCATCCAGGGAACGAACTCACTTCTTGAACCTCTTGCCTTTTCATTTTTTATTCCTTTGAAAAGCATTTAAGTCCCTTCTTCAGTATAGGGGTGGAACTCAGACAATAGTCTCTGGGCCTGTTTCAGGGTAATCTTGAAGGCCCCTTGACAATCAGGAACTGTTTCTGTAAGGCCCTGCCTGCTTCTCATCATTTTGAAGTAGGAACAAACCATGAACTTCAAAGGCTCCATATTATACTACATGACTGCTCCTTTTGTAATGTGTGAGTAAATTACCCCCCCCCCCTTCTCTCTGGAAAATAGTTTAAAAAAATTGCTTTCAGTCTGAGCAGATTCTATGTTGGACAATTCTTGCACAGGAAGGGAAAGCAGCTGTCAAAACACTAGAGGGAGCTGCAAAACCAACACACCCAGCAGGGCGAGGTGTCCTGTCCATGCACCTGCCAGGCAGAACCACACCTGCTGAGGCTCGTTTCTCCATGTCAGAGGGGTCCTGATGGCTGCACCAGGCAGGAAGGAGCGAAGAACAGCATGCAAGGTAAACCTAGGGTGCCTGCTCTGGGCAGAGCCCAGGCTCAGGGGTCCTGAGGACCCCTGAGTTCCCTCTGAGACTCACTCTCAACTAAAGAGGCAGCTGGGTGGCTGACCCGCAAGCACCAACACATGCCCTCTGCATGGCTGGATGTCAAAAGAAACTGGGAACTCAGCTGGTTAACAAGGATCCTGGAGCAAAGAGGAGGAAGGGGAGAATCCCAGTTACTCTGGCTTTCAGATGAGAGTCTGATGGCTTTTTAGACCCTTCTTTAAAATGCTACTGTTTCAAGATTCTGGAAAAAAAAAAGCCTGATTCTCAGATGATGAAGGAGACAGCTCAGCATTATAAATCTCTGGTCAGGAAATGGAGAAAAGCAATGGAAGGGATTGGGGTCAAACTGCATTTTCCTACACTCTTCACAAATGTAGTTTAGCAAAATATAAAATGTATTCTCAGTAAAAGATATGTTGTGCTATAAATAAAATTAGAAGCCCACTGGTTAGAGGAAGAAGGCTTCCCTCTGTATACACTGAAATCTCTGACAAGTTTAATGGCTACTGTTCATCTGGGCACAGGCCTCGCTTCTGTCCAGGCCTTGCTTCTTTGCTGCTCACGGCCACTGCTCTGCTTGCCTTCTGGGCAAATGGAAGTTGCTGCTTTTTATACAAATAACCCAAGCCTACATATTGAGATTTTTTTTTCCCCATTTTGGAGGGGAGAAGGCAGGGCAGTTGGGGTTAAGTGACTTGCCCAAAGTCACATGGCTAGACTGCACCACCTGGGTGCCCCATACATATTGAGTGGGAGTGGGTGCTCAAGCACAGGTGAGTGTTGCTGCATGTCTGTGTCTACAACTGGGAAGTCCTTGGCTGGCTGCTCTCCTTGGTGCTGGAGGAGGGCCCAAATGACATCACTGTGGCTGATCAGACCAATACGGGCTGGGTTCATATGAACATCTGGAGTGGAGAAGGAGCTAAATTTGTGCATCCCATGTTCCTTTTGAGCTACTGTAACTCTGCTTTGCTCACGGTGCCTTTCTGACTTGGACACATCATGCTGGGCAGTCCTGTGCCAGCGTCTCCCATGTTTCACCATCAACTCCAAAATCCTTCAGAGAGACCTTGAGAGTGTCCTTGTGTCACTTCTTCCGTTTCCTGCATGAGCACTTGCCTTGCGTGAGTTCTCTGTAAAATAGTCTTTTAGGCAAACGTACATTTGGCATTTGAACAACATGGCTGGCCCACTGGAGCTGCATTCTCTGCAGTAGTCTGAATGTTGGCAGTCTGGTTACCTTATCTTGCCGGGTGATCTTCAGAATCTTCCTAAGTCGGTTTGAGAGGAAGCGATTCAGTTTCCTGGCTTGGGGCTGGTAGACTGTCCAGGCTTCAGAGGCATACAACAACGAGGTCAACACAAGGGGTCTGCAGCCCTTCAGTCTGGCAGGCAGTCTCACACCTCTTCTCTCCTACACTTTCCTTCAGAGCTTCCCAAACACTGATGCCTCATCATCTATGTGCACATCCCTGGAAAGTATACTGCCAAGGTAAGCGAACTCACCTACAGCATGCAAACCGTCTTCATTTGTTGTAATCCATGGTTCCACCTATGGATGGTGGGGTGCTGGCTCTGTTTTCTTTGTGTTAATTGTTAGGCCAAAATTAGCATGAACAGCAGAGGATTGGTTCATACTCTGTAAAGTCCTATGAACTGCCCAAAGGCACAGTGAGTATGAAGCCATGTTAAGAGCTCACTCACTTATGGCCTTTCAGGTTTACAAAGCACTTTTCCTGACACATCCCCGGGGGGGAAACAGAAGAGTCAGTGACTTGCTCAGGATGGAGGGCACAGCTGGTCTGTCAGAGCTGGGATCTGAACCCAGCCTCCTCTCTCCTATGCTGTGAGTCCTGCTAACCCATCTGCCCCACTGGGGCGAAGCATGCCATCCCTGCTTCCCACACAGAAGCTGGGAAGGAGTGGGACTGGAGGGAAGGTCCTGGAAAGCCAGGACAGTGGCCAGAGGGAATGTTTGGCCATAGGTCATGCATAAAGTGACCTCAGAGCAGGGGGAATCAGGGAGCTGGAGAGGATGGAAGACAAGAACATGCTAATGGTGGTAAATAAGGGGGCTGCATGACACACTTCCCCTTCCCTTCCCACTAAAACCTGAGCAAGACCGACAGTGTCTGCTCTCGGCTGTGGGGACCCTGGCTGCCTCACCTCTCCAGACTGAGCCAGCCCCACACTGCATACAGGTCCTTTACTGTTCTTTTTCACTTGTGAGAGCTGCAAGGTGCCGTACAACTCAGCAAAAATGTGCGTTAGCTTCTGCCTTCTCTGGGTGGGCTCCACTAGCCAAGGCGGCCTTCAACTGGCAGGGCATCTCATTTCTGCCTCAGCCTGTGCCTTTTCCAGGGCCTCAGTGAGCCTTCACTCAGAGGGAGACTGTGGGGAATGAATGCTGAGTGATGAAAACAGAACCATTGCAGACCACAATCCTGCACTGCCTGGCTAGTCTGCTGAATTACACAGAAGCGCAGCCACAAATGCGACAGTACCCCAGGTGCCCCTGCAGACCCCAAAGTGATGATGGCCCCACTTCAGGGTCCCTACAGTCCTCCTCTGGCCCCAGGGAACCTCATGGCCACTGGCTGGGACCTCCCCAGAGCCTGGCCCAGCGCCCCAGCACATGATGAGTGCTACATCAATGCTAAGAATGTGTCAAGAGGCCTGGCCTCCCACCAGCCTTTTGCTGGGTGACCTTAGGCAAGTCACCTCTCCTCTCTGGGTCTCAGCTTCGTCTCAGAAGGCCCTTTTGTTTGTTTTTAATTTTTTTTTTAACATTTTCATTTAAAGTTTTGATTTTCAAATCCTATCCCTCCCTTCCTGAGACAGTAAGCAGTTAGATATAGGTTATATATGTAAAATTATGTAAAACATTTCTATCAATAGGCCCTTCTGGCTCTCAATCTGATGATCCTATGATTTAGGGAAACTACAGGCACAGGACCTAAGAGCTTCTGGAGTATTAAGCTTATAGACCTACATTTACAAAGGGACAGCCCAGAGCACATTCTTTACTGTAAAAACTGGGATAATACAGCACATTATGGATCATTTGGATGAGGGAAGGAGATTGAAATAGAAAATCATGGCACTGAAGAAAGAGAATTGGACCAGGAAACAGAAAATGGGATGTGAATCTTTGCTCTGCCACCGAACCAGCGGCATAACCTTGGTCAGTCACAATATGATTTCCTTGCTAAAAAGAGAGGCTGGGAGCTAGGAGAGCTTGGCCTTGAAGACCTCAGGGTGGTCCCTTCTATCTCCACCATTCTGTGAAGTCATGAGCCTAGGAGACAGACCCTTGGTCCTACTGTGACTAGAGGAACAACGGATTACATGTTTGAGCTTTAAAATGGCACCTGGGTCTAAACTATCAAGTGCATTCTCTGCAGTGAAGATGTGCTAGGAGGTTTGGGGAGGGGCACATACTAATTTAGAATGTCAGTTCTTTTAAAGATGTCCATTCTCAAGAAATTCGTCCCACAGCCTAGAAGAGAAATTTAGGAATGCAATCACACAGAACTTTGCTCTTTCATTTTGTGTGTATCTTATATCTGTAGGATTCTCTCTACAATATATATGTTGGAACCTAAAAGAAACTCTTACATCCCTAAGTCAAAATGGCAAGATATCTGAGTGTAAGGGGAATTTTCATCTCTGTTGTACAGATTGAAAAAACCAAGGGACAAAGTGGTTTTAGAACCTGCCCAGAGTCAAGATTAGAAGCCACTTTATTCAATGTTAGTTGGGAGCAGAGGCTGGCTGTGGGAACTTGCATGAAGTGCTTCCTGGAGGCCTTTTCTTCCAGGTTATCTATCGCCCACAGCACAGGAAGACACTGACGTGGGCAGCTAGAAGGTCTCCCTGCCAAATGCACTCAAGGTTCCAGCCTGTCAGGCTCTTTGGAATACATTCGGCCCTGAAATGTGGCAGCTGCTGAGCACCAAGGGTTCAGAACATGTGGGTCAATTGGGGTGGGAGAGGAGGGAAGTTCTGCTGATTCAGCACTACTGGTAGTTTCAGTGTGGAGAGTTTTTATGTTAAATTAAGAAACTGGAACCTTCTGTTCCTTCCATGTCAGTAAGCCCCAGTAATTAATTATCCATGTCTATGGTTTGAGCTAGCTCCAAATTCTGACCAGTCGCCATGGTTTCTGTTAAGACTTTCTCAGCTAGTGTCTTGCTTTCTCAGCATCCTCTAGAATAAGATAAGCTGGGCCTCTGCAGGCTACCAAAGCTCGAGAAGATGCTGGTCTCCACAGTTCCCCTGGATTGTGCCAGACTGCTAGCCAGGTATTTGGGAGAGCTCAAAGCTGAGAAGCCATTCTCTTGTAATGACAGGTGCATCTGTTTGCCCAGAACCTCACCTCTAAAGGACGCAGCAGGACGTGGCTGAGGCAAGAAGCTGTGGTGTTCTGTGGACTATAGGCCTCAGAACAGCAATTAACTGACAAATGTTATTAGTTATATTGTTATTAGTTTGGATTTGTTGTGTTCTTCTGAAAGTAATTTTTTTCAGATTTCCTGGCAGGCCCATGGCCAGGCCAGCCATGGCAGTGTACTAAGTTACTCAGGTCCTCACTTGGTGGAAAGGCCTGCTCTTAGCAGAAGTACTGGTTCAGAGGGGCACGGTCTATGTGGTCCAAAGAAGGGCGGAATTCAGAGTCAGAGCCTTTGTTTTAAATCTTGGCCCTGCTGTTCACTCACTGTGTGACGCTGGACAAGGCACTTGCACAACAGAGGTCTTGGATTCCTCGTTTGTGAAATGAAGGGGTTAAATTAGATGATTTAAAGTCCTTCCCAGCTTTGGCCTGGGACCCTAGGGCTAGAAAGTGATTCGCCAACAGGAGCAACGAGGGCAGGCTGGGCTGGGGACGCTATTTTGGGGCCTGCAGATGTTGTGTCCTGGCTTTACTGTTTCTCCAGTCAAAGGTCTAACTCATTAGCTGAAATGAGAACTATGTTAAAACAATCTAGTGGTTTGGGAATGGGAAGGGGTTGATTTTATGTGAAGTGTCTGCAGCGCTGTATCTAGTATGGACTCCTGCACATGCATGCACACATACATGTAAGGAGTGAAAAGGGATCAGAAGCCACAAAGCCAAGAATCAATATGAGATTCACATAACCCAGTGCTGGAGGAGACAGGAGAGGCTGCCCAGTTCAGTCCCTTTATCTGAGGCCCAAAGTGGAGGAAAGACTTCCACAGACTCTTCTGATACTTCACTTGTCATTCCAATGTCTGGCCTATTTTGATCGACTCCATTAATGTCAGTGAATGAGCGTAAATGCCAAAAACAACATTCCTTTTTCTTCGGAGGGATACAAGTCCCACCTAGAGCCCATGTTACGTTCCAGCCTGATTTATGCACCACCCTGCCTGGGTGACTACCAGGCGACCCAGGGATGGACTCTTCACTGATGGTCATGTAAACAAGCATCTACTCTCCATCGAAGGCTTCCATAAGGGACCTCTGTAAATGTCTAATGTTCAGTTAAGACAGCTCTGGAGTCGGCTGGCTGGACTCACAAAGAAGTCAGTCCTTAAAAGCTCAATATCAACTTAAAAGGAGGTTTCCAGTGGAGCGGCCCATGACTATGGCCTTGACCTTTTGTTGTCTGGCATTTTTATCAGTGACTGGGATAAACACATAGATGGCTCAGCCACTTTGACAGCAGAGGCAACCAAGATGGGAAGGGTAGTAAAAAGTCTGATGACAAAGTCTAGGTCCCTCCAAACCTCAAAGGCTAGGCTAGAATAGAGCTCGAAATTGAGGGAGATATAAAGTTTTATCCTTGGGTTCAAAAAATCAATTTCATAAGCATAAGATGGAAGGTAGTGAAAACCTTTGCCATATTGTGGCTATGCCCAATAATCTGAAAACAGCCCATCCCCCACCAATTCAGATACACCATGGCTAATGCTGTTCTGCCACAGAAGTGGTCCTTAAGGCAAACTCTCCTTTGTACATTTAGACAAAATCAATTCACTAGGAACATGAGACTGACTTTGGCTACTGTTGGGAGGCCAGAGGAATTTAGTGGAAAGAACACTTGATTTGGGAGTGAGGAGACTGGATGGGGATAACGTTCAGATTCTTTGAGATTGTCAATATTTTGTAGCTTTCACTCAATACTTCAAAAACAGAACTTTTTCTTCCTTGATATTGTGAGGAAGAAAAGCGCTGGAGGGGAGGACAGTCTAGGAGAGGGAACCTGGCTCTGGAGGCACAGGCCCCTGGTTTGACTCAGGGTTCTGGGGAAGTCATTTAACCTTTCTAGGGGTGAGTGTCCTCATCTGTAGAACAAGGAGGTGGAACCAGATAATCTCAAAGGTTCTCTATAGTTAAAAGCACCCCTGTTCCAGCAGCAGGTGTGAAAAGCAGATTCTACACAACGTATAACTACGACAGAGAAGTACGTGAAGGCCTTCCTATTTTCCAGGCCCTGGGGTACAGAGACGAAAGTGTGGCAGGGCCTGCCCTCCAGGAATCTACAGTCTGCTCTTTGGCTGTGAAGGGAGGTCTGTGGGGGTGTTTGGGAGGCTGTAAGGTCCTGACTGCTGGGTGGGGCAATGGGGAACATTGGCACTGAAATAATCAAAATTCAATTTTAAACCTGAAGACTGAAACGGCATCAACACATGGCAGAGGGGTCAGTGTACAATCCCTTCTCTTAAGAGGCAGTGTGGGTCAGGAAGCAAAGCTCTTAGTGCTCAGAGACTGCCTCAGGTGCGTGTTTTATGGGAAATACCCTCTGGTCATAACTGAGGTTACAGAAGTCTAACATGGACCTGTCCTTATTACATTTTAAAGGTCACTGATCTTGAGTCAAAGTCCTGCCCACACCTGCGTTGGTGCCACACCCGTGGAGGCAGAGGAGCTGGAATCAAATGCTGGCCTGGCCACCTCTTCCTCTTGGAGCCCACAGGAAGTGACTCTGGTTCTCCCATCTCAGTGTCTTTATCAGTAAAATGGGGAAATGATTCTTGCTCTGGCTCATCGGCTGCTGTGAGGAAAACACATGATCTTCTGTAATCTGCCCAGGGCCAAGGGTAGACACAAGCTCAGGCCCATCTTATCACCAGCATGAAAGCCCTTGTTTAAAAACAGGAGGACAAAAGCAGGGGTGAGCTGGCCAGGGGCTGGTCTTTTCTGACCTTCTTCAGGGCTCCTTTTGCTACTTGCTTCAGCAGGACCTGTGCCTGCCAGTGCTGGAATTGCCTCCATGGGTGGAGATCGCCACACTCCTATCATGTGACGGTTGGAGGGACATACTGTGACTTGCCTGTGGTCCCACTGTCCGTAAACTCCACTGGCAGTATGAGAACCCATGTCCCCGCCTCCCAAGGCCATCCCTCGATCACACCATGCGATGCTGCCTTTCCTATATTTTTCTAGAGCTGTGTAATTCATCCTGTGATTCCTGAAAGGCCCAGAGGCACCGTCATCAAAGAGAGTTACATTAAGCATTTAAGTAACATGTCCTTCCCCAAACCTGCTGGTAACTCACATTCTCTAACAACCTGCCACCTGTTCTTTGTAGATTACTTTTGCATCATTACAAGTAAAAAATCAATACCAGACCATTGATTTGGTAATGAGACAAGATTGCCAGGCAATAATACATAATGTTATCCAAGCCCTATTTCTCAATTGTCTTGAGAGAAAGGAGAGTTCGAGGACCCTCCTTGGAAGGCTCCCCTACTCCATTTGTGATCCTGTGACAGGAAAGGTGGAGGACGGACGGCCACCGTCACTCTGCTCATTGATGGGGCAGCATTTCAGCATCACGTTCCCTTAAATGCCTCCTCTTAGCAGTACGTTCCATTAACCACAGAGAAGCAGTCTCTCCCTGCAGTCTGCTTTTTGGTGTTACGTATGTGTTAAATAATAACTGGTATTTCTGTGGGGTTTTAAGGTTTTCAAAGTGTTTTACAAACACTGTCTCATGTAATCATGAAAACATATGGCATAACAGAAAATCCTGCGGGGCCTGATGCCGACTGGCCATGCCATTGCCTCACCTCCTGGGCACCTTGCCTCAGCAAGAGGAGACAGGGGCAGGATCAGCTGAGATCTCCTGAGGAGCTTCCTGCTCTAATATCCTCTGGTGTCAGTTGATTACAAAAAGGTCTCAGTGAGAGAACTGCAGAGAATGAAGCTAAGAGAATCTGGTACCAACATGTGCACTACCTTGACAGGTAATGTGATTATTCACAGCACATGTTAAAGGTTTTCAGTATAGCATATGTCCTTTCTACAATAGATTCAGATGTAACAATCACCTAACTATGTTAATCATTCTGGAGCTAAGGAACTGAATTAACGAAAGGGACAACGGAATTGGAAGTCTTGCATTTAGGCTGTTTCCCCTTGCCCCTCCCTCTGATCCCCCTCTCCACTCCCTTCCCCACCATGACAGAATCCATCATGCATTAGGGAACCACTTATGAGCTCTTGTGACCAACAAATCCATCACTTGGCAGCTGACCTTTCTCTTCCCTTAAGGAGGCTGGTCCTCTCCTGCTTGGTAGCCTCCAAAGCTTGCATTCCACTCAGCTGACCTTCCAGAACCCAGGGCCACCCCTATGCTATAATAAGACTTAAGAGTGCTAATGCTGGCAGACCACATAGAGTAGAATTTTCTGGCATTTAAAATATGCATCTTTTAAAAAAAAAGGTATGTTATCTAAATGGAAAGGCAGCAGCTGGGTACTTGAGGTCCTGTAGCACACACTGAGCAGATCTTTGGGGAGTGCAGATAGGGGAGAAGGAGGGGTGCCTCACCATGATGACTCACAGATCCAGACTGGAGAGTTTCTCAAGTTCTTCCACATAATAACGGCATTCTGGCTTTACACGGGCAGTGCTTATAATTTTCAGTGAACTTTTAAATATATTATTTAATCCCCATCACCATCAATGAGGCTGGCAGAACAGGCATGACTAGCTCCATTTTACAGATGGTAAAACTGAGGATCTGGCCAAGTGAACAGCCTCAAATGACATATTCTGGGAGGGGCAGAGCCTTGGCTTGGATCCAGGTCTGATGGTCTAGGTCTTTCTAGCATCATACCAGAAGCTTAGCACAGTTTCTGGCACCGAGTAGGCCCCGAGGAGGTGCTTATCGAATGTATGAACTGAATCAAGCCCCCCCTGGATGGCAGGCCCAGAGAGGCAAAGGGACATACTCAAGAGTCACCCTGCCAGTGACAAGTGAGGCCGGCACCCAGAGCCAGGGCTCCCAGACCCCAGCTCGGCGTCTGGCTGCTATAGCACACAGAGCATAGAATATTCAGGAAGCTAAGCTACCAGGTCACCACTGGCTGCCATTTCTATCCTAAACTGCGCCGTGAGCTGCAAACTGGTGGTGTGGCTTGGAAGGCAGAGAATTCAGCAATGGTACGACATGTCTGTTCTACCAATTGCCTCAGTTTCCTCATCAAAGAGAAGAACAGAGGAGTCCAGGTAGCATTAAATAGCAAAAAACTGACCAAAGGGAAAGACGAGCCGCAGACCCCAGGCCGGGTCGGCTTCTCCAGCAGGCTGAATCCTTTCACCTTTCTCTGCCAACTGGCTCCTTCCCCATTGCTTTCAAACAGGCCCAAGGCTCCCCATCATTAAACACACCCCAAAGCCACCATCCCCTTAAGCCACCATCCTACGTCTCTTCTCCCTTTCCCAGGCAAATTCTCTGAAAATTCTGCCTCCACTTTCTTTGCTCTCACTCCTCAGCCCCTCATGATTGGGCTTTTTCTGACCCTCACCATCAAGGGAAGGCACCAATGGGGCTGTTTTCTCAGGCTTCGTCCTCTTGGACACCCATGCCTGACTCTCTGAGCTTCTTGCCTTGCCTGCTGGCCAGCCAGCCATCACACCCTCTTCCTGGGGGTGTTCTCCAAGGCTAAATTCCAGGCCCCCTTTTTCCTCCAAACTCTCTTTCTGGGCTTGACCCTCCTTCCTTCCTACTGTGCAGGGCATCCCCCAGAGATGCCCGCGAGTGTCAGGCTGCTGCTGCTCTTCCTTTCCTCCATCTCCTGCACCTAGCCCTGTCTCTTCCTTCACACAGCTCACGCCCTCCTTCAGGGCCTCATCACCTCTCACCTAGATTACTGTGACACTCTCTCCATTAGCCCACCTGCCTCCAGTCTCTCCTTCCTATAACACAGTTTTCTAAGAAATTTCACTGAAACAGATCTGACCATGACTTCCCCGTCAACCCACCCCAGTGGCTTCCTATGCCTTAAGGCACAGATAAGCTCCTCGGTTTGGCTTTTAAAGGCCCACCTACCTCTCCAGCCTGGCCTTCTCTCGGATCCACATGCATGGCCCTCCATCTCCTGTCTCCAGGTCTTTGCCCTGGCTGTGCCCCATGCCTGAGTGCCCTCCCTCACCTCCACTTCAAAGACTCTCTTTCTTTAAGATGCAGCTCAAGGGCCACCTTCTGCATGAAGCCATCGAGTTGCTGCTAGCTCCCTCCCAAACCTTCTTGCACTTTTCATTATTTTGTCTATATTTGTACTTAGTCATTTTATATTCATACATACTTGTTTTCTCCCTCCTAGAATGTAAGCTCATTGTACCCACAGTGCCCTGCACAGGGACTGGCATGTCACAGGTACTTAATAAATACTCAGTTGTTTAATCACCTACACTATGGCACAGAGGAGAGAGCCGCAGAATTGGCTTTGGGGAGGTGAGTTCAAATCTTGCCTCAGAAACTTGTTGTGCCACCATCTGTTTCACTTTCCTCATTTGCAAAATGGGCATAATCAAAGCACCTGCCTTCAGGCTGTTGTGAGGATCAAATGAGCTAAAAGTGCCTTTCAAACTTCAGAGTACTCTACAAATGCCAGCTGCCGTGTCCATAGCAAGGCTCTCTGAGCCTGGTCACTGAACTTGTATGATGCTGGGGGTCAGGGGAGCAGCGCTTCTTGGGGTGTATATGGAATGAACTAGGGAGGATTTCTCACACTTCTCTGCCTGGAGATTTTCATGGTCTTTACCGATGGGGGCCTATGGTGCCTCCTTACCTTGACAGCATAGCTGCTGAGTGGGTCTTTGGCATAGGAGGCTGGGTAGTAGACAGCATCGCCGGCTTCACAACACGGCCTGTCGCTGGTCAGCCGGAAGTCGGACCAGCTGTCCACCCCAAAGCGGAGCTGGTCTTTCTGTCCAGCCATGAAGAGGTCTTCACATTTGAGAGCCAGCTTCTTCAGGGCATCGCTGTGCAAACTCCGTATTTTCCCCACCACCTCTTCCCGATTCTCTATGCCTCGGTAGAGCACCGTCCTCTGGGGCTTCTGAGTGCTCTTGCCCAGCTTGCCCTGGGTTGTCCGCCGCCCGGTCAGGGACTCGGTGCTGGTGCAGAACCGCTCCCTCGTGCCCAGAGCATTCAGGCTGGAGACGCTATGGGCCGCAGTACTGGCACGCCGGTCTTTGGGCAGGGTCCTGTCTAGTGAATCACAGGACTCATTGCCAAGGCCCTTGAGCTCATAGCTGAGGGAGGAGCCGGCACTGCTGGCATCCCAATGGGCCTCCGCGTCATAGGTGGGGTTGGCCAGAAGACACAGGCTGTTCTCCAGGGACTTGTGCAGATCTTTGGGAAGAGGCTCTGTGTTGGCCCTCAGGATCGTTTTCTTTGGCAGGGGGGGCGGCGTGGCTTGGGAAGGGCGGGTCACTTCTTGCTCTGTGGTTCCCCCAAAAGAAATGGCATCATCCACGGCTCCCTTTGGCTGTCGAGGGTGCTTGGGGGGGATCATGGTGGCTCTAGATTGCCCTGTGTGAAAAGAAGAACACAAACATGGCTTTAAAAAACTAGTGCCCCCTTGTCACTTCCATAACTACAGGGGACAGGAAGCTGAGGCTCCTGGGAGCTGAAAGCCAGAGTTCTACATTCAGCTGGGAAGACAAGGACCTGGCCAAGGCAGGAGGACTCTATGTGAACCACTCTAGCTGGATGTGCTAACAGTCAGCGACATCCCAGCCGTTTACTTGCTTTGTGACTCATGAGATGACAAATATAAAGAACGTATTCAGCGCCTCTTCTAGACGAAGGGATGGGCTTGGCACAACATCTAGAGAAGACGTGGTCCTGACTTCCAGGTACTTTTAAAAAGCTAGAGGGATTGCTAAAATTTAGATGTGCTCAATCTAAAGGCTGGGATAGGAATTCACCAGGTAAAAAGAGGAAGAGAGGGCATTCAGGGCCCCCTAAGGCACAGAGCAGTTTAGGATGAGGGCATAGACATTAGGCCAGTCTGGCTGAAGCACAGAGTGTGGATGGAGCGATGTGAGACTGGTATGAGACTACAGAAGGTTTTACATGTCAGGAAGAGTCTGAGCTTGACTAGGGAGCCCTGAAGGTTGTGGATCAGAGGAGTGGCCATCAGAAGGATGGACGGGAGATTTGTAAGGAGGTTACCGAACCCAGTATTCGGAGGCAGTAATGGGAGTCAGTGGGCACCGAGGAAGGAACTGGCCGAAGGCAGGTTTTGGAAGTGGAAGAGATACCTTCCTAAATGAGTGGTTAGGACAGGTTCGGGGAAGAGAAGCCAAAGATAATTTCTAGGTTACAAATATAGGAGACAAGATGAATGATGACGCCAGATGGAGAAGGGCAGGTGTGGGGAAGGGTGAGGAGCTCGGCTTTAGGCACGTTGGATCTGAGCTGTCTAGGAGGAGGTGAGGTGTCTGCAGGCAGTCTGGAGCTGAAAAGAGAAGGGTGGAGGGATGGGGGACGGAGCCAGTCCCTGCCATCACTTTGAGTCTGGGACCCTGCCATCAACCAGAGTGAGGGAAAGGTGGGAGGAGGACTGAAGTCACTGGGCAACTTGATTCCAAGCCCTTCAGGGCCTTCAAAGCTGGTCCTGAACACTTAGGATGTTTTACTTGAAATCTTAGACCTTCCCAAGTTGTAGATACAAGAGTACGGACATGGTTCTCTTCCACTGCAAAGACAGAGGTAGAAGGGTGCATGTGTATGAGACAAAACTGGCTGCAGACACAAGAGTCCATGTGTATACCTGTGCATGCCAAACACCCTGATGCCTCTGGGAGGAGGAGGCTCCTCCAAGGCAGGCAGACTGGGAGGCCATCCCCTGCTTATGCGGGACTCTTAGCTTGGAACTACCTAGGGGACCACAGGGAAGTCACCTGGTCTCTGGGTTGGAACAGATGACCTCCAAGGTTTTAAATTCTACGGTCCCATGGCTACAAGACCTCTATGTCATCATGTGTGTTTCTACAAAAGCAATGGCACTGTCTCCAGTCCCCTTTGGGGAAGGGACAAGGCACTTTTATAACACCTACTATGTGCCATGAGTGGGGCAGCTAGGGGCCTGGAGGCAGGAAGACCTGAACTCAAATATGGTCTCACTCACTTATTAGCTGTGTGACCCTGGGCAAGTCACTTAACCCTGTTTGCCTCAGTTTCCTCATTTGTAAAAATGAACTGGAGAAGGAAATGGCCAACCTCTCCAGTATTTCTGCCAAGAAAACCCCAAACAGGGTCATGAAGAGGCAGACACCTGAACAACACATGGTTGGACCCAACTCCAACAGTTCGTGATGATGGGGTGGGAGGGGATTGTGGTAGTCACACTAAATTGCTGTTCCAAGCGGGTGTATAAAATCACTTAACACATTTTTTTTCTTAATTATGGTTTTTGAGAAATGACTTTAAGGCCTCAGTACCTATGAGGATCAGTCATCTCTCTTGGGCAGGAAGCTGGCAGTCCATTTCTATTTACCCCAACTAGAGAACAAACACGGCCCACACATGGACCCAGGTCTCTGCTTAGAAGGATCCACCCCCCTCTGCCTGCAGCCTCCAGATGCACTGGCTGGGGCTGGGAAGGGCAAAGGAGTCTCCTGAGGGCATACAGAGCTGCTACAGGCATCATGTAATACTCTGGGGGCACAAAGCTCCTCCTAATGGTGCCACAGACTCAGTGAATAAACGGCTCCCAAGGAGTGAAATAATAAACAGAAGTGATGAGATTTAAAAAAAAAAGAAAAAGAAAAAGCAGCAAGACAACATGGCGCACCCTTGAATCAAGGGCAGGCGTCCCTACAAACTCTGGGGGCAATTATAATAATACATTCCATTTCACTGCAAAACACTCACCTCAAAGGGCTTTGGAAATGATTACAATATATACAGTGAACCTAAAGCTCTCCTGTCCCTCCACGGAAACGCAGCGATATTTTTTGACAACATAGGGAGCTCTATACAGATGATTCTTTAGGGCTGGCAGTGAACCGCCATTAAAACGGTGCAGGCTGTAGGAGGAAGCACTCACAGCTGACTGAGCAGGCACTCACTTAATAGGAACTTTTCTCACAGATCCGTGCCACCCTCTCCCACCCTAGCTGTGGGGGCAGCCCTGCAGTCAGGAAGGGGAAGAGGGAGGATGGCATTCACACAAGCACTGATGCTACTTCCTGGAGTGGCAGGGGCCCCCCATCCTGATGGAGGAAAGATCTGCTCTCTCCACCTGATCCATGGGCCCTCTAGGCTTTCTCAGATTCTGAGAGAGGAGAGCAGTACAGGTTATTCCCAGAGAGACAAAAAACATTCTTCATTCCTTAATGTCTAGTGGATCTGGGCTTTTAAATATGTAAAAGCAGGGGAGTGAGGAGCAGCGGGGATGCTGACTGAAGAATGAAGAGACCTGTGGCCTTTCTTTTGACCGACTCTGACTGTGGGACCCTGGGCTCCCTGTCTTTGACCTCTGTGGTCTTTCCAGATCTGACATTTTATAGTTTTAGGGAATTCCTGGCAATCCCAAGAAGGGCTTTTGCCAGAAGGTTACAGTGAGGGCTTTTTGGACTACCATTAGTGCTCAGTGATGAAGAGCTCAGCTCCTTCTCAAACTCTCCCTAACACTCTCCAGTTTAAAGAAGGAAAACAACCCCCTGAGACATGGAGGTATGCCGCCTTCTCTGGGAGGTGCTGCGGGAAGGAAGTCTGGCTCTGGAGTGTGAATCCAGGCTCCAAGACTTCCTATCTGGGGGATCTGAGGCAGGCCATTTCGTCTGTCTTTGCCTCAGTTTCCCCATCTATAAAATGAGGCTACTGGAATATCTATGGCTCTCTGGAGGGCTGCAATTATTGCAAGGGATCTGTAAATCCATAAAAAAATAAAATGCCTTCTGCAGCCAATAAAATAGGTTTCTCCCATTTATCACTATTCTTCCTTTTTTGTTGAGATTGGCTTTCCCTCTTGTGCCCAGGCTGGATGTTCAGTGGCTAGTCCTGGGCTCACTATCAACACTGAAGCACAGAAGCTTTAAAACCTGGGCCAGTTCACACCTCTCCTTAGGGATCCCCTTCTTGGAGGCTCCTCATGGGGGTTCACCGGATCCAGACTTAGTGCAGACATCTCAGAACTCCCAAGCCCAAGTGACCCATAAGCCTGGGCCTCACTCCCAGCAGGGCCTTACGGGCACAATCCTGGGTGCTTTTGAAAAACATCGAAGATGTTGTTGTGATTCTCATCAGAATATAAAATCATTAAGGGTCACTGGATTCTAAGCAGCTTTTTTTTCTGGCCATTATGTATTTTTTCAATCAATGGATAATAATCATGCAGAGATTAGTGAGTTTTTGATGTTTAAAAGGGGGTCTTTAACCATGAAAAGGCAAACAATCATCACACAGAGGATTCATAGCTAAGATCCCTTCCGGTTCAGATCCAGGCTGTTCGGCATGACTACAGACTTTTGCTGGTCTGCTTGGGGTCCTCAACACGAACAGAATTCTTCTTGACCAAAAGTCAGCCTGCTGCTCTGTGCAGCCAAAGGGACCAGCCCAGAAGAAGGATGGAAATAAATGCCAGTTTCCTCACTTCTCAGGCAGCAGTGAGTGACCCTCGGGAGCAGAGCTGGGGCTCAACCAAAGTCTGAGTTGTGGGAGCCGGCAGCATTTTTTTGCTCCAAATAAAGCCACTTCCCAAACCCACAGCCCATGCAACTGGGTCAGGGAGTTCTCCAGGTCTCCAAGAATTTTTCCCCTAAGAAAGGCAAGTTCTTCCAACTGAATTTCAACCATCTGGGTCAATGTTTTAAAAGCTTCACATTGGAGCTGCTTTTATTTTAAATTCTTAACTCTGCACATTCCTCTCATGCCTCTGGGGCCAGCCCCAAAACTCAGCTTTCAATAGGCCTTGTGCAACACTGAGCCCTCTGTTTTTATGTCTCTTTGAAGAGAAAGACTATACTGTGCTGCAGATCTTATTTTATACATTTTTTTTTTTAGAAAAGGAATCGTTTCGGATGGAAGCAGCTCCTTTATCACTATCCCTCATTCTCACCTGGTCCCCCCGCCCCTTCACATTCCCAGCTGCATCCCCATGCAAAGCTCTGAGGGGCAGATGAAACCCAGAGGGTCAAGGGAGTATCTGAGAGGCCAAAGGGGAGTTCAACACTCCTCCTCAAAGGGTGGGGTGGGAGAGAAATGAGGGGCTCTTTGAGTCTATGAATACTTCAACACCAAAGAAATGTAGAGTTGAGGAAGTGATCAGTTTTGGAAATCAAGTTGTTTACACCCTGGGAAGTGAACTCTGACAGCCAACCCATGATAATAAGTCACTCATTAAATCCCTATCGTATGTGGCACATTGTGCTAGGCCCCTGGATGGGAGCACAAGGAACAGAGACCCAAGCATTTCCGGCATGGGGCCAAGAGGGTCAGACTCAAGCGCCTCTCCTTAAGTCCCTTCTGGCTCTAGAATCAAGCTGCTTTGACCTTGTGGGAGAAAAGCTCAGCACACCCTAAAAGGTGGTGTTTTGGTCTGACAAATCAATCATTATATTTTAAATCACCCAACAGTAAATGCGGTGGCACATCCATCAATTTTCTGAGATGTGGCTTACTATGGAACAATCCTTATCAAAGCCTGCCTGTCTCATCCCTTCCCTTGGGAAGGATATGGCCCTGCATATGTGGATAATTACTGTCACAATTTCATGCACAGAATTTGGGAGATGTTAGCGCTGTCCTGGTAGCCTTTGTGTGTGTTAGTAAGGCCGAGTGTTTTCCCGTGCCTTTGGTTTCTTCCTCTCCTTCAGATACCTTATAAATCACGAATCCCTCAACAGCCTCACGACTGGTGGCCTTGCCTCCATCCGCTTGGTCTAATCTAATGATTTATCCTCTCCTTGTTCTCTCAAGTGCCATCCCTACTTTCTTCAGAAGTACATGCGGAACTGTAATGAAACCTAGACAGGGTAGCTCTATTGTCTTGTATGGCGCCAAGTTTGTTACTTACAGAATGATCTTCCCTAACTGTGTCTCTTAGGTAAACTTTCTTTAAACTGCTCTCACGCTCCAATGCTTCTGTTTGAAGAGGTGATAGTGTTTATAATCTTCTCTCATCCTCACTTAACTTCTACATATGAGACGCTATTCTAAAATGGTATTTGCCTTGAGCTCTCATGTCTCTTCCATGTGATGGTACTTCTTTTAAGCCATCTACAAATGGCACCATCTTACGCACCTTCACAATTGTGGCTGCTTTCAAGTTGAAACAACAGCCTTCCTAAAAGGTGGCACCTTGGAATAACCTGATCACTTTAGGTGAGTCTGCCTCCCCCAAGCACCTTGCCTCTCCTGGGGCAGCCTGAGAACATGTAATCATTCCTGGCTGCCATACTCGACTCAAGAGACTTTTCAGATGAACTTTGTTTTGGTCAAGCTTTTTTAAAAAGACATTTTTGAATCCTGACTTGGTAATCCGAGTCTGCCTTCTAGCTCTGTTATTTGCAAATCTGATAAACATGCCATCTGTGCCTGATCGAATATGAAGGAGCACATCACCAACCACAAATCCCTGGGCATCTACTGGAGACATCGTCACAAGTTCATATTGAGCTATGAATGGCTACTCATTCAGCCTGGAATTCATCCCATGATACTACTGTCTAGCCCACATCCTTCCATTTTTCTTAAAAGAACAAGATCGAGATTTGTCAGATATTTTACTAAAATCTAGTTCCACTAGAGTTGCTGCCTTCCCTGGCTCTGTCAGGCTGGTAGCCTCCTCAAAAAGGGAAATGGCTTGCTCTGGATAAAGCCTCTGCATTCTCTCCTCATTACCATCTCCTTTTCTCTATGTTCACTAAATGTTCTTAGAATGATATGTTTTAGCTAGTTCTGGAGAATCAAAGAATCAAGCCCCTGGGACTCGAGTTTGCAGAAGCTGTTCTCCTCACTTTGGGAGAACATTTGCCTTTCTCCAGGCTTGCTCTTACCATGCCTTAAAAATCACTAATGGTCTCTCGTATCCCAGGAGGGACTGATCAGGGTCTGGTGATGTGACCCAGGAACAGCCAGGCATATTCTCAGTCCCTCCTAATTCATCTTGGTTATCTATCCCTCTAGGACATTTTGTCCTTTCTAGTCCACTCAGAGAGGGAGGCCCTAGGACTGATGGTGCTGCCTATGGGTAAATTCCAGGCTGGGGGGAGCTTGCAGGTTTCTGGGGCACAGCTTCCTCTTTTTTCCCCAAGGCAGCTTTAAAAAGGCCCTCCCTTTGTGGTTATTCCTAACCTTCTTTGTTGGCTTCATTTCATTTTGAACTTTAATGCTATGGATGCTATTCTTACAAGATGGCATCATAGTTCTACATTCCTCTTCTGTTACCAGCTCTTGCTTCCAACTTTTCTACATGCATTTAAGAGCCATTAATTTTATTATACAGCATATGCAATATAGCAATTTTTAAAAATGCAAATGGTGTCCTCTTTAAATCCTGGGCCTTTAACACATTTTTTCCCCAATAAGCAGCCAAATTCCTTCCTAACATCGGTAATATCATCACAGACCTGCCCCACAGAGGACATTTTGGGTAGCAAGATGATTAGCATTTTTTTGCTATTCTTCTTTAGAGTCTGGCTCAGTGCCTGATTTTTAATTCAGAGGAACATCACTGCAAAGCAACAAATTATATTGAAATACAAATGGCATACCATAGGACCAAGACCCTTTTGTTGTTGCTTTATAAAAATTAATCTGTCCCTCCTATTATACTTCCACCATTGAGCAAATAAAAAAGATAACCTTGAAAAAGAAAGCCCTCCATACAGAGCTGGACAGCCCAGCAAAGCAAAATCCCATATTGGCTATGTCTTAAATGGATGTCCCTCTTGCTGTTTAAAGTTTGTCACCTCTGGCAGGAGGTGGTGGCATGTTTCATCATCATTCTTTTGGAATTACGGTTTATCATTGCACTGATTAGTGTTTTAAAGTCTTTCAAAGTTGTTTCTTTTATATAATGTTATTATCATTACATAAATTGTTTTCCTAGTGCTGCTTATTCACTCTGCACCATTTCATAAAGTTCTTCCCAGGTTCCTCTGAAACTGTCCATTCCATAATTTTTTATGGCATAAATGATACATAATATTCATATGCCAAAATTTGTTTAACCACTCCTCAATATAAAGATCTTTTTAGTTTCTAACTTCTGGCTGTCACAAAAAGAGTGGCTATAAATATTTCTGTCCATAAATGTCCTTTTCCTTTGGTTGGTGTGAGATATAGACTTAGTTTAGTATAGCTAGTCAAAGACTACATTTTAGTAAGTTTTTACATTTTAGAAAGTTTGGGGACATATTTCAAATTGCTTTCCAGAATGGCTGGACCAGTTGATAACTCCACTAACAATGTACTAGTGTACATATTTTCCCATAGCTCATCCAACATTTGTCATTTTCTTCTTTTGTCATCTTTGCCAGTCTGATGTGGAACCTCAAAGATACTTTAATTTGCATTTCTCTATTAGTGATTTAGAACATTGTTTTTTTCCATATGGATGCTGAATAGCTTGGAGTTCTTCCTTTGAAAACTACCTCTTCATACCTTTGGCCATTTATCTGTTGGGGAATGGATCTTACACTTATAAATTTGGATTCGTTCCTTCTCTCTTGAATGTGAGACCTTTAAGGGGAAGGGCATTTATATAGAGCCTACTATGTGTCTTAAATGCTTTCCAAATATTATCTCCTTTGATCATTATCAGAGAAACTTATTGTACAGATTTTTTTTTCTCAAAATGACCTATTCCCCTTCTGATTTTTGCTGTTATTAGTTTGTGTAAAAACTTTTGAATATTTATTGCTTTTTAATAAAGTCTGAGAACTGGTACTGAAAAATCCCTTTCCTGATTACTTCTCCCCCCCCACCTTTATTAGACTTGAGATCCCTGACCTTTGGTACCTCATAATCTCCACACCCTTTAACCAAGTCTGAATTCTGACTGGTGAGTTACCTTGTGCATCTGCTGTGGCATTTGGATCTCTCTCCTCTTTCCTCCTAACTGGACTGGTTTCTCTACATCCTTGGAACTTCATTCCTCAAGAGTTTTCTGTTCCCTTCTTAGGCTGAGTTCAGCAGATTCTATCTTAATTCTGCTGAACTCTTTGAACTCTTTTCTCCCCAAACTTAGAGCACAAACAAGACTGTTTTCAGATTTCTTCCCTTTCTCTATTACAAATTCCAACATGGCGTTACTTCCTCAAAATGTTCCCGTCTCCACTCCTGAAACCAGCTCCTTCTCATGGGTGAGAAGCATATGTAGTGCAGAATTTCCCTCCTTGGTTTTCTGACACTTTTTGGAAGGATAAAATTATGATTGAGGCAAATTAAGATATTCATCTTAATATTCCCCACCCCGGCTTGGATTTCCTCATTTGAATATATTTTCTTAATATATAAATAAACATAGCTAATCCTCTCCAGGAGGCCCCTGCCCACACAAACCCCATTTTAAGATTCTGTTATCTTTTGAATAAGGTATTTCCTTCCAGAGACATGTTCCAGTCATGGGTCTCATCTTAAATATTAGTGAGATCCACGAGGTCAAATACACACATGTATAAACATACACACATATATAAACATATACATACTATATGTATATATAGACAATATATACACACTCTCAATATGTATACGTATATGTGCTGTGTTGAAAATCTAAGCAAAAGGGCTTTAAACTGAAATGGAAGAAGGGACAAAACTACATATAACATTTCTGTATTTTAAGCTGTGGTTCAGAAATAAAAATCCCATTCTCAAAAACCATGGTCCTAATGATTAGTTCTAAATCTGCCTTGCTCTTTGGAATTCCTTGCCTGTAATGGGCAGGTGATGAAAATATCCCGAAGGAGCTCTTAAGGCCACCAATTTCTTGCCCAAGATGCTACGTTAGCCGTAATGCCATCTAGGTTCTTTTCGGCCCTCTGTGTCATCCACGGCAGGTGAGATGAATCTTGGGCAGCTTCTGTCTCCTGTTCCGGAAGCCAGAAGACCTCCATATTATTATGATCAGCCTCAGTGGCCTTGGCAGGCGAGTCCCCAACCACACCCCTCATCGCTTCTTCTCTGACCATCCCTGGTGTCCTCTCACCCCACAGCAACATGCATCCACAGTATCCTTTCCTGGCAGAGTCTTCTTCGTGTGACGTTCTCCAGAAACCAAGACAGGCCCCTCTGCCTCTTGGCAGTCTTTTCCTTCCTGCATTGCACACTGAAGATTTCTGGTTTTCCCCTGATAACCTCCATATTAAGGAGGCATCCCTTGAGCTCTTCTCCCTTTTCTTCTAGGGGGGAGGCTCTTTCTCTTTAAAGGTGCAGATCCATCATTTGTTTCCAGAATTCTGCAAAGCTGCTAAGGGTTAAAGTCACCATTTGCTACTGACAGACTAAAAAGTCATTATGTACACCTGATCTCAATGGGCTGATAAAGTAACACAATACACCACAGAAGAAACAAGTGATCTTTTTTCTCCAGGACATTTAGAGATAGGCATAAGAAACATGGGGAGAATGCTAAAGGTCTGATTAAAGTGACATTGATCATTATGCTGGGAAATAGTCTTGGAGGCCAGAGACGACAGATTAAGTTACTGAAGATCAGTTTGTGCAAAGAGGTCCCACTGTAGTCGGCCAAGGTAAACCACTGCTGGGTGAGATGCTTGACCTCACAGATTTTAAGCAATTTTAAAAAGCAGGCTTCCTTAGTAATGGCAATAGACACCACCTCTGATGTCCCACTGTGGTGTGCAGATGATGCTGGGCTTCTGAAGCATATGCTAGTGGGTGCAAACTCTGGAAGGTCCCCTCCAAGTCGGAAATGCTCGCAGTATAGATATGGTGAGAAAACGTGTGCTGAGTGTGGAGCAGTTTGGCATCCAGAAGGCTGGTCACTGGGCGATGACACTATCTCTACCACGGCAGGCTGTGAGACTGCCTAAAATAATGCTGGAAAAGGGTTCTGTGCCAGGGGACGGAATGTCACCCCCACAGTAAAGGGTTACTGTGAGGATCAAAGGAGAATGTAAAGGGCCTTGCGAATGTCAGCTGCTCTGACGAGGACATGCACACAGGCAAGTACAAGGCAGACAAGGAGGGAGATGTCACCTGTGGGGGGACCTTCCCACCCATCCTGTGCACCTGGCCCTCTGCTGTGTGGGCCCAGGTCAATACCGCCTCGGGCAGGGGCCTTTCCTGATCCCCCTCTAGGCCAGCGCCAGCTTCGCCTCGGAAGACCATTCCCCGTTTATCTGTGCAGAGCTGTTTGTGGTGTTAGTCTATGAGCTCCCCGAGAGCAAGGACTGGGTTTGTTCCCCCTTCCTTTCTTTGTTACCGCATAGTAATTTGTAAGCCATCACCATTACTATGAAATGACTGACTTGCTTTTCTGCTCTCTTCCCAGGTTCCAGGTACGTGACCTGAGAGAGGCCTGGGATCATCTGGTCTCCTCCCCCGCCCCCCCATTACAGAGCAGTGAAGTCACTTATCAAGGTCACCTGTCCTTGGATGGACTACCTTGGCCTTGAGCCCTGTTCTCCTGGACTTCTCCTACTACCCCAGTTTATCTGGAGGTTTTAGCACAACGGGTGGGAGAGGACCAGCTTCCCTTGGATTCTATGCGCTTCTTGAGGCCAAGGGGGCTCATGTACCTCAAACTACTCAGAGAAATAAAGCTGAAACAAACACTTGTTTGGGACTATCCCAAAGAGCAGACTGACATGTTAGTCTGCCGTGCCCTCAGGCTGAGCCTGAGGAATTGAGAGAAGGGGAGAAGGGAACCACAGCTGATGGCGGCCTGAGAGGCCTAGATGGGATCCACGTCCCAGCCCTGGACATGCTACCTCCTGCAACCCTCCCCTCCATGGTGCTGCTTCCTCGTCTGTAAAAGAAAACCTATATGGCCAACTCTGGCCTTAAATGCTATGAGCCTTTATTCTGTATAATACAATTACCATGCTTCTGCCTTTACCCCTGGTCTATACCAGTAAGGAGACAAAAGAAAATCATTAATCTTTAAATGACTGAGGCCAATGGGGTCCTTTTAAAGAAAAAAGTTCTTGGAAATAAGATCTACTTAGTGAAAGTTACTGTCCTTTTTAAAGAGAGCCCCAGGAGAGAGATTTAAGCGAAGACACATGTTTACAACAGAATATCTCCTAGGTGCTATCACCTGGGGTTTGGGCGATGGATATGGGGGCTGTAGAAATGTCTCCCAAATTCCTCCACCATAAAATGTATTTCCATCAGAGATTCTCCCCCACATTTTCTGTGGGAGCTGCATGATTCTCCTTCATCGTATTCCAGAAAAGCCTCTGGCCTCAGGGCGGAGACTTCCCTTCCTCAGCATCCCTGGTGCCTGACCAGGCTCACAAGGAAGCATTTGCCCAATTCAACTCACTTCACCAACCAAGTTATTATTATTCCACCATGCAGAAGGTGCTGGGGACACCAAGGCAGAAGCAGAGGGTCCTTGGGGCTGCAGGGCGAGGGAAGGGATGTCTGTATCTAGGCCTTCTCCCAGGCAGAGGAGAGGAGAGGGGCATGATGGGCAGGGAGCATGCCTGGGTAGAAAAGCAGGGGGGATGGTGCAAAGTGGCAAGGGTGGGCCATGATAACAGTGATATCTGACATTTCTACTGTGCTTCAAGGTCCTCCCAGCCGTTTACATACTTTATCTCAGCTGATCGCCCCAACTATCCTGGGAGGTAAGTACTATGCATTACCACTGCTCATTTCACAACTGAAGCTCACAGAGGCTTCATGACTTGTCCAGGTCAGGCACTCTCTGGGGAAGGAGCGGAACTCAAGTCCAGTATTCCCAGGTTAGTGTGACTGGCATGGGTAATGCTCAAGTGCTCCCAATGGTCTCCCTGTCTATAACAGCCCAATGAAAAGAAAGAAGACAAAGAGGAACGAGGAATCCTCTGCCATCTGCCATGTTGGGATTCCCTCTATCAAAGGTGTGCTTTGACATCTTGTGACAGTGGTCCTGGGGCCTGGGGCACATGGCGGCTCTCACTCAGCTGCCACAGCTTCCAGTCTGGGCCCAGCAAAGGATGCTGAAAGCTGCTATCAGAGGACCCAATGTGGTCAGCGAAGAAAGCAGCAGCCCCAAAAGGTGGCCAAGTGAGAAACATTTTTGGTGAGAGTGACTGGGGCCAGAGCAAAAGCCAACCCCAGTCTGTGTTAGTGAGAGGAGAACTGGGGCTGCTGAAGCAACCTATGAGCATTTATTAAGCTCCTTCTGGGCCAGGCACAGTGCCAAGCAGTGGAGATACAAAGAAGGACAAAATAAAGGGGGAGAAAATGTGCAGATGATGTAGCAGCAAGAGAGAGGCAGGATAAATTGGGGAGAATCAACAGAAGGATGGTGCGAACATTAATTAGGGGGCCTGGGAAAAGCTTCTCACAGAAGGCAAGGTCTTTGCTGGGGCTTGAAGGAAGCCAAGGAAGGCAGCAGGCAACGGTGCAGAGGGAGCACATTCCAGGCCTGAAACTGGGCGATGGCACTGTGCCAGGAATGGCAAGGAGGTCAGTGTCCCCAGACCACGGTATGCTGGGAGGACAAAGGGGAAAGAAGACTGGAGAGGGCTTGGAATGGCCAACAGATCCTGGGGCCTGCAGGCTCCATCATTCCGTTTATGGCACCCCCCCTCCCTGGGGCAGAGACTCCATCCCCCTCTGTCTTGTGAGGTCCCTGCCCAGCTCAGGGGCCACCTCTTCCTTGACTCCCTCCAAGCCCAGCCCAAGGGATTTCTCCCTCCTCACTCTTTCTCCCAGCACTGATCACATTTCCTCTCAGAATGCAGCTCTCCACCTCTGAGGCTCTGGCCTCCAGGAGAAAACAGTCTATCCTATAACTTCCTCTCTATCCCCAGGGCCTGGACACGAGAGCACTGAGCCCATGACCGTGGCCATATGTATTGGGAGCTTTCAGTTTTATAGCATGCTATCTACGTTATCTCATGTGGTCCCAGGAGGTGCTGATTAACTGCCTGCTGAAAACATTATCAAAACTGACCCCTACCAGACCATAAGCAAGAACAGGAGAGAGGCAAGTTGTGAGGCATTTGAAATCTGGGGGACATTTTGTGGGAATCATTAGAATGAGAGGATGTTTGCGACGGAAGCTGTGCTGTAGTCAAGTGGACCCTCCCAGTCAGGGCAGAAACTCCTCTCCGGCCCCCCAGCCCTGCCTGGTGGCGGGAGGCTCCCCCCCAGTGAGGTAGGTGCTTGCTTCTTTGTATTTGTGTGAAATTCACCTCCTCAGGACTGACACCCACCAGTCCAGAAGCTCCCCTGTTCATCCTCCACCCGAGGGAACTTCTGCCCTCTGACCAGAACTTACCCAGGTTACTGTATGTGGCGCTACAAGGGCTCTCGTCGGAAGGGTCCGAGGCTTCCTCCTTCCCTTCTTCCCTCTCCGGGGTGTGCGGGGGCAAGGCTGGCAGGCCCGACACATTACTGCTGCCCTCCTTCACAGGAAATGCTCTTGGAACACGGGAAGGGCCCTCGACTGTCCCCTCATGGGGCACTTGACTGAAACAAACAAAGTCACAGTCACATGAGGGTTCTCTGGGGATGTCCCATCAATCTCTCTAGTCATCCCCAACCCAAAGGTACTCAAGAAAAGAAAATAGCTGTTCTCTAGTCCCCCCGAGACATAAAGCCCTGAAGAGCCCCCAGGAAACAGGGCCTGCCCAAGGCTGATCTGTACTTTGTCTTGTCCCATGAGAAATGCATGTCTGTCGTGAAAAGAACTGGGGGCCAGGGGAAGAGAGGGATGGCATGTACTTCACTGACTATGGAGAAATCTTGTATCAAAATCAAAGGGATTTTGGAGATAGCTAAACAAAGAAGTAATTCAATAGTGGGAGAAGAGAAGGCAGTAAAGCTATACTGGCCAGTATAGGACTGGCCTGCCCAGATGGATGAAGGCCATAAGTTTGGAATGTCTACTTCCTGTCAAGCCCAGAACCAAAGACCCACTGGGTTTGAAGGGGCCTTGGGAATTTGGTCTACGTCACGGTCGACTGCTCATTTGGCCTGCTGGAAGGCCTCAAAGGCAGCTCAATCCATTGTTGGAAAGCTGGAAATGAAGTTCCTCCTTCAGTTTGGTTGAAATTTACTTTCCTTTAATTTTCACTTATTGGCCTTGGTTCTGTCCTCTAGGGCTGAATAAGATGAGCTTAATTTCTCTTCCAACCCTTCAAATAACTGCAAACAGGGACCATGTCTTAAGGGAATCTAAAGTCTTCTCCTTGAAAGAGCAAAGAGAGTTCCTGCCCCAACCTGAGGCAATTCAAATCCAGGGCTTTCAAACCTTTCATGGACACTCCAAGGTGGCAGGACTGCCTGAGTATCTGCACTCCTCATCCCAATTCTCCTACCAGTTCATCGTCTGGCAGCGCCTGCTTCCTGTCCCCACCCCTACCTGGGTTCCTGGGAGTCTGCCATGTGCACAGTGAGGAAATGGGCTGAACTGGCAGATTTGGGCAGGGACGGTCTCTTCCCACACTCAGCGTTAGCTGGCAGTCTAAAGTAACCCAGCCGTACGAGTCAGAGGGAAAAGGCTATGGAACCATCAAACTACAGGGAACCTTGAAAAGCCACCGAGCCCACTGACAACAGTTCACAGCAAATGTCCAAATCATGGCCTAGTTTCTATTTCCTGGGTAGAGACAAGGTAAGAAGGGGCAAAGAATACATAAGCTATTCAATGTTATTTCTAGTTTGCCCATCGGTAGTAATAAATGAGGGCACTTGTAAGCACTCTTTCTAGAAGATTTCTTTAAAAGGAAATATATTTCTGTCTAGTCTTCTGTTCTTGAAGCACATATCACCTTGTGTGGGTTTGAAGGAGCAATTCTGAGGGGCAAGAAGCTCCTTCATATCAATCTTTCATTACTGAGAATACGCATGTGCTTAGACAGAAAAATATACCTTGGCGTCTCTTGGCTACAGACATTCAAAAATATCATTTCACAGCACGGCAGAAGCAGGGGACTCCCACACACTGGAGATGACTAATGACCCAGTCATTCAGTTATTGTGCTTCAGCACATGGGCCCAGCAGAGAAGGCTGGGACACAGCCATTGCTTCCCATGGGAGATGCCATAACGGAGTCCTCAGTGACTTCTTACAAATACAGCTTTGGACAAGCTGTTGAACAGGCTGAATTCAATGCAATGCATCTTTAACCTAAGTCTGCCTGAAATGGGGCAGGCCCCAAAGTAGTGGAGGAATGGTCCACTGGAAAGAGCCTTCGTTGTATGGAGGGTCCTAAGAGGAGGGTCTGAGCCCTAGAGCCACCTGAGTGAGTTTGAGCACGTCAACTCCTCATTCGAGGCCTCCGTTTCGTCATGTTAAACATGGGACCTGGACTAGATGGTCTCTAAATTCCCTTCCAGCTTGGCACCTGTCACCTCTGGAGCTTATGATTTGAAATAAACCTTCTTCCACCCCTCGGAGGGCCCCTAATTGGACCACAAGGCAAACTTCTACCTAACTGGATGTGCTGCCTTCGCTTTCCTACCTGGGTCTGACACAAACTGGACCTATAGAGGCATGCTAGTAGACCCATAGTCAATGTGGCATTTCAAAAAGACAACATTTCAGATGGTTTAAATACAAAATTGTGATCACGGATTAGTTTTTAACATGCTTCATACAGAAAAGTGTGATTTTCTACTAGGATGCTATATTGCTGGATACGAGAGTTAATGTAAAACATTTCTAATTACAAAGCAGTGAAGAATGTGATTTTACAAAGAAAACAGCAGCCATTAAAAAGGACAACTACACATCCCCCAGATTTTTGTCTTCCAACTTTGGGCCAGCTTTGGAGGGTCCCAAAAAGGTGAGATTAAGTCCCTAATACTCCACCTCTTTCCTCTTTCTGCCTAAAATCTGTGCCACACAAATATGGAAGGCAAACCCTCCAAGCCTCTGACCCCACCATTCTACACTTACCTGCTCTGTCCACAGCTCAGCTGGGACAGAAAAGCCCTCAGCTGATAGACAGGGAGCAGGCCCAAGGCTGGGAGGCTCCTCCCTTCACGGCAGGCTCATTCCCACACACATGCAGCACAAGCACTAGGTTCTCAAGTGTTCCACCCAACACAGGCCCAGAAAAAAAAGAAAGACTCACCCACTGTACTCACTGACACAATTCCCCATTAGAGGAAATTCTCTCAGGGCCTTCTTGAGTCTGTTAATCATGTTTAGAGAGTTTGTGAGCCATTGATCCCACTGAGTTCTGGCGAGCTACAAGTGAGAGGCCTGATTTCTGCGGGGTGATGTCACCTGCTGCACCCTCACCTTTACCTTAGGGGCTGGGCCTGGAGCTGGGCCAAGCACCGGGAGAACTTTAGAGGAGGAAGTGACGCTTCCATTGGGCTGATTAACTCTCATAGACTCATCTGAAGTGGGGCCCAGGTGGATGAACCAGCCCATTAAAAGGATCATTTGGAATGAAGGAACCACCCAAAACTCATGAAAGTGAAATCACCTGACTCTTCTCATGTCCACTAAGATTTTAAATATGTATTTACAGTAAGACATGGAGCAATGCTTTCGATGTACCCATGGTAAGGGAAGAAGGGTTCTTGGACTGACACTATAGAGAGGAGAGTTTGGGAAGTTCTAGCTTAGATGTGGGACCATGCAGAGACTCAAAATGAACAGAAAACAGAGTAGCAGCATCACAGTTAGGTCAGCACAGTCACTCTCCAGGGACAAGAGAAAAAAATAAAGAGGGCAAAGAAGGAAAGAAATCTTAACTATTCATTATCAACCACCAAGACCTTATACATTTTTATGCAATCTATGAACTTAATGTTTGGTATTGATTTTGGATAAGTCCTTTCCGTACCATACAGAAACACAGCCCCACACCTTCCCCCATTAGAGTGGGAGATCCTTGAGGGAAGGGGTTGTTTTCTTTTTCATTTGTGTTAGCATTCCAGCACTCACCAAAGGGCCTGGTACACAGTAATCACTTAGTAAATGTCTATGTAAAACCTGTAAAGTAATCGAGTTAATACAATAGTGCTTCATAAAAACAGCATCATCCATGAATCTGGTCTCAAATCTTCCCTGTGGAATAATCTTGAGGCAAAGAAATCTAATGCAATTCAATTCAAACCTCTAGTAGTGAGAACTATGTGTTAAAACCCCCAAAATGAAGAAAACAAGTGCCTACCCTCAAAGAGTTTACAATCTGAGATGAGGGTAGCACCTGCAGTCTAAGAAGCCCGACACACAGAAGAATGATCAGTGCAAGGGAGGTACTACTTCAGAAGCCCACTCTATTTTCTCCTTTGCTTGTGTCCTCCCGATGAAGGGACGCTTCTGTTCACCACGTCCTTGCATCCATGGCCTGGATTCAGTTCATCTCATCCCCTTGGGGAGCCTGCTCTTGCCTCTGCCCCATCCCCCTAAATTTCCAACCTCTTTTTATCCAGTGGCACCTTTGCTGTTGCTTACAAATATACCCACATCTCTTCTTCCATTCTTTTTTTTTTCTTTTTAAAGTAATTGGGGTTAAGTAACTTGCTCAAGGTTACATGGCCAGTTATTATTTCTGGGTGTGGTGCTGAGTATCTGAGCCAGGATTTGATTCAGGTCATCCTGACACTGGAGCCGGTGCTCTTACTCGCTGAGCCACCTGGCCACCCCTAAGCAATTGGGGTTAAGTAACTTGCTCAAGGTTACATGGCCAGGTGTTTCTGGGTGGGTGCTAAGCGTCTGAGCCCGGATTCGATCCCCAGGTCATCCCGACACTGGAGCTGGTACTCTTACTCGCTGTGCTACCTGGCTGCCTCTTGACCAAACAGTTCTTGAAAATGTAGAAGTAAACTGACCAAAGACCCATTAAGTGGATCACAGAGTTCTAGAGCTGGGTAGAAGCCCCTTGTTTTCATAGTCTCAGAAAGAGAAGAGCCTGACCCTGGCCCTAACCCCCAAAGGCAGCAAGTGGCAAATCCAGTTCTCTCTCCATCCTGCCATGCTAAGGCACTTTCTTCTACATGTTAGAGTCTTCCTTTCTGCCACAAGCAAATGTAGAGTCTGCCCTCAGCCAAGACCTGTTCCTGCGAGTCCTTCCTGAGCCTGACGTTATCAGTTGTGTCCCTTCATCAGCCTGCTCTTGGTGTTTACTATCGACAGCAGTCCAAGCTGCCCAGTGATGCCCTGGCCTTAGAGCAGCTCTTCTGAAATGCCCTTCTGATGAGCTTTTCATTAAGTTAAGAATTTATCATCGATGTCTGGTAGTCGTCTGTGACATCATATGGCTTCATTCATTCACTCAAATGGCCGAACAAACAAAGTCAAGGTGCTGCCCAGAAACAGTCACGTTGTTACAGATTGGTCTTTTGCACAAATGAATCCCTTGGTAACTTTATCTCCCATCACCTTGCAATATTCATACATAATTCAAAGCTGTAAAAAGCAGTCTCCTGCGGGAAGCTCACCCAGGTGGTAGGATTAATCACTACACCATCTCATAAAATAATCCCCCTTTTTTTTCTGGCAAATTCATTCAAGACAGATTTTCATAAAAATTCTGTTAAACATCTGAACACATTTAAAAAAAAGCAAATCAAGTTCCACATTAGCAAAGATTAAAGCCCTTTATGTTTCTGAATGCTTCCTCAATTTAGGCTCCACTTGTCTTAACAGTTAACCACCTTCAGGTTCCAAAGGGACAGAAAGAATATCTTTTAGGCCTGAGCAGACACCCTCAGCCTCACAAAAGGCCAATGTACAATCGTCCAAATCCATATTCCCAGCCTCCTTTTAAACAGCTACAGGAAAAGACAGTGAAAAAGTAGAGACTGAAAAATATTCTGAAACCTTTAAATTAGACTTAAATATCATTTAAACATGATTTTAAAACTCTATTACTTGTTTCAAGAGGTGTGTATCTAGATACACTCACACGCATGCACACAAATATACACACATATGTGTGCGTATTCACATTCCTATGGAGGGTATTACGAGGATGGGCCTTTGCAGAAACACCACATGCACAACACACTGTTGAGAGCTTGGAGTTATCAAATCCCAACACCTTTGTAATCCACTGAAAGGGAAAACAAAATCTCCATCCTTTCCTGTCTCTGCCTGCAGGGCCTCCCACCAGTCTGACATTTCTTAATCCTGTCTTCTTTTCCAGGTCATCAATGGAATTCTTGGCTCTTCTCTGGCATTGGCATTCTCAGCCAGAAAAGTCGCGGATCCACTGATCGTTATCTCGGAATGCTCCCCTTTCCTCTAGACCTTCTGGAGTCTCTGAGGGAAAGTGTCATGCTTCTTATTTATCTATTCCACACATTACGATTAACCTTTAACTAAGATCTGATGAATTCCCACTCAATAAGTCTTGACAGAATGTGGTAAAAACAAATGTGTCTCTTGCTGGTATGAGACAGGTCAGACCTTTGGCCACCCAAGATGGACAAGTGAATTCAAGGTCTAGGATAGTGTGCCACAGATCTGATGTGGTCTCTGGGCTTCAGTTAATTTGCCTGTTAAAAGGAACAAAAATATGTGCCCTCCCTGGGTTATATTTTATGGAAAGCACCTTGTGAACCATCAAGTTATCCCCTCCCCTCAACCCACCGTGAGAGGTTTGTCTTCTCTGGCACCAGATGACTCAGTTCAACTCAGCAAACACTGATGATGCACTCACTTCTTGAGGAGGACCAGACCCAATCAAATCTCCTCAAAACATTTCATAGTGGGAGATATTAAAGGAGATAGAAACATGCCCCCATTAAATCATCATAGCTAGAATAAAACCTAGGTTCCCTGACTCCTTTCCTCCATGGCTTTAAACAATAAAATACCTGAAACCGGAAAATTTGGATGTTTAAATCCCATGAAATAGAAAGCTCATGGATATTAGGTTCTCACCTCATGCCATCTACCCTAATAAATTCTAGCTGGATCATAGACAAACATAAAAAAAGAATCATAAAAAAGTAAGAAGAAAAAGAAGATACTTATCTCCATTTTATGAGTGTGGGGGAGAAGGTGGGAGTACAATTTTATCTACTAAGCAAATAGACAAAATTTATAGGGGATGAATTAGATGGACTTGATTAAACAAAAGCAAAAACTTTGTGCACCACAACAAATGTGACCAAGATTAAATTAAAAAACAGAAAAATAGCATAAATTTAAGGAAGATTTCACTAAAGTCACTGAGAGCAGTGTCATATTGGGCTTCCTAGAAGAGACTGAAACAGGGCCTGGCTGGTCTTGGCTCTTTCCTTCTCTGGGGTCCTCTTCCCAATAAAACAGGGATGCTCTTCCATATTCTATAGTGAGGAACATGTTCAGGAATCTTGTAAGAGTTATTGAAAAGTGTGCTAAGAATGACTATTAATAAGGGGAATGAGAATGTCAGCTGAGTATTAGCTCAGGGCAGCAGTGTCAAACAAAAACAGGGCCATGAAAGCCGGCAGAAGGATCCCTGCAGGTGCATATGGACTTAGAATGCCACACAGTAATGTTTTTTCAATTTTTATTCACTGGTCTTCTCTCTTCACTTTCCTATTTAGACCTTCACTAACTTTCTCCAAGGCCAACCCAAATTCCACTTCTTCTATGCTGCTTTCAATGAGTCTGGAGGCCAGCCTGCCAGCACTCTGTACCGACTCTCACAGCTCCACTCAGGCACCAGGCTCAGGGAGATGTGCCCACCATTTCCTTGGTGGAGCTCAGACTCTCAAAAGAAGCTCGAGAGGTCATTTCATCTAAGCCCTTCCCAGAAAGCCCTTCTACAACAACCTTAATGAGCTCAGTGAGCCCGGCTCTGGAGAAAGACCTCCAATGACAGGGAAACGACTCTCTCTTGAAGTACCTCATTCTACCTTTGATAAAGACCATTCTGCTTTTCATAAAATGCTAGGAAGGTTTTCCAAACATGCACGTAGGCTACGTTTTTTATCTGTCATTCCTTATTCTGCTTCTCGGGACCAAGTAAATCACTCAGTCAAGCTTTTAGGATGTGCCAGGCACGGTGTAAGTTAATGGGGGCACAGGGACAAGAATGAAATTTTCCCTGGCCTCCAGGAAGTTCCAGTCTATTATGTGTACATGGGATGGGCAGCAACATAAGTAAAAACAAAATATAAATATGAAATCATGTGTCCCTGTGTGGGGTGTGGAGTGGGGGGTGGGAGGCCTCACTAGCAGCTGAAGGGAACAGGAAAGGCCTTTGTTGTTGCAGCATTTGAGGTGAGCTCTGCAGGAAGGACTTAAGAGGTGGACAGGAGGAATGAGTGAATTCCAGCTGTGGGGATGTGATAGGCAAAGTCCCGGTGATGCGAGATGGAACTCTCCCATAAAACTGTGCTTCAGATACTAGCAGCCAGCTGTCATGTTGACCCCTGTTCCCATCCCCCACTGCGCTCTGTCTGTCTCCAGGCATCAATAGGTCCTTATATGGAATTCTCTCCCGTCCCAAGTCCCAAGTGTGGCTTCCCCAAGTTGAGGGCAGTGGGGCTCTCGTCTCCCTGGCCTCCATTCTGGGAGTTTCTGGCCTCCCAGCTATGCTGTCCTTGTGGAGAACAAGACCAGGCTTTTGACTGTGTGTTCCTCCCTACTCAGCTTCATGGAAAAAGGGATGGGGAAGTCACATCTCCCCAGGAAGTCAGTACTACTTTCCTCCCAAATGACATAAATGCCTGGTTTCTGAGGACTGGACTACACAAAACCTCCATGCTACTTATGGCTTTGTTCTCAGTCCCATCCTCTTGCCTTGTGTTAATGAATCAATCACATCATGGAAGACCCATGTGGGGATAAACAGCCTGTCTATGGAATTAAGCCTTTTAAATGGTGTCTGACTAGTCTAGTCAATCTGATGCTCCTGTTCTGGTAACAGCTGCTAAGTGCAACAGTGGTCCTGGGATCTGAGGACAAGGTTCGGAACTCAGAATTTGGATCCAATTCTGGCTCTTCTACTACCCTGGCCCCTCCATCCAATTACTCATCTGGAAAATGGGGGAGCAACATTTACATGAATGTGGATTAATTAAGAAATTCACATTAAGTGCTTAGAAGAAAACTATACAAACACTGAGTGCTTCCAGGCTGATAAATCAGCCCCGATGATCAAGACACCATTAGATACATATTCATTCTAAATTTGACAAAAAGTGATTTTTAAAAGGTTTGCTCAACACAACCAGACCAGCCAGAAATCCTTATATTTCACCAACAATTATTCAGTGGTCTATTTTAGGAGAATTAAATCTATTAAGTACCTACTATATTGGGTAATATGCTAGATGATGCACGGCAGTGCAGAAGTCAATGCTCTGTGACTGGGGAGGCCACTTGGCTCTTCTCTGCATCATGGCTTCTCAATTGGCACCAAGGGCTCTACACATATTACGACGATTTGTGAAGATGCTCGTGAGGTTCAAATGGGCAAGTGCACATGAAGGAAGCCCTGTATCGGCACCAAGCCCGCTCACGCATCTTGGCCGCACTTTGCAGTACAAGTCTCTTTGTGGTCCAGAGGAGCTGTGTCTGCCTTCTCACTTCATGCCCCCATGTCGCCCCACATGTGCCCTTTCTCAGCTATTCTTAGCATGGCCATATTGTACGTCCTCGAAAACAGGGGCTGCATCTTCCCAGTCCGTACATCGTCCCTGGCACAGCAGGTTGTTCCTAATAAGGGCTTCCTAACTGTTTGTTGAAAGAGTGAATTCTAGTATCTGAAAAAAGGAGGAGGCAGTGAGAAAGGTTGTTTTGGAGTCTGAACCTTGCTTACTCTTGTGGCGCACAGACGTCCCCAGATATCTTGGAGCCAGCTCCCCCAGTGATCAATCCTGCGGACGACTGATGGGAAGTGTGCCCTGCTCCTGTCCCTGCAGACAGGTTACTGTCATCTGCAAAGTTGGTCTGTTTTCTCTCAATTCCAGGATTCTATGACCTGCCCTAACCCCAGGTACAATCTGCCAGCAAACTTAACTGTGCTCTACATAAAAGCAAAGAGATTTGGGAGAGCAACAAGCTATGAAAGCTCTTGTCTAGATCCTCTTCTCTTTAGAAGAAATGAGAACGTGATTCCGGGAGGCCAACACAGCCCCAGGCGTGAAAGGTTGGCTTCAATAAGACCTGTCTTAATAACAGTGCAGGCACTGAAGTCACAGAGATTTGAATCTTGGCCATAACCCTGAAAGTATGATCAGACGAGAGGAAAGCTTTAAACTTTTAAAAATGGCCACTGTCTGATAAAATAATTAGTTTCTTTCACCTGAATTGCCTGATTCTGAAAGGACTCCCCCCAGAGATCACAACTATTGACCTTGAAAAAAAATCTTTCACTTTAAGTTTAACAAACTGCCATCTGGTCTTACCCTCACCATTCCAGTGATTCTCTAATCTCACTGGTCATCATCCAAATGTCATTCCTCACCCCACACCACTCAATTCCTTATTCCCATGCCCATCAACTCTGCCCAACTCCCAGCCCAAAGCTGCCCACACCATTCACTGTACCCTCTGGAATGCCCACTCCATAGACAATAACCTTGCTTCCATCTTAATGCTTTTCCTTTCCCATTCTTTCCAGCTTCTGGTTCTCACTGCGATCTGACCTCCCTGGCCATTCTTCCTAGCACTGGCTACACTTTCATTATCCCCCTTTCTCACTGGTTGAGGTGGGGGAACTGGAATATTTCTTTCTCTCCACCACCATTTCCAGGTTGTCTCTCTACTTCATCACTTAGTAATCTCTCCTTCTTTGAGGTTCACACTACTTACATTTACTGCCCAAGCAAAATCCTGGAAGCCGCTGTCTGCACACCTCCAAGACACTCCCCTTTCTTTCTCCTGCCCTCACTCTAGGGGACTTCAACAACATACATACACACAGATACTCCCTCAAACAGCCTAACCTCCTGGCTCTCTGACTTACTTTTCCACTCCACCTCAGGCACACACAAAGACGGCATTATGTGTGATCTTGCCATCACCACAAATGTGCCATCTCCAAGTTCATGAACTTTGAAGTCCCCTTTTCTAATTGCAGGCTACAAGATTTCTAAGACAACTCTCTCTTCCATGATCTCAAATCCCTCAGCTCTCTATCAAGCCATCTTCTCTGCACTAGCTATTTCTCCTTCTTTCCCCAACCTGACCCCTTGGTGACCCAGTTTAACATCAGACTGTCCTCTTCTCTTGAGTCTCTGGCTTCCTTATCAAATGGCTGATCGTGCCCCACAAGGTTCAGCCTGGGATCATTCTGACCATTAGTCACCTTTGCTTGGTGGAGAAAATCATGCAACCACTGACTGGGTCCACTTCAGATTTAAGTTACATGGTCTCAACTGGGCCCTCATTGCTGCTAGGCAATCCTACTATACCACCCTTATCACCGAAGTATCACCGCTCTCCCTGAGGGCCTTCCAAACCTCCTCAAACCTTGTACAGCTCCCCTTTGCCCACTGTCTCAGCTGAGAATCTTGCTTCATATTTTACAGAAACAATTGAGGCCCTTCACCATGAACTCCCTCTTCCCTCTCCACATCTCCCAACACCTAGATGCATTCTATCATTCTTTCCTCCAACCCCTCTATCAATGATCTCACCTCTGTCATCCCCACTCTCACTCATCTCCACCTTATTCCAATCTTTCCTGGTCTGCTGGCTGCTTCCCTTCTGCTTACAAACATAGCTCTGTCTCCCTCATCCTCAAAAAGCTCTCACTTGATCTTTCTCTCCCTACCAGCTACTTCTAACATCTCTCCTGCCTTTGGTGGCTAACCTCGAGAAGACAGCTCACAACCAACTGCCCCACTTTCTCTTTTCTCACTCTCTTTACTCTCCACAACCTGGTTCATTGTTCACCAAAACTGCTTTAGCTGTCAGATCCGATGGTCTTTTCTTCATCTTCATCCTTCTTGACCTCTCTGTAGCCACTGATGCTGATGATGGCCTTCTTCTCCATGATGCTATCTTCGCTCTAAGTTTTGGGACCCTACTCCTTCCTGGCTCTCCTTCTACCTGACAGCTCCTCCTCAGGCCCCTTGCTGAATTGCCATCCTCATGCCCTCTAATTTCAGGTGTCCCACAGGGTTGTCCTAAGTCCTCTTCTCTCCTCCCTCTATACTATTTCACTTGGAAAGTCATCAGTTCCCATGGAGTCAAATATCATCTCCATACTGTTGATTCTCAAAAATACTTATCCACCTTTAGTTTCTCTCCTGACCTCCAACTGCCTTTTAGACATCTTGAAGTGGTATCCTATGGCCATCTTAAAACACGTGTTCAAAATGGAGCTCGTTATCTTTCCCCCAAACCCTTCCCCCTCCGAACTTCCCTGTTACTTTTGAGGACACTACTATCCTCCCAGGGCCACAGGCCTGAAACCTGTGTTGTCCTTGACTCTTCACCCTATCTCCCCTCCCCTCCTACCCAATCTATTGTCAAGGCCTATCAATTTTACATTTGTAACATCTCTTGAGTATGACCCTTCTCTTCTTTGATACTGCCTCCTCACCTCGCACCTGGACCACTACACTAGCTTGTCAGTTTGTCTGCCTGCCACAAGTCCCTCGCCTCTCCAGTCCATCTTCTATTCAGATGCCAAAGCACAGGTCTGACCATGTCACCCCTTGCTTCCCCCCCTCAATCAACTCCAGGGGCTTCCTATTACCTTTAGGATGAACTATAAAATCCTGTTTGCCATTCAAAGCCCTTTATAACCTAGTTCCGCTCTTCCCTACTTTTCTAGTCTCCTTACACCTTACACCTCACTCCTCACATACTCTTTGATCTGGTAACCCTGGCTATTGGCTGTACTTTGAACAACACACTCCTTCTCCTGCCTGTGGGCATCTTCTCTGGCTATCCCTCTATGCCTGGGATGCTCCCCCTCCTCTGCTCCAACCACTGACCTCCCTCAACTAAAGTCTCATGCTCCACAGGAAGCCTTCCCTATCCCCTCAATTCCAGGGCCTTCCCTCTATTGATCATTTTCTACTTATCCCATATACAGCTTATTTGTCCACAGTTGTTGGCACGTGGTCTCCTCCCTTAGACTGGGAGTTCCTTTAGAACAGGACAGGGTTGTCTCTGGCCTTTTTTTGTATCCTCATTGCTCAGTACAGGGTCTGGGACAAAGTCAGTACTTAATGAACACTTACTGTACTAGCTGCCCTACCATCTCAAATCTCGGTCTCTTGACTCTCAGTCCACCACTCTCTCTCAAAACCACTAAACTTTTTAAAATCGGCACAAAGTGACTGGAGAGAAGTGTTTTCAGCCAACAGGTCTTCAAATCCAACTTGACCCGGTGACCTGGCATGGAAGGCTTCGTCAGACTGCCTCTTCCTTGAGTGATGGGGTTTGGACTGTGCCACAGTGACAATTCATTATTTATCATACCAGACTTCACCATCTACAGCCTAGCTTTGGCATTTTAATTTGCTTATAGAAAAACTCTGATTTTCATCTCTTTGAACAGTGCGTTCCCAGCTGTGGAATGATAATTTAATGATTACACTGCCATCAAACAGGAAACACAAACGTTGGCATTTGGCAGTCATGTTTGTCTTTTTAAAGTTGCTACAAGCAAATATTAAGTGTGCATGGAAGTAAATGGGATAATTAGTGAAAATGCAAGTGTGGAGAGTTCCCCTTGTGCATCCACTGAAGCAGCGCCATTCGACAAATCACTTGTCTTCCTGCAGACAGGGCAAAGGAAAGTTTGCACGTCTTACTTATTCTCTGCTGAGATGAGATGTCACACAGATATTGTGGGGAAAGTAGCTTCCCCAAGCACAGATCTAACACGTGCCCTCTATGACCTCTGGGATCAAGGTCAGACGCCTCTGTTTAGTCTCACAAGGCCTTTACAATGTGACCCCACCTTATCTCACCAGCTCCACAAGGCCTTCCTCCCCTGAAGCAGCCCAGCAGGCATGGCCTCCCCTCTGCTCCTCACCCACTGTCCTCTCCCACTGGCTTTGGTGCCTTGATACTGGTCTTCCCTTGTGCCTGGCCTGCATGACCTCCTGACTTTGGCCACAGAGGCCCCTTCTCCTTAGAGACGCACTTTAAACATCCCCTTCTGCAGAAAGCTTTTCTCAGTTTCCCCAGTGGTTATCACTCTCCTTCCTCAACTACTGTCCTTGCAATTATCTGGACTTATTCACTTGCTACGTATTCCATCCATGCTTCTGTATGTCTTTCTTGTCTTATACCTTAGAATGTAAGGTGGGATTGTTTCATGGACACCCACCAGCATGACCAAGCATCTAAGAGAAGGAAGGGTACAGTCCTGCCCTACATCTAGCTCTTAGGAAGGATGTGCTGGCTGACACCCCGAGAGGAAGAACGGGACAGGAAAGGTCTGCAAACCCTCCCATGAGAGGACCAACTGAAAGCCGTGGGCATGTGCAGCATCAGAGCTGACTTCATGCATCTGGAAAGCTTGCACATGGAAGAGGCAGCACAATTGTTCTTTTTGGCCCCAGAAGGCTGAGGGAGTGAACACTGCGGAGGAACATATTTGGGCCTAATGTAATTAACAATTAAAGCCTTATAAAAGTGGAATGAGGGTTCTCAAGAGAAGCTCCCTGTCATTAGAAGCAGGAGGCCTACTTATTAGGCTGGCTGGGCCTTGGGACCCTCTGCAAGGGCCTTCCCAACCAGAGATTCATTCAGATGCCCAGTATTTAATTCACTACTAGAAGTTCTCAGGACTGTCTGCAGACAGTTCAGCGCCCTGTGATGCAGGTAGGCAGGGCTACTGCCTGCCCTCACAGGCCAGTCCTGACACGCCTGGCTTTCCCTTTAGAACATTACTGAGCACGTACTGTGATAGAACAGAAAGAACAAAGGGGTTCTGGACAGAAAACTTGGGTTTGAATCCCAGTTCTATCAGTTTTAATTATGAACTTCTGGGAGGCTCAGTTTCCTTCTCTATAAAGTCTGACTCCTCTTCATGTGGCAGAGGGGCTGCTAGAATTGGGGTCTAGAGCCGGGAAGTGCTGCTCCTTGAGGGGTGACAGTCACCTCCCACCCTTCGCCTCAGTGTTCTTATGTATAAAACAAACACAACAACCTTGCTCTCCATCTCACAGGCTATACCGAAAGCACCCCGTGCTCACCATGACTATGGTCTGCAGGAAGCTTCCCCAGTGTGACCCTTTGGGACCAGCATCAGCCTCTGACTCACTTAGGGCAATAACCATGATGGCTCCCGGGACGTGGCACTCTACAGAGCACCCGTCAGGAGGGCCAGTATCAACCCCAAATAAAGAGGGAAGCTGAGGCCTGATGAAGCTCAGTCACTGCCTGGGGATTCCAGAGCCAGGACTAGAGCCCTCGGCTTTCTGGGCTGCTTCTGCTTCACTGCTCAATCATCCAGCCAGAAGACAGTCCCGATTCCAGAAAAGAGGTCAGACTCAATAAGAACTGAATTCATTATTTTCCTAATGTGGCATTTCAAAGCACAATTAATAGGCTTTGGCACGAGAAAAGGAATTACCCCAAAAAACCCATGTAAAGGACAAAGAAGTGGACTTTATTTAACTGCAAGCTCTGTCGAGTGGGGCATGGATAAATATGCTCTGACCTAACTTAATGAAGAAGTAAAGCATCGTATTGATCCGCATGAACCGTCTGCCATCCTACCCCATGTGACGCTTACTAATGTGGCTTGGATGGCTACTCTCTCAAGAGAGATGTAGCGATCCTGGAGAAGAATACCGAGGGCCCTTGAACTGCAGTCACAGGGCCTGAATTCAAATCTTGGCCTGGCCGCTGCATTCTGTGACCTTGGATGGGTCTGCTTCCTCAGCTGTAAAATGAGGGCTGGACACCCACATGAGCTCCAAAGTCCATCATAGTTCTCAATCCTATGAAGTACTTATCACTACCAATACATACTTCAATACAGCTGAGTCCAAGCACCAGTGACCCAACCAGCCCCTCACCCTAAGATGGTTCCCCTTGGCGGCCCTCAAGCTGAATGGATTCAAGGAACCCTGGGAATTGCTTCACGCTGATGGCTCTGGGGCCTCCTCAGACAGTGCTCAGTGAAACAGGTTTGAGTGTGACTGACCAAAGTGAGGGCATTAAGCCTTCATGCTGCTTGTGACAGACTCTTTTAAAAAAGCAAATCTGAACCTTCTGCCCTTTCCCCCCTTTTTTTGGTGGGTAGTGAGATGAGCACAATAAACCTCACAGACGGTCTGGCCTGATCTACACTGATTAGTAGATTGTGTGTGAGAGCTGGTTCAAACTGGAGCAGGAGCAGGACTGGCTTCAGAGGGAGATGGGGAAGAGCAGGGAGCAAGAGGGGAGGACGGGGCACGTTGAGCGTTGGGCTATCCCTGTCCCCAATCCTGTCCACACCCCTTTTATTACGTCTATCTCATAAGAGCAGAAAATTCAGAGGGAAATGCCTACAAATGAAAATACAGCTATGCTGCTTAACCTTGAAACCAGAGAGAGACCTCCAGCATATTAGTCAGATTCTTGATGAAAGATTTAAAGAAAGATGTGAACAAGAACTGTGCAAGATAAAAAGGTACGGAGGGGCTGCTATCTGCATCTGTAGATGGAAAACTGCACCAAAAAGAACACAGACCTCCTGAAATACTCAAGTGTTAGGCCTAATCTTATGTTCGCTGAAGAAAGCGCTGGTCTGACCAAGATGTCACACTCTGTCATATTCAATGTTCCTATCTTTTAGGAAGGAAACTGGAAGAATTCACATGGGGAAAAAATCAGCTATACTCACGCCTCCATTTCCCTCTGGGCTCCAATCCCTTCTTCTCTTTTCTTTTTTCCCTTTCATATCTAGGCAGCAGAGCTGGTTGGCTTTTCTTTTCTTTCCTTCCAGCCACACCGGGAGGATTGACAGAATGCTGCCTCTTAGAGGATGAGGATAGCAATCAAACAACAATCACCCCCATTAGAAGGAAAGAAGCCAGACAGAGATGAAGGCGTTTGTGAAAACCAGAGACATTGTCTCAAAGGGCTCGGCTAACTACGTTCATGAATTTGCTCCTGCTTCTTCCTCGCTGCCAATGGCACATCCCTTACTGCTAACCTCTTTGGTGGTCGTCGGCTCTCCAGTGAAGCTGCCCTGCCTTCCTCAGGATGCAGCAGGGCAGGGGGCCTAAACCTCTGCTCAGGATATTCAGACCTTTCTAATAATATGCTCATCTGGGAATGATGGTCATAGCATGCCACTTCACGCTCAAAAACGGCTGCCGAGGAAACCCACCAGATATAGAACCCCCATGGAAGTCCATTCTGCTTCCACTTCAAACAGATTACCTGAGAATCTTCTTGGGAACATGGGATGGCGAAGAATGACTCCTCTTTTTCTTTTCGGCATCTTGTAGGATCTTTTCCTCTATTTCGCTTCTGTCTGAGATCACCACCCGCTCCACCCCTGGCTTGTCGGAGTCCAGGTCCAGCTCTGTCTGTGCAGAGTCACACCTGTACATGAAAACAATAGAGGGCTTTTCACTGGAATCGGTCCTTGACTCTGTGAACCAGTGATGACGCTGAACAGGAGGAGGGGGGAGCATATGGATGACTGTGCCATCCAGGCCCACCAGCTTCCCCTTCTCTCTCTCCTTTTCTTTGTCCTCCTCCTCCTCAGTCTTCTTACGGCGGAAGAAGCTCTTAAAGGATATCCAGCGTTTAGGCTTGGCATCAGCTGCCCGCCTGCCCTCAGAGCTCAGCACAGACTCGGCCTCTGTCGACCTGGTGGGGCTAGTTGGCTTGCTCCAGTGGCTGAAGTGTCTTTGCAAAAGGTTACTTGCATGGTACGGAGAAGAAGTGGAGCGTGGAGGGGGAAAGGGAGGTCCTGGTTCTGCCTGGGGACTTGGGGTAGGAGTGCCAGCTGTGTATTTGGAGGAGTGACAGATGATGGGCTTAGAAGGTGGGTCCTTGTGTGTGGAAGCACTGGGGCTTTCTGTGGCTGGAGTAGCTTCATTCTCGTGGCTGGGCTGTGTGGTGGCAAAGAGAGATTTTGGCCTCGCGGGAGGACTCGCTGGGGCATTGTCCTCTGGAGGCAGGGCATACAGTTCCTCTGCACTGCAGGCTTCAGGGCCTGAGGGAGGGGTTTCTGGGGGAGACTGAGGAGGTTGGATAGAAGCCACGATCTGTGACAGCACGGTGCTTGCCTTTTCCCGGCTGCTGCTGCTGCCCAATGTCGCTGACTCCAGAGTGCCTTCGATTTTGGCTACAGACTCCTGGGTGGTTCTCTGGGTTCGTGCCGGGGAGCCATGGCCAGAGCTCTGCCTTCTCTGGGGGGAGGGCTGGCCCCTACTGAGGCAGCTGTTAAACTCCTGGACCTTCTGAGCCACAGAGCCCTTCCTGTGTTCTGTGCTGTTAGAGCGCCCCTTCCCCAGGGAAGAATGGGCAGGTTTGCTGGTGGGACTCTCTGCTACTTTGCATTCTGTTTCTATCTCTTCATAAGTATGGCTTATTATGCTCGTGGTTTTATCTTTCATTGACAGCTCTCCACTGGTTCCCAGAAAACTTTTATAGATGGCTAAATTGTCATATGCATTAGGATTGATCACAATGGGAACTTTGATAGCGTTCTTGGAGCTACGAGCATAAGTTGGCTCATCATGAATGATAATTGGAAAAGGAGGCATGCCAGCATTGTTGTAACTATTAAATTTGATTTCAGACAAATTGGGTGACTTAACTGGGATTGTTTTGGAAGAAATACTTGTAGCTGTGGGTGAAGTAGGGGCTGACTTATGGGAGTTCTTCCTTGGAGGGACAGTCGGTCCTATGCCACCAGAGACTAGTTCCACTTTAGGGATCTTTTGGCGTGGGCTCGTACTGGACGTCCAGACTTCCTGGTATCGGATGGTACTGGATTTTTTGAAATTAGCATTCCCCTGTGCTGAAGTGGAAGTGGGAGACATAAGTGGGGAATTTGGAGTGGACAAGGTACTTTTGGACTTGGGACTCTCGGTTTGACTGTCTATGTGCTCGTTGGTCATGGCTGCTGACACATCCACAATTGTATAGGGCTTGCACACTGGCTGTTCCAGATTCACAACTCGGTAAGGCTTGGCTTGTTCTTCCACAGGCACTAAGTTTATAGTCACCGCTTGCCCAGTCAGATCTGTAGAACTTTTGCCTTCTTGCTTTTCGGTCTGAAGGGCAATCTTGCCATCTTTCTCTTCTAGTCGAAGAGCAAGCACTGCCTTGTGGGTCTCTAAAGCTTGGGCTGGGCTTTTTGGAGCACTGGTTGCATCCTTCACTTGCTGATTCTCAGTGTTTTCATAATCTGGTTCAATGGACTGGATCTCCTTAACATCTTTAGGGCTACCAGGTGATGTCCCTCCATTGCAGAGTTTTTGAGATGAGCTACTGGCTGTCCCCGAGCGAGACTCTTCCGTTAAGGATGACTCAGGGGATGTGGAATCAGAGGAGACCATGCTCTGCGTGCTCTCCTGCCCATAAGGGATCACGGAATCTTCTCCATAACCATTTAAGATTTCATCATAGCTATCATCATAGTCTACTGCACAGATCCTCTGCAGAGATTTATTTCTCATGGGGACAGTGTTCCATTTTTTGCCCACAAAGAATCGAACAGGAGAAAGGGTGTTTGCCCTGAAGTTAGCAAAGCGGGGCTGCCCTCTCATACGGATTTCCATGGCCAACAACTCTTCATCACTCTCGTCCCAGCTCTCATGTTCTTCATGCATACTGCTAAAAAACGTATCATCCTCACTCTCATCTTCACTAGAAAATTCTGGGTAGCAAAACCGCCCCCCTTCATTACTGATCACTTCTGTGCTACCACTCAGAATAACGTGCTTACTCTGAGAGTCCTTCATCCCTCCCATCATGCAACTGGGAGGCAGCTTCCTTTCCAATGACCGCTTGTAGCAGTTACTGATTCTTCCCAAGAAGGTCTCCCTTGAGTTGGTTTCATTCACTATTGGCTGAGGGGCGGGATCCAAACCTACTATCTCCTTTAACACTTCAGTTAGTCCATTATTGTTATTCGCTATCTTACTCACACTGTCATTGGTGCCAAAAGGCCTATGAACATGGCTAAATCCTTCAATCTCTTCTTCATTATTGTTATTATTACTCAGTGGTTTTTGACTCAGGGAAGCCCTGTTTCGGGTCCAGCTGAGAATCACCGGTTTGTTCTCACAGTGCTCTGGGGTGCTGGCCTCGGCGCTCACGCTCTGCCCGCCGGCTACCATCATGGTGGGCTTCACAGCGATGGTGGGCTTTTTGGCCACAGGGGGCCGGAAGTTCCCTGTGCTCCTGACTCGGTGGTTGTTGCTGTGGTTGGCGTTGGTCTTGACGCTGCTGTGGGGGAGGGGCGCTGCCTGCGGGGTGGGGGGTGGCTGGTGCAGGCTCTTGGGCTTGAAGCAGTTCTTGCACTCGCCGGGCTTCCAGACGTGTTCAGTGAAGGTGTTACAAGCAGACATCTTCCACGGAGCTGCGTGCTTGCTGGTCCACTCTCAGTGCATGGCAAGGTCTTCATCCGCTAGTTTTCACTCTCCCTAGGCATCACAGCAGCACTTCCAAGTAGTCGTCAGTCTGCGGGGAGAAGGGAAAGGAAAGGAGAGATGGATCAGAATGGCAAAGAAGGCAGAATGCTTATTGTGGTGTGTGACCCAGCCACTGAACCAGATGGGATTAAAAAGAGAGAGACGGCCTCTGCTTGTGAGTCTGTGGTCACTTCCTCCCTGTCACACAAGGGAGAGCATCTCAGAAGGGCAGAGCAGCCCCTCATTCTGCATATTTTCACATTGTGCTGCTTTCCTCCAACATAATGGGTGACACTTGCTCCTTTTGTCACTGGCATTTACAGCTTCCATAGATTTCCCCCCAACTCCCACCCCTGGGTTTTACATATCATACAAGTGGCAGATTGGTGTCAAGCTAATGTAATAGCTGGAAAGCCAACACCACTGTCATAAAAATGCAATGCCAGGCTCTGGGCTCTGAAATATTGCCGACTGCTGCTTTAGGGAAGGGACCCGGAGGTGGCTGTTTAGCAAAGCTCCCTCTCGGTGCAAACTAGGAAAAGTGGATCTTATTTAGCCAAAGCTTAGAGAGCAAAGTACCCGTAAATAGCACTTGTAAAGCCCTTTCCTTTTATGAATGTTCAGATTGGAAGGTGAATGAGCTTTAACAAGCAAAACCCCAGTGGCATGGCTAAAGTCTCATCAATTTATTCTTGGCTTGGTGTCAGGGAGTTAACACAGAAAAAACAAAATCATCATTCTGTGGCGGATACAAATAACTCATTACTCAATGCTAAGTTAATCAGACAATTGGGAAATACTCATTAGGCACCTATTGTATACCTATTACTGTGTGAAGTGGAATGATGCAGAAAAGCAGGAGCAGATCATGTCACTTCCCCTCAAGAACTTATTATAAAAACATATACGCTGTGATAAAACAATTCCCATTTACACAGTATTTTTAATTAATCAATCAACATTTATTACACACCTACTATGTGCTAGGCAGTGTCCTAAGAGCTGGAGATACAAAAATAAGTGAAAGTTCCTGTCCTCAAGGAGCTTACAGTCTATGTATAATCTCAATCTCTCTCTATGTATGTATGTATGTATGTGTAATTTATAAATAGGAAATAATTAACAGAGGCGAGCTGTGACAGATTGGGAAAGGCTTCCTGTGAAAGACGGCTTAGAAAGCATTTTCCTCACTTCCCTTGAGATCTCCCCATGGCCACAGTGGTGCCAGGGCCAGTGTGTGGACAAGGGACTTCCTGCCTCTACGCCTAGCACCGCTTTCCCTATATGAGGTTTCATTAGCCAAACTTAACCCGATCTCTGAGAGTTGGTGAGCACACAAGAAGCATGACAGCTTAAAAAAGCAAAACGAAACAAAACAACCCAACCACCTTCTTTCCATGCTAGGCTGGCAAAAGTGCACCAAAGACAAATGCTTTCCCCATTTAGTGTATAAGTAGATTAGTTCGGTCAAAAGAAGGCTGTCAGGTTGATCAGCAATCATCATTTTTATCAATAGGATTGTCAACTGGAATCCACTAGGAACACAACCAGCTTTCATCAGTGTCGCTGCAAAAGAAATTCATCGATATAACTGAACACTGGTATGTAACAATAAGCTCAAGTCCAAGGGTTCCGTGGGAGGGAGGGGTTCCTGCTTGCCATCCTGAAGTAGGGGAAGGGACGCTGAGCAGGCACCTTCCTGGACCACCAGGTGGAGCTGCAGCCTAAGTCTTCAAGTCCTGCAGGGCCCAGATTCAAGAGCGGGCAGGCAGGCAGGGTGTCTCTCATTTCAGAGGCTAATTATGTTTGGAGACTGTGTCAAAACTCTTCCAAAGAGTCCCCAAGATAAAAAAGCCCTGTCAGGTACAGATCTGCCCAAATATCACACCTTTGGTTTTGGAGACCTCTGCAAAAGGATTTTGCTGCATCTCAATTCAAGCCTTTGAAGCCTTCCCAGCTGGAGCCAGATGCCCCAGAAGGAGCAGGGGCGCCTCCTGCCAAAGTGAAAGCTGAGAAAGGAGTCTTCTGAGGGGCCGAAGCAGAAGGCATCCTGAAGGCATGCCTGTGATGGGCGCCCATTAGCTCATCTGCGTGATTTGGAGAGGTTTTTAGAAGAAAAGCTCACCTATCTTTGCAGACATCCCTTCAACTCAAAGCAAATGGTGATGATGAGTGTTCAAGGCTTGGAGGTGTCTGAAGCCTTCTTTATAATCTGGAAAAAGATTCAGTCTTTGAAATACTCTCTGCACTATGACAGTTTTCAGGACCAAAGCCCAGCAAGCCAAACATTTTCTACTAATAAGACTGTTGTGGAAACTCTTCAAGGAGGCAGATTTCCATTCTTCAGACCGGGGCAGCCTTTTATGATCTGCTATTGGTTTGAAGGTCCTCTTTCTTTCTTTTTTTTTGATTTTTGGAGGGGGAAGGTAGGGCAATTGGGGTTAAGTGACTTGCCCAAGGTCACATGGCTAGTTTTTGTGTTAAGTGTCTGAGGCCAGATTTGAACTTAGGTCCTTCTAACTCCAGGCCGGTGCTCTATTCACTGTGCCACCTAGCCGCCCTGGTTTGATGTTTTTCTACTGCTGCAGAGATGCTGATGGACCTGATCATTCATTTCCTCCCACCCCACGGCTTCATCCAGATCAGAAACAAATAACCCTGAAGGAGCCTTCAGTTTTCATCTTAGCACAAATGCCTGGGCCTCTGCAGTCCCGAGGCAGTTCTGGGAGCTGGTGGTCTATTCAATACCATATGGAGGATTTCCTGAAAGGCACCCAAGGAGAATATGCTAATAGCAGAGGAGGATGGGGCACTGGGCTGCCAGCTTCTTCTCCAATAGCACTGCTTCCTAAGACCATTACCTCTATCTATAAAAACTGTCACTCTACAAAGGAGGAGGTGGCAGTCAAGAGGCCAGCCAACAGGCCTTTCATTCTTCTTGCTGTACACAGGCCCTTAACAAGCCTTCCAACAAGCAACAAAACCACATGTTTTACCCAGATGTTCGTCTCTATCTCCAGGTCCCTAGGATGAAATTTACAAGCTGAAGGCTCATGAACATTTTGTAATGGAATATATGAGTTGCTTACTTAAAATGGGAAGGAAAAAGTGACACCCAGTCCCACATCAGGACTCTGGCCTTTTTTTTCTGCCACAGTCAGAAATGCTGACCCGACACCCCACCCAGCTGCCAAAACCTCCTGAATATGACTAAAAGGGTGGAGGGGAGGAAGTGAAAACAAAGTCAGAGGGAAGTTCCATGGGAGACAAAACCCACCTTTTGCATGGAGAACACAGAGTCACACACAGATGACAAAGCCATGGAACAGATTCCATCTGGCTGAGTCTGAGATCTGGTACGAGGTGGCTCTGTGCTCGGGACAAGCTTCCTGGGAAGAAGGTGGTGTGGGCATTAAGATGATGAAGGCTCTGAGATGTGCTGATTTGCCCTGTTACACAGCCAGAAAGTGTCGGTGCTGCTAGGAGAGCCCATGGCTCACAAAACCCTGTCGGGAGTTCTAGATACTGGGAGGATAATGAAAAAAAGGGACAAAAAAAGGGGTCAAAACAGGCATCGAGGATGAGTTAGGGGAGAGAAGAAACTACTCTTGCTGCTTTTACCCTTACCCTATTCTACCCATTCAAATGAGAAGGGAAAGGGAAGAGAAGACAAGGAGAGGGAAAAAAGGAGCAAGAAAACAGACTGACCCGGCTAATCTACCAGTGCCCTAACCACCACAAAGCTTGCTGTGATGCTTATAATCAAGCTGATGAAAAGGAGTGGGTCAGAAAGCCATTTGTTAGTACTGCGATCTCCCCTGTGGCTTGCCATAAGGGTTTTCTATTCCAAGAGTTTACAAATATCCCCCTAACCCAGTGTAAGTATGAAAAGTAAATATAGCAAAACTTTCCTAATTAGGAATTAATTGGGGGAGTAAGCAAATTTGTGAAATGTCCAAGAGAGGCAGCTTCCAATAGGCACCTAGCAAATGTTCACTGAACTGAACTGAGCTGCACTCAGGTAGCCCCAGTATCATGAGTCAGTCTTGGCTTGGGAAGTGACTGGGAACGCCCCAAGCGAGGCTTGGAGCACTGTCCAATTTCAAGTTGGCTAAATACTGTTGCTGCTCAGCCCTTCCCCATCTCAGTGTCAGTGATTAATTTAGGTAGCAAGTCCTTTTGTAAAAATCCAAATAATTCAGTCTGGTCAGGGTGCAAATGAATACTGAATACAATCCGAATGAAAAGGTTCGTTGTAAAGAAAAACAACTTACAGCAAATTGAGACGGTTGCTTTGTACTTAGTCTGAGGTACTAGACTGTGCTTTCTTAGCCCAGAACGAGAAAGTGGGTAGAATCTGTGGAGGAAAGAATGAGAAACAGTCCACTGCCTCAGAAAACTGTCTTTCACAGAGTAGTAGATTTTCATATTCTAGCATAAATCCCCAGCACTTCAGTTAAACTCCTATTTTGAGGGGAAGGGAGACAGGTGTGGGGACCAGGTCTATGCTTTCATCAATGTGGAGAAGTCTCTAGCCTCCCTCCCCCCAGGAGCAAATTCAGCACCTGCTTGGCAATGGATAATCTTATAGAGTTGCCAGTTCCGATGAGAGGTTAAGAGACTTTATTTAAGTAGTCACACAGCTAGAATGGGTCAGTGGTGGAATTTGAACCCACATCTTTCTGCGTCTGAGGCCTGCTACCTGTTTTTCCATGGCTGCCTTTTCATACCACCATGTACTAGTGAGAATTCCAATCCAGTTCCTTAGAACGATCCTCCACCACTGCTACTCTCTCAGCTAGCTCTCCCCCCACATCTCACTTCCCAGGAGGCCATCTACAATGGTGCCCCACTGCCTTTCCTCCCCCTCTCTTCTTAGTTCCCTACAGTTTTCCAACCTCAACTAAACTGGCTCTCTCCAAAGTTACTAGTTCTCTTAGCTGCCAAGTCTAATGGCTTTTAAATCTGCATCCTTTTTGACCTCTCTGCAGTCCTTGCCATTATCAATCATCCTTTTCTCCTTGATCCTCTCTTCTCTCTAGGTTTCCATCCCCTACTCTACCTGGTTCTCCTCCCACCTGTCTGACCTAAACTCCTGCTGTTTACTCTCCTTCTCTGGATCTTTGTCCACGTCATGTCCACTGACACCAGGTATCCCACAAGCTCTGTCCCACAAGAGGGCCCTGAGCCCTCTTCTCTTCTCTTTTCCCTCTAATATTTTGCTTGGCGATTGTTCACCATGGGCTCGATAATCATCTCTATGCTGATGATTCTCCCATCTTCTTACTCAGCCCTAAACTCCTGGCTGACCTCCAGTCTCATCTCTCCGGCTACACAGGAGACAATTTCAAGGTTTCAACTCCCTCTCATTCAATGCTCACATCCAGGCTGTTGCCACGTGCTCCTGTCAATCGCACCTCTGTGGTATCTCTCATATGCCCCTGGGGTGTTCAGGGAGGACCAGCAGCTCTGATGTGGGGCTGCTCCTCTCACCCGTGGTTCCAAGAAGCTGTGGCATGCACAGTGATCACACCCGGTAAAGCTGAGCTGGTGCACAGGCTGAACCAGGCAGAGGGCAACCTACAGACTTCAAACATGTAGCTACCCCAAGCGTGTGAAGACTTCCCTAGGCAGAATGGGTCCCAGATGGAGGCGGCTGAAGTAGCCACTGTTGAATGTTTAGAGCTTGGTCAGGCATCAAAGACACTACTGCCAGTTGTCTTGACTTCTGTCTTACCATTGGACTTGAATGACTCAAAGAGAGGTCGGCCGACAACTTTGCACAACTCGGCCTCATTTAAATCCAACTCATCTGTGACGTCACTGGTTCTTTTTGAAAACGAAGGATGAACAACATCATATGTGTTCCTCCTCCTCATTACTATCACCCGTTGCAAGCTTCTCATCACCTCATGCCTAGACTTTGTCATGTCATGTCCTAGTCTTTGGGTCGGTCTCCCTGTCTCAAGTCTTTCCCTGCTCCAGACCATCCTCCACCTGGCTGCAAACTGATACAGGTCTGATCATGACTATACTCTAGTGATTCTCTATGACCTCCAAGATGAGATAAAAAAGTCTCTGTTGGCTTTTAAAGCTCCTACCAGCATGGTCCCTTCCCACCTCCCCAGTCTCCTGACATCTCATTTTCCTGAATTCTAGTGACACCGGTTTCTTAGCTGCACAAGAAATCCCATCTCCTGACTGTGGCCATTTTTCCTGGTTGTCTCCCATGCCTGGAATGCTCTCTCTCCTTATCTATGCTTCTGGCTTCCTTGGCTTCCTTCAAGTCCCAGCTAAAATCTCCACTTGTACAAGAAGCCTGTCTCTATCCCCCATGATGCTGGTGCTTCCCATCCATGATCACCTGCAGTTTACCATGTATGTATCTCTTTGAAGGTCAACTCCCCCATTAGACTGTGAGCTCCCTGAGGATGGGGACTACTTTGATTTTTGTTTTTAATCTGGTGCTTAGCACATAGCAGACACTTAAACACTTGTTCACTTAACTTCCCAACATTTCAGACTATCCATTACATGGTTCACCTTTCAATAGAAATGTATGAATATGTATAAATATGCTTGACTACAACTCCTGATTCTAAACGGCATGAATAAAATACACAATATTTGAGTAGAAAAGGGAGCAAAAGAACCATTGAGGGAAGAAGTTAATTAAAGGAGAGAAAAAGATAAAGAAAAAAGTCTCTAGTCATTTTTCCCCACCCATTTTAACTGCAGCTATATTATAAATAACTGAGGAAAGAAGGAAAGCAAAAGGTAAAGGAGAAAGGAAAAATATTTCTAGTTGAATGCAGAATTCCAGAGACAGCAAGGAGAGATAAGTTCTTCTTAAATAAGCAATACAAATAGAAGAAAACAACAGAATGGGGAAGACAAGAGATCTCTTCAAAAAGATTAGAGATATCAAGGGAACATTTCATACAAAAATGAACATGATAAAAGACAAAAATGGTAGGGATTTAACAGAGGTTAAGAGGAGGTGGCAAGAATACACCAAAAAACTACACAAGAAAGACTTTAACTTCCCTGATACCCATGCTGTTTAGCCAGGTGGTTGAACCCAACATCCTGGAGGATGAAGTCAAGTGGGTCTTAGGAAGCATGGGTAACAATGAGGCTAGTGGACAGGATGGAATTCCAGCTTAGCACTTTGGCACTGCCTCTAACATACTCAACTGTCACAAAGTGCACATGATCTCTATGTGTGTGGCAGAGCCTTCCACTAGGCTACCATATTAGGGGGGTAAACAAATGGTTATTGAATGAAATAGACCTTTGTCAAGCCAAGCTTTCTCACCAAACTTGAGCACACCTTTGGGAACAGGGAGACCTTGGACCTCAGTTCTGCTACTAAATTGCTGCCCTGAGTTTGATCAAGTCACTTGAATTCTCTAAGCCTCCATTTCCTCCTCCAAATATAACGGGATGAGATCACATGATCTTTAAGCTCTTCCAGGCAGAAAATCTAGTGTTCCTTCTACTGTCCACAAATTCTATTGTCAACAAACAGGCCCCTCCAGATGCCAAGAAGTGAATGTCAGGCAGAACCTCGCATTTTTATACTTGGAAGCAAAAATGTGACATGCAGGTAAGCCTCACTAGGAGCTTGCTGAATGCAAACTTAGGTCCAAATGCCATGCCTAGCCCTGATAGAATAACTAAAAGACGTGAGGTGGGGCTCAAGTTCCCAACAATCGAACTACTCCCCCGCCTCCACCCACCACAGGCACAGAATCACACACCTCAATTCTGTCATCTAGGCTAAGCGCTGGCCAGAGTCAGGGAGGCAGCCTGAGAGGCTCCAGAAAAGCCACCCAGGTTCATGTTAAAGCTCAGGCACCAAATTATCAGAACCACTCGTGTCCTCAAGGGGTTGAGTTTTTTAAGAAAAATTCTAACTCGATTAATGATCAAGTTTTCACGTCCAAGGCTGAGCAGAGACTTCAAACTAGAAATGGAGAGAAGAGCTGCTCGAGGCTGGTGGGCCGTCATAAAAGGAAGAGAAAGAAACTTTAAAGTTCCAGAGCCATTTGGGAAAGGCCAAAGTCTCTGGTAATTTCCGTGGGCCTGGGAGCCAGAGGCCCTGGGTTTGAATCCTGGTCCTGCCCCTTACTACTGGATAAGTCTTGACCTTGATGGACTCCAGTTTTCTCTATGAGATGACCTTGAAAGTGTCCTTCAGATCTAATCTACAATCCAGTGACATCACTATCTTAGAGCCTGGTGATAGTGATCCGTGTTCTTAAAGCTAACTGTCATCATGAAAAGCTTTAAGTGAACTTAGGAAAGTGGCGCTCCAAAAGCTTTTGTGGGAAGTCATTTGCTTTCAAACTAGAATGCTTTTTCCCTTGAAAAACATTATACTTGGTGGTTAGTACTATGGAACCTAATCCCTCTTCAGAGCAATGGTTCTACGGGAAAATGTGTTCAGTGTCCTGTCCTGGGATGCCAGAAACACGTCTGCTGCTGTTGTGGCTAAACTGTGGACTCTTGCCCCCAACCACGAGGCAGGCAGGAGCTGGAGAGTCTCTTTTGAGCCACTGGCTGTGGTTCTTGTGGTCTGGGGCAAGGGGCTACGGGCCAAAGCCAGGCACTCTGGGAGCCGAGTCTACTCCAGGACATTCCTGGATCTGGGGCTGATGTCTCATCATCCTTATTTTTCTACAGACCTCAGGGGCTAGCCTACCCACTCTCTTGGCTACTGCAGCCAACAACAGACACCCTCTTTTTCAGTCCACTGGAGAATGGAGCCCAGCTTTACAGCAACTGCTCAGCCTCTGACCCTGGAGAGAGCATGAAGCTCTGGAGGTGTGCTAATACCTTTTATTGCTGATAACTATACGAAGGATGCAGGGTAGGGAGGAAGGGGGAAGGCTCCTTCCCATGGCTCATCCCACCTCTTCTTCCAAACTTGTTTTTCTTTTCAAAATGTTATTTAGGGGTGGCTAGGTGGTGCAGTGAATAGAGCACCAGCCCTGGAGTCAGGAGGACCTGAGTTCAAATATGGCCTCAGACACTTAACACGCACTAGCTGTGTGACCTTGGAAAAGTCACTTAACCCCAATTGCCCTCCAAAAAAAAAAGGTTATTTACAACCCAGAAGGGGTTTGGAAAAACAAAACAGGAGATGTAGGTGATTTAAAAAAAGGAAAAGTAAGTTTTGCTAAGGGAGAAGCTTCATAATGTACATATGAATGAATGAATGAATGTATGTATGTATGTATGTATGTATGTATGTATGTATACATCTAGAAGAACTTTCCTTAGGGCTCTGAGTAGGTGAAGCTCTATCAAACCCTAGTCCACTGTAACATACTCTTTTATAAAGAGTAAGGGAGTATGGCTGAGATCAGGAGAAGAGACAGAAGAGAATAGGACAGAGAAACTAGGGAGAGAGAAAAGGGGGAGAGAAACACAGAAGGTGGGAAGGGTCAAAAAAAGGGGAGGAAAGAAAAAAAGGAGAGGGTAATGACTGGGGTGATGAAGGTATAGAGAAAGACAGAAAGGCAGAGGAAGGTATACACAGGGAGAGAAAGAGAAATGTATACAAAGGAAAAGATACAGATACATAGCTGTAGCTGCATATATACATACACACACACATGCAGAAGCACGGAAAGAAGGGGAAGAGAGGCATTTCTTCCTACACACACACTATCTCTCTCTATCTCCCCGACTTCTCTTGTTCTAATTGATTTCAGGCTGGTGTGTGCACCTTCAGATGCACGCTGCATTCCAATGAGGTCCTCCTACATGCATGCTTTATACCAACATAATCCAGTTAAAAGGAATTTAATTGGTGTTCACCATTCCCTGCAATTTCAACATTTTAAAAATGAATAGTCTCACTAAGCACAGATGGTGACATGCACTAATTAATCAGGCCTGTTCACTGAATGAGCAGATTGAAATGAATGCACCTATTAGACATGTGTTGTTGCCGCTCTGTCCTGTGGAAGCCTCCCCTGAAATGCAGGCCTATGGAAGGTGCAGATTTACTGGGCAATATTCACAAGTGTCTCTTGCAATTACTCACAGCAGAAGCGGGTTATCTCATGCTCTGTGCTAAGCAGCTTTCTTTTTCCTCTCCTCTCCAAGCAACAACAGGGCTCCATGGTCTGGTCTGAGTCTTCTCCCAAACCGACATGTGGCAGCCTTGGAGGCCTGGCAAGGCCCCCTCTCAAAGGGTGCAAGGGAAGGAGAGGCCTGGTGAATCTTGGCACAGCTGGCACCTCCTCCTCTTTCCCTCTCCTCTCCGGCTTCCCCCCCCCCCCCCCCCACCCCCCCCCCCCCCCATGAGCCCCATCTGGTCAGCTCAAATTCTGGGCATTTCCAGCTGATGAATTCAGATTGTTTGAATGGCGGTCCAACACGAGCAACCGCCCTCCCCAAAATCTCCCTTAGTGACCAAATCTATTAGAAGACTTACAGAGAACAGTTTCCTGGAGCTGCTCTTCTTCTGGGTTCTAATTCTTGCTCTACTCCTGTTTTTGAGTTCTGATGGGCCACTGCGGGATCACTCTGAGTCTGACAACAGTTCCTACAGTTATCAAGAACCTCTAGCCTCAGGTCCGGGGAGGGCATGGGGAGCCTCCAACATGGAGGCAGAGTGGAGACACAGGTAAAGGCAAATGAAGCACCCGAGCTACAACTCTGGCCTTGACACTTACCCTGTGACTCTGGGCTGTCCATTTCTCTCTGTGATACTCAGTTGTTTCATCTATGAAATGGGGATAATGACACTATCTGACAGTTGCCAGATGGTCCTAAAGCTGTGGAATGACCAGTGATGGCTGGGGAGGCAGCTGGGGAGCCGCTCAGTCACATTCACGCTCCGGGCTTAACCATGATCCCTCTGATTAAGCTGGAAGGTCATGCAAGGGAAGGGACCTTTAGGGAGAGGCCTAAATCACCCTAAGGACATTAGCAACCACATTTACAAGCTGTCCAGAACTTTGTAGGGCAGAATTATTTTCTTCTACCATGAATTTCAGAGGACTTTCAGAGGATCTTTGGCAGGTGAGCACAAAAACAGTGGGAATGCAGCCTTGGGAGGGTGTGGGAGGGCATCTGACTCAGAGTCACAGGGCCTGAGTTCTAATCCTCACTCTGACATGGCCTAGCCAAGTGACCTGGGGCAGATAACACAAAGGGAATGGAATAAGCATTTATTAAGCACCTACTGCATGTCAGACCCTGTGATAGGCACTTTACAAATATAACTTCATCTGATCTTCACAACAACTCTGTAGGTAGGTGCTGACAGTATTCCCATTTTATAGCTGAGGCAAACAGAAGGTAAGTAACTTGTCCAGGGTCACACAGTGAGTAGGTATCTGAGATGGAATCTGAACTTAGGGCTTCCTGACTCCAAGTGCAGAGCTCTATACAATGTGTTACCTAGCTTCCCTAGAGCATGCTGGGTCCAGATGTCTTTATCTGGACTGGATGGATGGGCCCTAAGCTCTCCAGATGCAAGCCGGCACAACTTCGTGTGCCAAGGGCCTTGCACTGGGAGTCCCACAGGAGGCCGGCACTGGCTAACTGACTCCTCCATTCTACACTTCAGTCTCTCCAGCTAGAAAAGGAGGGGGTTGAAATAAATGATCTCTTAGGTCCCTTCAAACTGTAAAATCCCGTGATTCTGGTGAGAAATACAGGGCTAAGAGAATATAATCCACAGATTTAGCCAAAGCTGAACCTTTTTTTTTTTTTTAAAGTATTTCCTTGGCTTGTTCCAGAACCAGAGGGTAGGAGCTTATTCATTATTTACTAAGGTCTTAATTGGTTTTGACATTACTAAGAATCCAAAATAACTTGTACATTTTCATAATATGATAAAGAATTTATTATACAAGAAATGATTCTCTGATTGTTTTCATCATATTATTTATTATTTCACGATATTACTTATTTAGTTTTGTGTTTTATTTGATTAAGAGGTCCATATCACAACTTGCTGGTGTTCAAACGTGAATAGAAGAAAAACTTCAAGGAGATGAGACTGGCTAGGACGCACACCTACGCATCATAAAGTTAGAAAAGTTAGAGAAGCCAGATTCCCACTTTACTCCATGGGATGTTTGTGACAAACTAGACAGGCCCACTTCTGTAAATCTTATCTCAGCCAAGAGAAAAAAAAAATCTAAATAAAAAAAGGTTTTTTAATAAATTTAGATGTATGTAGATATTCCAAGGCATTATAAAAAATTGTATTAAGAAGCCAGGACTCTAATGATTAACAAGTAACATTAATGCTAACACATGAATATTAAAGTTAAGATGGATTTTAAGAAACAAGACTCAAACAGGACAGTTCTACAAGAGAAGACAGCCGAGTGCAGCCAACGAATGCAGGCGGTACCAGCTCTGAGTGCGGGGGTAGAGAAGAGTGCTGGATCAGGGAGAGCCCTAGGTGGATGCTCTGCTGGGCCCCGCCCTGCTGTGTGACCATGGGGAGGCTCTTGGGGGAGAAGTGACTTATTCAGGATCACCCAGAGTAGAGACTTGAACCCAGAACCTCTGAGAAGCCTGGAGCCCCTTCCATTAAACTATGCTGCCTGTCCAGAAGAAACAACACTGAGCTACTTCAAAAGCAGACATGGTATAACCCAATATACACGGTAATCCCTGAAGCATCTTAGGGACAGACTCGGAGGCCTTGTTCACAGCAAAGACGCAGTGTGATGCCTCCACTCGGTTTTGCCCACCACCACCAATTATGAGCTCCCTTAACTATTTACTTCTGCTTCTGTGGCGGAAGAGAAAACAAAAATCTCCTCTTGGCACAGTCCTTGGCCCATATGGATTGACGTGAATTCCTTGCAGCTGAGGGGAGACTGCCTGGGCGTCTCTTCTGACAGGTTTGTTACCTGGCAGAGCCTGCCCTTGCCAACCTTGGCTGGAAGCCAGAACACTAGAGGGGAACAGAAAGGTGCAGCCGTAGCTCCAGAGAGGGAAGCCAACAAGCCTCTACCTCCAGAACGTGAGTTTCCCAACATTAACAGTTAACACGTGATGCCAAACTTCACCTGGCACAGAATCCTTTGGCTCAGGACAGAGCGGTGGGTGAAGGCCATCTACACCAGAACACGAGCCCCCACCTGGTAACTGGGAGTGCTCTTTCACTTTGACAGTGAGGGAGCCCAGGGCCCGGAGAGGTGAGGGGAGCACCAGTCACAGATGCAGAGGCTCCAAGATGGGTCTTCCCACTGACCCTCTCATAGCTCTGGTCATCTTGGTTGGAGTGAGTCTGAAGGTTGCCTCACTCAATGGAAAGAAGGCTTTTTACTAAGGAACCACAGAGAGAGGGGCTGCATTTCCTTTCAAGCAATGTGTGCCCATCAAGGTAATCATACATTTCCCTTCCTCCTGTCAAGAGAAAGAAACCAAGTCCAGTCACTTCCTGTACAAGGGGCCTGGAGACTTGGGCAGACCTGGGAGCCCCTGCTGTTGGGGAGCTGCCCTCTGAGCTTTACTGGCTTCACTCGCTGTGGCCAGGGAGCCTCCCTCCATGGGGCCCTGAGCTGGCTGGTCTTTGTACAAGGAGTCCAGTGCCTCTTCCCAGATCCAAACACTTGACAGCCTTCCAGCGTGGAAAGGACCTGCCAGCCCCAGTGCTTCCCTAGCATCACCTTAAAGAAACCAAGGTCACCTCCAGCAGCAAAATGATGTCCAGGAGGGAAGATTTTAGTAGAAGATGATACAATGGACTACCTTGCAGCAAATAAAATCTACATAAGAAAAATAGGTAGAATTAGGAACATCTATCTTGGCAGAACTACTCTGATGACAAAACCCAGAAGCCAACTGGAAACCTAGAAGGAATGGAACAGCAGCACAGGAGGCTGAGTTCAAGTCCTGACAGCCACAGACAAGTTTCAACGTTTCTGAACCGGTCTCCTCATCTAAATTGGGCAGTGGGGGTGGGGAGGTCAGACGATCTGAGGGCCTTTCCAGTGCAGATACTCTAGGATTACTGAACCACTGAATTGCTGACTGTAGAAATTCCTCCCTTTTAATCTTCCACTGACCCCCCAAAAAGCAGCTAGGCTGTAGATAGGTCCGTAAAATGGCAACAGGGAAATTCTGTTACACTTTGAGAGCTGACGTAATGTCAAGTTGAGAAATGTATTTTGAAATGATTCACTGGATCATGGTTATCTAGACAAATCCTCCTGTTCTATAGATGAGGAAGCTGAGATCTGCCCATGGTCACAGAGGTAGAAAGGAACAAAACCAAACTCTTAAGCCAAGCCCTCTGACTTCTGGCCTATGAAAATAGAACCAATGAATGAAACTGTCTCTGAAGCAGAAACAAGCTCAGCTGTACCCCTTTTTAAGTGAACGTATATTTTTCTTTAAAAGTATGAGCTTTGCTTGCAAGGACTCACTGGGAATACTGACAATTAGTTGGAATTGATAACTAGGAGAGTGAAGGCAGTCTCTATACTCCCTCTTGTCTGATCCTCAGTGTCTGGGCCTGTCAAAGTCCCTGATTCAAGCCCAGACTCAAGGTGTACTCTCTGTCCTTGGCTTCTTTCCTTCCCCTATGAGGGACCATCCAGTGAGCTAACAGATGGGGAGGCCTGTTCAAATCAAGGCTAATTTGGGTTGAATTCAAGTCCAACTATCTGGAGAAATGAAAGATTCCATACTTTATAAGCAATATATTAGCCTCAAATATACAGCATCAATAAAAGTGTTACAAATGTGTGATCCTGGGGAAAAGAGCTCTGGGATCAGAGTCAAGAGATGCTTGACAAGTTGCTGCTTGTGCAGCCTTGAATGAGCAACAATGTCCTTGAATTTCAGGTTTCCCACATCTGCAGAATGGGTGCAGGATGCCTGGGCCCCCTCTCTCATAGCAGCCTGAAGAAGTTCTTCTCATGTCCAGGTGCAGGTGGCAAGTCTCCTGGGAAGCCTTTCTGGGTCCCCCCGCTCAAAAGCCTCTCTACTTCCTCACACTCCTCAGGCTACTGCCTGGACTTGATCTGTCTCTTCCCTGGACATTTGTTGTGTATTAGATGCAGGCTTAGGTCACCATCTTCTACACAAGTCTCCCTGGACACTGCCCCCAGGCCCCACTGCTGGTCTCCTCCCTCCCAAACGACCCTGTATCTGATAACTTTATGCTGATGCTGTGTGTATATGTGTATGTACACGTACACACACACACACACACACACACCATCTGTGTGTATACACACAGAGATATGTACATTAATCCATGCTCTTGCCCTCTTCTGCATCTGACTATGGGATTGCTTCATTCTCTATGCGTGTAACCCCAGTGTCTAGCACAGTGCCTGGCACCAAAGACAAGGACCAGTGGCCCAACTGACTGACCAACTGACGGTATACTGTGAGCCACAATGGAAGTGCTTTTCCATCTTTTGTGTGTTGGCTTTCTCAAGGCCTCAGCGAAGCTTCCACTTCTGTAACTGCTTAAGAAATAAATGTTTGCTGAATTGGATTCTGAGGGTGTGACATGACCTTGAGCAGGAGCTCTGACTCCCTTCCTCCTCTGTACAAGGAGTCTGCAGAAGGAGGTCCACTCCTGCTCTGGATCTTTGAAGGAGATCAGGGAGAAAACCTCATTCTGAAGCCAGCGCATGTATTTTGTAAAACGTAAAATCCACATGGAACAATTTTCTACACAAAAGCACCTGATATCACTGCTTCTACCTGTTGACATCTCTGGAGCTGTTACAAAAGGCCTCACTTGTCCTGGTTCTCCAAATGAGAAGATGATGTGAGAAAAGGAGTCCCGGGCTCCCTGAGGCACAGGGACGTGCTGGACACTGGGAGATCTCCAATGGCAGAGCCATGGCCCTGACAGGTGCAGCAACGAGCTTAAAAGGCTCCTGGTATGGGTTCAATGAGGGAATGGGCAAGTGTCTTTGCAGGACCAAGCCAACAAAGTGAACTGAGATTAATACTTTTGGCCATAGAAACTCAAGATCATTTACTGTATGAGTGAGCTGAAGGGATACTTAAAGTATTTAAGTATTTAAAGAAAAACAAATTTCTAGTAAGACGATAATGATTAAAGTGAAAAAAGAAAGAAAATGCAAATAAAATGAGAACCTAAAAGGGCTGGATGTCTGGGGTCTAGCTCCGTCACTCTATGACTCTAGGCAAGTCACCTTACCTCCCTGAGTGACATTCACTTTCTTCACCTGGAAAATAGGAATAATGAAACAGGCTATTGTGAAGAAAGCACTTTATAAATCTTAAAAGTGTTCTATAAATGTAAATTATTAATACTTTTATTAATGGATTGACATGAATGATTTCTAGCTGTTTGTTCTCTCTCTCTCTCTCTCTCACACACACACACACACACACACACACACACACACACACACACACACTTTCTTCCATATGGCTATAAATTAGGTCACAACATAAGCTCTGAAGAATTAAAACTATGGTTGACCCAAAGGGCAACAGAGAGAAATGTGGATGGTCTAAGGAAACTAGAGCATATCACCCAGGCTGATTAGCACAACGAAGGATGTCCTAAGAGGTATCCTTCAGGAAGTGTGTGATCAGACAAGGTGCTAGGTGGGTCATGTAGTGACAGCGGGCCCGAGAAGAGCACTGCTAGCCAAGCAATATTCGTTCTTAGAGGAAGGCTGATGAGTTACTATTCCCAGGAAGGCTTGTGAAAAGACTTGAGTGGCCTGCTGCCCCCTGAGCTACTGGAGAGAGCATCTACATTGACGAGATGACCAATTCCTTTACGTACTAGAATAAACACATCACTGATCCCTTGAAATTCTACAATATTTATTCGTCATTCCTTGATTAACAGCGCTCTGCATAAAACCTTTTCTGGACACCACTCGGAACAAATCTGCTAAGTGTTTTGATAGTGATCCATCTCTTACCAACAAGGACAGTGAAACAATTGTGGGGCATTAACCTAATGAGGAGGAAGTAGTCATGGTACTTGGGAAGAGCAGCTGGGCCTGAGCAGACATACACGGAGGAAAAGTAATGCTCACAGACTACAGGTTCAGAGTTATAGGGGACCTCCAATTACTTCATTTGCCACATGCGACACAAGACACTTGGGTATCAATTTCAATGGCCGCTGATCCTGGAACACCATGATTTTAGAAACTGCAAGGGACCCAGGCATAATGGGTTGTAAATTATCAATAATTATTTGGGTATAAGAAAAGGTGTAAAAGGTACCACTAATGGTAATAAGAGAAGGGTAAAAGGGAGAGGGAGAAAGGGAGAGACAGAGAGAGGGAAAGAGAACAAGAACAGATTGCCAGTGCGTGTTGCATTGCTTTTTGTGAAATATTATGAGGCTTAGTAGGAAAGCCTCCATTGCACAGGGTAGATCCTGTATGGATGATTTAATAAATAGAAATCACATAGGATGAAAAGTTAAGAATGGATTGCAATATGCACTGGTGAAGGGTATGCTCACACAATCAGGTTCAGAATACACATTCTCAATCTTTTTGTTTTTGGTAAAAATATTTCTAAAATTAGTAATCTTTTGCCTATGTACAATATAGTGCAATCTTCCTTATGACTATGGATGTTGCAGTCTCACTTATCAGTAGAAATATCAATGAATCAAGAGACTTTTTAAAGCACTTACTGTGTGCCATGCATTGCGGGGTACTGAGGTTACAAAGACAAAAATAAAACTGTAGAGATCCTATGATTGTATTACTGTGGATATGAAACACGGAAGAGAAAAAGTTGAATCTGAATCCCCGGTAATAGCTTGTTGGTAATTATTTTTAAAATAAAGGGCAGAAAAAGTCCTTGTTAATGGAGAATTCTGTTTAATTGAATTCCACTTTTACTGAAAATATTAGAAACTGGGTCCCTATAAAAGAGAAATGTTCCTCCACTGTGTCCCGGGTAAATATTCTACTTTAGAACCTTAAGTTGATGAGCTAAAAATCTGCCTTCATTATGTTCTTATTCCTACTGGGGAAAAGGTTGTTTATTTAACATTTGGGGCTGTTAGCATTTTAAATCAATTGAGTTCTTTAAATGTCTGGGCTGGCTCACATGGTAAGCTACAGATTTCTATTTCCAGAGGCTCCCATATCAGGTGGTATTAGCTTATTCTTTGTACATAAAAGATTTCTAAAAATCTTAGAATCAAATTTAGGGCTGAAAAGGTCCTTAGAGATAATGTAGTTCACACCCTTTTACAGATGAGAATACTGAGGCAAAATATGTAGACTTGTCTAAAGTCAGAGAGCGAATAATTAGCACCAAGATGCGATCCCAGGGGCTCCAGGCTCTCAATCTGGTGCGCCATTAGTGGAAAATGAAAACCTGATCTTGTTTCTGACATCTTTTCCACCAGCTGTTACAAGTGAAGGCTATTTTGTGAGGTTGTGGGAAGAGCTTGGGAATGAGAGGCCCTGGGCTGGAGTACCCCTCCTGTCACTTACTCCATGTATGACTTCACTTCTCTGAGGCTTTTTCCTCATCTGTGAAATGGTCATGCTAATTATTAACTTAGAGGGTTGTTAGGCAGATCAAATAAGACCGCCCAGGAAAGTGCTTTGTAAATCTTAAAGGAAGAGATTGTTGTCATCTTCTGAGGGAGGGAGGTACAATGGACCTGTGCTGCAGGCCCAGCTTGGACAAGAGGGGCTGTGTGGGCCTCACGTGATTTCTCTGAGTCTCTGTTTTCTCATCTGTAAAGTGAGGATAATAATCCTTTACACTTATCTATTTTTCACAGCTGTTGTAAGGAAAAAGACTTTATTGCAATGTGTACTATATAAATATGAGTAGTTATCATTTCTTTTTTGGACAAGACTTGAAGTTTCACCAGTGCAAGGAGCTCTTGGTGTGAAAATTCTGTCCCTCAATGCCCATGTGCACCTCATCAACAGAGTTCCCTGGGGCGCTAAGAAGGTATGGGGCATGCCCAGGGCCATGCTGCTAGCCAATACCTATCAGAGGCAGCCACCCTGCCTCTCAGAGGTAATAATAACAATTACAGGATTGTCTAAATCTCAACTGCATTCATTCTCTTAACCAACAAGTTTACACACTAATGAACAGAATGGAACACAGATAAGTACAAGTGGGGAAAAAAGGTAGACCAATAACTTGCAAAAATTGTTGTTAAATAATTAATATTTAATTCATTAAAAAAGGACCATCAAGTCCAACCCTTTCATTTTATAGATGAAGAAGCTGAGGCTAAGAAAGGTTAAGGGATTTGCTCAGAATCAATCCTGCAACTAAGTGTCTAGGGTGGGATTTGAACTCAGGTCTGGGGCTCTAGGGACCCCATCACCAATGCCCCAAATATAGAACAGAACAGCACCTCCCCCCAAAAAACCACTCCTGAAAGCAGAGACCTTTTTAAGCTCTAAAGTTCTAAATGCCTAAAAATGATTTATAAACTTCGATGACACACAGAAGGTGACAATCTACAAAAACAACGTGGAGAGATTCCAAGGGGCCACTTTTTATCTTCTAGGCACTTTACCCACATTAACTAATTAACAGACCCTGCACTCTGTGGTTCAACTCCAATGGCAGGATCGTCTATCATACTTTTTTATGCATAACAAAGCTCTATCTTCACGTTAGTGCACTTCTTAAGTGACTAGCAGTCTCTTCAGGCCTAATCTGCAAGGCGGTTTTCTTCTCCTGCACAGTGAGAACAAAACAGAGATCCCACTTCTCTGGGACGATGAGGAATGAATTACCCCACGCCACAGATGGTAGCAGTTTAACTCTGACAAGCACAAAACACAATTGGGCCTTTTGATTTTCAAACTGTACTAACCGAGAAAATAACCAGGAAAAGCTCAATGAGGTATTACATTTTGGGGAAAAAGATAAAAGTCAGACTTTTCATGGAAAATAATGGGGGTCACAGTCATTTACCTTTCTTGGAAATTGGGTAGAGGATGGTCAGCCACCGTGTAGAATGTGGTCTCAAAGAATCCGAGTTGTAGCTGCAATGCCAAAGCCTGGCCCACCTTGAAATGGGACACACAAGAGCAATCTGCTACTTACTCACACACGGCAAACTGATGCCTTTTCTTTCTTTTAGACACAGTCAGTGACTAATTGCCAAGTGAGAGATATTCCTTGGAAAAGCAACATTTTTCTATTGTTTGTGCACCAACTAGAAGTAGGAACTATGAAATTTCAGGTGCAAAGCTTTGTAGAACAGCCAATACCTGCTACATCTACTGTTATTCTGGGGCCGAAGATCACATGGATTTCCTTTATTATAAAGTACAACCACACTGCAATACCTCTGCTAACGCAGTCTTGGGCAGTGCTCACATGGTCAGATGCTTGTGATTGATTTTTTTCCAGATTGCTGTGATCTGGGGGCCCCAAAAGACTATTCTCTACTGCAGATGGTCACTAAACTAAGATCATTTGAGTCCTAGGCAAGATTTGTTCTCTAGAGGTGAGAGGCTAGTACATTAACCAAGTTTTATATTAAACGTCTTTATCATTTGGGAGCAGCCCAGATGGTTTGTAATGTGTATGGATATTTTGAAACATAGGCCGGCTGATTTCAATTAGCTTTCAAGTGAGACAAATGATAGTGAAGAGCAGTATCCCAGAGCCCAGAGGGACTGAAAGGGAATATTTTCCTTACTGCCAAATATGCTATCAGTTGGATGCCCAGTTTATACAATTCAGCTAACAGACTTTCTCAGACTGCACATACTTTTATTAAAGAATCTTGTTTCTTTGGGGATCAACCCTCCATGGTCACGAGAAGGGGACATTCCAGCGACCCAGACAACATGGGCAGCAGCAGACCAAATTATTTTTGGTAGCCAATAGGATGCTTCTCTAACTACATTAGGCCCAACACAATGCACTGATCGAAAAGATTAACAACCGAACAACTGTTATTATCCTCCAAGCACTGTGCAATGGTGATTCCTATGTTATTCTCCTCAAGCTGCCAGCTGGGGGTTCTTGAAGATTCTACCACAGTCAGTAAAAAGATACAAGTAAGTCCTTGAAAATTCCACTTCTCTAGAACATCTCGAGTTTCAAAGGATTCAGTGACTTGCTCTGAGCAAGTCATAGTCAAGAGTGGAATCAATTCCCTTCTTCAAAATAAAAAGGAGCTGGGAATCAGAATTTCCTTTCAAATCATGGGGACTCCAACAGACATTCTGAAAAGTCATCTGCCCTAAGCTCTCTAGAGAGATCAAAAAAGTCCATTTTCTAACATGTGAGTACAACAGAAAGGAGAACCTTTAAAAAGAGGGGGGGGGGAATCAATTTTACCTACAAATTTCGTCCTTGGAAAAGAACCCACAAAATTCTTTTTCCTGATTGTTCTCTATACCATCACTGAAATCTGACAGAGAAGCAAACTGCTCCTGCTTGGAGCTCATCAGCCCATTCAGTAATCAGGAGGCTAGAATAAAGGTGTAGCTTCCTGAGGGTCACATGCCCTTTTCTGGGGTTTTAATCTACCTGCCCGAAGAGCCAATTATTCCAGCAGGGGTTAGGGCACTTTGGGCTCTAGCACACAAAATACAGAATCCCTGCTAACATACAATTTATCGGCATCTCTTCTGATGTGTTGCTTATTCCAGTAAAGAAAGAGCAAACAGTATGAAATGCTCAGGGACATCCTAAGGTTGCCGACTTCAATATTTAATAGTGCAAATCTGACAGAGGGAAAGTCAAACATAGCATGAAAAGATGGAATTGACAAGAGCCACTTATGGTGGAATTATACTGGTAAGGAATCTATGGAGAAAATTGGCTGGAAGAGGAAAATGGATTTAAGCTAACATTCTCCAAACGCTGACAAGGCTTCTCCACTAATAACATTTTTTATAATTCTTCTTATAATAAGAATCATTTCTTATCAATCAGATCATTTCTTATAATCTTGTAATAATAATCTCATGATAATGTTATTTATTAATCAACAAACATCTATTAAATACCTGCTATGGGCAGTTGCTAAGCATACCTTTCTTCAGGTCCCACCTTTGCCACTACTTACATGACCTTGGTCAAAAGTCACTTAGTTTCTTTTTCCTGAATAATCAACTGAAGTGAGGTGAACCCAGCAGAGAGGGGGAGCTAAGATGGCAGCACAGAAGGAGTCAATGGATTGCAACTTCCTCAAACAGATCTATAGAATGCACCAGACCAAAAGCAGACAGAAAAGCCAGTGAGTCCAGTCCGGCCCTGATCGGCAGGCACAGGAAGACAAGACAGAAAGTTCCACAGACACTAGGGACAGAGCTGGGGCACTGTAACTGGGGCTAGTGTGCACTGGCAGCTTTGATGCTCACTACCTAATCCTGGACCCCAGGCGAGGGAGGCTCTGCATGGGATACTGAGGAAGGAGGAAGCTCAGAAGGCAGCAGCAGCTGGGGGAGTGCACCGAGCAGGGTCTCACCTCCAACACCTAGCCCAGGAAGAAGAGCAGCCGAGGCAGGAAACCCAGACAGACCACTTTGAGAACACTAAAAGCTTGTGGGTCTCCAGCATGAAGTATCCCCAAGATCCAGGAATAAGACAACAGTCAATAACCCAAGAAAAAGCAACAGGACCAATCTAGACCTTCCCTCCAGAAGGGTGGTAGAGCTCAGCCCTAACTTCAGGTTTGAAGGCAGGAAGTGTGTTGGAAACATTAACAAACAAAAAAAGAACCATACCATGATGAATTATTATGGTGGTAGAGAGCTTAAAGACACAGGAATACTAGAAGAGAGGGACTCGTACAAACATGCACAAGCAAAGTCTCAGAGAAAAACAGCTTGGATACAGCTCAGCTAGAATTCTTAGAAGAGATGAAGCAAGACTTAAAAAAAAAAGTTAATTTTTTTTTAATAAATGAGATGAGAGTGAAATTGAGAGAAAAATTAGAAAAGAAATGAGAACCATGAAAGAAAGAATGGGAAAGGGAATCAGGAGTTTTGCATTAAGGGGTATAAAACCGTGCCCAAGTAACAAACTCCCTGAAAATCTGAAAGGACCAAATAGAAGCCAATGATTCCACAAGACTAGAAAAAATATTAAAACTAAGTCAAAAGGCAGAAAAAAGGGAAGAAAATATAAAGTATTTCAAATTAAAAACAACTGATCTGGAAAACAGATCAAGGAGAAACAAATTTAAGACTCACTGGGCTACCTGATGAGGCAGGTAGGTGGATAGAGGTAGGCCTGGAGTCAGGAAGACCTGAGTTCAAATCCAGCCTAAACCACTTACTAGCTATGTGACCCTGGGCAAGTTACTGAACCCTGTTTGCCTCAGTTTCCCCATATGTAAAATGAGCTGGAGAAAGAAATGGCAAACCACTCTAGTATCTTTGCCAAGGAGAGTTGGACATTGTGAAATGACTGAACAATAAGGACTATCTGAAAACCACTAAAAAAAAAGAAAAAAGCCTTGACATCAGATTTCAAGAAATCTTAAAAGAAAGCTGTCCAGATCTCTCAGAGCCTAGAGTCCCAGAGTCTCACTTCCAAGAGGCTGTCTTTCTTTTATATTAAGCACCAACTGCATTCCAGGCACTGTGCCAGATGCTGGGGCTATGGACAGGGAGGCACCGGACATACAAAATGGAACTGGCTTTGCTCTCAGGGAGCCTCCATACTACTGTGGGGATACAATATGTCTACAGAAGAATAAGAACCAACTAATTTCAGGAGAGATGAAAGAACTGCTAGCTGGCAGAATGAGGAAGGTTTCCTGTAGCAGGACCGAGAGATATACTGAGCTGCAAAGACAAGCCAAAGCCTGGATGTGGCTGGTATTTACCACCTTTCCTCACTCCATTCAGAGCCACCTAACAAGGACTTATCTGTCATTTGTGCTGCCTTTACCAGCTTACTGAATGGCTGTGCGTGCCTTCAGGACTTTACCTTGCAGACACATATTTTAAGACAGGGTTTCAAGGAATGAGTTTCATCTAAAAGCAGGGACGTCAAGTGCGTCAGATCACAGGAAGCACAGGTGGAAGAGGCCTGGCAAGGGCACCCTGTTTGGCATCCTGCTGATGAGGAAAGGAAGAGCCAGAGGTGACACAAAGTTGGCTGTTAAGTAAAGGGCTTCAGCTCATGCTCTCTGTCATCAAGCCCACTGCTTTCTTCTCCACCAGGGATGGGGAACCTGTAGCCTCAAGACACTCTAGGTCCTCAAGGTTCCCCACCCCTATATTACACCCTTCCAAGGTTAGCTCTATAAAAGTTAAATGATCAGCACATTAAAGTAGACGTCCTTCTTTCAACACTGGCCTCTCCCAGTAGGGACAAAGTTTGGCATCTGCAGGTTACTTGGTTAGAACGAAACTCACTCTGGTCTCCAGTATCCCTTTTTACCTTAATTGGCCTTATCAGAAACAATACTAAAAAGGGCTTATTTTTCAAGAGATGCTAATAAAATGTCTGATTCTCACTAAATACCACAATTACTTATTCACAGGATCACAGAATATAAGAGATAAGAGTAACTTAAAGGACAACATCAGAGCTGGAAGGGTCTTTGGGGGAAAGGATGTGGCCTGGGACATCAGGAAGAGGTTTCAGAGTGAGGAGGGACCCTACAGACCACTCCGTCCAGCTCCACTTTAAAATATGGCAGTGGAGAGAGTCAAAGAAGCAAAGCCCCTCCTGGCTGAGCTGGGGCTGAACCTCTCTCTTCTTATTCATGCTAGGAACCCAACTACCAACCGTGGCCTTATCAAGACACTCTATGAAACCTGTCCACAAACCAAGCAGAAGTCCATTCTTTCTCCTAGAAACAACTGCCCTACTAGATACTTACAAAAGTCTCTCTGGCAACATACTGGACCAAAAGACTTGATGCAGCTCAAAATTTAAGTGGAAAATAACTGCCTCCTTTTGCTGGCTCTGTATCTTGAAAGTGCAGGAAACTCATGAATTACGTAACAGACAGCACTCAAATGACCAAACAATTGTCAAAGTTTTCACTCAAAATCGATACTTTTGGACAGCAGGTCTGTAGGAAAGGAACTTTTCATTCCTTGGAATGAAGCAGGAACATCAAATACTGGAATCCAAAATTGATTTAGAGACAGAGCAAAGAACACTCTGGTAGTCAAGGAGAATTTGGGCCAAACCTCTGCTTTGACGCTGACATCTGTGACTCTGCTCTCTGGGCCTTTAAGAACCTGATCTGTAAAATGGTGATAATTCTGGTACGACCTACCTCCCAGCTATGTGAGGAGCAAACTGCTTTGTCACTCTCAAAGCACTACAGAAATGTAATGTCTTAGCAATGGTTTGACTTTTTTTTATCCGTAACTCACATTTTTCATGTAAGCTGAAACAAAAATAAAATCCCTTGCCTACTATCCTTGTGAGATCTTACCTAATTTTTAAATCTGGTCTTTAAAAAATCTACTTTATGACACTCAAAATGACTCATTATTAGCTTCTGGACTCATTCAATTAAGGAAAGGCTCAGATGAGATTTAACACAGTACAGCAACAAAGAGTTAAATATCTGGAGATATATTCCGAATGCGTGGGAAGGTTAGAAGGAAAATTTCTTAATAGTTTCATTTTTTCCAATACAATCCTCTCTCTTTTGAAAGTGTCCTCTCTTTTCTATTCTAGTATGTTCAGCCACTGGCTAATTGATCTTAAAAAAAAAAAAAGACTGATCTGCCATCTGCGGTACTCACTCACTTGAGTAGTGCTATGACCACTTGCACAGGTACTGTGTTAGAAAAGGTCAATTACTTCTAAACAAAGCACTGAGGTACTAGAAGCATCTCCTATGGCTGTTTCCTGCAGGAATAAACTAAAACTTCCAAGGGTGCCCTAGTATAAAAAGGGGCAAAGGAAGCTCTTAGTTAATGAACTGACTGCCACTTATACAAAGTTCATATCTGCATTCATGTTGGAGTTTCATTGAGCTATCAACGTCATGGGCATAATGCACAGCCCAGATTCTGTGGAATTCTGCTATTTGTGGTAGTCCAAGAATCACCACTGACTGACTTCTATCTAGACTCTGGACTTAGCCTGTATGACTCAGTCACTGCTTCTGTGGCAGCCTTCTCTGAATGGTACATTCCTGCCTGTGCCCCCCCAACTTCATGAAGTGCCCAGGTCACCCCTGTTTAGTCTCTCCTAGCTATACTTCTGACGCTGGAATATTCCAGCTGACCATTCCTGCTCCTCAATGCCTTTTGAACTCCCTTCTGTGTGCTGTCTTCCCCTATTAGAATATAAGCTTTTTTAGGGTTGTGATTGTCTTTTTTGGGTTAATATGTGCATTCTCAACATTTAGCACAGTGCCTGGCTTTTGTAGGCACGTAATAAATGCTCGCTCACTCTACATACCTATTTGTCTATCTACCTATCAACACAAAATCTTTCTAATTCTTAATAATTATATCACTTCAAGGTTATGATACAGTTTCTGTCCTTTGTAACTTTAAGAAGAAAAATAATTTGAGTGTAGCTGCAGGAATAAAGGAGCATGACTAGCAAATCTACAGAGCCCCGTACTGAAATCACATGGTAATCTCTAAGCCAACCTGCCAGGGCATTGGGAGCTGAAAAGAATTTACTGACCCCAAACTGCTGTCTTTTGGGTAATTAATGCTACAGGTGAAGCAAAGCAGTTCAAAAGACTAATTTGATTGAAGGGACTTTAGCTATGCTGGCTGGGTGTAGCTGTGGGTCTGGTTCACAGCAGAATTGAAAAACCTCTAAGGAAATGGCTTAAATTAAGGCTTGGTAAACTATGACCTGCTGACTTTTTAAATGAAAAACAAAACAAAACAAACATTTTAACCTGGTGGGCTATAAAAAAAAAAGAGGCAGGGAACTGATTTCTTTTGTTCAGGACAGGTTGTAGTTTGCAACCCTGGCTAAGACTCATAAAAGAGCTGTCAAAACTCTCCTGAGGATATAAGCTACAAAGCAGTTAAAATTCAATAGCATACCAGGAAGAACTAGCAACTGACAGTAACAGTTTAGTGAACCAGCAGAAGGCAGCCAGGCAGAGAAAGTATGACATCAGGCAATACCAAGAGTTTTATAGGGAAGTAGTAAGGGGATGTTCTAGTGGGTAGAATAAGTTTCCTAAGTTATATGTGGTTATGCGGTTCCCTCTTCTCATTGGCGGCACAAGAATCTGTGAGGGAATATTCCCCTGTGTACATGGGGAAGGATGGTGGTGGAAGCTTACTTATTTACCTTTTTATTTTGTTAAATGAAATGCTGCTTTGTGAAAAAACATTAAATAGAAGCTCATGAACTATTGATTTTTAAATGAATACTGAATAAAAGTATACCTCAAATATGGGAAAAGATTTAAGAGAACCTGGGCTACAGATTTTTTTTTTAATTCTCAGAGCGACCCTGTGAAGTAAATGCAGGTAGAATTATGACCATTTTATCAATCAGGAAACAGAGATTCCCAGTCTTAAGTGACTTAAGTCTTGTCACTCGTCACTTAAGTGACAAGATGGAACAAGGACTCAAATCCATGGCCTCTGGCTCCGCATTTTTCCTATGTCACATCCATCTGGGATCTGTGTCTCCTTTTCTGTGATCATCACTCTTGTTAGATTCCCAAGGTCTGACCTGGAGATGGTACTGCTATCTTCCTACCTGGTTTCTTTGCCTTGTCTCTCCTGACTGTACTGGTATAGTCCATATATTTGCTGTGGCAATCTTCCTCAAACACTTTCATGATGTTACTCTCATTAAAAAAACTACAGTGTTCACTCGCTTCTTATCAAAATGCCCAGGAATCTGGAACTTCTGTCCAGCCCAATCAACAACCTGGGTTTTTTGGTTCGTTTCTGTGGAGAGTCTGTGATGCAGCCAACCAATGACTTCCTTGCTTTTACCTATATCTTAGATATTCTCTCTACTTTTCTCTCCTATCACTTCAAGAGCTGGCTGGCTCTGAATCTTGTCCAAGAAACCTCTACTGTAGCACCACACCAGAAAGAGCGCTCAACTGGGACTAAGGAGCACCTGGCTCCAGATCCTAACTGATGGCAGCATGAACGCCTAAGCCATTTGGCCTTTCGCCTTCAGTGGCCTTGTCTATGAAATGGAGGCAGTAACATGTCAGTGAGGCATTACCGATGACTTGGGAGGAGAGAGCTTTGTCACCTCCGGACTGCAACAGAAAGGAGAACAGTGATCACTGTGACTGTTCACATGGTTTCATTTTTCACTTCATATTCTGCTCTGTAATTCAATGGCTTATAATCATCTCTTCCATCAGATTTACACAAACCACCCAACCTCTTCGTCTCCAATAGTCTCTTCCATTTCTTCAGCAATCCACATGGTGGATGCTCCATCATAGAACCGAGGCCTGGATCCCACGGGATTCCAAGATCTTGAAACACTTGAGGAGGATAAAAGGCTTTGTTTTCCCTGGTTCTTGTCCCTAAAGTCTCCCTGTAGCTGTAGCTTTCCTTGAACATTTCCTTTTCTAAAAATAGTTTGAATATCAAAATTTTCCGGTAGTGCCTCATCCAGAGACACGGAACATGAAAGTATGAGCAGAAAGCAGGAGGATCCACAGAGAAGGGGTGAGCTTTCCCTGGACACCCTGGAGGGCTCCTGCACTGGCCTCACTGCTTCCAGACTTCACACATCTGCCAAAAGGATCTTCTTAATATATCACTGTGTCATCTCCCTAAAATCTTAAAGCCCTCCCTACTGCCCACACGGTGAAACACTCATCAGGCATAGAATCCTCTGTGGAACCTGGATCTACCTCTACCTTTCCAGCTTGGTTTCCCCCCACAGACCAGTCTAACCAAGTCATGAGAGGTTCTTGGAATTTGCTATGGTTTTTCCTGCCTCTGTTTATTTCTAGGAGAAGAGAAGCTCCTTGCAGACAGGGGCTTTTCTTTTCCAGGGGACCCTGAATGTGGGAAGTGTTTGATAAATGCTAGCTGTATTCCTAGAACCCTGGAATAATCACCCCCAGCCTCCCCCAGTTTGTGTGTTTCCTAGGGTTTCCGTTCCAGCTTCCCCCTTCCATTTCTCCAAGTCACAGAGAAAGTCAGTTCCCAAAGGGCCTCAGGGATGGCTGCACTTTTTGTCTCTGCCTGTACCCCAGAGCCTCACTGAGCACAGGGGCTTAGAAATGCAGGTTCAACTGAAGACTTAGGTCTTTTCATTTTTTAAAGCAATCGGGGTTAAGTAACTTGCTCAAGGTTACACAGCCAGCTATTTCTGGGTGTGGTGCTGAGTATCTGAGGCCGGATTTGATCCAGGTCATCCTGACACTGGAGCTGGTGCTCTTACTTGCTGAGCCACCTGGCCGCCCCCCCCTTTTTTTTTAAGCAATAGGGGTTAAGTAACTTGCTCAAGGTTACACGGCCAGTTATTTCTGGGTGTGGTGCTGAGTGTCTGAGCCCGGGATTCGATCTCCAGGTCATCCCAACACTGGAGCCGGTGCTCTTACTCACTGAGCCACCTGGCAGCCTGACTTAGGTCTTTTCAATGGAATTTGTTTGAAATGACTACACATAATGGAATGCTATTCCTTCTTTGTTACCCTTATTGTCCTCACTGGTTAAAGACAAGCCTCTAAACACAAGCCTTAGAAAAGCTGCTCTAATCACTGTGTGTCTGAAACCTCTAACACTTGTAAAGAGGTCATCTGAAACCCTCATAAATACCCGCACTGCCAAGGGGAGAGTGAATCTGCTCTCTGTAACCAAATGAATAAGGAGTAAACAAAGGGGAACCCCTTTCTCACTGAGGTTTTCTAAATGTATACTTCATGACAAAACACCACAAAAGCAGCCAAGCTTGGCCTTATTAAATGCTAGCAAAGTTCATGGGAATTAAATATTCGTGCATGCCATTATGTCTAAGTATTTAATCAATTCTTAACAAAGAAAAAAGAAAATCAATGCTCTCCCTTTAGTTCTGTCAGGTTCAAGGCCACGAGAAAGAAAAGGCTGTGTGGTAATAGCATGCAGATGGAAAGTCCATTCCCAGCAGCAGAACAGACCTTCTCCTCAGCTCTTGTGGCTTTTTCCCCTTATAATGCCAAATAAATAGTCTGGAAATATGTCAAGAAAAACAAGACCTGTCTTTTGCTATGAATTGCCACCACATGGTCGAGTGGAGAGGCCACTGTCTTTAAAGGCCTAAGACTCTGGGTAGAAATCTGGTTCCCCTGGAGCACGGGTCCACAGCAGGGACAAGTTGCCTTCACTGGGTCTCGGCTTCTCCTCTGTGTCTGTGGGGATGGCGTGATCTGTAACGTCAGCATCCAACCTGAACCTCCTAGCACCCTGATCAGAGCCTGGCTTCGGGAGCACCTTGTAACAGAGGGAAATGATCACCCTTTCTTTTCATTAACAGAACCCCACTGTGATGTGGTATTAAACTGACATGGCGGGGCTTACATTTTTGAAATGCCAATGGAACCTTTTCCAAATGAAAAGAAAGACAATGTGTAACTTTAAAATTTGATTCGGCAAATAGCTACCTCAAATTAAATGTGAAAATTCTTTGAAAGCTCCAAGTCCTCCATACAATTTCAGTTGTCATAAGGCTAGGCTGAAGGAATGGCAAGACTGAAAGTTTTCTTTTATTCCTCTTTACAATTTTCCATGAATTCTAAATGCAAATGGTGTGAAATTTCAAATGATCAAGTGTATTTAAATGTGTATAATTAACAAACTGGCTGAGGTAAATTCTCAGTGCATAAATATGTGTCCGATGCATGCAAAAGATAGGTACAGGAACTAGACTGATAATGGTACAGGAAACTTCCAGGGCAGGAAACCCCCTCTACCAATGCAAGTTGGCAGTTTTTCTGCCACTGTCTGAGACAGAGCTGTGAGAGCCGGCATGATCATTCCAGGGCCCCACTTGACCTACGGAAGCATTAAAGCAGAACCCACCAACATCACACAATCAAGGCCTGGTAGAACGAAGCAGACCCTTCGAGGTCATTGCGGCCAACCTTTCATCTTGTGCTGTTTGCTAAGAACATGTTTTACTGGTGCCTTCTGTCTCAGAACAGCAGTTACTAATGTGAGTAGATGGCCCCAGACATCGGGTGAGATAAAGAAAAACAATTAAGCAAAAACAGTGAGGACACCGGAGAACATACCTCCCCCTGCCCCGCCCCCTCCCACCCCCACAGTGTGAGGAAATAGGGGAGGCTTTGTTTTCACTGATGCACCAGTGTTTGCAGTTACTTGAGAGCTCAGCTTCGCTTTGGTGATGCTATAATTTATACTGTTCTAGTAACTGTGAGTCCTCTTCTCTTGGTTCTGCTTATTTTTCACCAGTTCAACAAATCTTCCCATGTTTCTCTGAATATATAACTGTCATTTGTTATTACTGCATACTGATATTCCAAGACATTCTTATGCCCTAAGTTTTTCAGCCATTTTTCAGCCAAGATGACTCCTATTTTTATGTGACCTTCCACAAATGACAACCTCTCTCAGCCTCAGTTTCCTCACATGTAAAATGAGAGGGCTGGATTCAAAGGCTTCTTTGAAAACCTCATCCAGACCTAGATCTACGGTCCTATGATGCTTTGCATTATCTTTGCCAATGTGCTTGACGTGAGGTAAAACCACAGTTATTTTAATTGACATTTCTCTTCTTGTTGGGGAGAGTAGTTTCAGTGCAGTAATTTATAGTTTACAATTTTTCTTTTGAGAACTACTCATATCCTCTGACCATTTATACCTAGCTGGGAAACGTTCCAGAGCTTTATGTATGTGTCAATTCCCTGTAGATCTAGCATCCCATATTATTACTGGTGACTTTTGATCCAAAGATTTTTTTCCCCATTCTTCTGTTTCTTTTCTGTCATCCTTCATTTACTGGATGAGTAAACTGAGAACCAAAGAGGCTGAGGGATAATCTCAGAGTCACAAGGCTGCTAAGTGGGAGGGCTGGGCCACACACACCCACATACCCACATGAGCACACACAAGCCCATGAACACGCTCACTCACACACTTCCTATATCTAAATCTAGGGGGTTTTCCCTACTCTGTCATGCTTCCTCTCCAAGAGGGTAACAATGCAAAAGAGCCAAGACATTGGCAAGAAAGTGCAAAAATTATATATAAAAAAACCACCCAAGCCCTTTTGGAATTCCCCTTGGACTGATCATGGCTGTTTAGTGCTTAGCCCAGGGCCTGGCAGAATTGGTGCTTAATAAATACTTATTGACTGATCAAATGATTTCAGTTCTGCCCAGCTGATGAAATTAAAGAAGAGCCTGGCTAGGTAGAGACAGTGAGGTTTTCTGCAACCCTGTGTTTTTTTAAACTGGTTTTTCATTCTAATACTATGTGTTTCATTTTATGCATTTAAAAACATGACTCTCAGAAGCGCCCATAGGCTTGACTGGGCTGCCAAAGGGATCTATGATACAAAAAAGATTAAAAACCACAGTATTAAGGTTTTAAGCCTTAGCTTTCCCTTAGAAATGTAAACAATACTGACACTTATCAAACAAGCTGGGTGTTTTTCAGGCAACTAGTCATTGGCTAGTCAAAGGATTAACCATGCCCCTGCTGATCCTTTAAAGAGTAAGACTTAAATTTTAGCAGTGGAGGTGGGAGACAGCTCAGATGAGTGTGAGCTCTGGCCAACTGGCCTTTGAGAAGGTGGGGAACATGCCTAACAAGCTCAGATGAGTGACCTGTCCAGCAGAGACCATGAGTGCAAGAGAAACAGCATGAAGACACAAGGAGGAGTGCAAGGTCACTGGCATGCCCCAGTGCCAGGGGAGTGAGTAAGCCAATCTAATCGTGTGTGGTATAGTCCACGTGTGTGGCAGTTATGGGAGAGTGAATTTCAGGTTTATGGGAGAAATATTTTGTGACTAATGTTCATGCTGTCCCACTTCAGTGTATTCCAGCTGCCTGCTAAAGGTAAACACAAATGCAGGGGGGCAAACCTACAATACACCATGAACCTAGGGTAGGTAGTTGACCCTTGGAGGTCACAATCCATAAATATGGGCTGAGAGGTTGACCCAGGAGTGGAGCTATAGTTACACAAGGTTTATATTTTTGGAGGAGGAATACAGACACAGTAAATTCACCTTGCTAATTATTTTGTTTTGGTAGGTTAAAATTAATTTTCTTTCCTTAGTAGACCATTGAGTGGCAGGGAAAAAAAGGTGCTGATGGAAATTAAAAGATGAGTTAAGACAGGTCTTGCCCTGAAGGCCCTTGGAGTCTGGGAATATTACTTGTGCACACTAACACAGAAGATGTGGATACGGCAGCATGAGAAATACAGAAGAGCACTTTTAACTATAGTACAAGAATACGAGAAGATAAAGCCCAGACCTGGGAAGTTACTGATGCATCTGACTGGAGTCAGGACAATGGAGATGTTCCTAAAGTATGATGAGAGGAGGAGAAAAGCCTACCCTACTAACTGAGTTTTGGAGAAAACTAGGACTGTATATGATGGCAAAGTTCTTAAAGGCCATCACTGGGAGTCTTGGTCACCTTTGTAAATCTAGTCCGAGGACCTTGCATATGCTGAAGCACATAGCAAATGTTTGCTCAATCGAATTAGAAAGAGAGAGAGAAAGGTTATATCTGTGAAAGAGCCAAAAATGCTGCAGAAATGGTGAAGTTAATGATTTTCTTGTAGAAGAAATTGCCTAAGACATCTTCAGCCAAAACAGAGAATGCAGTCATGCTGAACCTTCTAAACTGGAAGGAATACTAACCTGGAAACAAAGGCTACCTCAAGGGGCAGGTAATGCCTGACAAGGATGGGAAATCGAGGGGAAGTGAAGGGGATCAAGGCGACAGATAGATAGGTAGATGGTATACAGCTGATTAAGTGGTCACCATGGGCCTCATGCTAAGCTGAATGCTAGGAATTCAAATGCAGGAAAGCGAGTCAATCCCTGCATTGGAGGAAGCGCCCATGGTCTGGACTCTGGGAGGCAGCCTCTGAGGGCCCTGAAGACCCCAAGCTCCATAGAAAAGGCAAAAACCATTCAGAGTCTTCCAGAGTGGTGGTAAAGAAGGCGGCTCCAGATTGCATTTTACATATTAACACTAAGATATTTGTGTGAGAAAACAACGAATAAAACTTTAAAAACACATGAAAATACAAATGAAATATTAAAAAAAAAACACTAACATCTGAAGGTTCTCCAGGCTCAATCTTCTGAAATTTTATGACAAGCAAACTGCTTTTTCTCCCGTAAGGATGGCAGAAGCACTGAGAGGATGGTAAGAAATCTGATCACAGGGCATATTTGTGAGACTGTGGAGTGAACGAGTAAGCTTCACATACATTTTTACAACTTTCATCCATTAGACTAAGAAACACAGAGGTCCATCACATGTGAAATGTCATTGATTTTGCATGGCAATGTCCTTTTATGAAAGGAGCTAGAATCTCTCCCTTTTTACTGGAATCTACCTTGAATCTTCATCTATTCCTTTCTTCCCTCTTTTAATAATATCATATTAAAGAGGTTAAACAATGCTCTAGACCCTTCCTCAGAGGCAGCTTGGTGGTGCAGTGGTGAGTGCTAAACCTAGTCAGAAACACATGAGTTCAAAGCCAGGCTCAGACACTTACCAGCTGTGTGAGATCCTAGGCAAGCCATCTACCCTTTGTCTCCCTTGGCTTTCCTCAGCTGTAAAATGGGGATAATAACAGCACAGAGTGGCTGTGAGGACCGAATGGGATAAACATTTGTAAAAAGCTTAGCACAGTGCCCGGCCCATTACAGGTGTTTAATAAATGTTTATTCCCTTCCCTTCCATCTCTACAGGCTCTTTTTTTCACTTCCTCAACAGAGATTCACTGGGTACCAATTACTTGTGACACTGTGTGCCATTCTTAGCTTTTAAAGGTGGCACGATAACACTCTGATTACCCTCTCTCATGATAGAAAATCTTGGGCTCACTATCCCCAGGCTTGTTTTGTGTCACGGGGGTCTGCTGCTATAATAATAAATGCCACAATCTCACATTACTATCTTGCTTTAGTATTTTTCTTACAAAGGGTATACTCACTATCATCATCATTTTAAAGATCTAAGGAAATTGGAATGAGAGGTTACATGACTTGAGCAGATCCAAGTGGATAAAAAATTCAGTGAAATGGCTGAGCCCTGCCTCTGCTGTCAGCTTCCCGCTTAGACTCCAGCGCCTTGGTTCAGGAGGATGCCAAGAGAATGGACTTGCAGAGAAGCCAGAAAGCCCCAGGCTAAACACTCAGCCTGAGGGCATTTGAAGGTCCCTTCCTATGACTCTAGGGACCAGACCCCCAGCACACATTCTGGGCAATATCCCTTCAAAGCCACGGCAGGGTAAGGAGGATGAAGCCAAGGGCTTGTTCTGAGGGAGATGAAGCTCCAGCACTAACTGCAGAGCTCACAGGAGTACAAAACCACATCCAACCAAGAAGAGAGGGCTCAGCTCCTCAGAAGCCCCTACTAGACCCAGTACAGTGGGACTGAAAGACCCCAATCTAGTCACATCCAAAGCAGGCTGGTGAGAGGGGGTAAGGACATCCATCCAGTCTATCAGATCATTCTCTTTTACAAAGAGCACGGCTTTCCTGTTGTCCCCTCTCTGGCACTGGCTTTGTGGGGCCCAGTATAAAGAATCTGCCATATGGGGCCTCTGTGAGCACCAATCCTCTGTAAGCTTTCTGGACTGACAGAATTTGCCAATAAGAAAACTTGGAGTCACTTCTATAGTCGATCGCCTAAGGATTCATTAGTGTGATGTTTTAACTTCTGCTGAAACTTCCCTATTTCTCAGGCAGTGAAAGCCGACCCCCTCTCTGACTCCCTTGTGGAGAAAAATTTTCCCCAGAGAATTTTTCTGTAGGGTAAGGATGGGATGGACATGGGGCTTTCTTCCCACTGGAATCTTCACTCTGGAACCCTTGGGGTCAGAGATGGTCTCCTTCTGAACAGTCTCCTTATCAGCACTACCTATTTCATCTGGGTGGGTTACTAGGCACACAAGCCCCTCCTGTCTTCAAGACCTGTTCTTTAAAGATCATAAGTGCATTCACTTTTGTTTCAATGGCAATCTGTGTTGATTTTCCTCATGCTGGCGATCCAGTTTTCCTAAAATTATTAATTAGAGCCAAGGAGATAACTTGATTTTGCTCTGTTTTTACTTTCCCTCTCAAGCTCTTTAAGCATCATCTATCAAACGGTCAAAGGTGAGCTTCCTCCTTATTTCACTAAGGGGACTCCTCTAATGCCCCTCACAATAAATACTACAGCTCTATCTGGCCATCCAGGCACCTGAAGTGCTGCTAATGCTATACCTTTTTCCCTGACCACCATAATGAATTTAGCCACATAGCCATTACAAGTAACTCCTGACAAAATAATGCCATGCCAAATATTCTGGGTCAGGTCTAACTTAGACCAGTCAAATGATTCAGGTCCAGAGCTGGAAATACATGGACCACAAAATGCAACAATGGTTTGGCTAATAACAAAGGGCAACGAAGATAGAAATCCCAAGGTTAAAAAAGACAGTGATTCAGATAAAATGGCTATTCCCTTCTGCTTCTTCTACCTTTGCTACAACAACTGGCCCCACTAATTTGGAAAGCCATTCTTTTTTTGTTTTGTTTTATTTTTTGGAAGGGAGAATGCAGGGCAATTGGGGTTAAGTGACTTGTCCAAGGTCACATGGCCAGTAAGGGTTAAGTGTGAGGCCGAATTTGAACTCAGGTCCTCCTGACTCAAGGGCCAATGCTCCATTCACTATGCCACCTAGCTGCTCCTAAGAGAGCCATTCTTGCAAGGGAATGGGAATTCCACAAAAATATACACCACCCACTCCCCACACCTAGGCCTTTTATATGTCAGGTAACAAAGAAGAGAAATGAACCCAGCCTTCCTAAAACAGGTGTCACTCCAACTGCAAAATATCATTTCACTATAATTAGGAAATTTTTGCTAGCTTCAAGAAAACTAATCTGAAAGTAAAATGCATTACTTTCAGAGTAATCCATTTGAATCACTTGGTTTTTTTTTAACATCAGTATTCATTAAAGCTCAGCTTAAATCTCCAAGTGAAACTCACTTTGGTCCTGATTATTAATTTTTGCAAATTCAAAATATTATCAAAAAACATTTTTATATTGTATTATGCATTTATAAACCTTTTGATTCAGGAGCACAAAAGTTTGTTTTTCTTGAGTTCATTAACATTAAGTTAAAAAAGTCAACATAAACATGAAACTTTTAAAGCAAAGAAAATAAAGGAGAAATGCTGCCATTTCCTATTTGGAGAATTTTAGCTTTGCTGTCACTCTCCTTAAATTATGTTAAGAGTAAATGGAACCTTTTTGGTACTTTTTTTTTTTAAGGTAGAGCTTATGATTCCTTTCAGAGACATAGTAGTACCATATACTAAGTCACTAATGCAGGCCACTATCTGCCTGCAGTTCTGGGTCTCATCTGTTGCTGCTGCTGCTGCTGCTGATTTTCCAATCTACCTTTCCTTCTCCAATTTTGCATCTCCAACTGCCTTTGAGATACCTGGAAGTAGATGCCCAGTAGACATTCTAAACTCAGCATGTCCAAAAAAGAACTCATCCTTCCTCCTAAACCACTGTGTGGTCCTGGATCTTTTGGGGCCTCATTTGACCTCTTGGGTCTCAGTATCCTCAACTGTACAATAAGGAACTTGGATTGGATGACTTTTAAGACCCTTTCTAATATGCTCCATTTTATGGATGAGGAAACTGAGATTCAAGAGAGCCTCAGTGAGGGGCCTGTGGTCACAGAGGTGGGTGGTGTCAGATACAGGCTTTGAATCTGAATCTCTTTTGATGCCTGCACTCTCTACACCATGCCAGCTTCCCTTTCAAAGGTAAAGACCAATATCAATCGCCCTTTGTACCCAGGAGGCTTCAAGGCGGCAACAGTCAGTTCCATGTTTTCTCTGCCTTTGGAGAGCCCGGCCCTCCCACGAAGGTCCTTCTTGGGCCATCTTCTGTATACGGCTTTCATAAACACTCCTGGAGAACATACATGTCCTTGTGTAAATCCCACTAAAGGTGAGTGCTCAGCAAAACACTGAATAGTTATGTGTGCGGCCATCTAGGCACCATGCCTGGTTCTGACCCATGTGGGAGAGTGACACTCTCTCCCCAGTGAGAGCTCCCAAAGCTGCATGAGACCAGAGGGCCTGAGAACTTTAAAGGGAACTCGATGGTCACTGAGTAACCAAAGCACTTTACAATAACCCTCATTGGAAGAAAGAGAAAGTCAGGGCCCAAGTGGTGCAGGAGACTTGCCCAACACCCCAGACCTCGCTGGGGACAGAGCTGGTCAGATCCTGGGCCTACTGCTCTCCCTCCAGAGCTGTCTCCGGGAACCGAACCACGTCATGTTTGTCAGTAGTTTCAGTTCTTGAGACAAGATCATAAGCTCCCTGAGGGCAGATGTATAGTATCATGTCCGTCTGTATCCTTCACAAGGCCTAGTTGTGCCAATAGCTAAAACTCAACAACTACTTGTTGACTGCCAATTTAATCTGCCTAAGAAGCAGTAATGATAACAGTAAAGATCACGGCTGACGTTTACATAGCACCGTACAGTTTACAAAGCACTTTACAAATATTACCTCATTTCAGAAGAGTGTCATGGCACATAACCTACACGCATTTGTCCAAAGGCTGACCCTAATTATGTTGAATCCCCAATACAATAAAGCCTTTAAAACTATCAAAAAATTGATATATTATATGGGAATGCCTTAGTTAATAGCAGACCAGAGAATTAAAGCCATTTAGAGAAAACTATTATAACTCTGTCTATAATTTAAATTAGGTAGTTCAAAAAATGATAATGGGCCCCACTAATTTCATAATATTATCTCAGTAAAGCTTCAGATGAAGTGTGTGGACTAATATATACTTGAATTAAAATGAAAAGAATCACTAGTGGTTTACCCTACCCAAGGCCATTTTAAAAATATAAGCTCAAAAGACAGATGCAAACTTTAATTTAATAAATGAAAAGCACAATGGCATTTTACTTAAAACAGAAGAAGTTAAAATCAGACAACATTATAAAAACCAGGTAGGCCCATTAGGTGTTGCTATTTTCAGTATGAAAAGAAATTTCTTAATTTCTCAGCAATCAAGAACAAAATTTTCTTTTACTTTTGGGGGTTATTGGGGGCATATTTTTTTCTCTTAAAATGTGCATAAAACTAAAATAATGGATTAGATAATCATATAGAGTTAAAAGGGATCTTAAAAGTCTTCTATTTCAAACACCTTACTTTACAGATGAGGAGACTAAGGTAGGGAGAAGTCCTGTGATTTACCCAAATCACATTATTAGGAAAGGGCTGAGCCAGGGCACAGACCCACTGGAGCCCCTACCTTTGTGGAACAAAGGGGCAGCAGCACTTTGGTGCATTGGAGAGAGTAGGAGATTGGGGGTCAGAGGACACTTGGGTGGGAATGCTGGCTCTACCACTCATGACCCATAGGCGGATCTTCGGCGGATCTCTTAACCCGGGCAGTGCCCAATCACCTCATTTATAAAACAACTAGACCTCTAAGGTCCCTTCTTCCAGGTCTAAAGCTTTAGGTTGCTAAGCATACCACAATTATTATAACTCGTTTTCCCTCTGACCAAAAACTTTGATTTAGTAAGTTCTCAGTGATGAACTTCTTGACCACCTTTTATATATACTGAGGAAGCCACAAAGCCAGAAAATTATCATGGAATCAAGAATTCTTCAATATGAAAAGTTAAGCTGCATGTACAAACAGACTTCTCTTATTATTTGATACAGGGGATGCAAAACTGGTTTCCAGGCCTCTCTATCTTGTAGTTTTTAAACAAAAATATAAGACCTTTTTTTAAAAAGAAAAAAAAATTTGTATTAAATAAGTGGTATTAGAATAATTAACAAAATATGAACAAAAAAAGCTAATAAAACATCTTGAATTCTCAAAGCGAAATGTGACAAGCTGGAGCAATCTCAGTCAGTCAAGTCACAAACATCTCTCAAGCCCCTACTATGTGCCAGGCACTGTGCTAAGTGCCAAGGATACAAAGACAGTCAGCTTCTGCTCTTTAGGAACGAACAATCTAACGGGAGACAACTGCAATGGTAATGGGAATCTGAAGATCTTCCCCATCCTTTAATAAGCCTAAGGGAATCTGAAGACCTTCCCTGCTTCAAAAACTTTCCCTGTCCCCTAAGGGGCTGAATATTTTTAATCACATGGAGCCTGTGGTGGGAGGAGCTTGCTGAAGGGTGGAGCAGAGCCCACAGGAAGCTGGGGGTCAGAGCAGCTAGACAGTGGGAGAGAAAGGACGCATCCAGGGAGACAGCTAGGCTTGTGTCTATGGGAAGGCTAAAGGATGGTGTGACGCTCTGCTGTGTTGTGGTATATCAACTTCTATGTTGCTATGATCGATTTGGTTTCCTGGTGTCTGAATAAATGTTTTGCTTCTGTATTGTAGGACATCCTATCAAATGAGCTTCTGGCCTGATAGTCTTCTCTGGTATAAAATACATGACAGCAAACAATCACAATCATCTCAGTAAGTTCTTTAATAGTTTTAGATTTAGGAACAAATGCTCTGAAAAGCATCAAGTTTCATTTTCCCTGGCTCCAAAGGCCAGCCCCCAGTCCCTCTGCAAACACTAGTGGGTTGTGCTGAGATGTAGTGGACTTTCTGTCACCAAAGCCATTTACGGAAAGGCTAGCTCAACATTTTCATATTTGCCTGATTATAGAACCACAAAATTCCCAGAGCTGGGAGTCTGGAGGCCACTTATTTCTGCCCTAAACTGAACCAAGGCTCCCTGTGCAGGCAGGCATCCAGAGGATTTGTGTTTGGGGGTGGGTGGGTCTTGAAAATTGTTGCTCAGACAACCCCAAGTTCTGCTTTTCTTCATGTAGGGTGAGAGGCAGGGGCACCAAGACCAGGTGAAGAGCCAGGCAGAGGGCAGCCCAACCTTGTCTTGTAATCCTTGTGGCTCACCAGGCCAATAGAGGTCTGCTTCTGATCCTGGTCCTCCTGATTGAGTGTGGGGTGGGGCTATGGGGAATCTTGGTACCTTTCCCACTTCAAGTGGGGACATATTAAAAATATCTGTTATTCAATTTGCACATTTTTGAAACAGTAAAACTACTATCTGTACTTGTCCATACAATGAACTGACACTATGAAGAAGGTCATGAATGGAGCTTCAATGATGTAGATAGCATCATGCTGCACACTCCCTGTATGTGGTGCCAGAAAGAATGACAGGTCTGGAGTCAGGAGGTTGGAATCTGAGGCCAACCAAGCTGTGGCCCTCAGCACTGTGTGACTCAGCTAGGCAGAATACATGGGCTGACCAGGGGTCAGCTCTGGAGCCAACTGACACTCTAGGGTTGGGTATGTGTGGCAGGTTTGTCAGCACTGCACATCCCAATACATAATGCTCTCTGACCATGAGCAACAGCCATGGATGGTGCCTGCTCTCACAAATGAGCACACCCTTCTTGTTTAAGATAAGGAGTTATAAAGGTACTGAGGCTCTGGGGACCAGAGGCTGACCTTCAGTACTGAATGGAGCAGCCTAAAAAAACTACATTGACTTTGAAACTCTGTTCAACCACCAACAAGACAGCTGCAAATGGCTGATTCCAAAGCATCTTTACATGTAAAGTGGGCCACTCTTGATCACCATTCGGTTGATTGAGACAAGAGTTTTAAAAACCAAACAAGAGTGTAATTGGCGAGTACTTCATGATAAGACTGTGACATAGGTAAGCGTCTTCATTTGCAGGGTGAGAAAAACATCAAGAAAATGTTATCCTTATCACGCAAAGAGAACAGTAGCAAAAAGCGAATGGAGTGGTCCTGCTTCCCTTTGGTCTCGCTGTCAACAGCCCCCTTCCTCTTCCCTCCCTTGGACCCTCCTGTCTGCCCTCATACAGCAGCAGCTGATCATTCCTCTCTCACCAGCCCTCACCGTCTTCACCCAGGATGGGGCCACTTGCTGTATTCAGATTCTGGTACCTGGACCTGCTTTTCTCCGCCAGGCATTTTTTTCCACCTAAGTTTGAGAGCAAGGCTCTCCACACAGAGCTGTTATTTTCTCTTCTTGGGATTATTTGGTGTCTTCTGAATGTCATTCTTGAGCATTTCCTGTCTCTTCTTGGGCTGACTTCCCCTCTCTGTCCTTGCTCTGGAAGTTGTTTTCCTAGAATCTAGACTAGTACACATCAGATGACATCTGGTTTTCCTCATCGCTATAAGAAGCTCTAGGTGAAGTTGGTCACTTCCCAACAGTCCCAATATTTCTACCCCAACCACCAGGTCTTCCCAGATGATGAATATTAGATCCTGAAGAGAATCAATTTTGTTGATTCCTCCACCTTTTGAAGGATTAAATTATTAAATATCAGTTCTGCAATTTTACCTCTTGTAGGCAATAGTAGTATTTTATGAAATGCTTGCATCTCAAAAAGTTAACACTGATTTACAGATCAGACTCTATGTGAATTTTGGCAAATCTTCTGTTTTTTGAAAACATGTTGATTAATTTAAAATCTTGTAAAAAGGACTATAACAAAGACCTTTAAGTATTTTCTTTTATTATACCACCAACCATTTAGTTCCAGTGAGCTCCCACTGGAGAAGTAAATAAGGTGTTCCACTAATGCCCTACTCTGATATCTTTTTTTTTTTTAATGCTTTATTAACTTCTGATTTACATCGTTCGTTTCCGCCAGATTTTGAGTTACAAATTTTCTCCCTGTTTTTCCCCCACCCATCCCCCCAAAACAGCAGTCCCACAGGATATCCCCACCTCTGATTTGCTCTCTCCCATATTTTCTCCCATACCCGTTTCAACTTTTCCAGTAGGGCATGGTGGATCTCTATATTTCCCAATTACATGTAAAACAATATTGATAATAGTATATATATATTTAAACATTTGATTTTAAAACTTTGAATTCCAGATTCATTCCCTTCCTCCCTTATCACCCACCCTTACTGGGAAGATAAGCAGTTCAGTATAGGTTGTACATGTGTGGCTAATGCAAAACAATAACATAGCAGATATATTGTAAAAGACTGACTATATTTCCCTCCCTCTTATCCCACATCCCACTTCTTCTATTCTCTACTTTGATCCTGTCCCTTTCAAAAGTGGGTGCTTCCAACTTCCCTCCCCCCCAGCCTGCCCTCCCTTCCATCATCCCCCCTCACATCTTCTCCCCCCCCTATTCTCCTGGAGGGTGAGGTCCCCTATTTAGTGTGTATTTCCCTCCCTCCTCAAGCCAGATTCAATAGGAATAAGGTTGACCCATTCCCTTTTGCCTTCCTATTCTTCCCCTCCATTGTAACCATTTTCCCTTGCCTCTTCTGTATGAGATATTTGCCCCACTCTGTCTCTCCCCATCTCCTCTCATTATATCCCTCTCACCTCTTAATTTCACCTTTTAGGTGTCATCCCTTCCTGTTAAATTGGTCCCGTGCCCTCTATCTATGTATACCTGTAAACATATATACACACATTCACATATGTATTCATATGCCTGCATATCCTCATATAAAGACATATATATATATATATATATAATATATATATTTCTAATCCCTTCAACTACTGAGAAAAGTTTCATAAGTTACAATTACTGTTTTTCCATGTAGGAATGTTAATAGTTCAACTTTGGCCAAGTGGCTCAGCAAGCAAGAGCACCGGCCTCAGTGCCGGGACGACCCGGATCAAATCTGGGCCCAGACACCCAGCACCACACCCAGAAACAACAACTGGCCATGCAACCCCGAGCAAGCCACTCAACCCCAATTGCTTAAAAAAAAAAATAGTTCAACTTTGATAAGTTCCTTATGATTTCTTTTCCCTGTTTACCTTCTCATGCTTCTCTTGCTTCTTGTATCTGGATGTCAAATTTTCTATTCAGCTCTGGTTTTTTCAGCAAGAATGCTTGAAAGTCCTGTATTCCACTGAATGACCATATTTTCCCCTGAAACATGATACTCAGTTTTGCTGGGTAGGTGACTCTTGGTTTTAATCCCAGCTCCCTTGACCTCGGGAATATCACATTCCAGGCCCTTCGATCCCTCAGGGTAGAGGCTGCCAGATCCTGGGTTATCCTGATTGTGTTTCCACAATATTCAAATTGTTTCTTCCTGGCTGCTTGTAATATTCTCTCCTTAATCTGGGAATTCTGGAACCTGGCTATAATATTCCTAGGAGTTTTCTTTTTGGGATCTTTTTCAGGAGGTGATTGGTGGATTCTTTCAACCTCTATTTTGCCCTCTGGTTCTAAAACATCAGGGCAGTTTTCTTTGAGAACTTCCTGGAGGATGCTTTCCAGGCTCTTACTTTGGTCATGGCTCTCAGGCAGTCCAATAATTTTTAAATTATCTCTCCTGGATCTATTTTCCAGGTCAGTGGTTTTTCCCATGAGATATTTCACATTGCCTTCTATTCTTTCATTTGTTTGGATCTGTTTAACAGCATCTTGATTTCTCATAAAGTCATTAGCTTCCATTTGCTCCAATCTAATTCTGAAGCAATGATTCTCCTCAGTGAGCTTTTGAGATTCTTTTTCCATCTGGCAAATTCGACTTTTTAAGGCATTCTTCTCCTCATTGCCTTTTTGAGCCTCTTTTGCCATTTGAGTCAGTCTGTTTTTTAAGGTATTATTTTCTTCAGTCAGGCTGTTGACTCTCATTTCATAATTTTCTTGCATTGTTCTCATTTCTCTTCCCAATTTTTCCTCCACTTCTCTTATCTGCTTCTTAAGGTCCTCTATGGCCTGTACCCAGCTTGTATTTTCCTTTGAAGCTTTTGGTGCAGGAGTTCTGACTTCACTGATTTCCTCCTGTTCCATGCCTTGCTCCTTCTTATCCCCCAAATAGGAGTGTAATGTTGGAATCTTCTGTCTGCTTTGTTTCCTTTGCCTGCTCATTTTGCCACTCAATGATTTGACTTTTGGGCTTTTTGCCACAGTAGGACTCTGCCACCAGACAGGGGAGTTTTCGTCCCAAACGCTGGGGTTTTCTCAGCTGCCGGAGGTATTAGATGGGTGCCCTCTCTGAGGTCTCCACATGCTCTGGCAAGCTGGACACACACCCCAGGACCTCCACCCAAGACTGCAATCCAGATCCAAGCAGGTTAAAGCAAGAGCGATGACCCCTCAGACTGGTGCTTGGTCCCCCTACACTCTGCAGGCCAGGAGCTGAAGCCGCCACGTGGCGCTGGCAGGCTTTGCCGGCATCTCAGCGGTTTCTCGCCCGGGGGTAAAAGCCACGCACTCCCACTTACTGGGTCCCAAAGTCCAGAATGCACTGGCCTCTCACCTTGTCCTTCGCATCTATGTGTTGATAACTCTGGAAACGGCCACAGCTGCGGCTGATCTGGAGTCCCTCTGGCTGGCGGCTGGTCAGGCCCGCCCTGGGGCTAAAGCCTCGGCGTGGGGCTGGGCTCAGCTCCCAGAGCGCTGCGCTGGCCGATTCCTGCCCGCCTGCCGGGTTGTTCTCAGCGGGAGGTTAGCTTCTCTGTGTCATTTTGTGGGTTCTGCAGCTCCAAAGTTTGTTTAGAGTCCCCTTTTTACATGGATTTGGGAGGGTGGAAGCGGGGACTGGGGGCGGTTCGCGCTACGATCCCCCCTCTTGGGCCCCCCCCCCCCCCCCACTCTGATATCTTATCACAGTACAGAGGAGACCCTTTAATCCCTAAGGTTACACAGGCTTTACAGCAGGTCCAACCAAGCTAGAAAGAAATGGAAGACAGGCAGGCAAACAACAGTGCCAGGACCAGGATAACAATATTCAGAGAGACTCAACACCAAAGACTTGTCTATCAGCCTACAACAACTCATCAACTTTCTACATTAAGGGATGGTAGAGTTGTGATACTGAAGCCTTTCTCAACTCCTCTTACTTCCAAAATATTCTTTCTGTTAATTATTTCCTATATTTCTGTAAACAGCTTGTTTTAACATATTTGCTTCTTGTTGCCCCCATTAGACTGTGAGCTCCTGGAGGGCAGGGGCTGTCTTTCGCCTTTTTTAAAAAAAAATCCCCAGTGTTAACACATTGCCTGGTACACAGTGGGTGCTTAATAAATGTTTATTGCCTGATAAGTCCAAAGATCTGCAAGAATCCTGAAAATATCAAAATACTAAATACCTTAAAGGAACATGGATAGGCAGGAAAATATATCTCCTTCCCAACCCTGTTGTCTATTCTCTTCAGGTACAATGCACTAACTTTTACACATGATTAGGTAAATAGATACATCATTAAAATAAAGATCATAAAAAGAAGGCCTTCACTCCATGTGATGTCTTACTAAAATAACTACTTCCAACTGTCAATGAACTGCTCACTAAAGCTGCCAACCCATTGCTAGGTCTCTCAAGCTGAGAAAGCTCCTCTATTAGAAACGAGGATTTACAGATGGCAGATGGCAGAGTTCACTCTGCCCACTGTGCTCTCTGACCACACTTCCCTCTTTCCCATCTATTTCAAAGTAGGGCTCTCCAGGTTATTTTGCCAATGTAGCTGAATCATTCCTCAGTCCTATATTTCCATATCAGAGAATGAAGATGTTAATAATGCTGACCCCACATTACACATCTCTGTTTGCTTTCACTCAGATTCTTTGTGAGAAATAAATGAAGGCTTTCATGTCACAGGAAATGAGCAGCAGAACGGGATGGTTGTGGATCCTATGAATTAAAAGAAACCTCAGTGTCTCCAATGCATGAAACAATGCAGCCCTAATTATAGCCAGCTGGAGACGGTTCCACTTCCATTGATGCTCAGATCATTATCCAAATCTTGATGGATGCCCCGCTGGAGATTCCAAAGAAATGCTCACCCCTTCATCATTTACATCCTTCAGAATAGTTCTGATACCATTTGGAAAAATACAACTTTGTGATGAGCAGTATCACTTTATTTTTCTCTTAATGTCTCTACGTCATCTGATTATACTGGAAGGAATTCTAAATAATTTTCTGCTCATCCATATGGCCCAATTCTGCTCTTACCCTTTCAACAACAGAGAAAAAGTTGTTTGTTCCCTTTGGTTCCTTAAAAGGGCTTAAATGTTCACAAACTAATTATGAATCTTGCTATTTGATGCATAAATGGGACAAATGGAATCCTAAACATTCCCCAAAACTAGGTATATTTACAGTTATATCAAGATCTAAGTTGATAATGAAATAATTTAATTAGGTCTAAAGTCAGTAAATATTAAGATGCCTGTCCCTTACTGTAACCAACATAGGTTTTTTTTTTTTATTAAGAAAATAAGCATCTAATTTCATTGAAAGATCCTCTTAAACATAAATTCTGGTATTTCTCAAGAAATTGTATCAAGAAGTCATTTAACTGATGGGCTGCAAACAAATTACTCAGAATCACTGGGCTCCTAATTTAGCTCACACAAATTCAAAAGTGTTAAAAAATGGTAATCAAGGGACTACTGATGCACAAGAAAAATTCCAGTTCAGGGAAAAAAACACAGGCAAAACACCTTAAAAGTAAAGCACTATTTATCAAATAGCCATACAGCATGATTATGGTCAAAGTGCTGGCTACTTACTATGTATCATTTCAAAGCAATGGAAAAGTGCTTTGGTTATCAAATTTGTTTGCATTACTATTTAGATTTTATAAAGGATCTATAAAAAAGCTGACTGAAAAAGGAATACATGGAAACCCTAGTTGGGCTAAGAGACTGCCCAGTCGAACTAACTGGTCTTCCATATCCTTCCCCCAATGTAGTTTCTTGGCTTCTGCCTGAAGCCTCCAGTAATGAGGCCATCTAGTTGCTGGAGGTGGCCCCATTGACTTCACTTTGAACAGCTCTAATTGTTGGAAAGTTTTCTTTGATGTTTCAACTTCAGCCTTTACAATTTTCCCTAGCTTACGATGGTCACACACTCATTTTTTTAGGGAAAATGTTTTGGGGCTCTTGAATCATCAACGAGCACATTTCTTCCTCTTTTTTTTATTTTTTAGCATATCTTAGGAAGTGGCAGCTGTGGAGGGGAGAATACTGTCCCCTTTTCTCAGACCAAGACCAACAGAGGCAGCAACTCCTTGTCGCATGTCATCGAAGACCTAAACTTCTCTAGGAGGCCACCTTTAAGCCTCTACTGTCCCCTCCCCACATGGAACCTCCACAGCAAGCAGGCCAATTTATTTTCTTAGACACAAATGCCATCTTCTAGTTCTTGGAGCCGTGCTTTGGGCAACACCACTTCCTTTCAGTGGCACCGGTCTTCCTGGCTCCTCCCTGTCAATCAGCGGTACATTCCAATTCAGACTTTATCTGCTCCTTTCTTCTATACAAAAACAAAGGATCTAAAAGCTGGGGCCCTTGGGGATAATCGAATTCATTAATATTTTACAAAACAACAAACTGCAGGCCAGAAACAACTTGCCCAAAGGCTGCAGGGGTAATGAACGGCAGAGCTATGATTCACATTTGGTTAAAAAAAAAACAAACCCAAACTATTGGCCCCATCCCATTTTGTTCTTCTTCAACTGGATAAACTTGGATACACTGAATGTATGTTACTTTGTCCCTACTGCATGGCTATGTAACTGTTCTCAAAGTGAAAATGAAAAGACATTGTCCTCAAGGCTGTGCACCCAGGGAAGTAAACACCAAGTGTATGAAGTCATTTCAAGGACAGAAATCTAACAACTTGGTGAGGGTGGGTGGAAGGGAGGGGAGGAAAATCAGGGAAGGCTTCCTGGAGGAAGTGGCACAGGAGCTGGGCTTTTGGGGAGGACAGACTGTGTGAGGTGGAAGTGAAGAAGCATTTATAGATCACCCACTGGCATGTACCAGGCACTAGGCTAAGTGCTCATCATAAATAAATCTCTCATTTGATCCTCACAACAACCCTTCGAGGGAGGTGCTATTATTATCCCCATTTTACTGATGAGGAAACTGAGGCCAGCCCAGTAGGTGACTTGCCCAGGGTCACAAAGCTAGTAAGTGTCTGAGGCCATATTTGAACTGAGGTTTCCTGACTCCAGGTCCGATATTCCATTCAATGTACCACATAGTTGCACCAAAATTAAGAAGTTAAAATTGATAAATTCTTAAAATAATTATTTAAGCTATTTAACAATAAGCAACATATTTTTAAATAAAAAATAAACCATGAACATTGTTTTACTTCTTTTTGTACATCTCTTTAATGCATGGCTTAATGGATGACAGCTGGATTCTCATATCTGTCTCTGCATTCAACTTGTAATGTTGTTTTGGTGAAAATCCGGCCTCTGGAGAAAGGGAGGAAAGGTCGGAACACGCATTTATGAAGTGCTTACTATATGCCAGCATTGTGCCAAGTGCTTTAAAAATATTACAAACATGCTGCTCACAACAACCCTGAGAGGTGGGTGCTATTATTATTATGCCCATTTTACAGTGGAAGAAATTGAGGCAGAGTGAAGTTGTTCTGGGGTCACACAGTGAGTAAGTGTCTGAGAATTTGAACTTAGCTCTTCCTGACTTCTGGCCCACTATCCACTGGGCCAGCTAGCTGGCTCTAACGGAGAGTTTGGAGTGTTTGTAGCTAGAAAAGGGAGGAGTATTTTAAAAGACAATGAACATATTTGTATTATTATGAAAATAGTCTTTTCTGACTTTCTGAAAGCACCTAGAGAACCCCAAGGGGTCTACAGATTCTCCTGAGACATGTTGACTTAAACAAAGGTAAAGATTTTGCCTTTATCATATATATGTTTGATATATGATATGATATATGTCAGGCGCATGTTTTCAAATCTGCAGACAACATAAAGCTGAGACATTGGGGGATGCAGAGGAGGATAGTCAGGATTAAAAAGATCTTGACAAGATGGAGCCTTGGACACAATCCATTAGAATGAAATTTGCTGAGTGAATAACTGCATGATATTTAGGCCTAAGTGCACAATGCCCTCTTTAAATGAATGGATAATGTCCATATTCCTTTTATTCATAACATTGTTTCAATCTGTGGGTCTATGAAAAAACAGCAAGTTGGTTTTACATTGGCCGTGTTAGGCTTTGTCATCAATAGCTGAAAATAAATTTAGGCTCTGGAAAATTTGTTGAATTCCAAGTATCCTTCAAATTCATGTATTTGATCCCTGAATTTCAATGCCCTCTCATTTATAAAACATGAAATTGAAAGCTAACTGACGCTTACTAGCAGGGTGCACGGCGATTATTCAGAAGCGCCTGGCCTCTAGTGAAATGGAATCACACACTTTAAGAAAGGGACAAACTATGGAGCAAAGCATTTTCAGCAGATGACATCACTGACAACCAATTAGGCAGTACCAATTATGTCCAACATTCTGAAAATGTTTCTCGATTTTAAGGAAATAATTAGATCCGTTAATTATGGAAAAGGCAGCGCAGCCCAGCTGTTGGTTCTCTGATGGTCCTGCCATTTGTTTGAAGGGAATGATTTTCTTAGAAGGGTTCCCCTGCAGTTATGTTTTATTTCTGTGCCTCAAGCATACAATTTTAACACAGGGCAACCTCCTGTGCTCCCCCCTTCCTTCAAATAGTAGCAAATATGCCAAACCAGGAGCATATTTTACATAACTGTATGTGCCAAAGCAGATTTGGGCCAAGAGAGAGAATGAATGCAACTCATCTCTGATTTCTAATTGGTAAATGGGAGAGATATTATAAGCTCTTGTTTCAAATATCTAGCTGCCGGGTTCCTATGGCAACTGCATACACAACATATTCTCCCTGAAGCACAGTCATCTAATTCCTTACATGAATTTATTTATTTATTTTCACTCTTGGGAGAAATCCTTCATTCAGCCCTTACAAAAATTAACCAATAGTTTTCTTAATTAGCAGTATATAAAGAGGGGGAGGCAGCATTTTTTTTTAAAATAAAAAACACACTTTCTAGCAAAGTCACAGCATAAGGAAAGGAGATTAGGGAGGGGAAAAATATTTCTGTGTAAGAAATATCTGTGCACAAAATGCCCTCAATGATCCTTCAAAAACAAAGGCATAGACACTTAGAGGGCAGTGGAAAGGTGGATAAATGAAAGTGTGTATAACTCCAAGCGTCCCCTTCCATGTGGGAGAACTCTGGTAGGTTTATTCTGTGCAGAAGATAGACTTGACGGTCAGGCCTGGAAATGTTTGCCGGCTGCCTTCAGTGGATAGGTGGACAGCCTGCATCAGAGTAAGGGGAAACTAGCCATGCTTAAGCATGGACTGAAGGGAAAGATTCAAGAGAATCCTATCAGGCTCCTTCATGTCTCCTCTTTGAGACTGAAGTAATTAGCACAGACTCTAGTGGTAACAGATGGAAGAGATCCCATATTGGATTTTAGCTGACTATCACATTAACAACAATTTCCCAAAGTCCTCCAGGGGACAGTGGATCAATTAGCATTTTGCAGTGCTCCGAATATTGAAGGTCTGTCGTTCCCTCCTTCCAGGGTGAGATGGTAAAGGAAATTTTTCAGCTCTCTGACTTCAGTGCTCTAAGAATTGCCATTGGACCGGCATGCTAATCCTGTCCAATGTGCAGCTGGGCTCCCTCCCTCTCCTGAGCAGTTGGGTGCCTCGGTCTCCACTTGGCCAAGGCAATTGTGGCAGTCTAGAGCATGCTCCCTTTGGGGTCCAAAGGCTGCCGTGTGAACCTTCATTCTAGACCCAGACAGCTCTGGGATCACCTCATTGCCTCGCGTACATTGGCTGTAAAATGTACCACATACACCATATGGTTGAGAGGTCAAAAGAGCTGAGGCGAACAAAAGGGCAATTGCAAAATACCAGCCACTCACAGTGACATGACCACTCTCCTTCTGGCAACTTAGTTTGCCTTCACCCCCTTTATGAGAAGAGCCTCTTCAGAGCTGACCTCCAAGGTCCATCTCACACGTTGAGCCTCCTCTGCTCCTCCTCCCACAGCAGATCCTCTCTCCTGACACCACCTGTCCCATAAGCCCGCCTGGGATGCTCTTCCTCCTCAGCTGGCCTACCTACTGGACTTCACCAAATCCGCCTGGCCTTCTGCTGGCCATCTCCAATGTACCCTGTAAACACTGTATTTGGATGTTGTTGTTTGCATGACATCTCCCCCACTAGACTGTGAGCTCCTGGAGGGCCAGAATGAGTTTTTGCCTTTTATGGATGGTGAGAGAGCTGGTGGGGACAATGAGAGACTAAGGGACTAGCCCGGGGCCACTCAAAGTTGGGGCTCTCTGCAGACACAACTCTTGGCAGCCTCTGTATTTTATTATAAATGCACAAAACCGCTTGAAATAATTCATTGACTCATCCAACCAGTCTACATGACATAGAGCTCTATGTTCCATATTTCAGCAAGTGCCTGATTATGTCCTGATTAGGTGACTGAATATGTCCAGCAGAGGGCAAGCAGGAACAAGGGTCCTGAAGAACCTTCATATCACACCATATTGTGACTGGATGAAGGGACTGGCATGGAGGAGAGATGACTTGCCGGGCCATAAGGGCTGTCAGTTAGATCTTTTGCCCTTAGAGTCCGAAGGCAGAAGCAACAGAAAGTTACAGAGACATATTAGCGTTGGTGCAAGGAAAGCTCCCTAGTCCCCTCCCTATGGCCTTATGGAGAACATCAGCAGGGGTCTATTTTACGGATAGGCCTGATGTCCTTAGTCATGTTGTCCATGACGCACCTTCCTCCCTTCACAGGGGATTCTGGTTGATGGATGACTTGGACAACATAACACTGTGCTAGAAAAGGAGGGGGCTCCCAGGGTCTAATGGTGCCATCTATGTAGCAAGCCCCCAACAAACAAAGGCTGATGATGGTCATATCAGAAGGCACAAAAGCTGTTAGAGGCGAAGAAGACCATGTCGCCTCTAGTCTCACCCCCTCATTTTGTAGGCAAAATAAGGAAAGTGAGGCTTAGGGAGGCCAAGCAGTGAGCTCAAGACCATCCAGGGAGTAAGTGCCACAAGTGCGGTTAGGACCCAGGTCCCTGGACTCTTCATCAGGAGCTTTAGCTTTTTTTCCAGAGATAAGCTTCATTGATACTTTTTGTTTCTACACTGATTCCAGCCTTTTCTGAAATGATTTGTCATGTCCAGCATTGGACCCTTCCTTATAAAAAGAAAAGCATTTAAGTAAACCCAGCTGGTACAGCATCGAACAGTCTTCAGACCACCCTGTAAAATTAATGCTACACTATGTTCAACTAAATGTTTTGAGACTCCAAAACTAAACAATCCCTCTCTACCCTCAAGGAATTTATAATCTAGATGACATACAACTGAAGTTTTGCATGATAAAATCAAAACAGCTAAAAAGGAACTTGCAGATGGAGGGAGGTGTGGAAATCTCTGCATCAGATATTTTGGATAAGGATCTGATAGCTAAGCTAATATGAGTAATCAACACGAGAACACAAGGACAGAAGTCTGTCTCCAATAGAGAAGTGGTCAATTGAGCACCGAGTTCTCCAAAGAATCATGAAATCAGAGCAATCAGAGTTACTAACAAGAGAAATGCAAACGAAAATAACTCCTAAGTTTCTTCTCACAACCAGCAAACTGTCCAGATAAAAAATATGGAAACAGTCCTGCTTGGAGGTTTGAAAGCCAAGCCCACTAACTGGTGTAATTATGAATTGGTCCAACCACCTGGGAAAGCAGCTTGGGCTTAGGCTTTAAAAAAGCAATTCTTGTGAAGCATGTATCCCAAGGAGGTAAAAAACAGAAAGAAAGACCCTGTAAACTCTGAATGGTCATGGCAGCATGCTTTGTGGTGGTAGAGAACTATAAACAAAGTGTGCCCACTGACTGAGGAAATGGCCCGACAAGCTGAGCTCCGCAGAGATAGTGGAGTGATACTGTCTTGTAACAAATGAGTGATGTGAAGAACTCATGGAAACATGACAAGACTTACACGAACTGATGCAAAGTGAGGTGAGCAGAGTTGGGAAATGACATACACGATGCAACAGAATGGAGGGCTCTGGGATCACAATTATCCAGCCTGGCCTCAGAGAGGACGCACCTTCCTCCCTTCACAGCACAGGAGGAAGCCTATGGGTGAGGGATGCTGTACAAGCCGCCAGATGCAGCTGAGCTGTTGGGCAGTCTTACAGAGATGTTTTCTCCTTTAAAAGTTTTGCTATAAGGAAGGCTTGCTTTTAGGGGAATGGGGAGGAAAATGTTTTGAAATGAATGTGGTCTAAAAATAAAAGACGTTAGTAAAACAAAAAACATAATCTAGTTGGGAGGACAATGAATACCCACAAGAGAAAGAAGTTCAAAGCAGCATCTGGTCAGAGGAAACAGCCCGTGAATCATACGCATCTCCAATAGAGGGGAAGACAGGACAGGTCACTGGTCTGATAAGGCCGAAGACTAGAAGAGGACCTGGGAGGAAGGAGAAGCTTGAAAAGGCAGAGAGGCTTGGGCTTCGGGGATGGGGGGGCCCCTCCTGATGGAAGGCCTTCTTTCCACAGAGGAACAGATTGAGAGGGCAAGCTTCCTAGCTGTGTGACCTCACACCAAAGAAAGTATACAACAAGATTACCATCTCCACTCTCCCCTCTGAATCATTTATTCAACATGGAAACAAAGGGAAAGTAAGTCTAGATAGTTACAAGAGTTAAGACACAGCTGTCACCAGCAAGAAGAAAAGAACCGGATGTTTTGGTGTGTGGCACACATGCTCTTCCTTCTGAACTCATGAATACAGAAGTGACAGAGTCTGAATCAACATGTCTTCCGTTAAATCATAATTTTTATAGAAAAACAGTCCCTAAAGACACCTCCAATTTGGCTGTATGTTTTATTGGAAACAAAATATTTTATATTGTTCATTACCCAAACTTCAGTGAAATTATCATTTGCTAAATTATTTCCCAACATGATCTGCATAGAAATGTCCCAAAATCCGTCTAATTCTCGAAATGTGTGGTACAACTTCCATGATCGAAGGAAGTCCCCCAAATCCTCCTTTGGTGGCTCATCATGACACAGATGTCATGTGACCCAGCCCCCTTAAAGGTGAGGCCAGCTAACGTCAATCTCTGATGATGGAAAGGCTGTGACTGGACAATGGGAATGGAGAGTGCAAGCCCAGCTCACTTCAGATGGCAAATCTCTCAGTTAATGCAAAGACTGTCATCTCCTTTGGTGGAGGAGATGCCCAAAGTGATGATGTCCACAACCCTTGGTGTACTGACTGTCGAGATGGAAATATAATAGCAGAAGGCATAGCACAAAGCAACCCCTATGCTACTCCCAATCTTTCCATGGCTATGAAGGCCCTAACAGAGGCCAACAGAAGAGTCCACACTGCATGGAAACAAAAGCAAGAAAGCCCACAACTGAGAGGGTTTTTCCTGACCACTGATATGATGGTTATGTATTCTCTAGTGCTTTTTAAGTCCCTCAGTAAAACCTCAGCTTAGATATGAAAAGCAGAAATCATTGTTCTTTATTTAGTTATTGTCCTCCCACTTATGATGATGGACATTAAATTACAGAAATCACAACCCCACCTTAAAGGATCAACTTGTATACCCAGGAATCTTTACCCTCTTTCCTCTAGCAAAGAATAAAAGATGCTTTTCTTGTGTAAAATGGAATTTGCCTTCTCAAATGTTACCACCCAACAACACAAAGGTCTCCCTCCCTAAAGGCGTCAACAAAAGTTCCCATAACCTGGAGAGCAAGTTTCCTTCTCAAACCAAGTCTTTGCTGGATCCCCTAAGTGGAGTCATCATAGGGCCAATTCCTTTGATCTGCTCTGGAGTGTTCAGGGCACACGTGGCCCAGCTGTCCTCCAGAGTCTACCTGGTCACCATGTAAAAGAAGGACTGAGCTTGGCTTGTTCTTGCCCAGTGGTCAGGACCTCGGGTGGATGCTGGAAAAGGCACTGAGGCTGGACCCTTCCCAGGTACACCTGTGAGTGTAAAAGGCCACCACACTTGGGAGGTCCTGGCAGTCTTCAGGGGGACCCTAGATGATGTAGAGGGATTCTTTTTTAGGTGAGGGTAAGCCCAGATGGCAGCCAAGGCCCCTCACAACCCTAGAATTCTGAGATTCACAAGAAGAGGTTTCTGATTCCATGTGCCCCTACTAACCAACCCTCTGTTTAAACTCAGGTGAGTAACAGCCTCTCAAGACCTTAGTCTCTACTTCTGCAAAATGAGAAGCCTGGCTGAGCTCCCCTGGGACCCCTTCTGGTTCTAAAGTTCAATGAGGCCCTGTGACACCACAGATATTTACTGAGCACCTACTAAGGGGAGCATGGAAGGATACACAAAGATGGAAAAGGAATGTGTTCATAGCTACACCCCACACACACCCACACCCACACCCACACACAATGGGGGCTGCCAAGTGCAGCTTTATCTTCTTCATTTTAGAGATAAGGAAAGGGCGGCTCAGAGAGCACAAGTGACTCCCCTGTAACACAGGAGCACTGGACTAGCTGCCCAGAATCACAAGCGAAATCCCTTCCACCACGACTCCCCTCCTACCTCTCTTTTCAAAGCATTTCATTGGGCCCTCCAGGGGACTAGAGGCAGGCTTACCTGGGCAGGGGCACCCAACAGCTCTCCCCAGGGGAAAAGGAGAGCGGGAAGAGTGTGGGTGAGGGGTTCCTCCTCTGCCTCACCCCTGGTGCAGGCCGTCCTTATAGAAGCCCTGGCTTTATGTGTTAATGACAATAAACAATGGTCTTTCAGCGGCATCACCAGCTTCTGCAAGAGCACCAGCATGTTTTATGTGTTCCTTCCTCTGTGTGTGCCAGGTGCACAAAAGGACACAAAAGCTGGGCCTGTTTCCAAGAGAAATGAGCGCCACAGGAATGAAAGCCTTTTCCTTTCTTTCTCCCCTGGTCTTGGGTGGATGTTAACATTTCTTATTTCCATATGTTAGAATCTTCAGCCTTCTTTGGGTTCAATGCTCGAGACAGAACAGAAAATACTCCTTTCTCTCCTGGGCTACATTTATCCTCCTGTCTGGGGGCTACTGTTTCAGAATTTAAGGAAGTGAGAGGATCAGAAATTCACCCTTCTCCAGCAGAGACCTTGTCCCGCTTAGGAAAAGGTGAGCTACTTCCCTCCTCCTCAACAGAAGCCTGGGGCTCTTGGCTTCTAGTCCATTCTTCCTTCCAGATGACACGTGACCTTTTGTTATTTTAGCAGATCGCCATTCATTTAGAATTATGAGTGTTCTATTTTAGTGGCTTCACTAAGCCAAAAGGAAAAAAAAACTGTTTCCACCCCATCAAAGGACCCTCCTCTTCAAAACAGCTCTTGGTGGCAGTTTTCTGAGCTTTGACATTCTGGGCTCCAGGCTGGGTTCACTCACAGCCAAAGCGCCTCTGGCATTTTCCAAGTTCAGAATAAACCTCTTCTGGGGTCATCCCAGGAGGCTAAGCATGCTAGGCTCAGTTTTCCTGAGGGTCATCACTGACTTGGTGGGATCCTAGAATTCTGAGGAGGAGACCCTGGGATTTCTCTAAATCAATTTTTAGCTCTAGCAGCGAGGTGGCGTCATAGTGCACTGGGCTTGGAGTCAGGAAGACCTGAGTTCAAATGCAGCCTGAGTGACTGGGCAAATCACTGCACATCTGTTTGCCTCGGCCTCCTCATCTATCAAATGAGGATGATAATAGCTCCCTGGCCAGGCCACTGTGAGGATCAAATAAGGTAAGGGGCCTTGCACGTGACTATACCAACAGTTACTGCTACTGTGTTTCCCTGATAATAAGACCTATCCCGAAAATAAGCCCTCCCCTTACTGTGTAAGATTCCTCTAAAATAAGCCCTCCCCCGAAAATAAGCCCTATTGAGATTGCTACTGTAGTGAAGGTGATCCCCTGCGCTACACGCTACGTTACGGTACCCTCTGTATGCACTGTCACCCCCCCCCCCCCTGAAACACACGCAGCGCTCCGAGCTGCATCCAATCAGAGCTGTAGCAGTGAGCGCGTCATCCTGTTCTTTATTGAATTCATTATTGAATAAAGGTACATTTTTTTGTTCACATTTACCTGTTTATTAAAATTGCTGTCAATGTTCATTAAAATAAGCCCTCCCCTGAAAATAAGCCCTCTGGTGTTTTTCTGTCCAAAAAATTTAATAAGACAGTGTCTTATTATCGGGGAAACACGGTATCTTACAGTCCCAGGGCCAGAAAGGAGAAGCGTCTTGCCTTGATCCCAGGGCAGGTTAAGTGGCAGAGCCAGAATTACAACCCAAATCTCTTGGCTTCCAACCTTGTACCTTTTCTTCTTTACCAAGTCCTTTTCTCACATGCTTAGATTATCTGCTTAGCTTTGCACACATGGAAAGTAAATGTATCCCACGTGGCCCCGTCTACTTATCAATCCTCTCTTCTACCAGGGGAAATTTCTATTACAAGTATCATTTAATCATAAAGGGAAAGAAAAATAATATCTCACAGCAAATGTTACAGCCCAAAGAAATTATTTCCCCACAAAAAGTCTTTCACAAGTCTTTTTAAAATTCCTGCAGTGATAACTTAATGTCTTTCTTCAAAAAACACAACTGAAACTTTGAATTTTGGCAACAAGGGCAAAACAGAGAGGGAGGACTAAGTCCTGACACAATCCGGCATTTCCACAGTCCTCTCTTGCACCATCCTGTCCAGCACTGTCCTCTCTCCAGCACCGTCCTCCCCTCTAGCACTGTCCCCTCTCCAGCACCGTCCTCCCCCTCTTGCACTGTCCTCTCTCCAGCACCGTCCTCTGCAGTCCCTCCTTTGCTGCTCCAGTAGGCCTCTGGGGCCCCCCTCCAATGGCCATCAGTCAGTAGTGCTAGGAAGCTGGTAGGCCTAACAGTGGCAGGTGCAGACCGAAGTCCCCCATAACATTAGGATGCCCCAGTTTTCACAGAATTTTGTTATCATTGATTTAGACCTAGGAGAAAGCCACTGGTGTTTTTCTGGTCTACTCTCTAATTCTGCAGGTGAGGAGAGGGCCAGAAGTTGATGGGCCTTCCCCAGGCCAGGCAGCTAAGGAGAGAGGAGATGACACTCAACATCAGGGCAGTGACCCTGGAATCCCAGGCCCTAAGAGTCTGGTCATTGTCTGTAGATCAGGCTTGGACTCTTTGTCTGTAAACACAACCTTACACTCATCCACTGGAACTCAGCTGCTGTGTGTATGTGTAAGTGTGTGCATGTGCCCATTCTCATCTGTGTTCCTGCCGTACAACAATAATGACAGCTGCACATGTTCACAGACTACACTAAGTCTGGCAATCTACCTGAACCTCATCACCACCCTTCTATTTCTAGCTCCTAAAGGATAAGATAGCATGTGACGAAAAATAGGACTGGACACGAAGGAGAAAGAACACTGACGAGACAGGAGGCACTGGAATCATGAATGTCAGAGACGGAATCTGGGGAGGGGAAAGAGGGAGGAGATGAGGTGATGATGGAGGAGAAGGCAGCGAAGAAGCCAAGCTTGACAGCCCTGACCAGAGGAGGTCAGAGGGGCACCAAGAGCTGCCCACTCAGGAGGCCAGCAAAGGAACCGAGTGCAACGTCTGGGACTCTCTGGGTCTTCCTGAATCTCTCCCCTTCTGTTCTCCAGCAGCAGTAACAGTGACAATGTGTGTATACACATGGCGGTCACTTGCCTTTGCGGGGCCCTCGGACTGGACCTCTTGCTTATGTTTCTTATCTGGACAGCCACACAATGAGCAGTAGGGTTCAGGAGCTGGGGGGGGGGGGGGGGGGGGGAGAGGGGGGGGAGGGTGGGGAGGGGTAGAGAGAGGGGGGAAGGAAGAGTGAAGAACCCTGTGAATGTAGCCCTTCTCTGAGACCCCCTGCCAGCTGGGTTAGGCCCAGCCTAGAAGGCGTAGCTCAGAGGGGAAAGTGAAAAACCTTGGCCAGTCCCAGGAAGAGCTTTGGGTTCTACCTACTCAGCATATTTCAGAGTGCTTTCTGCCTTGACACCATCTCAAACTGGCCCCATAATCTCTTCTGTCTACCCCTTAGCAGGGTGTTTTCCCTGGTCCATGCCTCAATCCCCCTCCACCTCATCCCCAAGTCTCACCTCCTTTCTCCAGTCTTTGCTGATGAGTTCAGGGCATCTCTTAGCCTAGGCTAGCTCCCTGGCCTTGGGGCTTTGGTGCTTGTTTGTTTTTAATCTCAGTCCCCCTCATCTCTGTCTCCTTCAGCTTCCCTGTCTTTCTCTCACCTTTAATCTCTCCTCATCTAGCAGTTCCCTCCTCACAAACATACTCAACAAATTTCTTTCTTCAAGGTTATCAATTCTCTTTTACTTGCTATATCCAAAGGGCTTCTTCAGTCCTCATTCTACCTGACCTGTCTACAGCTTTTGTCACTGTTTACCACCCCCTACCGATAGTCCCCGTTCCTTTGTCTTCCCTAACACTGCCTTTTCTAGGCTTTCTCCAATCCTTCTAACTATGTCTTCTCAGTCTCCTTTGCTGGATCAACCACCTTTGCCAGCCCCCTCTTAGTGGACATCCCTAAAGACCCTCTTCTCTCTCTGTGCTATACTCTTACCCTTGGTGAAATGATCAGAATTACCATGTGTTCAACTGTCATCTCTATGCAGGTGATATCAAAATCTACCCATCTGTCTGTCTATTCATCTAATCTATCTATCTATCTATCTATCTATCTATCTATCTATCTATCTATC
>NW_027187353.1:18840795-18881023 GCF_028583685.1 Petaurus breviceps papuanus
ATCTATCTATCTATCTATCTATCTATCTATCTATCTATCTATCTATCTATCTATCTATCTATCTTATTATCTTCATCTTGATTTCTCTCCTGATCTCCAACTTTGCTGGAGTTGAGGGATCAGGAAAAGCCTTGTGTAGGAGGGTAGACTCTCAGAATTCCCTTCTAGATACCTGCGCCCAGATGTCCCAAAAGCAACTCAAATTCAATATGCCCAAACCAAAGCTCATTTATCTTCAGGTCCATCCCTCCTCCAAATTTATCTGTCTCTAGGTGCCTAACTTCCCATCCCTAGGTTCCTAACCACTTTTTCCTTCCCGTTATTACCTGCACCCATGCACCCATCAGTTGTCAGGTCTTAAATTGATTCAATCAATCAATAAATCACCAAACATTTACTAAGTTCTTCCTGTATGCTAGACACTGGGGATATAAAGGGAAACAGTCTCTGCCTTCAGGGGACTTTCAGTCTAGCTGCATATTTCAAGGTATAAACCAGAAAGACCCAGGGTGACCGTGGAGGGCGTGGCATGAGCAGTGCAGAAGGACATGGAATCAGGAAAGGCTCTGCAGTGAATGTGTGTTCAACCTGAACCTGGAAAGACATAGAGCTTTCTAAGAGATAGAGGCACGGTGGACAGTCAGCCGAGAGACACTGAGGTGGAGGTGGGAGTGGAGTCCTGCCCAAGAGGTGGGGGTCATGGGCTGCTTCTTCAGACTGTCTCCCACACTCCTTCCCTGCCCTCCACTTGTGCAGACTCTCCCCTGGTTTAAACTCCCATTGGTTCTTGTTAGACCACTGAAATAGCCCCCTCTCCAGTCTCCCTCACTTCCTGTCTTCCCTTCACACCGAGGCTAACCTGCTATTTCTATGGTATAGATCTGATCACATCACCACCTGTCCCGCTTAGAAATCTTCAGCCCCTTCCGATCATATTTAGGACAAAACGCAGGCTTCACAGGCCAGCCCGGAATGCTCTTCAGAGCCTGGCTCCCGCTAGCCTTCCCACCATCTCCTTCTCACACCCGTCCAGCTGCCCTACTGGCTGACCCCGCCTTCATTATCCCAAACCTTCTTGGAAGCCCAGTTTGGATGGGAGCGCCCCCCCCCCCCCACATGGCTTTACTGTGCCCCTTCAGCTATCAGCCCCTGAAAGTGATGTCACAAAAGCCTGTGCTGATCTAGGATGCTCCTCTTATACTCTCAGTGGGAGGGCAGCTCCCCAAGGGGCTGAAAGGGTCTACACATTTCAATGTCTGCATATCTGGGATAATTTAAATGCACTGTTAGAGCAGAAAGAGGCCTGGGGTTAAAGGACTGAGCATAAGTGAGAAAGGGGAGCTAGGTTTCCTTTCCTATTCTCCCAGCACACAAAGGATCAGGCCTGGAGGAGGCCACGCCCGAGAGATAGCAAGGTAGGCCATGAAGCAAGCCTTCAATGCTTTAAGTCTGTGCCAAGGCCACTCAACACAGTGGGATGGCTCGCTTGTGGGCACCACGACCAGACAGACTTTGGAACTAGACTTTCCTGCCCAGAGAAGCACTGGTTACAGACGGCACAAAGGGCATTAGCTGAGGCACTGGGAGGCCTGTATTCTGTGGGCAAAGTCTGCATCACAGTGCCTCCCCTGTAACAGGGATCCAGTAAATATCTGCCCGATGGATGAAGCCTGAAACCAGGGCTGGGCACCAGTGTCCAAAGACAACCTGGTCTCCCTCTTTTACTCTCTCTATCCTATCAAAGGGAAAAATGAACAAAGGCAGTGGACACTGTGAGTCTTGAGACTGGGAAGACTTCCATTTAGGGTCATGGCCCCATTTTGTGAAGGCTTCTCTGTGTTGGCTCTTTAACATGTAAGTCTTTCTGGTCAAATTTCAGTTTTTCAGGTATAGAGTTTCTAGGACTCTGATCGTTCAGGTTCCTTGGTTCCTCTCTAGCCTGCTTCTTGGTTATTTTATTGTTAGTACTCAAATGTTGGCATAGAGAGAGAGCTAAAACTCCATGATAAAAGTATAATTGTCTTTTGGGGAAAAAATTTGGTAGAAGAGGCAGTTGGAACTAATAATTAAAATCAGATGTTTACATTACCTATAGATTATGTAGGTGATTCTGTTACTGGTTACTATAATAAATGAGAAAGCTTTTAAATAGAAGGACGAGGTAGACATATGGTGCTAAAAACGCTATTATGTAAAATTATAGTTTCTGTATGGAAATGGAAATACAGGTTATTTAAAATGATAACAGAAGCAGCCAAGTTTTGCAGATAACACTTAGGCCACTGCTGGAGAAGAGAGAACAATCTGGATGTTTTCTACGTGCAGCCCTAACTGCATTTCTGAGCATTCTGGGCTACGATTTCTGCCAGCATTGGCCTCGTTACAAACGCGACTTTCTCTTGTTCTTGCTTTGTATAATCGAGGACAGTACAGACAAGATATAATTGAATTCTTAAAAGGGATTCACTGATCTACTAACTCCCTTTGGCACAGCTGATAGTGGCACAAAAGGGCTTTCATTCATGCCTTAATTATGAAATGAATCTATAATTAAAGAATAAAAATGCCATTATATATTATTAATTAGGTGTTCAGATCATTAGGATTCTATTTATATGTTTACTGTCAATGCCAATAATTTCTTCATTTACATTTAACTCTGTCTGGCTTCAAATCAATAGGTCCTATAAAAGCTGAGATGCTGGAATGCAGAGAGATTCCACACAGGCCGTCTGTCCCTTTCAGAGTAGTGACCCAGGCGTGGCTGACATTCCATTTACAAGCACTTAGAATCAAAGCATGAAGTCTTTGAGTGAACAAATGATAACATCTGATAAGAGAATGATGGTCAGTCCATAGGTAAAACAATGCTATTGGTTCTTCCTCCCAAGTAACTGCCATGTTCCTAACAAAACGGATACTGTAATAATCTCTTCCAAAGAAAGTTCTGAGAGGAATGGGCCTGAGAGGTACCTTCATAGCCACAGCTCCATGGGCATTACTGTTTCATACAAGTTACTATTAAATAGGCCAAGGCCTGTGGAAGGGGGCACCTTGTTTGAAGGACAGGAAAGAACCATGCAATGCAGCTGTGTCTAAGGGCACACTGCTTGTACTGACTGAGGCCCTGGGGCTCTGCCTCTGACCTCAGTGCAGCTTGATTCTACAGCCCTAGAAAAGTGGTCTTTGCTAGTCTCTTTCCTAAACACACACACACACACACACACACACACACACACACACCCCTCCACACCCACGGCCCCCCAGAATTCTAGATGGGCATTGCCTGTAGCCCAGGGATGGTGCAGAGAACTCCAACCTCAAGCACACTATAAATCCACACATCCACCCTCACCCCCAAATTTGGCCACCAGTCTAGCACAGGTAACAGTTCTCATGCCCAGAGGCCTAAATAATCCCATTTGTTGGGAGGTTTTCCTTCCTCTTCTGTATTGTATCCTAAAACTATGCTTGGGGATTTCAGGCAAAAGCCTAGTGTTGTCCCCTCTAAGCCTGACACTGGCCTGTCTGGAGCCACAGATACCAGGCCCGATCAAGGCTGAGTGTACAGATTTGTGCTGGGTTCGTTTAATAGCTTGAGATGTAACTACAACCATGTCCCCATTAATGTGAATAACAAATCCCATAAAGCAGTCACATTATTCAAATTCACATTAGTTAAAGTTATAATCATATGTAAAATACAGCAATTGGTTCCGGTCTAATGGAAATATGCAATGAAAAAAAATTTTAAATAAATTTTATCTGCTTATTAATGTAATAGCAAAGAATAAGAAAATGCATGTATGATTCATTTAGTACAAAGTGACAGAATAGTTACAGAGCAACATTTTAAAAACCAAAAAAGTTACTGAATGTTGTACCTAGAGATAACCCTACACTGATGACATGAGAAAATCATCATTTCTCTTGTTTAAAATCTTTTAGCAGCATAGACTGAAGCTTCTTGTCTTTCTTTAAATCTCTACACATGCTGGTGGGCACAGGGAGACTGCCATCATCTTCCCATCTCAGTGCATCTACATGCTTCGGTCAGCGTTGGGGCAGCACCCATAACTTCTGGCTCCCCAACTTCTATAGCTCAAGAGATCCATTCAGATTCTTTGAGCACAGCTTCTTTCCTTTGTATACTCTGCTGCCTGGTCATAACTTTGGACATCTTCCAACACTCTTAAATCCAGGCTGAGTTCTTTCTTAGAAATGTTAAGTTTGGGAAGGCATCCTTTTTCAGAATGAGCCAGCGTCCCTCCTATTAAACTGGCTCATCAGAGTCTCCGTTTCTTCCTCCTTTTCTGGAGACATCAGGATCTGCCAGTTTCTGTGTGCTTGTCTGCACTGGCCACTGGCCTGGCTCACCCCGCCCCTCTGCCGGCTCTGCTTCTCTAACGGTGACTCTGCGGGTCCTCCGTGGCTGTTTGCAGACCACACAAAGATGCTGCCGCTTTTCCTTCTCTTTTCCCTGTTTTGCCCACCTGCTTTGTAATGCTCCATACTGCCAATGGAGGCGTACCAACGTCTCATCCTAGTTTAGAATTACTCCGATCACGTTCATGCTGCTCAATTACATCAAGGTTTTGTTCTAATGTAACAAGCCTCTTTCTTTTGTGCTGTCAATGTTTCCATCTGAGGTACTTTTTCTTTTATGTGCTTTTAAGAGCTCTTTTTAAAAAACATGAACACACAACTGTAGGTACTTATGTAATGCAGCAGCACACAGCAAGTGGAGACAGATGACAAAGCAACACGTTAAAACCCCTGACTATTTCACACACATCCCATTAGCTGAATTTTGACTTGTATTAAATGTTAACTGGCATCATTTTATAATCCTCACTAAAAAAGAACTTTACACTGCTTGAACTCAAGTTAATCATGACTGAGCTGAACCAGTGCCTGGTGTGGGTTTAGCCCACTTCTTGGGAATCCACCTCTGATTTTAAGTCCCTATCACAAGCCCTTAGCTCCCTGCAGGTTAGAGAGAGAAAATCTTGGAAGCTCAAGATCCCAAATGATCAATACTTTGGACTAGCAGATCTGTGCCTCCTGCTCATCTAAACCCAGAGATACACATTTGACATCTCTCCCAGATTGAGAATCCCTTCCTCCACAGCCTCTCCAATCTCCTTCCCCACTCTTCTCATTACCCTTTCCTCTGCAAATACTGTCCATGAACAACCTTCCCATCAGCCTCCATCTCATCCTCTTATACTCTTTTCTGTCTTACATTATTCATAGAATCCTGACTGTCCGGAGGATATTGCAGTGTTGGTCACTCTCCCTGGTGACCACATCCAGTGGGTTGACCAGGAATAAGAGTTGGGCAGCTTCTTGCTCCTCTCTGACCATCCTGGATGCTACCCCTAGCTGCCACCATCACTGAACACCATCTCTGCCTTTTAGGCTGACCATCTGGTTCAGATCCCTCTCCTCTCTTCCCCCTTTCCCCTTTTTCACAATAGCTCAGTAATTAATGCCCACCTAAAATTACTTTGCATATTGTAGATTTATATTTCTGTCCAGTAGAATGTAAACTCCTCAAGGGCAGGAAAAGCTTTTTGTCTTCCTAGCGCCTCATATAAAGCCTGGCAACTTAATGCTTGTTAAACTGAATTCAGATATTTCTCTCTGAGTTTAAACTCTTTTCTTTCTCTCCCCCTGCCTCAATCCTCCTAAATCTATCCTTCATTCTCACTGCAACCTCTAATTCCTTCATCTATCCCTGTGCTGGCCCAATTTCTTTTTTTTTGCTGCCTTGGCCCTAGAGTTAACCTGTTCAATTTTACACTGCCCTGCACCCTTGAACCCGCTGCTGTCCTATGGCTGTCACACCATGGCAGACATCATGCCCATTCTCCTATGCCACTTATACTCCTGAGCTGCTAAATGCCACTGGAGAGTCACAGCTCACTGGGCAAATGGCCCACTCTAAGTTCATGTCAGCTAGTCTCAAATAGTTCCTCACTGGAGCTGGTCAGCTTTTATTAATCCTAGACTGATTCTCTATCTCAACTCTTCTCTGTAGTTGTTCCAAAACTTCTCTCTCTCTCTCTCTCTCTCTCTCTCTCACACACACACACACACACACACATACACACACACACAGTCAGATGACATTGGAGGCCTTCGTTATTGAAAAAAGACTCCATTCACCCAATGCTTCTTTTTCTCTCTTCTTACTACATATATGACAATTTTTCTACATCTTTATTCACTATCTTCCTCTTCCCTCCTGGCTCTGTGAAATCAGTGGTCCTTCTTCTTGCCGAGGCCAGCCCCTTTACCTGTGTCTCTGTATACAATGCCAACCTGAATCTTCCAACAGACTGCCCCATGGAGCATCTCACACTCCACCCCTCTCCTTACACCTATTCAATCAATTTCTGTCTCTCTCTTCCTGTTGACCAAGCACATGAAAAGGGCCAACAAAGACTAAAAATGGAAGAACGCTTTAATAACAAAATCACTTCTTGACACTGCCATCCCATTGATTCATTACCCTCTTTCTTATATCCCTTTCACTGCCAAAGTCCAAGAGAGTATGGCCTATGTTTGCTGCTCTCCCTCACTCATTGCCTAGTCACTTTTCAAAGAACGGCAAACTGGATTCTGGCAGGCTACTGGTCAAACTCCATTCTCTCCAAGGCTATGGATCCTCTCAAATAATAACTGCTTTTTCCCTGGCCTCACCTTCCTTGGCCTCTCTGCACCTTAGGACACTGATAATCATCCTCCCACCCTCTTCCTCCAGGGCCCCCTCTCTTAGCTTCTACAATATGTTTCTCACCTGCTTCTCTTGGATTATCTAAATCCTGCCACTTAGGTAAAGCATAGGCCCCAGGGCAGGTGGAGGTTAAAAGACTTGCCCAGAGTCCTAAGCATCGGAGGTTGCACTGAACTTCAGTTTTCCTGACTCCAGGCCTAGCCCTCTACCCACTACACTATCTACTAATTAGTGCACAATGCTCTATTAGCCCAAGACATAGTCAATCCTTCCAGGGCAGGGTTTCTTAGGTTTTTCTTTGTATTATTTCATTGTCTAGTACAGTGCTTTGCATAGAGTAGGTGTTTAATAAATGTTTGCTAAATTAAATTGAAATCTCCTGCTTTTTCTGCCTCCCCTGAATCTGTCCAATTCTCCTCAGAGCAAAGAGCTAAATGGGATAAGGCAAAAAGAGAAGTGGGGGCAAAGGGAGGAGAACAAGGAAGGGAAAAAAAGGTCAGAGCAATAAAGACCAAAGGGAGGAGATGAGAAATGCCAAAAGCCACATTTATACCCAATTCTCTCTCCACCAACTTTGACTATTTAGTGTGATTTAGTAAATTTATGAGGTGGAAGGAGTGGGGAGGCACAGAATGTGGAGGGAGGGGAGAGAGAACTGAGAATAACCAGAAAGCAGCATTCAGGAATTTCCTGAGTGCCAAGTCCTGCGCACGGAGACCCTACTATTTTCCATAGCATGAAAAGCCATGCAGTGAGAGTGAACATTAAAATGCATGTGTCAACCTCAGAGCATGATGTCATGTTTTTAGATCGACTTAAAAGCTACCGTTGCTTCAGGAGGTATTATCTGTCTGAAGAAAGATGGAACAACTCTTCCACTAGCTAGAAAATTAGATGTTAAGAAGCCAAATGAAAATGTCATTTTGCTTAATGCTAGTTATAAAATTAACAGCTTTATCAATACTTTTGGCAACTACATTTAAATTTAAAAGAAAATCCTCTCCAATAATCTCACAAATTCCTGATGGGTAAAGAAAACAACAGGAAAGAAGTTCATTTACCATTTACATGCAAAGCACTCGATACATCCCAGGGCCCAATGTGGCTTTAGCAGCAGATGATGGAAGGTTTCTTTAAAACTTCAAAGTGCTTTGGATTTCTTCAAGGTGAATTTCCTTTCTTTTTTTGTCTTATGCTTTGTGTTGCTTTATCAGGAAAACAATGTTTTCTGGAAGACAAAAGAAAGAAACAACTCTCTGTGTTCAAATGCCATTTTCACATATAAGCTACTATAATTTTTTTCTCCAGAACGCCACAACGGGCAACATCCTTAGAGATCATGTGACCCAATACTCTCTTTTTATAGAGGAGAAAACTGAGAAGCAGAGAGGGCACTAGTCCAAGGTCACAAAGAATTATAGAACATCATTAAATGAGATAACCCGTGTCAAGTGGGCTGTAAACCTTAAAGCTACATAAATGCTGGCTAGGATGATGATCACTATTATTACACCTAGAAGGCTTCTCAGATCATCTAGGCCAATTCTCATTTTACACAGGAGGAAACTGGGGCCTGAAATGTGATTTTCTGTGTTCACACGGCCGCTCATTAGACTCCAAACCTTGAGAAAAACAATTTCCTGCAACACCCACTTATTAATGCAATGCATTTTGGAAGAGCCTCACTTTCTGTTTGTAGGGTGGCCCATACTTCAGTAACTCAAGATGCTTCAGAGGCCGGATCTGCAAGGGCAAAGGGGCCAGTCTGTGTTCCAGGCTTACCCTCCTCATCTTCCCACAGCTGGTTTCACCAGAAATGCTTCAGCATTAATCTTTTCAGAGACCACTGAACATGGGGATTTTTTTTTTCAATGTGATAAAAAATGACAAGCAGGAAGACACAGTTACAACATTCAATTTTGGAATATTTTCCCTAAGCTTTTCCCCTTGAGCTACAAAAAAAGCAGATGCTACCAAATCTAAGTGTGAGCTAACTTCTGATCTGAAGTTAGACCACAATATGCTTCAATACTTTGTTGTTCAGTCAGTTTGAAAAATTCAGAGAAGCAGACCTTCCAATTCTTTTCTACTCCACTGGTACAATCACGTTCATTCTAGTGGTCATTCCTCTGGGCATGGGTGTCTCTGCACCCAGGTGGGCTCATCTCCAATTACAGACATAGTCTATTGTTTGGATTGTCCTTTAAGTCTTTCCAGCATTGGGTAGGATCAGGCAGACCTTTTATGAATTCCTTTCAGAATTCCATCCAGAGTCACTCCATGCTAAGATGAGGCCTTGGACTTTGATGAACCTGTGATTTCCCTAATGTTAGTATTCTCTTCAATTGTGCAGATTGCAATTTGTCTTCCACCTATGCTCTCTTATAAACCCCTGACCAAACTTGCTGGGGCCCTTCCTCCAGACCCGCTGGCATTACATGGAGACAAATGTACCGTGTTGGTGAACAGCCTATTATCCTTTGCTCTGGATAAATGACCAGTCTACTTCACTTTCTAGCTAAATTTCTCTGAGCTGACAATTTTTTTCTATGCTTTTGATATGCACATCTTCACTGGTAACACACTCTAATCCACTGTATCTAGTACTTATCTAGCTCTACCCAACCACGGCACTCATGGGGATTTGTGGTTAGGTAGATGATGCAGTGGCTACTGAGTTCAAATCCTGCCAGAGACACTAGCTGTGTGACCCTGGGCAAGTCACTTAACCCTGGGTTTCCTCATCTGTAAAATAAACTGGAGAAGGAAATGGCAAACCAATCCATTATCTTTGCCAAGGAAATCCCAAATGGGGTCATAAAGAGTCAGGTATGATTGAAATGACTTAAACAGCAACAAAAATTTTAAACATGCACAATTTTTTAAAAAGCACCTTTCACTATTGCTAGGCCATCCTTCATTTTCACTCTCTCTCCCTCAAAGCAGTGAGCAGTACCATTTCATTCTCAGGGCATCTGCCCCATCCTTCTTTGCAACACTCATAACGAACATAAGCAAAAAGACTCCCATGTAGGTCATGTTGGGTTCTGCAGCAGCTCCAAGCCTTTGTGACTCTCTAAGAGTTTTGGCCCAAGGTCTCAAGGTAGAGCTGCTAAAAGAATCCAGGGTTCCTGACTCTCAGGCTACTGCTTGTTCCATTATACTAGAATTTTTTTCTACCCTTGTAATACAACTCCTTGCCCTCCCAAGGGGAATATATATGTTTTTTTTTTTTTTTTGCTTCTTTGGAGGGATGAAGAGTAGGGCAATTGGGGTTAAATGACTTGCCCAAGGTTACACAGCTAGTTTGTGTGTGTGTGTGTGTGTGTGTGTGTGTGTGTGTGTGTGAGAGAGAAATGTCTGAGGCTGGATTTGGTCCTCCAAATCCAGGGCCGGAGCTCTATTCACTGCGCCACCTAGCTGCCCCACAAGGGGAATATTTTTTTTTAATATGTATATTGGGATATTTTCCCCCTGGAGACTAGTTTTAAGTCTTTATTCTCTGAAGGTTTCATAATAACAGTTGAGGAAAAAAAAAAAGAATGAAATCCTGATTGCTGGATATCAGCAGAAAAGCCAGTATACTGACACTTCTCCAGCTGCTTTGATCAAACTCTCAGGAGCTCCACTCTCGGGACCAGCGCTGCTGCCTAGTCGTTCTCTGGGTCACAATGGTGACCATCCATTATGGTCTATCATCATGATATGACAGTACATGATATCATGTACTGCCTTCCTCCATAACAGAGAAACCTCTCTGAACACTGCTGGGGCAGGTGTGACTTGGTAATCCTGCTCAGGGGCTGCATTGGTTATTTAGGTTTCTTTGAGTCAAAGGGAAGCACTCTCCTGGAACAGAAAGGAAATTGGATCTAGAGCCATGGGACCTGGGTTTGAATCCCTTCTGACACAGACTAGTTGTGTGACCAGGACTAACCTTTCTGAGCCCTAAAGTCCTTATGTGTAAAAGGACAAGCATTAGCTTGTCCATCCATCTCACAGGACTACTATGAGGCTCAAATGTGACAATGTATGTGACAAAGGCCTCTAATAAACCTCCAAGTTTCACACAGGGTCACTATTGCTATTGCCCTATCAAGTGATTCAGGGCTGTGTAGCTGAGCCACTAGGCTTCCTTGTTTCCTACTGTGGTAATGAAGCCCAGAAATGGGTAACACCCTTGATATCCACGTAGTTGGCATGCTATAAGGAGAAAAATTATTTAGCAAGACGAATGTAACATCAGCTTATTTCAGTGATGGCTCTGAGCTCAGCCAGCATGGCTCAGGGTGGTGAGATGAAGAGATTTTGAAAACCTTCTGGTTGACAGTCACAGCCCTAGCTCTGGGCCACTGACCAAGGGCACACAGAGCAGTGGGAGGTGAAGAAACAGGGTGAAGAGTTCTTTGTTCTTGCTACCGAAAATCTTCACATGTACAACATCCGTTCCACTTCTGAATTATGAAAGCCAAGGCAGTAAGGGGAGGCAGCCAAATACTCTTGAGTCATTACAGAGACAATAGGTAATGGCAGTGTGATTAGAAAGCCATCCACTAGTATCCAACACAATGACACACTGTGATGTCATAAATATCTCCTGAGAAAGGACTAGCAGTTAGATCAAAGCTTCTTTGGGGTTGAGTTTCAGTTAATGTACAGATTTTGCCCAAATCAAATCCAACTTTTATTTTGACTTGAGAGATTTTTTTTCCCCCTACATATAAATGCAACAAGCTTCCTTCTCCTTTTTCTCCTTGGGCCCAACATCACAGAAGCAAGGAGGCTGTCCTTAAACAGCTTAAACATCTGTCTAAAAGTAGCAACATCCCCCAGTCCCCATTCCCCTTCCCCTACTTTATGCAACAGCCTGTGGATGAGTCATAATCTCAGGCCTCTCCCTCCAGCCTCCATGGGACAGGGCTTCATGCATTACAGACAGGTTCAGTTCTGGAGGGATGGAAGGAAGGATGAATGGGCGGATGGAAGAAAGGAAGAAAGGAGGGAAAGCAGGTTTCTGGATAAAGAAAATGAGTTCTGAAACTCTGCATGAACTAACCACATATTCAGCACCAAACAGCGAAATGATGGCCTTCCCTATACTATAAAGCAAAAACACCAGTGCAGAAAAGACAGTAAGAGGAATACAAGAGGTATGCCACATATAGCAGCAGTCTTTTCTTCAGGAAGAAAGAAAAGACTGAGAATGAAAGAATTTCAGAACTGGACAGGACTTTAAAGATCATGCAGTCAAACTGCCTTGTTTTATAGGATCAGAAAAAGGAAGTAATTTACTTGAAGTCATACAACTAGTAAATGACATTTAATAAGTAATTTAATAAAATCCAAGTCTCCTTTTGACTACCCATCAAAGTCTCAGACACAGGTCATTCCAGAGCCCACTCTCTCAGCCAAACATCAAAGGCCTTCCAGATTCTGGGTCCAACCAACCTTTCACCCTGCTCCTCTGGACCCGGCCAGTGTATCTCCTAGCAAACAACAATTCTAACTGTTCTCTGAAATTGGGCTTCCCTCTGCTGCCTTGGTGCACTTGCCAACCCATCTGTCAGGCCCATAATTCCCGTCCTCATCTCTGACTCTCAGAATCCCCATTTTCCTGCAAGGTTTAGCTTTGGTTGCACCTCTTCCAAAAAGACACAAAATCCCAAACCATGCTGCCCTACTACCCCTTAGTATTCTCCCCCTCCCCAAATGCATTTGTTTCTCAATGCCCATGTCGTGCCCCTGCCCCCACAATGGTAAGCTCTTTGAAGAGAGACTCTTCCATTTTTGGTCTTTGGATTCCTGGAGAGTCTAGTACAGTACTTTGCTAATAACAGGCACTTAATACATATTTACGAATTAAATTGGGCACAAAAAGTTATTGATTCAACCAGGATTTAAATGTTTCTAAGGGATAAAATCATGCAGATGATAAAGTCCAATTATCAACTGCCCTTTTGGGACTATTTTCATGCACCTTTTGCAAAAGATATACAATCAACAACAAATTACCTGTGGCCAATTTTGTTCCTGTGTCCTGCCTTTCACAAACTACTGGAAAATGCAGAAAACATAAAACAGATGAAGTAATGAGAAGTGAGACAAAAATCTGAGGAGCAATTATCGCCATGATTTTGACCAGATCTGAGAGCCTCCTGAAGACCTTAAGTCCTAAGCCCTCAGCCAAATTCCAAGTGAAGAAAAACTTCCTTCCCTCTCAACACAAGCCTCCTTGGGCTCCCAGGGATCTTGGTGAAGAGGAGGCATAACCATTAAGCCCTCATTTTCTCAGTATGTGAAAATGCCTGTTTCTTCCCACACCTCCCTTTCTCCTGCCAGCCCCTCCTTCCAGCAAACACATGACTAACACAAAGTCATCTCTTCAAGGAACAAAATGCTTATTCAAAATAAGTTAGAAACAAACTGACCAAGTTACTTTGATTATACTTTGGAAACATTTCACGCAGAGAATTCTCAGTATGGAATTATATAGGCCCATTCTTTTTTAGAAACAACAGTTTCTTCTAAGTTACATGAATTAAATGTTCTACACCACACTGTCACTTCCAAGCAGTCGGATGTCTGGTTAGGGATGAATGAATTTCATCACTATTTTACAGACTTGAAGCAATTGGTTAGTGTTACCTTTTTTCTTCTATTCTACAGTCACAATTTTTCCCTTTATAATGAATTTCAACACCATCAACTTTTAAACTATTTTTAAATACAAAGCTTTATGTAGGTTTTAGATTTGAAATGAGCAAAGATCTCAGCTTGGCCTCCTTTGCTTCTACTTCTCATTCCCTTTCTATGATCCCTGTTGGTTCCCTTCCCTCCCTGACAGCTGCCAAGTCCTGGCCATGGGATCAGAGGAGCTGAATTTGAATCCCAGGCCTGGAACTCACTACTGTGTCATCTCTGGCAGATCACGACCACACTAGGTTTTGCTTTTCTCATCTGCAAAGTGAGGAGGTTGAAATGAGATGGCGTTCTAAGGTTCTGATCAGACCTGGACCTATGACTGTACAATCCTTGAACATTTTATTCTCTCTAGAGGCATGGCTTGCAACCATTTCTCTTCCCTCCATCCCTGAAGTTCAGGCTTGGCTGGAACCTCCTATGATTCTGAGGTCTGACTGACTAACCTGGGCCAGATATGGGTGTGGTGACAGGGGTCACAGGAGAATGAGAGCTGATGGAGATTGGGGGGTAGCTGTCATAGAGTAAAAAGAACACTGAAGTTGTGGGCATAATTCAAATCCCAATGCTGTTTCCCGCTGCCTGTGTGACCTCGGGATACTACTTCCCTTTTATAGAACTCAATTTTCCTAATCTGCAAAATGAAAGGGTTGGTTGGGCGGGATAATATCCAAGATGCTGTCTCTCTCTAAATCCCATGATCTTAGGACAAATTCACACAAACACACACGTGCACATGCGCCCTCATCATCATTGCTTTTTCACCCCATCTTTCACCTCCCCAAATGCAACACCTCACTCTTTCCATACCTATACAATATGACCCCCTCATGGGGTTCATGTGCCAGAGCTGCCTTTTGGATCCTTCAGAGTGCACAGACTGAAACTTCTCTGAGTAATCTGAGATGCCAGCTATAGGATTCTTCTGAGCAGGAGAGTCTTCCGTACTGCTTCCCAACCCCCACGTCCACGGAGCTCTCAGAGGGCACAGGGTATTGCTTTCATGCACAATTTCATGAACATGAAGCTGCCAGAAAGGCTGATGCACTGAAGCCATGAATGCAGAATCTAAAAACCACTGATCAGACTGATAAATATTTGTTCCAATATTAAAAAGCTAGTATGTCCTTGTGCTCTTAATTTAGTGATACTTTAGATATTTTCTATTTAAAAACAAAAGTGAAATAATTTAGTTGGAAACAAAAGAGAAAATGTTTCTTAATCTAATTAATTCACAGTCACTTGTGCAGACTATATGAAGAGTCAGGCTGCAAGTAAACTGTTTGAAAAGGTAGGAAATGGTGCAGTTCTTGGAGTATGAATGTTCACTCCTAGATTTAATGAATCAGTTATACTACTTCGCAAAGACACATCTTGTTTGGCTCCTACGGTCACCAATAAATGTCTCTTTTGTTATGATGTTTAAAATTTTTTTGAAAACATTTTTTTATTTAAAGTTTTGAGTTCCAAATTCTATCCCTCTCACCCTCCCCTTCTCCCTCTCTGAGAGAGTAAGCAATCAGATATATAGGTTATACATGTACAATTAGGTATAATATTTCCATATTAGTCATTCTGAATAAGAAGTCTCAAATAAAAAATTGAAAGTGAAAAAATAGCATGTTTCAGTCTGTATTCAAACAATATCAGTTCTTTCTCAGGAGGCAGATAGTATGTTTCATCATTAGACCTTTGGGATTTTCTTGGATCATTGTATTGCTGAGAATAGCTAAGTCATTCACAGTGCTTTGTAGAACAATATTGCTGTTACAGTGTACAACATTTTCCTAGTTCTATTCATTTCATTTAGTATCAGTTCAAGTAAATCCTTCCAGGTTTTTCTGAAATCATCTTGCTTGCTTTGCTTCAGTTGAAGCATAATAAATTCTCCTCCTGTCCCTTACTTTTATGCTACATGCATCTCTTTGTTTCAAGTGTGTTTCTTGTAAACTACAAATTGTAGGATTCTGGTTTTTAAACCATTCTGCTATCTGCTTCAGTTTAATGGGTGAGTTCATCCCATTTACACTTGGAGATATGATAACTAAATATTTCACTCCTTACTATTTTTCCCTTGTTTATCCTTCTCCTTTTCTGTCCTCACAAGTGTTTTACTTCTGATCATTACCTCCCCCATTCTACTACCCTCCTTTTTATCAAACCCCTCTCCCCCTTCTATTATCCTCCTCCCTTTTTACTTCCTTATAAGGGAAGAGAGATTCCTACATCCAACTGAGTGTGTATGTTATTCCCTATTTGAGCCAATTTTGATGAGAGTAAGGTTTAAGCCCTGCCCTTCCCCCATCTTCCCCTCCATTATGATATCTCTTTCACTTGGGATAATTTACTCCTTATCCAATTCAATCTCCCCCCTCCTTCTTCAGCGCAATTTTCTTTCTCACCTTTTTGTCTTTTTTTTTGGGGGGGGGGGGAGGAATTCATCCCATCAAATTCACCTTATATCCACACCCTCTCTCTCTGTATATACTCCTTCAAATTGCTCTCATAGTAATAAAGTTAAGAGTTACAAATATTATCTTGTCATACAGAAATAGAAACAGTTTGACTTTACTGAATTTCTTATGTTTTCTCTTCTTTCATTTTTACCTTTTTATATTTCCCTTGAGTCTATATTTGGAGATCAAATTTTTTATTCTGCTCTGTTCTTTTAAATAGGAATGTTTGAATGTCCTTTATTTTGTTAAATATCCATTTTTCCACCTAAAAGATTATATTCAGTTTTGCTGGGCAGGTGATTCTTGGTTATAATCTAACTTCTTTGGCTTCCAATATATCATATTCTAAGCCCTCTGGTCCTTTTATATGGAAACTGGCAAATGCTGTGTAATCCTGACTGCAGCTCCATGATATCTGAATTATGTTTTTGACAGCTTGTAGTACGTTCTCCTTGATCTGTGAGTTCCAGGATTTGGCTATGATGTTCATTTTCATTTTAGGATCTCTTTCAGGAAGTACTTGGGTAGATTCTTTCAATTTCTATTTTGCTCTCTGGTTCTAATATATCATGGCAGTTTTCTTTGATAATTTCTTGAAAGATGTTGCTCAGGCATATGTTTTTTTTTATCATGGCTTTCACCTACTCCAATAATTATTATATTATCTATCCTGGATCTATTTTCTGGGTCAGTTGTTTTTCCAATGAGAAATTTCTTCTACTTTTTACTTATTGGATTTTGTTTTTATCATATCTTGATGTCTCAAAGAGCCATTAGCTTCCACTTGCTCAATTCTAATTTGTAAAGAATTATTTCCTTCAGTGAGTTTTTGTACCTTCTTTTCCATTTGGTCAATTCTATTTTTAGGGAGTTATTTTTCTTGGTAAATTTTTGTATATCTTTTCCCCATGCTATTGACTCCTTTTTCAGGATTCTCTTTCATTATTCTCATCCCCCCCCCCCCCATTTTCTTCTACTTCTCTAATTTGCCTTTAAAAATTCTTTTGAAACTCTTATAGGAATTCTTTTTGGGCCTGAGACCAAATTACATCTTTCTTTGAAGCTTTACATATAGTCATTTTGACACTATTGTCCTCTTCTAAGTTTGTGCCTTGATCTTCCCTGTCATCACAGTAACTTTCTAAAGTCAAGCTCTTTTTGGTGGGGAAGAGGGGAGGAACTGTTCATTTTTCTGCCTTTTTTGTGACTTAGTGCTTCTACCATGTTTTCCCGATAATAAGACACTGTCTTATTAAATCTTTTGGACAGAAAAACACCAGAGGGCTTATTTTCAGGGGAGGGCTTATTTTAATGAACATTGGCAGCAATTTTAATAAACAGGTAAATGTGAACAAAAAAATGTACCTTTATTCAATAAGCAAATCACTGGGGAAGAACAGGATGACGCGCTCACTGCTGCAGCTCTGATTGGATGCAGCTCGGAGTGCGGCGTGTGTTTTATGGGGGGGGGGTGGTGGTGCATACAGAGGGTACCATAGTGTAGCGTGTAGTGCAGGGGATCACCTTCACTACAGTAGCAATCTCAATAGGGCTTATTTTTGGGGGAGGGCTTATTTTAGAGGAATCTTACACAGTAAGGGGAGGGCTTATTTTCGGGATAGGTCTTATTATTGGGGGAACACGGTATGTGAGAATTAGGCTCTGGTCCTGCACTGTCCCAAGCTGACTGTGCTGGGGCTCAGAGGCTTGCTGCTGGTATTCACTAGGCTTCAGGGATTAGCTGTTTGCTTTCACTGGAGAGTAGGCTCTCTTCTGGATATGGCCTGTTGACTTCTCCTGGGTATGGGGATTACCTGCTGGCCTGCCCCAGGGTCAGAGTTTTTCAGCTTGGTTGCTATTATAACAGAGACTTTCTAGGGGCTGGCCCTGGAGGAGGGATCTTGTTGCTGGTCTCCCCCAGGGGTGGGGCCCTGATGCTTGGTTGCTATGGAAACAGGGTCTCTCTGCTGGTAGGTCCCAGCCGTAGGGTCTCCCTGTTGGTAAGCCCCAAGGTGAGGCTTCACTTCCAGTCAGTGATGGGGTTGGAGTCTCATGAGGTGGCTTGTGCTAGGGATGGGGACACTAGGTGGGACCTTGCTGTGCTTCACAGGCTGCTCACTTGCCAAGGGGTCTACCCCAGGTTTGAAGCTTTGCTGCAGGCCCCCTGCTGCTGCTGCTTTTGATCCTCACTCCCCTCCTACCACAAAGAGACAGACCTTTTCAGTCAGGCTGGTAAGTAGCTTCCCTGCTCCAAGATCAGCTCGGAGGTGGTTTTCTTTTCTTTTTTTTTTTTTTTTAAAGCAGCTGGGGTTAAGTAACTTGCTCAAGGTTACACCACCAATTATTTCATGTGGGTGTTAAGTATCTGAAGCCAGAACGGATCCCAGGTCTCCTGACTCTGGGGCTGGCGCTCTTACTAACTGCGCCACCTGGCCGCCCTGTGAGGTGGTTTTCTAGTTGTTTGGAGGGGAATTTGGGAGGGCTTCAGAGGATTCCTTCCTCACTCAACCATGCTGGCACTGGAAATCCAGGTATAATTTTTAAATTCTGTAGAAAAGCTGGTTTGGATAATTCCGATATTTCCATGTTTATCTGGCAGTTGTGGGACTGGCCTAACAATAATGATGGCTAATATATCTATATCTATATAGCATTTTAAGTTTTGCAAAGCATTTTATAACTCATAACAATCCTGTGAGGTAGGTGCTTTTATAATCCCCATTTTATGTATAATGTATTTATGACTGAAGCTTGTTAAGTGACTAGCCCAGGATCATGCAGCTGGTAAAGTATGAGGCAGGCTTTGAACTTACCTCTTCCCAAGTGAGTCCAGTACTCTAGCTTACTTTGATCCCAGCAAAGACTATGGAATACATGGATTGAACATTTCAGAATTATAAGGAGCTACAGAGATCATTCAATCCAAAATTCACTTTAAAGAAAATAAAACTCGGTCCCTAAGAGATGAAAGGAATTCCCTCAAATCACATTCCTAACTAGAGCCAATAGAACCCAATGGACTATGAAACTCTAATATTATAACCTAAAAGAAAATGTGGATGACACACAGATGTCAGGGAGTCATCTAAATGAGGGCATGTTTTCTATTTTGCAAAAATAAAGGCTATTCCTTTAACCATCTGCTGTACTAGGGACAATTAGGCTTCTAGCCTCAGCTTGTGAGAAGCCTGCACTTGATTAAACAACACATTATAAGGTACCTTACTGCTGATATGGAAAAACCTTGAAACAAAATACATTAAATCTACTACTTCCAGGGAACCTGTGAAGAGCCAAGCTGTTTACGCCTCCACGTGCACAGACCTAAACTGCAGAGTTCCCTGCTTAAAGGCAGAGAATTGAGGGTCACTCTTTCACCAGTGCTGGAATGCTGCAGCCTGCCTGCATTCAGGATGGGGATGAAAGATTCTGGGCCTGGACTGCTACTGAGGGTCTTTCCTTACACTCAGACAGGAAAAACACTTTTGGTTTTCTATCTACAGTAGCTTTTCTTGATGGGAAAGACTATGGAGGGTTTCAGGGGAAAACTTCTTCTGTCCAGACCAGATGATGTAGTGGAAAGGACCCAGATCTTTAGGTGAGGGGAGGCCACAAACCTAAGCAGCTGAGTGATCCTTCTTCAAACGAGTCACAGACTTTCAGGACCTCTATCACCTTATCTCCAAGATGAAGGGTTGGACTGGGTGGCCTCAAAGGTTCATTACATCTCTAAAATATTGTTGGATGCTATTTAATAGTCATTCATTAAGTATCTATTATGTGTAGGGCAGATGGGTGGCTCAGTGGATAGAGGGTAGGGGTTGGAGTCAAGAGGACTCGAGTTCAAATCTGGGCTCAGACACTTACTAGCTAGTTGTGTGACCCTAAGCAAGTCACTTAATCCTTTTTGCCTCAGTTTCCTCATCTATAAATGAGCCAGAGAAGAAAATGGCAAACAACTCCAGCATCTTTGCCAAGAAAAATTCAAATGGGGTCACAAAGAGTCAGACATGACTGAAACGACTGAATAGATAAAGAAAGCTTGAATGAGAAACTGTAATCACCTTCATGCTTCTAGATATCATGGTCAGATAGTACTGGTGTTTTACTAAATTCAACAAACATTTATTAATGATTACTATCTGAGATACGCTGTACTCAGAGCCGAGTATAAAGACAAAACCAGAGGTACAATGCCTCCAAGAAAATGGAGGATTCCAAGGGACTGGGAGAAAGGTACTCCCTAAACAAGACTTGCATAGGCAAAGGCAAGACAAAGGGAGAGAGAGTGCCCTGGCCCTGCACCAGGGGGACCAGGTGGCCAGAATGGCTAGAAAGGGAGGGATAGGATAGAAGTCTGCAGGGGCAGCCAGACGTGGAAGGCCTGAAGCTTCAGATAAAGGGTTGTGCATTTCATCATAAGGACAATGAGAAACGGAAGAGGCTTCATTTAGGAGATGACACGGTCACTTTAAGAATATCATTTTAGGGCTTAATTATTTTGAATTCTAACCTAAGACACCAAATAAAATGAGCACTTACATATACATGGCAGAGCAGAAAGGGAGGAATTGAGGTGAAACAAGTCTCTATTACATAGAGCATCCTTTTATTCTTAAGGATAGAATAAATTGAACATGTAACTTTCAAAGCAGTCCTGCTTCTTTGGGATTCCTTTTGGCCTTCCTTCTGTTCTCTTTTCAATTAAAAAAAATTTTGAAAACCCTATTTCTAGTCCCTTTTCCCTTTCTCTAGTCTTCTTCCTCCCAAATGGAAAAAAGAAAAGCTAAACCCATATAACCAATATGCATAGAAAAATAAAACAGATTCCTGCACTGACCATACCCCAAACTGTATGTCTCTGTTGGTCAATAGATGTTTACTAACTACCTAATGTGTGCCAGACCCTGTGCTAAATGTTGGGATGCAATGGAAAGCAAACTGACAGCCTTCCAGGAGCTCTGGGAGTCTAACAGGAGATAACCTGCCAACAGCGATGCACAAACAGCCACATCTGTGTTAAAGGGGAGGTGACCCACAGAGGGCAGCCCACTGCCTCTCTACCAGGGGGGCAGTATCAGGGCAGCGTGCTTCATGCCTGTTAGCTGGGGTCTGTTTGCTTGTTTTTATTATCATACTGGTCATAATCCTTAGGGCTTCGAGAGCCGGACTGTCTGGGGTTGTGGGTCTGTTGTCCTTTTCTACATTGTTGTTATTGCCTAAACTGTTCTCCTGGCTCTCCTCATTGTACTCTCCATCAGTCATTATACATTTTCCAGGTTTCCCTAATATTGTCTCTTTTGCCATTTATGACAGCAAAATAATATTCCATTATTTATATGCCATGATTTGGTCAGCCATCACCCACTTAATAAGAAGCCCATTAGTTTCTAGTTGTTTGTTGGAATATTTTTGCATACTGAATCTTTTCCCTCTTTATATGATCTCTTTGGGGGTATAGATCCAAGAGTATGAAGAGTTTAGGGACCTTCTGAGAACTGTTCCCAATTGCTTTCCATCAATGTGCTTGTTTTCCTATAACCTCTCCAACATCTGTTATTTTCTACTTTTTTCATCTTTGCTGATCTGATAGGTGTTAATCAGAAAATAAGTTGCTTTAATATGCATCTCTCTAATTATTAATGATTTAGAACATTTTTTTTACTACTTTTGATAGCTCATATTTCTTCATTTGCCTAGGCATGTCTTTCAATCATTTCTCAGTTGAGGAATCTATCTCGTTTTTTAAAATCTGAATCAGTTCTATATCTATCATGGAAATGAGACCTTTAACAAAGAAACTTCCTGTTCCTCTCCCCTCCCCCAGTTAACTGTTTCCCTTCTAATTTTTTTTTAAAGCAATTGGGGTTAAGTAACTTGCTCAAGGTTACATGGCCAGTTAGTTTTTGTGTGGGTGCCAAGTATCTGAGGCTGGAACTGATCCCGGGTCTCCTGACGCCAGGGCCGGCGCTCTTACTCACTGTACCACCTGGCTGCCTCCTTCCCTTCTAATTTTAACTATTGGTTTTGTTTGTGCAAAAACTTTTACATTTTATATAATCAAAACTGTCCATTTTATATCATGTGAGCCTCTCTAAGTATTGCTTATTTAATTGTGCACTCCTCACCATTCATAGGTCTAAAAGGTAATTTCATCCTGGCTCCTCTTTTTTATGAGGTAACAACAAACACACACACACTCATATATGTATAAATGATCACCTCATAAATAAGAGGACATATATTAGCTAGCTTGCTAGCTACAGATCACACACAGAAAAGACACATGTTATCATGTAACTAGGACTGCACTACACTATACCTAATTTATGCCAGACTTCTTTCCATTTTTTCCAACAGGTTTTGTCAAAGAGTGTGTCCTTACCTCAGTATTTATGGCCTTTGGGTTTACTGAACACTAGGCCACTTACTAGCTTTGCTTACTTCTGTAGAGTGTATGATTAATCTGTTCTATTGATTAAACTCTGTTTTTTAACTTGTACCAAATCATTTTGTTGATCCTGTTCAGTAGTGGTTTGAGAAATAGTACTGTTAAGTCCCCTTCTTTCCTACTTTTTTTTATTGTTTCCCTTATGATTCTTGATCTTGTTCCTTCATATATATTGTGGGTTTTTTCTAGCTCTACAAAGTAATCCTTTGGTAGCTGGATTGGTATGGCAATGAATAAGTAAATTAATTTAGATAGTATCATAATTTTTGTTCTATTAGCTCAGCTTAATATGAGAAATGAGTATTTCTCTAATTCTGCAGGTGTGCCTTATAGTTGTATTCATACAGTTCTATGTCTCTCTCTCTCTGTGTATATATATATATATATATATATAATATATATATACTCTCAAATATTTCATATATTTTGTAGTTATTTTGAATGGAATTTTTATCTCTCTTTATTGGGCTTTAATAAACAAAAAAATGGTGATTTGTATGGATTTAATACCCAACATTGAAGTTACTGTTTCAATTAAGTTTTTGGTCAGCTCTCTGGGACCCTCTAAGTAAACTGCATTATCTACAAATATGATAATCCTCCCCCCCTTTTGTCTATAATTATTCCCTCAATGTTTTGCTTGTCTTATTGCCATATGTCAGCATTTCTAGTACCACGGGTCAAACCATAGCGGTAATAATGGCCATCCTTGTTTTACTCTTGATCTTAATGGAAAAGCTTCTAGTTTATTCTCATAACATGTTATGTTGGGTCTTGGTTTCAGTTAGATACTGTTTAACTATATTAAGGAAAAGTCCATTGACAGCTATGAATTCTAATATTTTGAACAAAAATGGCTATTGAATTTTGTCAAAAAGTTTTTGTGTCTTGATATAATCATAGGTTTAACTAACATTTAACTACACATGCATTCCTACTATCAATTATGTATAACATTTTGATATGTTAGAGAGGTTAGCTGAAAAACAGTAAGATATTGAGGGACAAACCTAGTTTTGAAATCTTCCGTCAGGAGCAGAGCTAGAACAGAGCTGGCTGGCTTAGCCCTTCCACAAAATGCAGACTCCTTTGAGGAACTCACCAATGGGAGAAGGGGGATGGCCCAGTGAAAGCATATTCTAGGATGAGGGACCATAAAGACAGTTAAATGTTCCAGGGCAAGGAGGCCCCAGGCACAGAAAATAAGATAAAAAAGCAGTTGAGGCATGGTTCTGAAGTCTAGAAATCAGGAGTAAAGCTGGGAGGGGAAAGCAGGAAAGAAAGGGAAGAGGAGTAATCAGCCTCGAAGAAGTGAGTGGGACTTCATGATATTAATAAGGATAAATCGAGGGTAGGTATTTAACCTAAATGCAACAGAGAGCCAGGGGCCTTTCCTGGGCAGAAGAATGACATGGACAGGGCTTAGGAAGATCACTCTGGGAGTATGGAGGATGAACTGGAGAGGGTAGAGACCTGAGGCAGGGATACCACAGAGGAAGCTATTGCAGTGATCCAGAAAGGTGTGATTAGGGACTGAACTAGGGAGGGGGGGGGTAGCTCTATGAGCAGAGAGAAGGGGACAGATGATAGGAGCTGAGATCGATCAGACTTGGTAAATGACTGGGCAGGGATGGATGAGGATGAAGACTCAAGGATGACATGGAGGTTACAAGTCTGGGTTACTGGGAGAATGATGGCTCCATCACTAGAATTACAGATCTGTTGCCTGATAGCCCCTGATTCATTGTGTATGAATCTATGTCCCTCTTCTCTGTGGACCTCAGTTTCTCCATCTGTAGAATAAGGTGGCTAGTCTTAATATCTAATGCCTTCCCACTTCTGGACTGAAAAATTTATTCTATTCCCCTAGAAATTCCATGTGATTAGATACATTAAATGCCACAGATCACTGTGCTAAGAGCTGATGGGAGGGGGGACCCAAACTATACAGACTGTCTGAGCCACAGGTCCTGCTCTCATGGAACTCACAGTCTAGAGAGGCATGAGACATGAAGAGGTTACTATCAGAAACACCTTCACACATGAAGTCAAAGGGTTCTGTGATGAGGGAGGTGTGGTGGGAGGTAGGCATCAGGAAAAGAACAGATAAACAGAATTTCTGTTTGCCTCCATGAAGCCTGCGAGCTTCTTGGGCCCAGTGGAGTTAAGTAAAACAAGCTTCATTAGGATTTGGATGACTTGCTCTGAGGGCTTTCCATTATTATTGCTGGCTGATTATAAATCATTTAGTGGTCTGTAAGTAAATGATACAGCTCTTTAGATTACAGCCAGGGTTCTTCATGAAGAACTCCGCTATGTACTAGTCAAGCCTGCACTCAAATGTTTGGCTACATCACATCACAAAAGACCTCTTTTCTGCACTCAACACATTATTCCCTAAATTCTGATGGCATCACTGAAAACACAAAAAAACTCTAGTATATTTCCATTAGAGTGTTTTCTAACTTCAAAGAAGAAATGTATTTTTTTGAAGATGCTATGGACAAGGGTTTTTCAATAGAATGCTTTAAAAAAAATCGGACATGACTTTTCAATTTTAGTTTGAAGCTACTATTTCTTGGGAGCCTTTGCGCTATAAGAAAAGCAAGCATGGAAATAAACTTCAAACAAAGAATCTCACAAACGTTTCATTTGAACAGCCAAGTGTTATAGACAATAACAGCAACCAAGAAAAACTAAAGCCTTTGTTTCACTTCCAGGTTCAATGCTCTGTACTTAAAACAAAATGTAGCCCCTTTGTTTTTAAAATTACCTGATGGTGATAAATCCCCAATGAAGAACTATTCCTTATAAACACAAGATTCAGAGACAGAGGAGATGAGCAGAGGCAATGAGCTCTTACAGAATGTTCCCTAACACCTCACACAACAGCCATGGAGCTTTTATTCATAGACCAGCTGTGAGGAGGCCACTCTCTGCCTTTTCAGGCAACCCATTACATTGTCTGGTCAGCCCCCATGGCTGCTTAAGTTATTCCTTCGGTCAAGCAAGGATTTGAAGTCACATCCTCTTCTCTCAAATATAACGTTCAATTAATTCCAGATACCATGGTGTCTTTTTTTTTTTTTTAAGGGTCAGGGCAAGGGACAAAAGCCTTCAGATTACAAATAGGAGCCCTGATTTAGTTTAGCAGGTTAATTATAGGGACACTTGGAATACTATTTACTTTTACCTATTTTTACTAAATATTTGCAGAGAACAGATGACCTGATAATACGCCATTCAATTAACCTGGTATTGGTAGGTGATTAGAGCATTTTGTTTTCTTGAAATATAATGTTTTTTTCCATTCAATCCTAGCTGCCAAATAATTAAGCAAAGCCACAGAGAGGATTGATTAATTTAAAATATGCAATTGGTTTTCTAACTCTCCCATAGAAAAAGTATTTCTATCTTATTTTAAAAGCACACTAACCACTCTGATTCAAATGCAATGATTCAAAATGAAGAAGTTACATTAATCGTATCATTCAATAATAATGGACACAATAAAAGTCAATCAAGGTTTCTTTACAAATGCAAAGCACAAAATAATATATTTAACAACAAAATTGCAAATCAAATAGACTCAATAAATTTTGTGTTCAGAAACTGAAAAAACACAGATGTGGTCTGTGTGTTTCCCCAACTCCCCTCTTGGTAGCAGCCAGCCATCCACACAGCAAAGTTAAGCTCCTCCAGCTCCCTTGCATTAGGCAAGGCCTAGGAGTGAGCACAGCTCTGAATGCTAACTGGATTTTTCGCTTTGGCCAGCAATTAGTGAGAACCATCAAGTAATTTGGGGGGGGGGGGAAGTTTTTTTTTTTAATCATAGTAATATTCCTTCAAACTCACTGCATTTATACCTTTATATTTTAATGAAAAAACAGAAGGCTTTTGCCAAATACCAATGGGAAAAAAAGTAGCTCCAGTTAACAATGCTCATAGGCCTACAAGGTTGGCCATTTCTGGGGAAGATAAAATAGCAGCTTCCCTGTAATATCTCACACTCTGTTAATTAATAGTTGACAACATTATGGGTGAACATTACATGCAAAATACTACTGTAAAGCACTTTATTTTGGAGTGGCTACCTATCTAAGACCAGACATTAATCTTTCAGATGGTGAGAAGGCAATCATCACAGAAGATCGGAGCTGAAAGGGACTTCAGAGACCATTTAGTTAAACACATTACAGGACAAAAAGTCCCTCTAAAATATTGCCAAGTGGACATCCAGCCTCTGCTTAAGGACCTCAAGGTAGAGGTGAGGCTGCTCATTCTGTGACCCAGGCAGCTGCTGGCCTTTTCTGGACGGGGGCTTGTGCACAGAGCCTCCATATATCCCAGCTAAGCCAACAGGGCTGGTGACAAAGAGAGCCAATGTTCTATAAAGGTCCAGAGAAGGGATCTAGAGGGTCTAGAAGTCAGGAAGACATGGTTCAAATTCCATCTCTAACACATTTTGCCAGGCTGAGTGACTGCAGGCAAATTGCTTAATGCGTCTGTGCTCTAGGCAAACTTCTGAGGCTAAATCAAAAAGAAGCTCCCACCTAGCACTGGTAGAGAGAGTTTCTTCATCCAGGAAGTTTGTGAGACAATGAAATCACAGATCCAGGCCTTATCCCCAGTCTGCGGACAGGTCCAGTGAAACAATTTTAATCAGTCAACAAGTCATTTTTAAAGTGCCTACTATGTGCCAAGGACTACACTAAATGCTGAGGATAAAAAAAAGGCAGAAGATCATTCCCGCTCTCAAGAAGCACACAGTCTAATGCCATAGTTAAAACTAAGGGCCAAACTCACAAAATGCAAGAAGGCGGTCCAGTCATCTTCATACAAACCCTAGGGCTCCAACTAAAAACCACAGTGAAGACCATTACAGTAAAACAGGGAAAGACAACACTAATCTAAGTCCACAGAAGCAAATCATTTGCAGACCCCAGGCATTCCCACATCACATGAGTTCAGAGACAAATACAAAATGCTCTGGTGGAATTCAAAGCCCTTCAAGCCTGAGCCTCCTCCTTCCTTTTCAGTTTTGCACCTCACTCCGTGCTGTCCCAAGAACAAGACCCTCTGTGTCTTGGCTCTGGGCTCTAGGTGGCAGGCCCCCAGACCCAGGATGCTCTTCCTTCTTTGTTCCCACTCCTGACCTCTCTGGCTCCCTTCAAGTCCCCCCTAAGGTCCCACAGTCTATGGTTCCTAGACCAGAGGGTCATTACAGTGCTTTCCCTTGTTAAGTATTCCCTTTTTATCCTGTGTACAGCTTGCTCTGTATATATTTGTCTGCATCTTGTCTCTCCTACTCAACTGCAAGTTTCTGGAGGGCAGGGCCTGTCTTTGCCTCTTTTTGTGTCCTCAGTGCCTGGCAAACAGAAGGGGCTTAATAACCATCTACTGAACTGAATTAAGTTGCTTCATACTAGGATTTGAGATTTCCAGGAAACTGATCGTCAGGCTACCTAGAATGAGCGTTAAGACATCTCCCAAAGGACCATCGCGTGGCACGTTAAGAGCTCGTTTCCTTGTCTGGTCTCAAAAGCATAACTCAAATGTCCAGAGACAAAACCGGCTTTTCAGAGAACACGCTTTCTTGCATGCCATCCAGGCATGGAAATGCTGGCTGACACACCGCTCTGTGAGAACACAATACTCCCCTCCCGTGCCCGCTGATGCTGAGGAGTATTGGTGGACCTAGGAAGCCCTGGACAAGGGGCAGAGCAGGACACAGAGTGGAAGGCCTGCTTTACGTGGCTCTCCTGTCTCTTCGGTCACCCAGCCTCCCGGGCCGCAGTTCTCTCACCTGCTGAACAAAGCTTCTGAGGGCCCCTTCTGGCTTTAAATCAATGACCCTGGGAGTCTACAAAAACGAATCTTAAAAAAAGCAGATTTTGAGACTGATAGAGGGCCCATTTTCTCCCCCATTCTAGGCCAGAACTCACAGTAAAGCTGTTTCTTACAGTTCCATCCCACCCCCGCTCTGTCCTTTGCTGTTTTCCTTAGTTTATTAGAACCATGTGGGCAAGCCTCCCCTGGCAGCTCCTTAAGTCTATGGAACTGGCAGATGTAATTTGCCAGCCATTTCAAAAACTTTAAAAAAGATTTAAGAAAGAAATTTTGCAGTGTTTAAAAATGTAAATAGATACATTTCCAGTATCAATGAAGAAAAGATCACATCATATGGTGGGAGACTTCATTTTGAAAGGGAAATTATTGCTAGAAGACAAACATTTAAGGAAAAATGCTGGGCTCAACTGCCTAGTTTTGGGAGAAGTTTTTTTTTATTAATCACTGATTTGAAGTAGAAACTGAAATCACTGTTTACAGAAAGTTACCAAGATAGAACAAACTGTATTTTTACACTATGGGATCACTGGCACAGAGTATTTCTAAGAGATAAGGGATGGAAATATGAAATAAAATGTTCACCTGAGTACTGTACTAAGGATGAGTCCCAGTAAGGGAAACAGAGCAGGTTACACTTCCTTTTATAGAGACACGGACTCACCTGTACAGATAGCTTCATTTGCTTTTGTGCCACAGTTCAGAAGCCTCCCTATCCCAAGCCCCTCAGCTAGGGGTGGGAGTCTGGACCTAGCTAGCACCAGCAGCTGAGACAAGGCACATCCTTTTTGAAAGTTTGCATCTTCATAAAACCAAGACTTTGGACTCAATGATTCCTAAGGTGCATTCTAGGCAGCGGGATGTTATGGATATGTGTGTGTGTGCACGCATGCACACGTAGACAGACATACATACACATATCCATATCTACATATGTAAAGGCAGTCAGTTATTTGGTAAGCAGACTGGCTATAAAGTCTCTGGATGAAGGGATGTTAAGGTCGTCCAGTCCAAGGCTCTCATTTTGGGAACAAATGAGAAACCTGAGTCTAAGAGATAATAGGCATCTTGCTCAAGGTCATGCTGATGATAAAATGGCAGAAATTAAATTTGAACCCAAGTTAAGAGCCACTCCCCAATAGTTATAAGGTCAGAGAATATGAACAAGCAGTTTTCAAAGGAAAATAAAAATGAGCTGAGAATTACCATATTTAAAAAAGCCATTGCAAATCATTAATTAGAGAAATGTAAATTAAAGCAATTGTGAAGTTCCACTCATTAGATGGCAAAGATGGAGGAAAGGAGGGAAAACAGGTGGGTAAATGCACTGTTGGTGGAAGTGGGAAATGGTTCAGCCATTTGGAATGCAATTTAGAACTACGCCTCAAAATCACTATACTGCTAGTTCATGCCCTTTGACCCAGCCATACCATGACTGCACCCCCAAAAAGGTCAAAGAAAGAGGAAAAAGACACATGTGTACAAAAATATTTCTCCTATAAAATGGGGCATAGAATTGAAAGGAGCCACAGAATTCAACCCACTATTTTCTCAGTAAGTTTGGTGCCTCATACTATCTCTCCTTCCCAATCCTGAAAGGTTGGTGCTATTAGTATCTCCATCTGGTAGTTGAAGAAACTGAGTCAGACAGAAGTTAAGGCACTTGACCAAGGTCATACAGCTAGTGTAAGGTGCTGAATTTGAACTTAGGTCTTCCCAACTCCATGTCCAGCCACCTAGCTGTCTAGGAAGAACATAACAAAAATGGTGAATGGCTAATAAGGAGCTGATGCTCAAAATAAGAAGTGGCAAAACAGGACCAAGCCGCCCTTGGTGAACTGCAGGCCCCTGGCCCAGACAAACTACAACTTCAGGTACTGAAAAGACTGGTGAATGTGACTGGCGATACATTGTCAAAAAACACACGAAAGACTATGGAAAATGGGAGAGGTACCTCCAGCCTGGAGAAGGACAAAAAGGGCATTTTCACAAAGGGGAAGGAATGGAATAAGATCGGCACACTCCAGGCCGGTGAGCGTGGCTCTGATCCCTAGCAAAACTGAGAGCACATTCTTAGAGATATGGTGAGTGCTCATCTTGGAAAAGTAACTTTGTAAGTGAAGAGACAGCCTGACTTCGACAAAACAGGTCACACAGTACAAACTTTGTTTTCTTTCTTGACAAGGTTATTTAAATCAGAAGGACCAGGGGGTGTCATAAATACAGATTACCTTAATTCAAGCAGAGAATTTGATGCAGTGACAAATGCTGCTCCTGTGGAAAAGGGAGTGATGGGGTTAGAGATGGAGCGCTACTGGCATAATCATGGTCGGACTGACGGAGTCCTCAACAGTTAGAAGCCAACTCGGAAGAAGCCATCCAGGGCAAAGCCCGCGGAAGCCAGCTTTCGCCCGGCACCCTTTCACATTTTTATCCACAACTTAAATAAAGGCAGAGGTGGAATCCTCTTCAGTTTTCAGATCCCACCAAACTGGAACAGAGAGCAATCACACTGAGCAACAAGATCCAAAAGGACCAGGAAAGGCCACAACAGCGGGTTCCAAAAATCACCTTCCCAAGTACAAGATGAAGTTCTAAGGAAGCATGTCTCAGTGACACAGGAGAGCTCCCCAGCAATCAGAGTAGGCAACAAGGGGATGGGCTCCCTCAGGAGATTTCAGAGCAGACAGCTGGCGGCTGCGTGGTCGGGATACTACACAGGAGGCTCAGGTATGGGATGTTCTCAGTGACCTCTAAGCCTGGAGCAGTGTAAACACACATCGGTTCTATTGCGAGCTGTTCACTGCTGTCCATATGAGGTAGCATATTAATACCAGGTGCCTGTCCTAACCACTGGGAAGAAAACTGAAGAGAAAGCATCATTGAACTCAGATGCAGAGGATGACGATTGTGCAGCATGAAAGCCAACCGCACTGGGCTCTATGTCCCTGTGTCCTTGGTTTCCTGCCTCTCAGACAGTAGAACATGAGCTGTAAAGCTGCCTGCTAATTTGCCACATGACAGTGCCGGGGCATCGCAGCCTATGGCTGACTCTCGTTCTCCCACGATACCTGTCATTTTACCTGCTAACTGCCACAGGCAGCACTTATGACTATAAGATAAAGGTAATCATAAAATCGTGCTGCTGCTAGATTCAAGGAAACTGGTAGACAGGAATGTATCCACAGTGGACTTCTCATTATGGAGTCTACTCACACAGGAGCAACATCACAGAATGCCTTTTTCTCAGAGAATAGAGACCAACACTGTTGTGGACTTGTTAAGCAGAAAAAACAACCTAACAAAAAGGCAGCTGGCAGCCTAGTCATATGACAGTGAAAACCTTGTTCCTGAAATGTACTGCAAGTGCCTCAGATTCTGTCATTCAATGTCACCTGCAGGAATGTAAGTCAGAAAGACTCTCTCACTCAGAAGTCAAATTAATTTGACAGGTAGCAAATAGCAAAACCATTTCTGGTTGGTGAGAACCTTCTCTTGAAAACAGCATTACTTGACTTGAATTCAATATGAAGAGCACCAAGAGAGGCGTGACCCTGGGTGAGTCACACAACCCTGTCATCATCCAAAAACACCCGTTAGGGCCTTGAGTGCAGAGTATGGACCAACGACACTGGTAAAGTTCCCTCTAGACCAAGGATCACAGGTCTGGCCCAACTCAAATACACTATCTAACCTGTCATAAGCAGAAATACTCTAGGATAAGGAATGCTAAGGAGGATCATCAAAGAAAGAGAGCTGGGAAGGAGAGAGGTGGATGGAGCTATGTGATGGGAGGAAAACTAAAGGGAAGCCCCCAGCACATTGGGTTCCCCACTCCTGGAAGTCAAGCAGTGACAGGGTAGGTAGATGGGCTGGTAGGGATGGATGGGTGAGAGTCTTTATCCACCAAATGCCTATGCCAGACACAGAGAGCTATGAGACTCCTGCAGGAATACCTTTCCTTATTTGCCAGAGGCCCCTCAAAGTCTCCCTTTATAGAGGGCTCAGAATTTCTATCTCTTCATTTCTTACCAGCTGTCTGCTTGGCTTCATTCCCTGACGTTATGATTCAGTGCCAGGGACCCTCTGGTGGTACTCCTCCCCCCCCTTTCAGCTTCCTTTTGTGTATTGTCTTCTGTTAGACTCTAAGCTCCTTGACGGCAGGGATTGAATTTCTTTTCACACTGCCTGGCACTTAGTTGACAACAAATGTTTGTTCACAATAAATAGTCTTGTGTAGACTAAACACAATTTTCTTAGACCTTTGATAGTATTTTATTTTTTCCCCAATTATATGTAAAGGCACTTTTTATCATTCATTTTTACAAAATATTTAGTTCTAAATCTTTTTTCCTCCCTCTCTTCCCCTATACACGTGCAATCATGTAAAACATATTTTCATATTAGTTATAGTTGTGAAAGAAGAAATAAGCCAAAAAGAAAAATAAAGTGAAAATAGTATGCTTTGATCTGCATTCAAAGTCCATCAGTTCTTTCTCTGGATGTGAACAGCATTTTTTCATCGAGAATCCTTTGGAATTTTCTTGGATCACTGTATTGCTGAGAAGAGGTAAGTCATACATAGTTGATTATTAAACAATGTTGCAGTTACTGTAAACAATGTTCTGGTTCTGCTCACTGCACTTTGGATCAGTTCACATAAGTCTTTCATGGTTTTTCCTAAAATCTTCATCATTTCTTACTGCACATTAGTATTTCACTACATTCATATACTACAGCTTGTCCAAACATTCCTCAAGTGATTGGCATCCCTTCAATTTCCAATTTTTTTTTACCACCACAAAACCAGCTGTTACAAATATTTTTTGCACATGTAGGTCCTTTTTTCCCTTCTTAATGATCTCTTGGGATAAAGACCTAGTAGACCTAGTAGAGGTATTGCTTGGGTCAAAGGGTATGCACAGTTTGGTTGCCCTTTGGGCACAGTTCTAAACTGCCCTCCCAAATGACTGGATCAGTTCACAACTCTACCAACAGTGTATTAGTGTCCCAATTTTCTCACATTTTCTCCAACATTTATCACTAAACACCATTCTTACAATGAAAAGAGAGAAACTGAAGTTATAGATATATAAAGGTCCTATAAAAATCTAACTAGAGCAGAAACTCTGACACCATCTGCTCTTTCTATTGAATTTTTGGAGATAAGGTTGTCTGGAATCAAATTAATTTAAAGAACTCTCACTTCTTAAATTCAAAATTCACCTACTCAGTCTTATTTTTCAAGACTCAGTTTCCCCTTGTATCTAAAAAAATCCCCTACTCTGTGTACATGATCCTGACTCAATTTTAACAGACAATATTCCATCAATGTGCTTTGACCAACACATACAAGGATCACAGTTTCCAGGGAGCAGCTAAAAGGTCACTGAATAAGGCAAGAACAAAACTAGAAAATTCTAACAGTGCATCAAACTTGTTTTGTGATCCAGTTATGTCCTCCAGAAAGAGCCACTGTTTTAACAAGCAATTCAAAGTGAGAATAGTAACAATGAACTCTTTTCTACAGGTAAAGTCCTTCATTTGCTTTTTTATATTTTTAAACTTCTTTCCAAAAAGTCAACACTTTTGTTTTTACATCACCATTTCCAAATATATCTCTTTCCCTCTGTCCAGAAAGTCATCCATCCCTTGGAACAAAGGACAAAAAGGAGGAAAAAATACAGTCTGGCAAAACCAACCAATCCTGTAGCTGAGTTGGATAGTGTATGTCCATACCCATAATCTACCCCCCTCTGCAAAGAAAGAAGGGGGTATATTTTCTTCACTATTTCCCAGGGTCAAAGTCTCCAAGTTTCTTGGTCATTATAATTACACAGCATTCAATTACAGTTTTTGTTCTTTCTATTTATACTGTTACAGTCCTTGTGTATATTAAGACAATTCACTTTCAAAAACAATTTTCCCCACTGGAGGACATACAAAAAATTGTTTCTCTTCTTGTTTTGAGTTTATAGAATCATAGAATTATAGGCTCTTGAGTTGAAGGGATCTCAGCGATCATCTAGTTCTACCCTCTCATTTTCTAGATAAGGAAATGGAGGCCCTGACCAAGGCAATGATGCCCAAGGTCTCAAAGGCGGCAGTGCCAGGATTTGATGTCCAGTCACGTATAGGGCCATCTGTATAAGGAGGGTCTGTATAAGACAGTTCTCTACTTGGAAGCACATGTAAGGGGTAGGGAGAGTTCGTTCTTCCTACTTACTATTGCCAGTCAAATAGAAGATAACCTTGCAGAAACAGAAATTAATGAGTCACTGGAATAAATATTAAATTATTTATTCAGATCTGTCTGTAAAGAAAAATTGATAGGTATTTCCTGGTGAAGGTGCTTAGAGCTCAGCTTTGTCACAAGGGCAGGAAGATGCCTGTGACTTCTGCTTGCCTGCCTCAGTCCTTCTGGTAACAGAGTGAGTGACTTAACATTGCTATTGCTCTTCAATGGTCATAAAGTCCTTTTTCCTAAGGACTGATACACTCATTTTACAGATGAAGAATTAAATTCAGAAATCAGGTGATTTAGCCAAGGTCATATGATTAGTAAATGTTAGCTGTCCAGACTTGCACCCAGATGGTTCTGGGCTCTCGGCCCATGACACCATCCTACCTCTTTAGAATTTTAAAAGCATCACCAACTGCACTGTGCTTCAAAAATTCAGTCATTTTCTCTCATTTATGAGTGAAAATAAGACAAATAAGCAGAGGTAACTGGATGGTCATGGAATAAAACTGAGCTATGATGCCTGCCTTCCTTCTGAGTGCTTTCAGCAAAGGAAGGAGAGGGAGTCCCATCCTAATTCTGTGAAGCTTGCAGGCTGGCTGGCATGATGAGCTAGGAGCATATTCCTGCTAAAGACAGCAGCTCTGGGCGAGGCAAAGGGCTTCAAACATGAAATGAGCAGGGCAGTGAGGAAGAACGAGTCCTGGGGACTGGCTACAGTCAGCACTGTGCCCTCCTCTATTACACATCTACACCGAGGACAACAGTTCTGCCATATTTACAGTCCCGCACCCCAAGGGAGACAGCAGGTGCTTAATGAATGCTTGTCACAGGTGGACTCACTCATGACCTGCCCTTACCGGGTGTCTATTTTGGGAAAACCAAGTCCCTGAGAGGTTAACTGGTTTAAGGGGAGGGTACACACACTAATGACTGCTAAGATTTTCTGACTGGTTGAATATGAGCACATGAGAAGAGCCAGGAAAATATGAACTTGGTTGTTATCAGGTACTGCACTTTGGCGCAGTACAAACAAAAATGAGATGCTGGCAGTACAGATGTCCCGGCACATCAATCACTGTCAGATGGTGACAACCAAGTTCAAAATTCTAGGTTAGTCTTCAGTGACCAAACTGAGCCTAATCAGGAGCAATCAGCTGCAAAGCTGCAGCTCTGAAGGTCCAGACTAAGCAGCACGGTCATGCACCATTAGAACATCAAATGGAATTCAGAAGAACAGAGCCACAGAAACAATGTCTGAGGAAATGAAGCCTCAGCACACCCATTCCCCCGAGCAGCAGGACTAAGAGACACTAAGGGCATGGATGCTCAGCTCCCATTCCCAGGTTTCTTCATCTTCTTGAAGAAAGAACACTGAGAGCTAGAAGAAACCATCGAGGGCCTCACTCTCCAGATGAAGAGACTGGGGCCGACAGAAATGAATGTGTCTGGGCCAGGTTATCCAGGGAATAAGGAGAAGAGCTAGGGTGGACCCTGACCGCCTGCCTCCAAGACGACTGCCTTGCCACTGCATCAGACACTGGGGCTCAAACATGATTGGCTGAAATCCCAAGGAAGAAAAGCATTCCCTCTCCTAGAATGCTTTCCTTTGAGGACCCAGGCAGAAGGAGGTGAGGGGAAAACTCCCCGTGCTCCCTGTTGTGATTTTCCAAGGAGCCCTCAGGCTCAGCAGTGGGCCGACACAGCCAACAGGCAAGAAGGCCCTCAATGTTCCAAATGCTTTAAGTTTTAGATAATTAGCATTTATGAGGAGAACAAATGGATAGCCTGAAGAAAACATGGCTGCAGAAAAGTCAGGAGAAAACTGCTTGTGGTTCTGATGCTATTTTGAAGTTGCCAGTAGCAGATGCTGATTTCTCAATGTCCATTTTCTGGTAAGTGATGCCCTTTCCACTTTGTCCAATCATTCAGGTTCTTTAATTTCCCCTTGGGTTCTAAAAGGAAATTCTGCTTCCCGATAATCCAAACAAAGAGCCATGACATTTGTAAAATGTTTGAAAAACAGATCATGTATGCTACAAGCACAGGCTAAGAACTGCCAGACAATGAATCTGGGAGCTTGGAGCTGAGTGGCTGATGCCTGGCCACAGAGGGGCTCTCCTTCCCCTTCACCCCAGCCAGGACTTGTCAGGTACTTCACAAAGGGGTCTTTCCTCCCTAAAATGGAAAAAAAGACTCAGAAGTCCTAGTCTCTGCTGTATTTCAGCCCCCAAAGCAACTGTCATTTCCTGTAACCAAGACATTTATGCACACAGATGAACAGACTACATAATCTTTTTTCAGAATATGAAGAAAAAAAGTTAAAGGGAGAGAGGGTCCCCCCCTAAAAAAAGTCTCCAGTTCTAATCAGGTGGGGCCTTCTTTGTTTCTGGTGCTGCATGAATGGAGATGCATACAAACAGCTGCAGGCTGAACAAGATTTGACCATTGAGGCCCCAAATAAACAAAGATACTCAACAGTATTTGGTTGCCAGCCTAACTCAGTCTACCACTGGTCCCAAACAGCACAGTCTGCTTGCTAATGGGTTTAAAACAGCAGCTAAAAACCAGGCAGATGAGACAGTCCCTTTAAATGTGGCCAATTCTACTTTCAGCTCTATGGGACTCTCCCTTTCCTGGGAGGGAAGCAAAGGCTGGTGGAAGGCCAGGTTTCCTGTCCTCTGAGAAGCCTTCCTATCTGAACTCCCTTTGGGATCAAGGGGGTTCCATGTGGACTCTGTCTCACATTCTCTACAAAGCAGAGAATTAACATTTAACTATCCATATAGCTGAGAGTTATACTTTTCCTTCTTACCGAAAAATAATTTATGCCAATCCTTCCATGTTCCCGAACCAACTCTACACCAATCCAAAGTGTAAAGACTAAAGAGGGACCCATAGATCTCTTTTAAAGGAGATTTCAGTTTTAGTCTTTTAAGGCACTGGTGTCAAACTCAAATAGAAATGGTTCCCTGTAGGCTGCGTGATGACTTAGAAAACTACAAATTAATATTATGTGTTGCACTGTATTTTTTGACATTTCCCAATGACATTTTAGGCTGGATTGGTTGTAGTGAGTTCAACACCTCTGTTCTAAGGTACTGAAAGGATAGGTGAAATTATAGGATAAAATATGTACAGCATACTAGGCAGTATACAAAAAATAATTCTAAGAAACCTCTTCCAACATAGCTAGAAGATGCACCAGACTGAATCTTGGCAGGGAAATTCAGAAAAAGTCATAGGAAGTTATTTTTCCAGCTGAGTCTGGTATAGGGAGATAGAGTGAGAGGTCTGGGGACTGGGTCTGACCCGGAGCATGGCACATGTTGGGGAGAGCACCCTAGTTCAGGCAGAGATTATGTACCTGGACGAGAGGTGCCCCAGACAGACACCTGGGCATGGAAGGGATTGTGCCCAAACAGGTCCCCACTGGCGGCTTTGGAGTCACAAACATGGTGCAGACAGAGAAGAAGACCTGTGCCTAGAAGGGGTGTTCTAGGCAGAAGCAAGCAGCAGTAATGAAGCTTAGCACATGGCAGCAGAGCAAGGTCTCAGTTCCAGCATCTTTCTTGATCAGAAGCCTGCAGAGGAAGAAGTAGGCCAGGAATCTCAGACCAAAGAGAAGCCTATATACTCTTTCACTCTGAGCCATCAGAGCTTCCCAGCTGGCTGATAAGGGATGCATTCAGGACCATCTATTACTACTGAAAAGCCAAACCCAGGTAAGAAAATTGCAAAGATCAAACCACTCTGGGAACACTGAAAGCTTGTGTATCTTCAGTGTGTCCCTGACATCTTGGAATGACACTCTAAGAAAGCAACAACAGAACCAAGCCAGACTTTCTTCCGGAAGTTCAGTTGAGTCCAGTCCTAAAATCAGTCTGAAGTTAGGAAGTAGGATGGAAGATCAAACAAATAAAAACAAGCATATCACCATAAAGAACTCTTATGATAGCAAGGGTGCTCAAGACACAATCTCAGGGAAAAAAAATGACTCCAGAACATCTATAAGCAAAGTCTCAGAAACAAAACAAAACACAGTTTGGGCATAAATCCAACTGGAATTCCTAAAAGAGATGAAGTAGGAGTTTAAAAAAAAAAGTTTTTATAAATAAAATGAGAATGCTTGAACAAAAAAATTGGAAAAGAACTGTGGGCATGGAAGAACTGGAAAGGAAATTAATTAATAGCTTGGCACAAGAAATATAAAACCTTGCCCAAGCAACAAACTTTCTGAAAATTGGAATGGACCAAAATAAAAGTCAATGACTCCATGAGACAAGAAATATTGAAACAAAGTTTTAAAAAAAGAAAGAAAAAACAGATGGAAATATAAGGCATCTCAAAGCAAAAACTGATCTGAAGATCAGAGGGAAGTAAATTAGTAATAATTAGAATATTTGAACCATGGCCATAAAAAGAACACAAACAACCTATTTCAAGAATTTATAAACTGCCTAGATCTCAGAACCAGAGGGTAAAATGGAAATAGAATTCACTAGTCACCTCCTGAAAGAAACCCCCAAATGAAAACTCCCAGGAATATCACTTCCAGAATCTGGAATTTCTAGGTAAAAAAAAAAATACTTCAAGCAACTAGAAAGCTTCCAAGAATTGCAAAGCCAAAGTAGATCATGCATCACTTGGCAGCCATCATCATAAAAGAGTGGAAAACTTGGAATATGGCCTTCCAGAAAGCAAAAGATATAGGCTATTGCCAAGAATAACTGACCCAGCAAAACTGAGCATAATGCTACAGAGGAAAAAATAGTTCTTTAAAGAAATTTAAACAGAGGACTTCCAAGCATTCCTGACTGAAAGGCCACAACCATGTAGAAACTTTGAAGTTCAAACACAGACATTAAGAGAAATATAAAAAAGGGAAATATGAATGGATACCAGTAGGGGCCAAACAAGGATAAACTGCACACATTCAAATATGGAGAGATTTGATACTTGTCCCCTCTGAACTCTGTCCTCATTAGGGATCACAGCAAGAGTCTATTCAGAAAGAAGGTGTGGGAGTAGCTCTGGGATTGAGAATATTGAGAGTATTAAAAGAAGAATGGAAAGGAAGGGGAAAAGGAATATACTTGGGGTGAGGGAAGGGAAAGGAAGGTTAGGAAACATCATCTCATGTAATCAAGGTTTGAAAGCAGACATCTATGTGAACAAAGAGGAAGGGGAGCAGTGGGATGGCTGACACCTGAACCACATGTTTATCTGAATTAGTCAAAGCAGAGAAGAACACATATGCACAACGTGATACAGAAACAGATTTCACTCAATAGGGGAGAAGAGGGAAGGAGGAATTCAAGGGAGGGAAGATTAAGGAAGGATTTGTCCTTAGCAAACAAACTCTAATGTACAAAACACTTAGAAATCTTTGTGAGATAGTAAAGAATGAGGATTCTGAGGTGGTAACTCATCCACCGGGGAATGGTTAAATAATTGATGGTACATAAATGTGAGGGAATACTGTTGTGCCATAAGCAATTATGAAGGGAAAGTTTTGGAGAAACCTGGGAGGCTTTGTGTAAACAATTTATACAACAGCAAGAATATGATAAGGACACACAACCACTATTCCAGAGGACTAATGATGGAAGATACTACCACCCACCCCTTGAGAAAGAGAAGGATTCAGATTGCTGAATGAAACAGATTTTGGGGGAGGGGGGCAGAGGAGGGAGAAAAGGGGTCAGGAGGAGACACTGCAAATGTTTCTAACAGGTTTTATACATATATATATATATATATATATATATATATATATATATATATATATA
>NW_027187353.1:18881033-18911577 GCF_028583685.1 Petaurus breviceps papuanus
ATATATATATATATATATATATATATATATATATATATATATATATATATATATATATATATATATGTTCTCAATTGAGGCAAGAGCTAGGGTCAGAGGGAGTTGACTGAAATATACATAATTAAAAAAATAAATTTTATAGACTATAATTGGGACTAGATTTGGGGAAAAAAAGACTGTTTATGAAACATATGGCTAGCCAATGTGATAAAAGTATAGTTTCACTATGATGAATTTGAGTGTGTCAGAGACATTAATTTAATGTTAAATAATGCAAAAACAAGTAATTACAGCAAAAGGAAATATTGCATACTAAATTCTTTAAAAAGATTAAAAAACAATAGTAACATCTTTTTCTTAGCCTTTAGGTGGGTGGTTATGTTTCAGGTTTATACCACTGGAAAAGGACAAAGGCTGGCTACTCTAAACTTACCATAACGGTCAACCTTTGTTCACAAGGCCTGCCCTCTCTGATTCTAGGCACCTTACATCATGTTGACCTTTGACATGCCATGCCCTTGACAAAGATGCCATTCTCATCTGGGGCCTGGTTTAGTGTACACAAGTCACAAAATGGAAACAATTTAATTGTAGTGGCTATACCAAGTTAAAAATGGATGGCATGTTATTGGAGCTCAAGTCCCTGTGAAGACTGCCTTTCAGTCCAGTCACATCCACTGAAAAAAGATGAAGTCCCATAGCTTTTCCCCACAAACTTAGACCTTTGTGAGGTGTCCCAACTCTTCACATATAATAATTGACATTTACAGTGCTTTTTGTGCATAGACTCTCATTTGCCCTTCCTAACAACTCTGGGGGGAGAAAGCTGAGGCTCCAAGAAGCCACACAGGAAGTGTCCAGGGATTTATACCCACATCTTTCTGAATCCAAACACAATATTGTGTGGTCCAGCCCATGCTGTCACTCTAAGTCTCAGTCATCTAAGCCCTTTTCTCACCCAGGGATAGCTGTGTCAGGTATAAGGAAGCAGATGGCCTCTGACTTATTTACAAGACTCATCTTTTCCAAAAGTCCCATGATGATTCAACTCAACAACTGTGCTTTATTTTGCAAAAACTCCTCAGTTCTCACATGATAGCAAGGTCTCCAAAGCATGCTGCTCCTAGCAGCCTTGTGAGCAAACAGCAGAGGGGGAAGAGAAGGCACTGGAGACCAGACTGATGTCATATGGTTATTGGCCGAGTTGGGGAGCAGCTAAGCCGACCAGGTAGTCTAGTGCATGACAGCCTTCTCTCCAGGAATAAACAGAATTTATGTTCTGTTTCTTAAAGAGTACTAATTATGTGGCAGATAAGCAAAGCAAAAAAATCTGTTAAGCATTTACTCCATGGTAGATGCTAAAGATATAAAGAAGGATAAAACATATTCCGCCCCTCTTGCCAGACACCACCAATGGTGAGAAAAGACATAACATACATGTAAATATAATAATACAATCTAAACATACAAATGCCAGATGAACAATGGAGTTAAGTGTTATTGGGAGGGGAGAGTGGGAAAGGGAGAGGAAGGAGAGAGAGGGAGAGAGAGGGAGAGAGAGAGAGAGAGAGAGAGAGAGAGAGAGAGAGAGAAGCAGAGATAGACAGAGTTCTACAGATCTGGATGGTTTAATAAGATTTTACAGACTAAGCAGGAAGGCCAGGATTTCAATGAGGATAAAAAGGCTGGGGGGAATTCCCACCACTGAAAACAGTACATGGAAAAGCTGCGAGGTGGGAATACATAATAGCATGTTTGCTAAATGATGAATAGTCCAGTTTGGCTGAGGCAGAAATCTTGTATAATAATAGAATAATATATGAGGCTGAGATGTAGCTTGAGGCTGTAAGTACTTAGCCAAAGATTTGAGGCGTTAGTTCTGTGGGCAGTGGGAAGTAATTGCAGAGGAGAACGGTGATGAAAATGGTACTTCGAGAAGATAATCTAATTGTAGATTAGAGGAGAGAGAAATTGGAAGCTGGACAACTACCACTGCAACAGACAAGGCATAAGATTACGAAGATCTGGTTTAAAATCCTAAAGTCGCAGGGCACTAGAATTTGAAAGAACATTCTAGAGAGTCTAGTCTGACACCATCACTTGATACACTCTATGGGACAGACTGTAGGATCCCACTCAGTGAAGCCTGTCCGAACACAAAGGTTGGCAAGACAGAAAGAACACTGACATCAGCCCACTTTCTCTACTTTGACAGAAGTGTTACATTTTTCTACAATTATAACATAGTCCTCCATTCATGCCTTCCCTTAATGTGCTATCAGGGTGTAGAGCTGATGCCAAGGTCTTGAACGTTATGCCAATGGAGCAAGCATTCTGCTGGGTGCTTTCAAGTTGGAAACATTCTAGGAAATACAGATCCAGTTGCATCAGATTTCTTTTCTCTTTGATAAGCAGATCAGAAGAGGGCTGAGTGTGGAAATGGAGTACTTTCCTAGACCACTTAAAACTGAAGTGTACTTTCGGATCCAGATGCGAAGCAATTACGACCATGTAAAATCCCGAGAAATGGCTATGTGCTACGATCTGCCATTTTCATTGTGAACTGTTTAATCATTCAGTTAACACAAGAGCTGAAGGTGATTGCGTCTTCCTGGCATTTTCTTGTGTCTCAGCTACCTTCCTCTGTCATCTAGAGCTCAGTTTCAAGGCTGAAATACATTATAATAATTATAGGCACCAAAGGCATCCCCATCCAAGCTCTTCAATGTTTCATCCCTTTGCCATCAATTTCACTTTAGTGAAGAGGCCAGTTAAAGACAGAATGTCTGAATAAATCTGGGCTTAGAAGCACCACTGTCACCATCACCTCGCACAGAAAGGCTTTTTATTCAACTCAGTACCTTCACATTAAATTATACTACAAAAGGATAGGCACGGACATAAACATCTTCAAAAATTAAATGACTCCTCTCAAAGAAGTGTAACAGTGAATAAAAAGGTGCATATGCTTTACTTAAAGAAATCCTCTTCCATGCTTATTCCGGGTTATTTTCTTGGTTCTTTCCAATACCTCATTTTTAACTGTTTCCCTCCAAAATGTACTGAAAAGAACCAAACAACCTAAAATCTAATGGAAATACAAGCTACTGGTTATTTTAAAACATGGTTTTAAGCACATTCTTATGTTCTCCCACCCTTTTCCAGAATTTCATGTTATAAACCATGAGTAATTGACAGTTAAGGAAACAGCTCAGCTTCTACTGCTTAAAGATTTTCTAAAGAAAAGATTAGTTTTATAAAAGAAGCTACAAAAACAGATCAACGGGTCACACATACTATTGACAGAACCTGAGCAAAGTCTTGAACAAGAGTAATATTAGGGAAAATCTCATGTAGAAATTTGAAGGCTCATGTTCTATTATACTTTATGTTACTCAATTCAAAAGAACATTTACTCTGCATTAAGTGTGCAAACATAACTGTAGTAGGTACTGACAATATGAAAGATGACAGTTCTTGCCTTCATGGAGGGGCAGGATTTAAAATGCAATTACATAAGCATATGTCTACTCATACATGTAGCAGAATGTGATTAAGAAAAGAGAAGTCCAAAATGCTGTAAGAAATAAAAGAGATTACTTGCAGTTAGTGGGGGAATAGATCAGATAGGAAGGCCTTCAAAGAGGAGGTTGCATCTGACCTAGGCCTTGAGGAAAGAAAAGGATTTGAAAGTAATGTGGTCCAATGAGATGAACACTGAACCAAGAATTTGGTCAGTCAAGAACCTGGGTCTGAATCCTGGTTCTGCCACCAACTGGATATGTGACTGCCCAAGTCTGATCACCTCTCTGGGCCTCAGTTTCCTCATCTGTAAAAAGGATGAGGGATGGACTAGAAACCTAAGAGGGGCATATGCTCCAAGACCAAGAACAGTCTGCACAAATGCAGAGAGGAGAAGCACAACTGGGGGTTCCCAGGAGTTCAGCTCCCCTAGAAAGGCCAAGTATAGGAAAGGGAGCAATGTGAGATGAAACTAGAAGGTATGGACACAGACCTGAATCACAATATGGAGTTTAGAAGGAGCCCTTCAGTCCTGGAGAACCACAGCGACGATTTCAATATTCCAACAATCACAAGCATTTGTTAGTGCTAAGCAAGTCCTGTCCCTTCCCGAGGTCTCAGTTTCCTCCTTTAGGAGGTTGTACTCATGGCCCCTAAGATCCCTTCCTGCATTTAATCAATGACTCTAAGATCCCAACACCTACATTCATAATCATATATTCTCTCTGTCTCTCATCTTGTCCAGTTTGGCAGCCTAAAAGAAGAGTCACTCAAGAAAGGCAGTTGGAGAGAGCCCAGAAAAGACAAACAGAATGCTGGAACATCTGGAAAGAGTGAAGAATCTACTCATTGTTGCTTTAGCTTTGCTCTTTAGTCTTACACATGCCGCTCTCATCTCCATGGTTAGACTGAAAGCTCCTTGAAGGCATCCATATGATCTTTCACTTAAACTCTGGGGCTGCCTAAATGCACACCTGCCTCCACAGCTTCTCTCACACTCAGTCCCTTCTCTCTCTTCACATGGCTAATCCCCAATCCTCACGACCTCTTACCCAGGCTCCTGATCGTAACAGTCTTCCAAAGGGTCACCTGCCTCCAGTCTGCCCTTTCCAATGCATCTTCTACCTGGCTGTGAAAGGGATATTCCTAAAGCACAGGCATAAGCTTACTTTTCCCAATGAGAATATACATGACTCCCTTCACACACTTTCCAGTCTAGCCAGAACGGCCTTCTTGATGTTCCTCACACATCAATTCTTCACTTCCTATCTCTGTGCTTTTCCCCAGGCTATCCCCTATGCCTGGAATGCCCTCCCTCTTTACTACTACCTCTCAGAGTTCCAGTTTCTCTCAAGTTCAGTGGAAGTGCTGCCTCCTCCATGAAGTCTTTCTCATGTCCCCTCTCCCCATACCATCACCATATATATATACACACATATATACATATATTTTGTATATCCTTCTACATATACATGTTGGCTCCCCTGTAGAACAGGAGCCTCTTGAGGATAAGAAACATTTCCCTTTTTTTTTTAAATCCCAGGGCCTTCCACTAGGCTGGGTACTTAGGAAGTACTTATAACAGATGAATCAAAGATTCTTTGTAACCTTGTCAGGAACAGAAGTAACTTAGTAACTTTGGGCCTAGTAACCTTGTCAGGAACAGAAAGCACTGTTTAGAGGACAGACAAGAGAGAAATGATCGATTAAGATAGACCAGCCCATGGTAACAAAGCATTCTTGCTTGGAGGACTTAGTCTGAGTTTATTCTAGTTAGCATGGAATAGATGCGATGCTGCAGAAAGAACTCTCGCCTTGAATCCTACTTCCAGGGTTGACTCACTGGGCCACACTGGGTCAGTCCCTGAATGGCTACTTCAACATCTACAAAACGAAGATGAGAAAGTTTACATAACCTGCCTCCCAGGGCAGCTGGAAGGTGAAGGAGGACTCTGTACGGTACTATAAAAGAACTATAAGAACGCACTGAACAAATGGCCGTGAGTTCTCTCCAAGTTCTGCCCCCAGTAGCTCCCTGGGAGCACTTGCAGATGGTGGCTTCCACTTCTCTCTTCACTTCATCTGCAACCTAAATCTCATGGATGGAAACCCCTTTCATCCTCCTCCTGGGTAAGTTCCCCATGGAAGTTTTACCTAAGCATCAACTTTATTAAGAAGTTTCACCAAGAACAGTTTGACTCAGCAAAGAAATGCAGAGTTTTGAACTATCATTGCTCGAAGAATCCTTTTCTCAGGCCCTATAATAATATTTACAACACTGTAGGTCATGAAGCGGCAAATGGCTTTTGTGGTTGATTAAACACCTTGGCTTCACTTCACTTCCACCGATGCCACAGGCATCATCCCTTAATTAAATGCTTGTTTATGCTGCACGGGGATCAGTTCTAGTCCCCCATCTTCCACGCACAGAGAGGAAGACTAGAAAACAGCTACATGATTAAAGTTGACACTCGGGCATGAGGAGAAAGGCTATTAATAGGGAAACTTCTTCTCTTAGCTGGGTCAACACAATGACATCATATAAAAATTCTAATGTTCCTGCTGTTCAAACCTAAGCAAGATCAAAAACAAACAAACAAAATTACCATCCACTAGAAAGAAATCCATCTAGTTTGGTAAGTGTGAACTGAATGTGCCTTACAGAAAGCCCCAAAGACCAAGTGAAAATTGAAGAGAATCTGGCTTAGGTTCTCCAGGAATGAAATAGTTTTTGTAACTTTCATTTGAAGCTAATGTTTTTTGTCACTTAGGTGGCAGGGAGAAAGGGAAATTTAAAATCACTCTTAAGAAACATCCTGGGCCAGGGTGAGACAACATAATAAAAATTCTATCTAAATCAATTTACTTATTCATTGCCATACCAAACTAACAAAGAATTATTCTACAGAGCTAGAAAAAATAATAACAAAATTCATCTGGAAGAACAAGAGGTCAAGAATATCAAGGGAATAAATCAAAAAAGTGAAGGAATGTGGCCTAGCTGTACCAGATCTCCAACTATATGACAAAGTGGTAATCATCAAAACAATCTTGTACTAGCTAAGAAATAGAGCGGTGAATTTAGTGGAATAGATTACGTACACAATACACATAGAAATCTAGTGTTTGATAAACCCCAAATCCAAGCTTTTGGGACAAGAACTCAGGATTTGATAAAAATGGCTGGGAAAACTGGAAAGCAATTTGGTAGAAACTAGGTATAGACCAACATCTCATATCATACACCAAGATAAAGTCAAAATGGGTACATTATTTAGAGATAAAGGGTACTGTCAAACTTTTACCTGTTGGATCTATGGATAAGAGAAGAATTTATGACCAGACAAGAGACAGAGTCAGGATCACAGAAAACAAAATGGATAATTTTGATTACCTTAAACTAAAAATATTTTGCACAAACAAAACCAATGTAGCCAAGAGTAGAAGGAAAACAGGAAACTGGTGGAAATTTTTTTATAGAAAGTTTCTCTAATAAAGGTCTCATTTCTCAAATACATGGAAATCTGAGTCAAATTTGTAAAAATACAAGTCAATTTCCTCATTAATAAATAGTTAATGGATGTGAACAGGAAGCTTTCAGAGGAAGAAATCAAATCTATCTGTAGTTTTATGAAATAATGCTCTAAATCACTACTGATTAGAGAAATGCAAATTAAAACAACTCTTAAACCCTATAAAATTGGCTAATGTAACAGAAAAAGAAAACGACAAATGTTGGAGGGATATGGAAAAACTTTACTGTTGGTGGAGTTGAGAATTAGTTAAATCATCCTGGAGAATAATTTGGGACTATGTCCAAAAGTCTATAAAACTGTGCATATCCTTTGACCGAACAATACCACTACTAGGTCTGTACCCCCAAAAAGATCAAAGGAAAATGAAAAGCACCCACATGTACTAAAAATATTGATATCAGCTCTTCTTGTGGTGGTTAAGAACTGGAAATTGAGGGGATACTCATCAACTGGGGAATGGTTAAACAGTTTGTGGCATATGATTGTAATGGAATACTATTATGCTACACCAAATGACAAGGAGGATGGTTTCAGAAAAATCTTGGGAGACTCATATGGACTGATACAAAGTGAAGTGAGTAGAACCAGGAGGACATCAGACAGCAAACAGCAAACAGCAATATTTTAAGGATGATCAACTGGGAAAGGTTTATTCTGATCATGACAATAATCTTAAAAGGATTCCAAAGGAAAAAATGCTATCCACTTCCAGAAACAGAACAGATGAAGTGTGAGTACAGACTGAAGCATAATTTTTTCACTTCTCTTTATTTTTCTTGCTTTTTTTGGCAACAAGGCTAATATGAAAATATATTTTACATTATTTCACATGTATAATTTATATTAGTCTTGCCTTCTCAATGGGTGGTAAAGGGGATGGGAAGGAAGGAGAGAATTCAGATGTTGAATACATAAAAAACAAATGTTGAAAATAAACAATAATTTTTTTAAAAAAGAAAGAAGAATCATATTTTCAACATGACCAAAATGGAGAGCTTTCTGACTCAGTGGAGTTTTAACCTAGGCTAAGATAAATGGGAAGATAAAGGAGAAATCTGTGGTGGGATCAAAAACTGCCATTCCTGGAAATCCTGGACAATTCAGTGCATGGTAAAATGCCTTGTAAACCTGAAAGTGATATATAAATGCTATTATTTACCATTAAGTAGAAAGAATAGCTTTTCTTGCCTAGTACCCAAAAAGTCACATTCCCTAAAATGTCTCATTGTCTAAAACAATTAGCAAAAGTCAAAGCTTTTGTGATCTTTTCTCTGAAGTGGATAAAGTTCCTGAAATACTTTATTATGAGTAGAACAGTAGCTCCAATTTTCTACAGGAAGGAACTATTATGCATGCTAACACATTTCTATACACAGTTTGGGAAAAAGAGAGGCCACAAGACTCCGAGACAGGCAGCCTGGGGGATGGAGCAAGAGCCAGTTCTGAGGCCAGGAAGACCTCGGTTCAAGTCCTACTTGGGACATATCATAACTGGATGGCCCTTGGTTCAGAACAGAAAACCTCTTGGGGCCCTATGCCAGAGAGCACAAACTTGTCGCACTTAGTTCCTGCTAAATCCACAAAGAAAATGGGAAACGTTTAGCAAAATAAATAACAATAAAATGAAACAGAGAAAACGTTCACTTAGGGTTTTAAAAGTTAATTCTCTAAGACTTGAAGTCCTTCCTGACCCAGGGCTCAATCTGAGCCCCATCATCTTCCCAGGACAAGAGAAATTACTCAGCAGAAGGGCTTGAAGGGGCCCAGGGCACACTACAGTATGCTGCCTACCACAGGGGAAGCCTGCTCCTTAAGAGTCAGAGCTCCAGCACTCTGGAAGAGAGCCCACTGGAAAGAAGCCTCCAGCTCTAGCAGAAATAGTGATCATTCCAATAATACTTGGAACTTGAATGTCATCTCAAGTGGACTGCTCTATTGGCATTTTACCATTTCATGTAGGTCTTATTTTTGGATTATTCTCATATATCCATGAGGTAAATTTATATTATCTGCTTTTTGCACCTAGTAAAAAGAATGACTTGCTCAAATATCATAAAGCCAAAGGCGCTGGTTGAAAAAAATAAAGCTGGTGACAGCAGAAGCATATTTAATCACAATCAAGCATTTACTAAACACTTACTGTATGTAAGGAACTGTGTTAAGGGTTGGGAACACAAAGAAGGAAGAAACCAGTCTCTGCCCTCAAAAAGTTTACGTTCTAACAGAGGAGACAATATGTAATTAAATAGGTCTGTTTACTACAGAGTGTAGATACAGAATTAGAGAGGAAGGCCAGGGGATAGCTAAGAGCCTCCGGTTAAAGGTGGCATCTGAGCAGGGTCTTGAAAGAAGCCAGAGACCTAAAGAGAAGGAAGAGGGGAGGGAAAAGAATTCTAGCATGGGGGGACCATGATATGGAGCCAGGAAATGGAGGGCAGTACGTGTAGAGTGGCAAGCAGGCCGGGAAAGTTTGACTTGAGGGTGGAGAGGCCAGAAATGGGTAGGAAGAGGCCTAGTGGTAATAACAAGTTTTAGGCCAAATGGAAGATTTTAAGTTTGGTCCTGGACTTAACAGTGATCCATGGGAGTTTACTGAATAGTGAGTAACATGGTCAGCCCCAAGCTTTAAGAAAATCACTTTGGTTGACATGCAGAAGATGGATTGGAGAGATTTAAGGACAGGAGAGAAGTGAGCATTTGGATCTCCGGGCTTATCGACTAAGAACCTCACCTTTAAGAGGAAATAAAATCACTAACTTAAGGATGTACTGAGAGTACTAGTGTCAAATCAAAAGTTTTTTCTAAAGTCATGGAGTAGTTACTAGTTGTAACTTACAGACAACTAAGGCTTTATTAGATGCACAAAATTCTAGGGAAACTCATTAAACTAATGAAGAGAAGCTTCCACTTCAGTCAGTAGATCCACAAAAATAAAGAGAACTCATTCCTTGGGGTATTTTTTATGTAAAAGATGTTAGGAATGAGAAAGGCACTAACAAAAATACAAGAATCAAACTTACATATTACCTCAAAATGTTTAATATAAATGTTGAAACATAGTCCGGGGACCTCTATCAAATTTTGTAGAGCTGATAGACTTCCTAAACAAATATACTCCAAGGATGTTTGTTCCAATGTTATAGGTTTTCCAACCCCAAAGCATGGTATAATTGTCTAATTGGTCTAGCTGTCTAATTGCAGGAAAGACAATTAGTTTTCAAAAGAGGTTACTGAAGAAATGCATTTTAAACATATGAAGTTTTGTGATTGCTCAAGTCTTCCTCTTATACATAGAGGAAAACAGTCTTACAAAAAGTAACTTTGTGTGATTGCCTATGTGACTATTAACAAGAAACTGATACACAATTTTAATCAGAAAACTATCACACACATAAAGGGCATCCTGGATGAGGATAATAGCACGAAAATAGGCAGGTTTTTTCAAACATTTGATAATAGAGCATATCTTTACAATCACACAATTGAACAGAAGATATTGAAGACACAAGACCACACGCTGCTTATTTGTGGGATCCCTAGAGAAAGGCTGTCTTCCAACAAAGCGTCTATCTGGGGCAGCTAGGCGGCCCAGTGGATAGAGAACTGGGCCTGAGTTCAAATTTGGACTCAGACACTTGACATTTAACTAGCTGTGTGACCTTGGGAAAGTCACTTAACCCCAATTGCCTTGCCTTCCCCCCTCAAAAAAAAAAGCACCTGTTATTCACATGTTCAAAACGGGAGAGTTTGGAAGATATAACACCACTAAAAAGGCAGTAATCTCACACTGGGGGGAGATTTCTAGGAAGACGTGCAGGAGTCACTCAGGAGGGGCAGGCACTAGAATGTTGTGAATTCTAACATCAGACATCAATCAGACAGCAGACCTGCTGGTGCCTGGCGCGCTGGCCATCGCATTTGTGACTTGGAGCAGGGTGTGGGACTAGATTCGGGTTAGAAGGCCTTGCTGGGCCATTCACTAGCCATGCAAGTCATTTCACTCTCACTGGTCTTTGTCTGTGAAATGCAGATGATGACAGTGGCTCTCACTCCACCCCACAGACTATTCTAACAAGACCAAAGGAGATAATGAATGTACAGGACAGAGTTGAGGAAATTTCCTCCATCAATAAGGATCAACACTTTCTCTGTGACTTATGGTCTTGGAGAAAGAGGTCTTCATCTTTTTTTCCTCACAGAGCCTTTTGCCAACCTGGGGAAGCTTATGGACCCCTTCTTGGGATAAAAGTCTGTGGCCTTCTTAAGGAAAAGAAATGCCAAGAGTCAGAGGGCAGCAAAAATGAAGCTGTAATTTTTTCCTGAGTTCAGGAACATCCTGAACATCTTCTCTGTGGACTATCCTGGCTCAGAGTTGGTACATGCCCAGGATCACATCGCCAGCATTTGTCGGAAGGAGCTTGGATTCAGATCTTGAAAAATGCAAAACTCTTTCTGAACTATAAATTACCATCAAGGCATTATTATAATCACTTCAAAACTACAAAGATCTGATATGTCATTGTGTGGACAAATCCTCTACATCTTAGCAGGTCCTATGTAATGTCATGGCCCAAAGAATTGAGAACCTAGTAGACAAGCTTGCTAGTGAATCTCTCTGAACCCTGCAAGGCTGGTCTTTGGACAGCAGGTGATGCACAAAGCAAGGGTCATGGCTCCCTGTATGTTTCCTGAGGGAAGACCTTCAGGGATCACAGAACTTCTCTGCTTAATGACCTAAACCCAAGCTCCAGCTTTATACCCTAGAAATGTGAGTTTATCTTGTTGAGTGACAGACCATCTATGGGCTGATCCCTGTACACATCCTCTTCCCCACCTCATTCTTTCAAAAGGCACCACATAACCATTTTATATCTTCTTTATCTGGCATAGACCCACATACAATGTACATTTTCTTACCAGACAGAATGAAAGGTACTTAAAGGCAGGGATGCCACACCTTTTAATTTGTATCTCTGGCTCCTAGCACAATGTCAGGGCATGCTATATAGCAAAGGTTTAATAAATGCTTCTTGATTGATCTTGAGTTAATCATGAGAGGACTTAAGGAGGGGGCAATATGGCGTTTTGGTGTCAAATCTGTATTTTTCCCTCAGTCTAAATTACTTTTCATACCAATAAGTATCTGGATCAAGTGGACCCTTATTTCCTTTTGTCAAAAATGATTTTGGTGTACATGTCAACATACAAGTATAATTTTCATAAGAATTAGAAACGTCCCAATTTCATTTCCAATTGCTGTGTAAAACAAGGAAATAAAACATTGAAGGCAACTTAGTGTAGTCAAGGAGAATCAAATGAAATTCCTATCCTAAGGCCCAAGCAGAGTGAATGACTTCTAGAGAGAAAACAGAACCCCCTCTAAGAATGCGGCAGGCTTGCTGAAGACTGCTTGGGTGAGGAAATGTAGGCATTCCACAGCTTGGCTCCGAAGCAATTTCTGTCAAGAGAAAAAAATAAACAGTGGTAGGGCCTACAAGGGCCAAAAGCAGTTAACCTGTTCAGACAGTCTGAATTTGCTTTGCAAATTAAAGCCTGCAGGAGGAAGTTTCTGTTTTAGAAAGGGTTATTTTTAAGAGATGTCTGTCTTGGAGGCCTGTTCTCTCAGCACAATTCACACTAGTTCAGATGATAATGTCCAAAGATTCCTTTTTTTCTTCCTAGCAGCTCAGCTAGTCCCTGGGATCTCAAAGTCCAGTCAGGTCCTTGCCATCTCCTTTCAATCTGTCTTTTACTCTCTTTAGCTAAGGTAGTGATACCTATTTCTTCTTGATTACATCATCAAAATTTCCAGTTAAGTCCCTTGAAACTGAATCAGTTCTAAAATACTAAAGGGGGCAGTGATAAGAGGGAATATGCTTTCCTTTGTAAAGTCAGCACATACCAAACAGGGAGGTAAGGGCCAAGAGAAAGTAGAAGTATATCGGTTCTGTGTAAAAAAAAAAACAAAACCAACTAGTGCCATTTTCCACACTGCTTCATTTTAAACTATAACATAACTCCATTTCTTACTCCAAACTAAGATTATATTTTAAATTCATTTTTACCATGTATATTTGGAATTTGACTATTAGATGGTCCCTGTTGTAATGGAAACCTGATCTCATAAAATCCTCCCAAGAGTACAGGAGATACAATCCTCTCAACTGCTAAACCTTTCAGGGCATTTCTCTAGAGTACTTAACATCCTGTTCACACACAGACACAGATCCATCTTTGGATATTAGAAGATGACATAATGAACTCCAACATTAGTCTCCCTGTCCATTTTAGAAACTCCCTTGCCCATCAATAATAAATATTTTCAACCCTCATCTTATTTATTAATGAACAACTTTTAGCATATGCCTCCTATTTTAAGAGAGGATCCTGTTTGTGAGATGAGTGATAATAACCTTTAGTAATTTATCCATTAACCTTATTCAGGAGTTCAAATGTATATAAATTCCTTATTGTTTATTCAAATTTTTAAGTAGAAAAATCAAGATATAGCATCTTACCAGTTGTTCAGTTAGTAAAACTAAAAAAATATATTTACTGACTTAACTGTTCTCATGGTAAGTCAGCATATACATTTTTTCAAAAAGTATTATCTAGAATGAATGTCACTGCCAAATATTCCCCATAGGGATTTAAAAAAATCAAAATCACTACTTGCAAAGTATTCAGGAAGAAGGACAAACTTACTATTTATATAGATCTCTACCTATAATATTCTGCACAGAAAATAGCTTTTAATTAGGTAAGAAAAAAAGCACAGAGAAAATACTTTAGGAGGAATAAGAGAAAAGTTACAAACGACCCATTTCCAAATGAAAGAGAAAGAACTGCCAAGACCTCTGCAAAATAAGGTTAGAACTACTTGGGAAGGAATGAAGAGTAAATTGTCCTTTTCTCATTTACTTGGGAGAGAAAATGGCACCAAAAATGTGTGGCCCATTGGAAATCCACAAATGCAAACATTTGTTTGAGGCAACATCTGGTCCAGGTCTTTCTCTGGCCTTCCAAGTCTGACCTGCATCACTGACCTTGTAGGGACACATGCTGCGGTACAGAAATCCAGGATGTGTCCTCCTCGGCCAAGAAACCGTCTAGAAATTAAGCTAAGACAAATGAAAACCATTGGAGACACCCATTAGGGTGAATTTCTCTTTGACTTCAGTCAGTTAAAAAAATCTTAGATTGACATCAAAGTACACACCACTCAAAAAACTAAGCATTCCGAAAAATTGTTTTCTTTCCTTCTCCCTTCTCCTCCTTTCTTTCTTCCCCCTCTCCCTCCCACCTTCTCTCTCTCTCTCTCCCTCTCTCTCTCTCTCTCTCTCTCACACACATACACACACACACACACACACACACACACACACACACACACACACACACACACCACTTGCCCTCCCTCACAAATGAGTTCCAGCACTAAGACAGCTCATTCAAACTGGAACAGTTTCCATTTAAAGTATAGCGGGGACAGGGCACTAACTGACTTGGATATCCTTATTGTTCGAATTCTAAATTAGGATTCGTTACTAATAGGGTTTGTCATTAAACTAGATAAAAGATTTTCATTTGACCCTAACACCCTCCACCCCAAACAAACTGTCCAACTATCAATTGGTCTCAGTCAAGTTAGCACAAGACTTTAGAGTTGTAAAGCACTTAGAAATTGTTTGGTTCAATCCTCTGTTTAACAGATGAGGGAAGGGAGAGCCAGAGAAGGAAGGTGATGAGCCCCAAACTGTGTAAACAACAGGTAACAGAGGCAAGGTTTGACTCCAGCTCCTGCTCTAAGCCCCAGAATCTTTTTCATTATACCCACAGACTCCCAGAATTGACCCCGTGAGCTTAATTTTGCTTTTTAAAAAAAATCAATATATAATTTTTAGGTTTTTATTGTTTTAAGAAATGCAATGAAAATAATTTTCTAAAATAATCAGAAGAAACAGATTACTTTTTAATAACTTACAAAATCAAATATGCTGATATTTAAGTTAAAATGATATCTTTGCAAATCAGTTTGTAAACCTGAGTGAAGCAAGTCATTTCAGCAAGGATACAGTTAAACCCAGGCCAGGCAGGTAAATAACAAAACAGTCAATTAAACCACTATAAAATTCTTGTGTCAATAGGATAAAAAACTCACTTCATATCACCTGCCATTTTTGAATTAATTAGCCCAGAAGAAAAAGTCCAGTGTCCACAAATAAGAGATTAATAATTACCAAGTAGCTTCCCATTTAAAAACTTGATATTCACCAATACCAAAGACAGTCAGTCAATTTGATGTCATAGTTAAGCATCTCCCAACACTATGTGGTACTTTAAGACCAAACAGAAGATGCTGAGGAACTGATGTAGGCTTGTCTTAAGTAAACCATCCCAGAGAAGCGCAGGGCACATTTTCCACTCACACTGTCAGAAATATTACAAAGCATTCAATTCTCAAACTAAAGCATAAGGCGATTCTTACTGCTGTAAGCCAAAGAAAGACACTTGTCTGAGCTAAAGGATTGTACTCATGATCTTTCCTTCACTGTTTCCAGACACAATGGATCAGAGACTTAATTGCCTAGGAGCCACAGTTTCAACATAAGCAGTGTTTATCAACAGCCTCTACTGATTTAAAGAAATTCTTTAAAAAAAAACACTATCCCCCAGCCCTCCCCTTCCACAGTATGCTTGCTTCCACCACTCTGTGGTCCCAATGGAGAAAGCTTTAGGTCTGGTGATGAAAAGAAATCCTAACATTTCCTTCTCCATTACCATGGCAGAAAAATATCTTTAGAAATCTATTTATGCAAAAAAAAAAAAAGAACACAACGATGTATCTGAAATCATAGTAACTGATCCATTATCAGAAGACATATTTAAGAAAGATGTCTTTGGGGTTGTGTCAGTTTCCTGGGTTACTGTGAGAAAGAACAGACAGAAATGGTCTGCAAAGAGACACTGACTTCCCACAGATATGAAAAGAACCAAAGGAAGGCCTAGGCTACATGAGGTAGGTCTTGGAAGGGTCATAGCAAGAATCACTAAGGCTGATCAGGCAGGCAGGTGATGATGTCTCCCCTAAAGCAAGGCTCTAGCACAGGGCAAAGGTACTCTTTAAAAAACAAGGGAAGAATCAACCTAGCAGCACTCTCCATTCATAGCGGCCATGTTAGCATCCTCGCCATGGTAAGTCAATGTCAGATTTCAGGTAATGAACCATGGAAGAATGTAGACATAATTACTGATATCAGGGTATAACCATTTATTTACTAAATAAGTCACACCAAAATCATATCTAATTTCCTAGTGAAGAGCTTAATTCAGAAACTGATATATCAGAATATAGCACGAAAAATTCAATTACTTATATCAAAGTCTGCCATTATAAGGGCCAAATTCACTGTGATGGGCTAAATCATTTACTTTTCTCCCAGATACTGCCTTAAAATATAAGAGTAAAAACAGGCAGGTATGCTATTAAGTTGACAAACAGAGAAGATGATTTAAATTAAGAAATAAAAGCCACTATATTTCACAGAAATGTGGAATGGACACATGGAAAACTTAAGCCGTGTGAAAAAGGAAAGAAATTTAAAACATGATTTGAGAAGCAAAGGAACATTTTTTCTAAGCATTTAAAAGAACAAACAAATCTGTTTTCTGATCACAAGAAAATGCACTGGAGCACATACATGTTAATTAGGCACACTTGCAAAACCTGAGAAGAAAATTAATAGCCAAAGCAAGGAAATGCAGATTCACTACAAATCCTAATACAGAAGTTGTACTAGGAACTCAAATGTTGGACTTCTAAGGCATTTAATTCTTTGTACAGTGGGAGAAGGGAAGGGGAATGGATGTTCATCTTCAGGAGAATTTAGTTTCAGGTCTAATGGCCTCCAATTTGAGTGCCTTTACACAATGGGGGTCCTATACGAACACTGATGTCTCAGTATTGCTAGAGAAAGGGCTTTGTAGACCTCAAAGAACAGCATAAACACAAGCTCCTGCTATCACACTGACAGGTCATCTGTTTGGCTGGTCAATATTTCCTGGGCGCCAGTGCAGCACTCAGGCAGTCCATTAACTAAGAGACACTTTGGCCCATTTCGATTCTGGTCATCCATGTCTCTGACAATGTCTTTGGGGCCACTTTTGTCTGACATGCACGTTAAGAAGGCATGCAGTTAGTAACAATAAATAATATCTTAGCATTTCTTCAAGGGAAGATCAACTTGATTTGCTAGAGAAGTCAAGCTGCTGTCTGTGCTGTGTGCGATTGGCTGAGGAAGGAGGAAACACAGCTCTCACATGATCTTCCCTTGCCTGTGCCCTGAGCTGCTGCCTCGTGGCTGCGAAGGCAGAGGAGACCCCCTTCTGTCCTTAAACTTGTCATTTCCGGCTTTCAGGACATGACAACTGGGGTTTGCTGTCTGGATCACCTGCACCCAATTTCTAATTCCAGCCTGGATTCTCCTTTCCAAGCCGCACACTTCTGGCCCACCAAGGCCCTCCCCGAGGGACTGAGAACTGAAAGCCATCCCCTCATGCTAGTGCTTTCCTGGTGAGATCAACTCTAATTTATCCTGTCCACATGGTATTCATACACAGTTGTTTGCCTGTTGCCTCTCCCATTAGAATCTGAGCTCCCAGAGGGCTGGAATTGTTTCTGCCTTTGTGTCTGCTTAGCATAGGACCTGGCACAAAGTGGGAGCTTAACCAATGCTTGGTGACATGAAGAAAAAGAGGTAACTTCTCCATTTTAGAGATGGGAAAACTGAGGCCCAGAGGGTTTGAAACCACACAATTCCTAAGCAGTGGAGGCAGGATTCAATCCCTAGTCCAAATTCAGTGCTGCTTCTGCTGTACCACAAGCACCAGTGGGCTCTGATGGTTAGACATTCCCATGAGTCTACTTACCCTTTCTCTACTAAATAAAAGCTTGGCAACAAGTGGAGGGAAGACCTTGGTACCATCTTGAGTGGTGATGAGGAAGTATAGCTGCCAGTAATTTTAACAAACTGCCTGAAGTGTGTGTACTTGCTTGAACTGGTTTGCTTCCACCCCACCCTCCACCCCCAGCCACCTTCCATAAGGCTCCAGAGCCTCCTTCTTTCTGTAGCTAAGTTATTAGTTCTTAAGAAGGTGCAGTTCAGCTCCTTATTTCCTCTGGAGTTGTTTTTGGTCACTGCATTCATCAGAGTTCTTTGCAATGTTGCAGTCACTATAAAATTTTCTGTCCCTGTTCTGTTTACTTCGCTCTGCATTAGCTCATACAAGTCTTCCCAGGCTTCTCTGTATCCATGCCTTTTGTCTTTTCATGGCAAAATCATAATCTATTACATTACATCAAGTTTATTCAGTCATTCCCCAAATGATGGGCACTCTCTTATTTCCAGGTCTTTGATACAACAAAAAGTGCTGCCATAAATATTTGTACATGTGGGTTCTTTGCTTTAGTCTTTGATCTCTTGGGGTTATAGGCCTGGTAAAAGCACCACTACTCCGAGGGTTAATACAGTATCCTATTAAGGTCCTCATCATTTCTGCCTAGACTATTACAATTGTCTGCTGCTCTCTCTGATCCCAGGTTCTTTTCCTCTTATTCTTATAATTCTTACAGAGTTGCCAAAATAATTTTCCTAAGGTCAGGTCTGACCATGGCAGTTCTCTACTCAAAATTACTATTATATATGATAAAGACAAATTTCTTAATTTGGTACTTCAGGTCTTCCACAACCTGATTCCAATCTACCTTTCCGGACTTATTTCATAATATTCCCCTTTACATAGTCTACACTGCACTCGCTACTCAAATGTACCTGTGAGAATCTATTTTTCCTCTGAAGGCTCAATATCATCCAAAACGTAGCTTGAGTTCCCTAGTCTACTGATGAATGTCTTTGCTCTCCTGGATCTCATTTGCCCCTCTAACACTATCTTATATCAGACTCTTCTGTATAAGTGGGGCATCTGTGCTTCCAGTAAAATACTCCTTTTTAAGAGTTGGGACTGCTATTTTTTATTTTTGTATCTTCATTGCCTAATCCAGTGATTGCACACACAACAGGCACTTGGTGGGGGTTTGTTGAATGAACACACAATGAATAAACCTGAATAACAATATACTGCATTTCTAAATAGTTTTATTTTATCTATATTGCTGCTTCTTTCAAGGCAAGGATAGCAGAGTTGATTGCATTACTGACCTTTATTACATAAAACTCATCTCTTTTGCTCTGTATTCATCAGTAATAGAAGAATGTTCAAAGCCATCAGATGCATCCTCATAGAAATGAACATACATAAAACATTTATCTACTAGCTAGGTATGCATATGAAAATAAAAGAAGAGGAGAAAGATCCCTGTGTTCTCAACCTAGTTCTAAAAAGTCTCAAGTCCTTTCTTAATTTTACCAGACAGTTAATTTACTTACTGGGTATAGCTGGAGAGTAGAGGGTCACTGCAGAGACCACAGGGAAGATCTCCAATGAAAAGCCAGCTCATTAGAAGTTACAGGAGAGGGGCGGCCAGGTGACTCAGCAAGTAAGAGCACCGGCCCCAGTGTCAGGATGACCTGGGAATCAAATCTGGGCTCAGATACTTAGCACCACACCCAGAAATAATTGGCCGTGTAACCTTGAGCAAGTTACTTAACCCCAATTGCTTAAAAAATAAAGTTACAGGAGAAAAGAGAAGAAAACAAGGCAGTGAGGAGTGGATACAAGAGGGGATTTCTGAAGACCCTGGACCAGACAAGGATGAGTCTGGCCATTGTTTCCATTGAGCCCTGGAAGGCTTCTTCTAAGTGCAGATCAAAGAGTCACAAAGTGGGGGAGGGGGAGGAGGGAGAAGATGGGCAGGAAAATCAACTAAAAACAAGCTTGTCAGCCAAGAGCCTTCCTGCTACCAAGCTTGGCAAACACTGTCCCTCTACAGAGAGCTCAGGCTCTCAGTTCCAGCAGGTATGGAGGACGAGGGGAGAAATCAGAGCAAGCTGCTGAGTGTTCAGTTGTGTTTTTTCTACAGTCCAGGTACAAGTGTGTGCATACAGAGTACAGGCTGGCTGCCTCTTTACAAGAAGGGGGTGGAGGAATTCTCTCCAAAGGTTATGTCCCTAAAAGAATGACAGAAATGCTTCAAGGGGAAACAACAGACAAAGACATGCCCAGGAAGGGCCACGGCCAGGTGGTTGAAGATTATCTCCTGGGGATGCAGACAGAGCCAGTGTTAACCTTACAAGAACAATACACAGGCTCCCTTTCTGGTACATGAAGAGGACTGAAGATATATTTAATAATGCATTGAACTACTTATCTGATAAAGGCAAAGAGTTTCTTCAGGTTGAACATGTGTTTCCTCTTTAGAAGAAAAGCATTAGCATTCACTATGTTGGTATATTTCCCATTTTGAAAGATGTCACTAAAGTTCTGACCTGAGAATTACTGATAAAGGCCTCACCTGAATCAGAGACTTTTGCTATGGAAATAGCAAATCACTGAAGGCTGTGTTGTTTACAAATGCCTTTAAATTTGATAGGACGAATTTTCAAGGATTAATTTTAGTGAATACATTCAATAACTGGTCGTGAGAAGAGAAAAAGCATTAATCAGAGGAATGTAATTCTTATGTGAATGAAAAAGATGAGTTCAAGTATTGGAAAACAGTTGCCTAAGGGTCCGGCTGATTCTCTTTTCCTTTGGATTGCAGAATGCACAACTTATTTTGTGCAGAGGACAGTTTTAGCATTATGGACTATTTTTAAAGCAGGAGAGAAGCAGGGCTTTACCCTAAGCTCTCATTCACAGGATGCTGTCTCTGACCACACCCTAGATTACTGATCTCTGGTCCTCAGCACCTGGTCTTGGAGTCAAGCCTCCCAATCTCCCTTCTTTCCTGGGGCTGGAGAAAGAACTAATCTGACATAATCAACAAACATTTGTGAAGCAGCAACTATACTAGCAGTTGGGATAGGTGGAAGGGAGATATAAAGATGGGGAAAAAACAAAACCCCAGATGGCCTGTGCCTTCAAAAAGCTGACATTCATTCTTTGGAAGGAGAAAAACATGACTACACAGTGTGGGCACATAATCTAAACAAACTCAATGCAAGATAAGTAGAGAGGAGGCACGTGTGTGTGTGAGAGAGACAGAGATACAGAGAGACAGAGATACAGAGAGAGAGAGAGAGAGAGAGAGAGAGAGAGAGAGAGAGAGAGAGAGAGATCAACATTAGAGTGTGTGGACATGAAGGAGGGCAAGAAAAAGGCTTCTTGCAGAAGAGGGGGGGGGCGGATTTTAGTGGAGCCTCAAAGGAAGCCAGGGAGGCCAGGAGGGGGAGATACGCAGGGAGGGAATGCCAAGGATGTGGCAGAGCCAGAGAGAATTCGAGAAGCTGGGGAAATGGGATGTCTTGTGGGAGGGACAGCCAGGTAGGGAGTGCTCCTGGATGGCAGGAGGGTAAAGTATAGGAATGCTGGGAAGGTCAGAAAGGGCTTCTGTTTGATCTTGGAGTTCCCTGAGCAGCGGCGGAGGGGAGGGTGCTAGGGTCGGACTGGAGCTTTAGGAAGACAGCTGTGCCAGGTGAGGGGGAGATGGAATGGAGTCGGAAAAGGCTCCACAGGCCGACCAATCATCAGGTTCTTATGCAATCCAAGCATGAGGCACTAAGGGCCTGCGCCAGATGTTAGGAAGGCAGAGACAATAGGACTGGACATTTGTGGGATGTAGTGGGTGAGGGAGGACAACCTTCAGGTCCAGCGCCTGGATGGTGGCAGCCTCAAGTAACAGGGAGCTGCTCAGTGCTGAACCTGGTGAGATTGAAGAGGCATCTAGGGGACACCCAACTGGAGATGTCCGACAGGCAGCTGAAGACAAGGGAGAGGTCAAGGCTGACCAAGGAGAGCTGAGAGCGGTCTGCACTGAGGTGATGAGTGGAACCAGGGAGTGGATGAGATCACCAAGGGAAACAGCACTAAGCAGGGACTGCCCAGAAGTACAAATCCACCTCTGCTTTTGTAGAGCTAAGAATGGTTTTCCATTTTTAAATATTAAAAAAGTTACTTTTAAAATGTAAAAGCCAAACTTAGCTCACTGCTTCCATAGAAAATGGGGAGTGGGCTGGATCTGGCAGGGAAGAAAAGAGTGAAGCCTGCATGATGAGGAGGAAAGGAGAGAGCCTGACATTCGCACATGCGGCATCAACAGAGATGAATATGCAGCACGATGTAGCCAAGGGGTGCTGGGGGTGGGGGGAGATGGGACTGAAGCATTCTGAGGAGCTTTAAGGATGACAATGCCCCTGCCCTGCTAGCTCACTGCATCCCCAGCCTCAGGCAGGTCCAGCTAGGAAATGCCTGAAGCCAGGCCTCCCCTCTTCGCCAAAGTCTTTAGCAAAGGCTTAACGCAGAAGATGGCTTTTGAGCTTAGAGGTAAGGAGACAACGAGTGCATTCTAGGCACAAGGAACAGCCCCAGGTAGCAGAGAGCTACTGCAGGTTACAGAGAAGGGGAGGACCGTCCCTAGATCTATGGACACAGGAATAACATCATTCAAGCAGAGGTGGGACAGGCCTCACAAAAAGATTCTAAAACAGATTCTAAGTCTATTCCACAAATATTTGCATATCATAGGATTAGCAAGGGAAGAAACTTCTGGTAAAGACCAGATTAGGGGGCTATCTCAATAGTCCAGATGAGAGGTGGTAAGGGACTGAACTAGAGATGGGACTGGGAGGGGAGAGAACTGAGACATTTGGGGGATCAGATGACTGAGACTTGGCAGCTGATTGACTGTGTGAGGGCAAAACCTCGGGGAAGCAGTCCTACACCCCAACTTGAGAGCCAGTAAAATCCCTTCTCTTAAACTCAGAGTCCCTGGTGGCCTCCCCTGCTACCAGCCAGACCCACCTGCAACACAAGCCAAACAAAGAATGGTCAATGCCCTTGATTTCATCATGGCTCCTGAGTGTTTGACATTCATGATTCAGAGATCTGAAAACTCAGTCTTTTCTTCAGGGCTGCAATTCTACACCTCTCGCCTGCCAGTCCCCTCTGAGGATTTTCCCAGGTGATCTCCCCTGTTCAGGCCTCCCATTCCTTCTTCAAGAGTCATGACCCTATAGTTAACCAGTTAAGCCAGACAGGCTAACCCTTTTCCCACCCTTGTTCTTTCTCTTCATATTGTGACAATCCCGCTGTCATGTTCACTCCTGGGCCTACTTCTGCTGCCTTTAAGACCTCTGGTCCTCCTGCGCCACAGCTGCCTCTCCAAGTGAAGACACTGAAGTGAACCAAAGGCAGGCCTCACTTTACATAATAAATGTTTCTGGAGGAGTAGATGGTAAATTTATTTCATAAACCAAGCACTGCAGGGCTTCACTATTCAGCATAATCCAATGATGAATTTATATGCAAAGCAAATAATCACAACCTCATTTATTTGATTTGTGAACCCAGATTTTCATATATTTGATATGCCTAAAGCAAGGCACAACTGGATATTTATCTGGGAAAACAAACATACTGTGGAATGCTTCACCTTCTTGAAACACACCAAAATAATTCAGCTAGCTTAGTACTTTCATACCTGTGGTCTTAGACAATGAAAACTAGTATCACAGGCTGCATGAATACTGGTACTTGAGAAAAAAAGGACAACAAATTCTCTTAAGCAACCCGTGAGAACAGAGAGAAATAAATATGTGTTGAAAACTGATTCGGACGTTCCTCTGAGCAACAGCAACAAAAAGACCGGGGAATCCATACGCATTGAGAGAGTTGACAATGTGAAGAAGTGAAAAAGGTCCATATTGTCCAAACAAAACACGAACAGAAGAAAAAGTCTGTTGTATCCAATAAATACACAACTAATCAAGGAAAAGTAAAATAAATTCTAAAACAGACTACAAATCAATGAGCTCTTCCACAAATGTTTGCATATTCTAGGGAAAAATGTCCCCCAGGACTCCTGGGTACATACATAGTCTATGTTAAAAGAGATTAGCATCTCAATCCTGATCACTTGTGTTGGAAATACCGAGGGTATAATTTTGTTTCTCGGTCTAGACTTGTAATTCCATCCTTGCACATAACTTATAGTATGGAAACTCCCTCCCCAAATGTAGACTGGCATCTCATTCGTAATTTCTACTGTTAAAAGAGTTTCTGGGGCAGAGAGAGATCGAGTTATTTGCCTGGGGACACGGCCAGGATGCATCAAAGGTAAGATGTGGCCTCAGGACTTCTACCCTCAAAGGTCAGTTGGGGGAATGGAAGACACACCTGGCTCAAAGTCTTCACCTGAAAATGGAAGAAGAGTCACTGACATCACCAGAAGCAAAGCCTGGGTTCCCTAACGCCAAGTTAAATACTTTTTCATCTAGCACAAAATTCCTTTTTCTTGTGAATGGCTAGCTGCAAACCAAAAAGGAAAGTACAACAGGATGATCTGTTTTAGCAGTTTTCATTCTGGTTAATTCATAATAATAGGTAACTTTGTTTTAATATCTGAGAAATTCAAGGGCCTTGTTATTGTTCAGTAGCTTCAGTCGTTTCTAACTCTTCCAGGCCCCACCTGGGGTTTTCTTGGCAGAGACTGGAGGGGTTTGCCATTTCCTTCTCCAACTCATTTTACAAGATGAGGAAGCTGAGGCAAACAGGGATAAATGACATGCCCAATGTCACAAAGCTAGTAAGTATCTGAGGCCAAATCTGAACTCAGGTCTTCCTTACCCCACATCAAATAAGTTAGTATGGGATTCCCGGAACAGGAACCCTAATCAAACATATAGCTCTCTGTTGCAGCAAGGGAACACCTGGCCAGGGCATGTGTGGCCATGTAGGCCAGGCATTAGTTCACTGCTCCCTTTAATGATGCTGCCCTAGATCCTCTCTCCCCTATACAGCAATACCCTAACAGCAGAGGTTCTCATGGTTGAGCAGCTAAATAGTGGTATAGTCCAGTGGCTCCCATTTAGTGCTTCACCAACTCTTTAGGTGTTCATGGTGATGGTCCAACAGGTTCATGCTAGAAAACTCTTTACTGATGTCTTAAGTAGTTAAACAGGGCAGGTAGATGGATCAATGGATAGATGCTAGACCTGGAGTCAGGAAGACCTGAGTTCAAATCTGAACTTAGACATGTAGTAGCTCTCTGACCTTGGGCAAGTCACTTAACCTCTGTTTGTATAGAAGACAGGTTCAATGGACAGTGTGCTGGACCTAGAATCAGAAAGACATGAATTCAAATGTGACTTCAGACACTTAGTATAAGGAAATGGCAAAACACTCCAGTTATCTTTGCCAAAAAGCCCCATGGCCGGTATGGTCCACAGGGTTATAAAGAGTTGGACGTGACTGACTGAACAAAGCAGTTAAGTAAATGCCCAACTGTGTTATAAATATAATTTTCCTCTCTAACAATGGGCACAGGCATGTTGGTAGCATCATATTTTGTTACAAAAACTTATAAATGGTATGACTATTGTGCATTCATTATTGAAATAAAAATTATTCCCACATCCCCCTCCATTTCTGCACCAAAAACTGCCAAGATCATGTGAACAACAATGATTTTGGTGTTCATGCAGCGATTACATAAAACTCTGACTGCAATATATTCTTGTAGTTTCTTAACCTGTTATCAGATTGTTTCTGAAGTGCCACAAGATCTGACATTACAACACAAACCAATTCCTAATAGGTACTGAGATACACAAACCCTCATTTGCTTTCTATGCACTACACCAGAGGATCTCCTTCATCCCCCTCTGCTACCCTGAAATCATACCTCATCAGCTGTGTAAACACATGGTCAATATGTTACTTGTAGTACAAAGGTCAGGTTGTTGAAAACCATGGCCATTTGGCAGTTCCATTAAAAACCACCTTGAAAGCATCATGGACCATTACAAACAGTCTGCAAAAACAAACCTCATATTGGCTCCCACAACAGTACTAAGGCTGTTTTCTCATGTCAGGTTATCCTCTGCTTATGCTACAATTCTTTAGCAAACTGGTCAGTCATCTGGTACTTTCTGTGAGAGCACAGCTCTGGCACACTAATAGTTGGAAGAGAAGAAAGTCATGTCTTGAGAGAATCCTTCATTACAAAGGTTAGTTTGTATATAAAAGCTGTTAAAAAGACAACAACAATGAAACCCATATACAACTGGACTTTGAAGGACTTTTGTCATTTAATACATCACTTGTCATTAGCCAATTAAAGAGAAGTTCTTTTATATTTTAACTAGTTATTTATTTTTATTGATTCATTGGGTGGCTAAATTTTTTTAAATGAATTTCCACTTTTCAGCAAGTAAGCTTATAAAATTCTTCTACCATTTTCCACTATGTATTTGTGTGAATGAGCATTTTCACTTTATTCTTGTTTTAATCAATATATAGGAATAAACTTGATGCAGAGCCAGATTTAACACTGTCTGGTTTGGAGTCAAATATTGCAAACTTTTGTTCAGATAAAAAAAAGTTCAACAATAAAATTAAGCTCATATCTGATTATCAAATTGTTAAATATCTTCCAAGTTCAAGATTATTTCAATAAATTGTTATTTATACTCAACAAAAATTGTAACAAAGATACTGAATATGAAGTCTTATAGATAATAAGCACGAGATCCTGCTGGATTACCTCTTTTAATTCTTACAGAATGTCTCACATAAGATATTATTATGTATTATTTTGTACTTAGAGTTTTAAAATGTTATATTTAGAATTTTCATGATTACAAATAAAATAAAATTTTACATATTATAATAGCAATTACATAATGTAAACTTTAATTTGGAACTTTTAGGATAAAAGTTATCACTGTAGTTATGGTAAGCACTACATGAATAAATTTAATAGAATATTATGAGTACTATATTAAATTGGGGGTTGACAATACTTTTTTTTTTTTTTGCTAAAAGGGTTCAGCGAACAAAATGTTGAAAACTTGTGTTATAGACAATAATGAATGATGAGGCCTTGCTACTGACTGGCTATCTGTCAGGGTTCATCAGCCTATTCTTGACTCCTAACTTTCTCTTTCCATGGTAAAGGCTATATCTCAGTTTTCTTGGGAGAAAAAAGGCTAGGAAGTAGAACCCCTATAGGGTAGAGGGTCTCTGTGCCTATTTCCCATTAGCTCATCATATCTGGAGGATCTAGACTAGTACTATAACCACTACTTACAGCACTATTTCTATGGGAAAGTACATTTTAAGTTAAAAAGAGTAACAAAAGAACTTTTGGAATAAAAACCTTATTTCAATTGAGTGCTCCCTACATTATATTTATGCACTCCCTCAGGGTAGGGAAAAATTAGAGAAATACAGAAATGCTAACTGTAACTAGGTTGTTTGGAATCAACACATGTTAATACTTCTAGCAATTCATGATGACGATATTGATGTTGTGGGCTCCTCCCTCCACTGACAGAGATGACCTCTTGCTAGCTGTCTAGACCACGTTTGTGGTTTTAGAAGGTGACATTACCTTACAGCCCATTTCCAGGTAAGAAGCCTCTTTAATTTAATGATGCCAGGCTTTAATGTGAAGCCTCGGCTTCAGAACTGTGGCTCACTGCTGTGCCACACGAGACTGGAGGGGATGGCTCTGGTGACAAGGATCAGCATGGGCAGGAAGGGAAGTCGGGCATTTTGAAAGATGCATAACAAGTCAATTCAGAACACTGTGATCACGTCACCTTAGTAGAAAAGGCATCATGAAGAACAAATATGATAAGAGAAGAAGGGGGGCTATTCAAGAATCTGCTTTACTAACCTCGGTATAGTGAGAGAAGCAGAAAAAATGACCTCCCTTGCACTCAGAATACCTTCTTTGGAGGGTGTGCAGAAAGGCAAGAAGTATACAACATGAGATGACAAGGAGGAACCGCGACCACTGGCTCTGGTGGAAGAAGTAACCACCATGCGGAGATCACAGATACAATGAAGGGTAAGAACCCACTGTCATGAAGCTTGGCAGGAAGCAGTATGGACCACAAGGCTTACATGCCCTGTGAACGCTGCCAGACGGAGGATGCCAAGCTACCTATTCTGCTCTCCGACACTGTGATCTGAAACCCTGAAACAGGAGTCCAGATGCTGGTAACTAGGACAGCTTTTATCTGGAGCCTGGCTTTGGAGAATGCACTAATATGTCTGACTGCGCAGAATCAGCTCATTTAGGGATGATTCCCATATCAGTAATGAGTCTTCTCTTGTCTGTTAAATTACAGTTTAAAAAAGAAAATCCTAAACTGATTTTACCTTTTGCTAATCTGTAGGCTCTAGTAAGAGGTCACCTTCATGTTCTCTGAGAATGCTTTCAGTCACACACACACACACACACACACACACACGCACGCACACACGCACACACACACACACACACACACACACTCTCACTCTTGCATGCTGTCTCTGTCTTTCTCACACATATATATTCACTTTAGAAAAGGTAGTAACTGTTGAGGGCAGCTCACACATACTGATTTATGGTTTACAAAGTACGTATACATAAAAACAAAAATAAAAGCATGCCCCTGGGAACGTAGTGGGGTAAGCATTTTTATCTCCACTTTGTGAATGAGAACAAGGAGCCTCCAAGCTTCTGTGACCTGCCCAGTTGGGTCACACTCAGTAAAACCTTCCCATGCTTCCTACCTCTAACTCATCCTCACTGTGTGACCCTGGACTCTTCCCTGAACATCTCAGGGCCCCAGGTAATTCTATGACTGCAAGGTGCTGAACAGTTTCCAATTTCCCTTGGTAAAGGGAGTTTTCTTACTGGGAATTCCTAACACCGATGAAATCCAGGTCTATTCATCCTCACCCCTCCCTTTTCTTGTTCTGTACTAATTTTGCTCAGGGATGGTGCCCATATCAATAATGAGTCTTCTCTCACCTTAAATACTGGTTTTTGTTGTTTTAAGCACATTTAGGTGACATTCCTTGTCCTTTAGCCTTTTCTGATTCTTTCTTTGAAAAATATCTTTATACCCCAGAGGTGGAAGGCTTTTATATGGGCTATGAGTCTTTAGCCTCTTTAATTGGTTAACTCCTAACTGGTATTTCCCAATGTATTTCTTTTTTTTTTTTTGCCTTTTTTTTGGAGGGCAATTAGGGTTAAGTGACTTGCTCAGGGTCACATGGCTAGTTTTTGTGTTAAGTGTCTGAGGCCGGATTTGAACTCAGGTCCTCCTGACTCTATTCCCTATGCCACCTAGCCACCCCTCCCAATGTATTTCTTACCATCTGTCTGTATTTCTACCTTTGCATGGTGACTACCAAAGTACATGTTAATTTACCTTAAAAGGTCTGATGAAATTTAAAAAATATCTCTACCTCTGCAACAGATACTGGCACACAAGCTGGAGTGTCTTCAATGGGATCTTTCTGCAAATATTCATCATAAGCCCTAGATATGAAGCAACAACATGGCCCACAAAATGATGTTACTCTGTAGCCTCCAGAACACATGAAAGAACCAGCTCTGCCAATTTTCCTTTGTATTCCCAGGAGAACCTGTGATCTATCCTTCCATATGGCTATAGTTTCCTTCATTTCTAGTGAAAAAGGTCAAGACTGCCAAGAACCAATGCCTGCAGCAGACACTGGTCACAGATCTCATGCTCAGAGAATCAACAGTTAAGTCAGCTCAGAAAAGGTCCCCAAACTATGATTCTTAGCCCCCTCTGCCCCATCTTCTGCCAAGTGGACACCAGCATCATGTGAATGTAAGAGGGAAAAGCAGTGATAGGAGAAAGAGAATGTGTGTGTACACACGTGTGCACACACATGCACATGTGTGTTTTGTGGGTTGTCCTTAACAAAAAATCCATGCCTAAGTGACTAGCCTAAGACTAAAGGGCCTCTTCACACTCCTCGAAATGACCCCTTAGTCTGTGGCCAAGGCAGTGCTTGAAGCTGGCCTAGTGTGGGAGACTCTGCTGTAACTCTCACCCTGTGAGCCGTCTTTTAGAATCAGGGTCATCTCCACACCCCAATGAGACACTAGGCCAGGATTTTGTGGTGCCTGAGTAATAATAATAATTGATATGTATGCAACTCCTTAAGATTAAAGTATCTATGACACATTATGTCTTGATTCTCATAACAAGCCTGTGAGGCTAGTGATATTATTATTGCCATTTGGCAAATGAGGAAATTTAATTGCCCAGGGTCATAAAGCTAGTGCTGGAGGCCAGATCTGAACCCAGATCTTCCTAGTTAAAAGACCAGCTCTCTATCCTCTGTTCCACACTACCTTTCTGTATCTTTGCAGGCCATATTAAATCTAATTACCAAATCCACAGTGAAGGACCAGCAGCACCTAATTACCACATGCACAGCAAGTGTGAGCAGACTTATGAATCAAGGGCATTTCTCAGGCTGCAGATGTAACTTGGGCAGGGCAAATTCTGCAGTGAAAGCAGAAAGAATAAACAAAACCGGCTGTGTCCAAGCTG
>NW_027187353.1:18911587-18986623 GCF_028583685.1 Petaurus breviceps papuanus
TGCAGTGAAAGCAGAAAGAATAAACAAAACCGGCTGTGTCCAAGCTGGCCTGGCCCCAGGTCTTCTGCCTCAAAGACCAGCTCTCTTTTCCCTACAGTATCTAAAGCAGGATAGGCAAGAGACAAAAAAATGGTACGTTAGAGGTAAAATAGCATAAAAAGCAATGAATGGGGCAAAGGGAGAAGGATGTCATAGGATATGAAGATTTTGTAAAAATAAAAGTTATCAATAAATTAGTGTTCAAAAATCAAAGCAAAGGAACAGCAACCATGGAAGGATCGTGATCAATAACCTGACAGCTCCCAGAGAAGTCGCCACAAGTGTGAAATTGCATTTTAATAAGACTCCTGTTTGAGGTTCATCTGTCTGCCCATTCTGCTGAACAGAGATAACCTGGAAACAGAAGTCTAAAGAGGAGACTTAATGTAATCCTGAATTTAAATAGCAAACTAAGTTTTTATTTGCATCTTTGCCATCATTTAATGACAAATCCATTTGTTGTAGACAAATTCCCGAGATCAAGTTAACACTTAAAGCCATGCCATTATGCAAGAATGGGAAACAATGAACTGTAGAAAAATCAGGAGACAGGGCCATTTATCAGGCCTCATTTATTAGTAAAGCACGGCCTACTAGTCACAGTCCTCTGAGATGAATAGTGGGGATGTGGAGGGGGACTGAGGAGGGAGAATTCAATTTTGAAACACATTTTGTCCTTGTGGAGGACACAAGGGGGAGGAGGAGCCCTTTCAGCATTACAGCGATGGGCCTTCCTAGCAGGAAGATGGAGTACTCAAAAGAGAGATCTCCTTAGCAGAGTCTATTTTTATTAAACACTGAAACTTTATGATATGGAAGATGATTTTTCTAACTGAGAGGAAGATGAAATACCATGGACCCAAAATATTCTGAATACTTAAAATGTCTTGTAAGTTTTTATTGCATTTCGACCACACCAGACTACAAATGAATGCTAAAAAGCAATGGAATGCCACAGAATGACCCTTGCTTGACCATGGAGTTGGAAGGAATGACCCCTGTTTGACCATGGAGTAAGAGGGCTGGAGCCTAGGGAGTTTCCTGTTTGCCTACTTGCTGCCTTTGTGAACACAGGCCATTCAATTCATCAATAAAATTATAAATAAATTCATAAATAAACTCATCAATATTTCATCGGGGCCTCAGTTTCCTCATCTGAAAACGGAGGGGGCTGGTTAGACAGTCTCTAAAGGCCCTTCCAAATATTTGAACCTGATTTTCTTCCCTCAAATCCTAAAGCTTTGGTGCCCGAGTTCTAATTATCAATGTTATGGATCGCTGATTTCATGGGGGGGGGGGGGTCTGGACTGGGGAGTACTCCTTAACCAGTGGTGATCATTAATAACCTGTGAGTCAGTATATGGTTTTTAAGAGTTGCTGTGGACATAAAAACTCATAATTCTGTAATCAGGCTAATAATGAGCTGCTCTGATCTTCTGTTCTCTTAGAACAGCCCATTACTAGATTGATCCTTGAAGACTACTGAGCCCAAGGGACCCTTGTAATATCATGTACTGTGATTCAGGACCTTGAAGAGCCTTGGGTCATTGCTATACCACTAGAATGCATCAGAGAAGGCCTTGAGTGAAATCTTTAACATTTAAAATGTGTTTGGAACAGACATGTACATCAGAGGACAGTGGTAAGGAGAGAAAATGTGCTTTGTGTATTCTGATCACCAGATCAATCGTAAAGAACTGATGAACAAAATTATCAAGGTGTGAACAGTCATCTCAGAGGATTTCAGTCTCAGAGCTGAACGCCGAGTTTATTTAGGGCACAGGCAATTCTGCAGTGATCTGACAGTTTGAGCTTTCACTGAGATTTGCCGCATGCATCAGCAGGAACAATGAGGCATACTGGCTTTACAAAAAGAAGAGAAAGTCCAGTCTTCCTTCCTGTAACTTAGAGGACAAAGGCTCTGCCTCTGCCTTTGGCCCTCAGTCCTCCTGGTTTCATGAGGAAAATGTCCCTTGTGGCCGGACTTTCCTTTTGGTCAAAGGACTGAAAAAGAAAGGCCTTGTAAAGCTAGTTGTGAGGTGCATACCTTCCTAACCTGCAGCTCCCATTGATCCCATCATTCCAGGTTCTGGGGAGTGTCAATGACAGCACAGCTAAGGAATTGCGCACAAGTGATCTACTCTCCTTCACGCAGGCGACCTCACAAGCACAAGGAAAAGAAACCCCAGGAAGCCTAGCAGTTCCTCTGAGATACCCGAGGCAGTCTCAGTGCAGAATACTCCATGAGAAAGTTTAAACACATCTGCACATTCTTCTATGGGAAGATACAGGATAAGAATTACTTTCAGGTCAGAATAAAAGACTAGATTCTGGAACGATAAGGCACCGATTCTCATTTCTAATCAGGAAGCCCAAAATCATCATCTTTCATTAAGTAAATTAGATATTCAGCATTATATTGCTTTTAGTCTGTTGCCAATGTCTTTCCCTGATTTCCAGACATGAAGAATTGACCCTAACATCATTAAATGAGCCTAGTATTTAGCTGACATCTCGGTGGTTTTTAAAGTACATTCCCTACGAGACGATACAGTATGAACAAACATATTACATAAAAGCTTTTTCTTGGCTAAATTTATTAAACTTTTCTAAACCAAACTTGATATAAAGTCATTCTTTAAACCTAAACACAATTCAGTTAATGGAGAAAAACACAACTCCTTAAGGAGCCATATCTCCATTGACTGAGTTAGGGGGTACCTTCTGTGAAGTTCAACTATTGTTCAAGGTCTATGGAACTAGGGCCAGGAGAAGAGACTAGGACTAGGATTTCCTAATCTGCTCCAAGCCAAGACAAGAAACATTCTGGTTTGCTAGAAGGTGTCCTGACCTTGCAGTCACAAGACCTAGATTCGGGTTCTAGCTCAACAACTTACTAGTTGCATAACCTTGGAAAATCACTTCCCTCAGTTTCCCCAACTTTAAAATAAGGGTGGGGGTGAATGCAATGACTCTATGATTTCTGCTGATGCTGATATTCTAGGAAATAATGACCACAAAACTCAGAAAAAATACCGCTAAATGGTAAGCATTCCTAGCTGCTTTCCCTTGTCTAGAAGATAATTGGAAGTAACATGGACTTGAGGTGTACGCCACCAGGCAAAAGTGCAGAGGGTCAAAAAAGGTAGTTTGCAGATCAGTCACTTTCCTGAACCAACATCAATGAGCGTCTTATTAAATCTACACTTCTGGGATAATAAAGTCATAACAGAACAAAGGTGCCATGGTTTCAATGTCATCTCTTTTGAAAATAAGCATTCCTACTTTGCTGTAGAATTTAAATAGCAGCAGGAGGTCATTATTCTTTCTACTCTGTTGACACATTTTAACTCATTTTATGAACCTAGTTTTCTTTTCTATTCCAGAACACCAGAAAAAATATTTACGGAGAGGAATTTCATCTAGCAGAGTTGATGCCGCCAGTCCCTTGGGAAGGAAGGCTAGTTCATGCAGCACTAAAACAGCTGTTAAAAGCCAATTTTCTTACCTTTTAATTGCTTTCTGTGACTAGCTTGCACCAGGACAGACGTCCACCTGGGAAATAGTAAGTGGCCTGAAGAGTCACATTGTAGCAGCTGGGTACCAGGAGTTTTTTTTTTTTTCCAGCTCTGAAATGCTTCAACTGGAGGATGGAAGAGAAAGAAGGGTCAATATGCATGAAGATTTATTATTAATAGCACCTACCTAACCTTATCGGAGAACCAAAAACAACAACAACAAAAAAACACCAAACCCTAACAAATTATTCACAGATTCTGTGGTTTTGCATGAATTACAGAGTATCCCAAAGATGGAACGGTTTTGTAAATTAGTGAGTTCGCTCTCCCCTCCCCACCCAGCCTGGGTCTAATGTGAGCAGAGGCTGGATTATCAGCCCGTCAGGCCTAACTGGAAGATTAGATGACTGGTTAAGTGCCTTCTGAATGAAGATTTTTATACATTGCTCCATTCACAAAGCCTATCAAGAAACCCTTTGCCATATGAAATCTTTTCACTGATCTGGTCCAAGTTCAAGTCCAAGTCCCTGAGTTATTTCCAAGTCATCAATCTAGCAGATGAGACTCAAATGTGACATGTGCTACTCATGAGACTTTCCATTTGGATAGGAGTGACTGTTAGAAAGCCCCTGATGGGAATGGGGCAGAATCCTGGCTAGGACTCAAGCTTCTATGCCAGTGAAGGTCAGCACCACACCAATTCCTGAATGACTGTATCCATCAGTTCCTACCATAGCCAGCTTGTTAACAACAAGGATCAATAGCTCAGGTTAGTTTGTCTGGACAAGGGAACCTCTGACGCCTGTAAAGAGTTCAGTTATTGCAGTGGATTAAACTAGCAGAAGATAGCACCCAACAATCATCTCTGAACTCAAGGGAATTCTTGTTTTAATCCCTGACAGACCTGCAGTCACCAGAATCCCCAGGAGATGAAATACTTCTGTTCTGAAATAGCCTCTAAAAGGAAAAAGCAGGCGTGAAATTTTGCCCCAGCTTGGCTTTGCAATCCTTCCACAAAAATCCCAAAAGAAAACAGTTTGGAAGCAAAAAGAAAACAAAACATTTATGTTAAATTCAGAGATACATAATTGGGTTTTCTTCTTCAGCAAAACCAAACTCCTTATTTGAAGTTTCAAAGCAAAGATGGTGCATAGCTAATATAAAATTAAGCAGCATTCTTAAAAAAAAAAAAAAAAGAACAGAATGGTGAGGCAGAATTTGCTTAGCCTGTTTAAAGGATGAATTATGGTTTTTAGTGAGCAAAGATTCCCAGACATATTGTATATTGTACATGATGCTGACGAGACTTTTTCATAATGGTGCTGACTTGTTAAATTCCCCCAAACTATTCTTAGGGGCATTTGTAGTAGATGCATTTGTTCACAAAGGCATTTTGGTAAATCATTAGCCATTCATTTTGTGGAAGGAGAGTGTGAGAGGAAATCATATGGATCAAAAGCTTGCTAAAACCACATTAGATGACAATATATATCATTTCCTCCTTGTATAGCAGGACTATCACTTTTTCATAGCAAATTAGATTAGTCTGACAGGAATTACTCTTTAAAAATTCAAGCTGCTCATTGTCTACTATCCCGTCTGATTTTTAGGTGTTGTGATGAGACTTTTAAAATGATTTATTCTGGTATTTTTCCAAGTGTGAAAACATTCAGTTTCTATCTGAAGAGCTAAAGAGTGCCCTTTATAAATTTCAGAATTATATATATGGACACATATAAGCATTGGGAAAAGGAGCAAAGGACTAGAAAAGATGCGAGACACACAGCCTGTAGGACGTATTACAGCAGCAGAAGGTGACACAGAAAACAACGTAAGAGTGAGTGATCAGAGGGACAACTGTTACCTCTGAGAAGCTGGTAGGGGAACCCTCCATACAGCTGGTGACTGGGCTTTCTTTCCTCTAGAAGAAATCAGGTCACGTTTCAGACTGACTCTGCTCTCTCTGCCAGGGCATGGTACAGAGTTAAGTTTTGACCACCCTTTGGGTCAGGCTACTTCATTTCCTTGGAGGTCCCCAAACGCTACAACAGTAAAGTTCCAGTGAATGCTTGCCTCAGCTCTGAGGGGAAGAGGGTGGGAATGGCAGGGTCCAACATGCCTGAGAAATGGGCATTCACAGACTTTGTCCGATGATCTCCAGGGATGAGGAACTCACCTCATCTCACTTTTTTGATAGACAGCTCTAAATGTTATGAGGTTTTTCCTGGGATGGAGACAAAGCCTGTTTTTCTCCAACTTACTCCTACTGGTTTTTCTGAGACCACACAGAGCAGATCTGATTTCGATCTTCCCCAGCCCCCACACCCAGCCTAAGTCTTCTCTCTCCAGGTTCACCAACATTAGCTTTTTCCTGCCTGAGTCTAGAGGGGACTTGATACTGAACTGCTCATCATCCCAATCCCCTTCTCCAGGATACATGAGTAAGTCAATCCCTGAGCACAACAATTTGTCTACAGTTTTCCTAAACAGCAGGACCCAAAACTAGCCAGTCATACAGATGGCACTGCCTGAGGCAGCCTAGGGAGACGAATACCTAATGAATACTTTTTTGAAAATTTATTTATATTTAGTTTTCCATCATTTTGAGTTATAATTTTTTCTCTCCCCCTATTTCCCCTACCCCCACCCCAAAATAGCAAGCCTACTGAATACGCCTTCCCCCAATGTGTTCTCTCTAATATCTTCCCCCTTCCCCCCCCTAACTTTCTAGTAGGGCAAGATGGGTTTCTAAACCCTAGTACCTGTATATCTTATTTCCCAGTTGCATGTAAAAAAACAACAATAACAAATGTTTAAACATTTGTTTTTAAAACTTTAAAACTTTGAGTTCCAGATTTTTTCCCTTCTATCTTCCTCACCCACTCCCACTGGGAAGATAAGCAATTCAGTATAGATTGTACATGTGTAATTACCCACATTATTTACATAGTAATTATATTGTGGAAGACTAACTATATTTCCCTCCATTCTATCCCGCCCCCCACTTAATCTATTTTCTCCTTTGACCCTTTTCAAAAATGTTTGCTTCTAACAACCCTCTCCCCAAATCCGCCATCCCTTCTATCCTCCCCCCTCTTATCCCCTAACCCCATATTTTCCTGTAGGGTAAGATATCCTATGAGTGTGTATGTTATTCCCTCCTTAGGCCAAATTCAATGAGAATCAGGTTGTCTCATCCCCTTTCACTTTCCTGCTCTTCCCCTCCATTGTAACAATTTTCTCTTGCCTCTTTTATATGAGATAATTCACCCTAATCTATCTCTCCCTTTCTCCTTCTCCCAATAGATTCCCCTCTCACATCTTAATTTTATTTTTTAGATATCATCCCTTCATATTCAACTCTGTCTATGCATACATGTACACACATACACACACACTCATGTATCTATACACACATATACCCTCCTAAACATACATATATATGTACAACTATCGTTTTTCCATGTAGGAATGTAAATAGTTCAACTTTAATAAGTTGCTTATGACTTCTTTTTCCTTTTTTACCTTCTCATGCTTCTCTTGCTTCTTGTATTTGAAAGTCAAATTTTCTGATCAGCTCTGGTTTTTGCATCAAGAATGCTTGAAAATCCTCTATTTCATTGAATGACCATATTTTTCCCTGTAGCATTATACTCAGTTTTGCTGGGTGGGTGATTCTTGGTTTTAGTCCTAGCTCCTTTGACCTCTGGAATATCATATTCCAAGCCCTTTAATCCTTTAATGGAGAAGCTGCTAGGTCTTGTGTTACCCTGATTGTGTTTCCATAATACTCAAATTGTTTCTTCCTGACTGCTTGCAGTATTTTCTCCTTGATCTGGGAACTCTGGAATTTGGCTATAATATTCCTAGAAGTTTTCTTTTTGGGATCTTTTTTAAAGAGGTGATAGGTGAATTCTTTCAATTTCTATTTTGCCCTCTGGTTCTAGAATATCAGGGCAATTTTGCTTGATAATTTCTTGAAAGATGGTGTCTAGGCTCTTTTTTTGATCATGGCTTTCAGGAAGTCCAATAATTTTTAAATGATCTCTCCTGGATCTATTTTCCAGGTCACTGGTGTTTCCAGTGAGATATTTCACATTGCTTTCTATTTTTCATTTGTTTGGATCTGTTTTATAGTATCTTGATTTCTTATAAAGTCAATAGGTTCCAATTGCTCTAATCTAATTTTAAAGGAGTTATTCTCTTCAGTGACTTTTTAAAATTGCTTTTCCATATGTCAAATTTGGCTTTTTAAAGCATTCTTCTCCTCATTGGCTTTTTGGGCCTCTTTTGCCATTTGAGCTAGTCTATTTTTGAAGGTATTTTCTTCAGTGTATTTTTGGGTCTCCTTTAGCAGGCTGTTGGCTTGCTGTTCATGATTTTCTAGCATCATTCTCATTTCTCTTCCCAATTTTTCCTCCACTTCTCTTACTTGATTTTCAAAATACTTCTTGAGCTCCTCCACGGCCTGTAACAAGTTCATATTTTTCTTGGAGGCTTTTGATGCAGGGGTTCTGACTTTGATATCTTCCTCTAGTTCCACGCCTTGATCTTTTTTGTCCCCCAAAAAGGATTCTATTGTCTATGTGTGCTTCCATTGCTTGCTCATATTGGCAGCCAATTACTTGACTTTTGACCTCTTTGCCACGGTAGATCTCTGCTTCCAAAATGGAGAGAGCTTTGTCCCAAATTGCTGGGGTTTTTGCAGCTGCTGGAGCTATTAGATTGGTGCTCTCTCTACAGCCCCCACACGCTCTGGCTCACTGGTCACACACCCCAGGACCACCACCCAACACCGCGATCCGGATCCAAGCAAGTCAAATCAAGAGCCTTAGCTTCTAAATGGTTGCTTGGTCCCCCTACAGTCTGCAGGCCAGGAGCTCTGGAAGCAGCCACATGGCAGCAGCTGCAGCCACCATGCCTCCCCCACTTCTTGCTCCAGGGGTAGAAGCCAGACCACACTCTTCTATCCTCCCCTGAACCAACCCAGTTCCACACTGACTTTTCATTTTGTCTTTGGCATTTATGGATTGAGAAGTCTGGAAATCACCACAGCTGCTGGTGATTCATTCTCCCAAAGCCAGCTCCAGCCATCTCTGGTCAGGGCCACCCTGGAGCTAAAACCACGGCTCAGTGGAGACTGGTCTTGGCTCCCAGCACGCTGCAATGGACCCTTCCTGCTGGCCTGCTGGGCTTCCTTCAGCAGGAGATTTGTTTCTCTCTGTCACTTTGTAGGTTCTGTACCTCTAAAGTTTGTTTAGAGTCACTTTTTACATATATTGGAGGAGGTGGAAGCTGGAGCTGCAGGAAAGTCCTGTTTCTACTCCACCATCTTTGCTCCGCCACACACCTCCTGAATTTTGAACTTCACTTGCCATGTTGCCCGAAATCCTGTTGGTTTTTCCAGCTAAGGAATTACATTGGCATGATGGGCCAATAGAGGCCTGGGTCCTTGTTATGTGAACTACTGCCTAGCATGTTCTATCCATCAGATATTTATACAGGTATTTGTTTTTTTTTTTAATTTCCCAAATCAAAATGAGATGTAGCACTTCGGTGTTAACAGGAACAAAGGAGTTAAGTGGACAATCATACTCAGAGCTTATAATCTAAAATAGATAATGGTGAGGCAACACAGTATTACTGTGTCAGGGACATTGGGCAAGATTACTGAAGGTCAATGAGAAGATGGCAGCACACGAGGACCTAAAGGAACCCCATGCCCTAACAAACACTCCAACTCTAAATGGCACCAGCAGCGAACAATCATGAAGTCAACCAAAATGATTCAACCATAAATGCCCCCATGGATTGAAGGCTGCATAGACTGCCAGAACCCTGTGGAATGGAGATGAGCCTAAGCAAGGTGGAAGGCAAAAGACAAGCAGTCCCGTTTCACAGCAGTGGTCAGAGCCAGACCACTACCCAGTGTGGTGAAGGCTACCCAGGAGCTCACCCCCTATCCTTGGCAATGGCTCCAGGAAGCCTGGGACTGAATCTCAGCAGGAGGCAAGGCTGGATAATTTCTTCACATGAATAGTCCCAATTACAGCAACCAAAGTCAGGATCCAGCAGGCAAACCCAAGCACAACCCTTAATCCAGAAAAGTGAGGCTAGATTATGAGAAAACAGGGGAAAAAAAAGTGAAACAATCAGGGAGTGTCTTGAAATGTTCTGATTGTTCCACTGACCAACCATTCCCATCGCTCTCCCTCTCCTCAGGCCTCGCTATTCCTTGACACGCAAAAGTATTGAAATTAGGTCACTAATTTGTGTCCTAGACAAAAAAAAATGAGAAGAGGACCTGCAAGAAAAGAAGACAAGAGACACAAAGTAAAAAATGGGAGAAGTAACAGCAATGAGAACTAGCACCCTGGAAAAATCCGTGGTCAATTTTATAAGGTATTTAGAATAAAAAACAACTCCCTGGAAAACAGGTCGAGGAGCCATTATCTAAGAATCACTGGACTATAGGAAAATTACTCCCCAACCTCCTGTCCCTCAAAGTTAGAGCCAGAGAGCAAAGGGAATATAACAAAGAATAACAAGAATTCACCAGCTACCCCCTGAAAGAAATCCCAAAACAAAAACTCCCAGCAATGTCAGAGAAAATAAAGAGACTTCAGGATAAAGAAAAAATGTTGCAAACAATCAAAATGAAAGAGTTCAATCAAGTACCAAGGAGCTACATACAGTTAGCCTCACACAAGACTTGGCAGATGCTACCATAAATATGAGAAGAACTTGGAACATAATATTCCAAAAAGAAAAAAGATAGGGAGTAACAACAAAAACTGAGTATAATCCTACAGGGGAAAAAATACACCTTTAATGTAATAAAGGCTTTCCAAGAATTGTTGATGGAAAGGTCAGAGTCAAAGTTTTGAAATGAAAATTAGAGGAGACAGTACAATATAGAAAGGTTTGAGAATTTGGTCAAATAAGCAAGACTACATAAACTGATTCAATAGTAATGGAGAAGGAACAAGTATCCTCTCAGAGCTCTAATATCCTTCAGGATGACAGATAAAGCTAAATAAGACAGGCAGAGGGTTTTTTGTGTTTTGATAGTCTTAAGAAAAAGGAAACAGGACTAAACAGGGGAGGGAACTTACATTCTCAAACAAGAGAGGTACATGGGATGAGGAAAACATTGGAGGAAGTAGTGGGGGGAGGCAGGTACCCCAAGCACTGCTCACTTTCATTTGAACTAGACAAAGGAAAGCAGACTACACACACACACACACACATACACACACACACACACACACACACACACACACGGTGTATAAATACATTAAATTCAACAGAGAAACTAAAAAAAAAAAGATAGCAAGAAGAGGGGAGGTTCAAGAAGAAGGGCATTCCAGGGGCTCCCTATTGCTTCCAGGGTCTTCTGGCATTCAAAATCCTTTATAATCTAGCTCCTTCCTTCCTTTCCGATCTTCTTACACCTTACTCGGCAACGTGTACTCTTCAACCTAGTGGCAGTGGCCTCTCCTGACGATTCTACTCTATTGCTTGGCTCTGGGCATTCTCTCCGGCTGTCCCTCATGCCTGGAACACTCTTCCACTTCACCCTATGTACACCTCTCTGGCTTCCTTTAAATCCCAACCAAAATCCCATGTCTTACTGGAAGCCTTCCTCTTGCTGTTGTTGTCATTTCAGTTGTGTCCAATTCCTCATTGGGGTTTTCTTGGCAAACATACTAGAATGGTTTGCCATTTCTGTCTCTAGCTCATTTTACAGATGAGGAAACTGAGGCAAAAAGGTTCAAGTTACTTGCCTGGGGTCACACAGCGAGTAAGTGTCTGAGGCTGGATTTGAACACAGGTCACCCTGACTCCAGGCCTAGAGCTCTATCCACTGAGCCATCTAGCTGCTCAATTATAGAAGCCTTCCTTCTATTATTTCCTATTTATTCTGTTTGTAGCCTGCTTTGTATATATGTTTTGATATGTTGTCTTCCCCGTTAAATTGTAAGCTCCTAGAGGTCAGAGACTGCCTTTTGTGTCCCCAGTGCTTAGCACAGTCCCCAGCACATAGCAGGCTTAAGATAGGATAGGTGAGGATTCCAATAAACATAAGTAGAGCTAATTCCTGTGTCCTGTGCCTTAGGTGAAGGGAGGATTAAAAGTAAAGAAGGGAATAAAAACTTGAACAGGGTGGGATGAGGGGAAGAGGAGGGGAAGAAACAAATCTTGCCATTTAGAGATCAAAGTTATTAGGTAAATTCCTCACTCAGCACCTTCTTCAGTTATTAAGTGGGAAGCAAAGCAATTCTGCTTTAAATTAATCTGTCCCAAACATGCACTGTCATTTAATGTCATTACTAGCAGAGAAAACTACATAGTAGAAACAAATATTTTCTGACAGATTTTTTGTGTACTTATATTTCAAAGAGTTTATTTCTAAGGGCATGTGGTTAATCTGTTCAGCAGAATAAATAAATCATTTCCATAACACCAAGGGAAAAAAAAAGAACAGGATGGTATGGGGCAGGGCACATAGGGCAAAGAGAGAAAAAAGTCTGAGCAGACAGGATCAAGGGAAACATATAATTAACAGTCATAACTGGGAACATGAACCAATATAATAGAAGGCAATAGAAGAATGGATCAAAAAGCTGAATCCAACAACAGGGTGCTTAATAGAAACATGTGAAATGGGAGTAGCAATCATGATTTCAGACAAGGCTGAAGCATAAAAAATACACACAAAAAAGAGACAAGCAGAGAAACTCCATTATATGCATAAAAGTTCCAGAGAAAATGAATCAATATCAATATTTAATAAAGATGCATTGAACAGAAAAGCATATGAATACTTAAAGGAAAAATTAATTCAACTGCAAGGAGAAACAAACAATAAACTACTATCATTATGAAGGCCTATTCACTCCCTGTTCATTGACTGCTTTTCTGAGGCCTAAATACTTCTATATTTCCCTCATCCTTAAAAAACCCTCATTTGATCAGACCATCCCCTCTAGCTATCGTTCTCAATCTCTCTTCCTTTTCTTTGAGAGAGACTAACAAAATATGGCTTCACTTCCTCTCTTCCCATTCCCCATTACAAACTCTGGCTTCAATGACCTCTTAACAGTTAAATCTAATGGCCTTTTCTCCGTCCTTATCCTTCCTGACCTCTCTGTTCTCTGACAATGTCAATAACGCTCTTCTTATAGAGACCGTCTTTCTTCTCCCTGGTCATGACACTGCTCTCCTGGCTCTTCTCCTATTGGTCTTCTCAGTTCCCTCTGCTGGTCCTTCATCTAGTCCCCACCCCCTCTCTTGTGGCTTGATGATCACACCATCTCTGATGGATTCAATTATCATCTCCATGAAAATGATTCTCAAATCCATTTGTCCAGTCCTAACCTCTCTTCTGACCGTCAGGTCCAGCATCACCAACTGCCTATTGGCCACTGTGAACTGGATGCCCCATAGACAAGTTAAACTCAGACTGTCCAAACAGAATTCATTATCTTTTCCCCTCCCTTCTTCCATACTTCCCTAGTACTGCTGAGGGCAACACTATCTTCCCAGTCATCTAAGCTTGTCCTCACCCCACACACCCAATCTGTTTGCCACATCCTGTTGATGCTACCTTTGCCACTTCTCTACTATAGGCACACCACTGAATCAACTGACTTTTCCTTTCACTGAACCCTTAGAGGCCACTGTAAGGTTGCTAAGTGGTCTAACGTCAATATTGTCATGTGTCAAGGAATGGGGAGGCCCAAGAAGAGGGAGAGCAAAGCGGGATGGTTGGTCAGTGGAACAGTCAGAACATACACAACATTTACTGATTAAGCTTGCTGTCTTATATGGGCACAGTTCTTGGTGCCCCAAATGAAGTACAATAGTGACATCAAAGATCACTGATCACCATGACAGATATAATAATGAAAAAGTCTGAAATATTGTAAGAATTACCAAAATAGGACAAATAAGTGATCTGAGCAGATGTTGGCAGAAAAATGGCACCAACAGACTTGCTCAACACAGGGTTGCCACAAACCTTCAATTTGTAAAAAATGAACTGTGAAGTGCAATAAAACGAGGTCTGGACTTGCCCCGTTCTCTGCTCTGGCACTGCCACCACACCGGAGCAGGTCCTCATGTGCAGGGGACACTGAAAAAGCCTCTCTTATAAAAGCATTAAGAAATCATCGAGGTTTTTTTTTTATACAGTCTGCAAAATTTAAATGTCACAGGTTCTTTATTTAAAAAGAGATTTTTTTCTATTTGTTTGAAGATTATTTAAATAGAAGAGTCAGCTGATGAATGTGTATTTAGTCAAACAGTTCACTGTGGCATCAATACTCTTTAATTTTACATAAATAAAAATTCTTCTGCCAGATCTCTCAAATCATCTTCATTCCCCTCACTTTGGAGTTTCAAGATAACCTCAGTCTAAATGATTCCATTTCATAAAATAATTATGTCATAAACCTTATATTGTATCAAGCTGAAGGAGACAGGATGGAAGACTGATTTTTTTTAAAAAGAAAATATTCTCCTAGAGATGAATGAACCAATCAATAAGCTTCTTGAATAGAAGGGCTATCAGACTATAATGGTTAGACTGACATGGCAAATCATTTATAAGAAAATATTCTGCTTCTGGATGTACCAAATGGCTTGTTGAGAGGGAGAGAGAGAGGGGAAAAGAGAAAGGGAAGGAGAGGGTGAGAGAAGGAAGGAAAGAGAGAGGGAGAAAAAAGGAAGAGGGGGAGGGAGGGAGGAAGAGAAAGAACACAAGGTTTCTAAGTTTAATCAGAGAATGCTAATATACAATGGAGGAATTCAGAACTGTCACCATAATTCAGCCACTGTGATCATTTTTAGATACTTTGGTTGTTGGTGGGAGGAAGTGGCTTCACTACTTTCTTAATTAGTCATCATTCAAACAGCACCCTAGGGGTCAGAGTGTAGGCCCACAGGCCATAGAGAATATTCTTTGGCTTTTGTAGTTGTCTGAAAAGTGAATACAGAGCAATAATTCAGATAAATTCACCTGCCCTAGAATATTCTCATGGCAAAATACAACAAGGAAAAATGGATTTTGGACTTTTTCAGAAGATACCTCACTAAGATGGCCATCTTTAATAGTGGAAAAAACAAAACAAAACAAAACAACTATTAGCCTTGAAGTCTAAGAGTCAGGGTTCGAGTCATGGCTGGTTCTGTCACTCTGCATAGCAAGGGGAGGAATTCTGTCGACCAGAGACAATCGGGTACCTTTTCTATTCCTGATGAAACTCTGTAACACATTAATAGGGCCATGACAGGAGAACACAGGAAAGCTAGCCTAGGGAGCTGGTTATGCAAAAGTCATCTCCTTTTCTTTATAGACATGGTAACTGCACCAATGCCCAGGAGAAGGCCACAAGGTGCTTGTCAAAGGTGCCATGCTGTATTTGTGAAAAAGATGGGTAAATACAGGCTGGATGAGAGGAGAGGGAGGAGTAGTATTTGGGGCTGGCTAAATGAATTATGGGATCCCCAACGTAAGTGTTAATATCCACTTGGAGGGAGACCTCTAGTGCAGTGTCTGTGTCAGGGATCTGCCCTTGACCTTGCTTGGCTCACCATTTTTATCAGCGACTTGAATAGCAAGCTTGTCTGACACAAAAGTGGTAGGGCTAGCTAATACATCAATAGGAGAAGGACAAGGACTCTGACAGGTGACTTCACTGATGCAGAACTTTCCAGGTAAGGAAGCTCCTTCTACTAATTTAAATGACCACCTTAGCTGTAAGTGATAAACTTGGAGAGCTGACCAGAGCATTGAGCCCTGAAGTGATGTGTCCAGGGTCACAAAGCCATGATGTGTCAGAGGCAGAATGGGAGCCCAATCCTCCTGGCCGAGGTTGACTTTTATCTATGACAGCAGCTACCACTCACCTCACTAGGCTGGATCACCTCAGCTGAAGTCTAATAACAATAAATCATTTGAAAAATGCAGGATATTCAACAACAATTCCTTTGAGACAAAGGCCTGGGGCCTTTAGCAGGCTTGATGGGTGTTGGTCAGCTCTTTAGTGAATCAAGAATGTGACGGATGTGAGTGCTCACTCTGCTGCCACTGCTGGTGCAAAAGCACAAGGAGGCAACTGCAAAGGACTGAAGGAGAGCGGTTCCCTCTCTGCTGGGGTGGCCTTGTGTAATGGAAATGCAAATTTAAAGATCTTCCCTGCCCCTAGGCCCTTTGATAGGCTTAAGAGACTCTGAGAACCTTCCTTGATTTGAAAAAATACTCTGCCTCCTAATAGGCTGAATGTGGTCACATGGAGCCTGTGGCAAGAGGCTTGGTTTTCAGGAATGCCCATACCTTGATGCTGTGTGATTGGGCAGTGGGTCAAGAGGGTGGTTACATTCTCTGACCCAGGAGAAGGCTATATAATCCCTGATGTGAGGCTTTGCTTTGGGGCTCACTTTGAGAAGTGTTCTGTGATTTGATCAGATGAGACTCTGGGAAGCCGTTGTTGAGAGCCCCCCGGCTTTAAAAAACCCAGATGTTGATATGGTATGGATGTAATGGTTGGACAGTTTGGAAACCTGTCTACTTGATCTGTTTCTCTGTCTTGATAATTCTGTCTGTATACTCTGAAGTTCGGGGTGCTGACCTTTTCCCCCTGAACTAGGTAAACGATACATATTTGATTGATTAAAGTAAGCTTGTTAACCCATTTTGAGTTGCTTTCCTTTAGCAAAGCAGATCTAAGAACCTGTATTGGCAGCCACCCTGGGGACGCTGGGGTGCTTGCTGCTACGCTGTGGCCCCCTACCACCAGTGTCCTGGGCTGGTCTGTTTTCTGGGACTGACGCTCTGCTGGCCCAGTCCTGGAGAACCAGGGATGCCTTGAAGCCATGATGAGGCAACACACAAAGTATGACTGAAAAGGCATGTACAATGTGACAGCCATGAGAGATAATCCTATCCTAGGCTGTGTTAAGAATGAGGAAGTGGGGTGGCTAGGTGGCACAGTGAGTAAAGCGCCAGCCCTGGAGTCAGGAAGACCCAAGTTCAGTTCCAGCCTCAGACACTTAACATCCACACAAAAAAAACTAGCCGTGTAACCTCGGGCAAGTTACTTAACCCCAACTGCCCTCCAAAAGGCAAAAAAAAGAAAAAAAAAGAATGAGGAAGCAATGGTTTGGTGAAACTGCCCTGGGCAGCTCTGGGCACCATGTGTTAGGAAAGACAGAAACAGCCTGGAGTGTACAGAGAAGAGGGGAACAAAGGTGGTGAAAAGATGGCAGAACATGCCATGTGCAAGAGCCAGCAGGAGGGAGCAGGATTCGAATGAGTGGGAGGCTTGTGCCATTTCATCCAAAGGAAGCAGGGAGGGAGGGGATAAGCATTCATTGATATATGTTCCATTCTGGGCACTGTGCTAAGGGCTTTACAAGTATGATTTCATTTGATCCTCACAAGCTTACAAGGAAGGTGCTGTTAACTCATCCCTGTTTTATAATTGAGAAAACTGAGGAAGACAGAGGGTAAGAGACTAACCCAGGGTCACACAGCTAGTAAGTGTGTGAGGACAGATCTGAATTCAGATCTTCCTGATTCCAGTTCGAGAATACGAACCGCGTTGCCACCTAGCAGCTGGAATGAGCAACGGAATTAAGGGTGGTGCTCATTGAGAGGCAGACTTGAACTTGAGGAAAGAAAAACCTTCCTAACAATTAGAACCAGCTCACAAAAGCATCAGATGCCTTAATAGTAGTGGGTTCTCCTTCATTAAAGACCTACCAGTAGAAGTCTACAGTGCTGGGACTACCTGGGCTGTGCGTCCTCGAAGGCTCCTCCCAACTTAGATACTGCTGTCTGGACTGGGCCAATGAGATGGCAGGAGTGGGGTGAAGGAAGGAATCTTCTGATAATACTGGCTGCCCAAGGAGGGAGAAGGACAACTTTTTTACTTGCTCTGGGACAGAGGAAAGACTCAAGGGCAGAGGAGAGAAAGAAGAACGTGCATGACCATCACCCCAATTGTTTCAGCTGTTTTTCAATGACAGCACCAGGGATGTGATTGATTTTCCCTAGCTTTAGTAACTAATTTAGGAACTATATGAAACAGCAAAATTACCACTGTGCTGATAAGAGTAGAAACTCAGTATTGTTGTGGGTAGAAACGGGAAAGGCAGATTGGAAATGTGTTTCAGTTTACAAGAAGTCATTTAGCTACTTGAATGTGTCATAAAAGATAATGGAAGAGTAGAGAGAGCACTGAATTGAGGGGCAGAAGTCCAGAGTTTAAACCCCAGCTGTGTTACTATCTGTGTGACCTTGGGAAGTCACTGCCCCTCTCTGGGCTCTACCTTCTTCCTCTATAATATGGAGAAATTCTCGTAGCTGACATCTAAGGTGATATCCAGCCCTATATTAATTATCCCATTATCTTTAAAGTCTGTTCCAGATGTGAACCTTATCATCTGTGATCTGGGAGGAAAAATGCAAACTGCAGAAATATCAAAGCAATCTCTCTGAGAGGGTGAATCACTGTTTTAACAGAAATTTCTGAAATGTTTAAAAACAAATGAAACATTTTTCATTAGTTACCATGTCTTTCCTCATTTATGAAATAACTTGACTAGGATTAGAACATCTAGAAAATTTCAAAGGAGCGTAAGAAGACTAGAGTCTAAAGTCTTTGTTTTATTGATGTGGAAACCGAGGCCCACAGATGTTAAAGAGACTGAACTAAGGTCACAAAAATAGTAAATACCAGAACTAGATCTTCTGAATCCAAATCGGAAGCAGAAATGCTCCTATTGAATGCGTCCTGTATGACATAGGCTTCACGTGTGCACGTAGACCAGAGGAGGGGGATAAAGAACAGAAGAGGTGGTGAAAGAGACAAAAGGAAGGTCATTTAGTCATAGAGTGAAAACAAGATTTAGGGCACAAACAGGAATCCCACAGGATGAGGAGTGGAAGGTAGGAAGAAAGATGTACAAGGGAAGGGAGAACCCATGAAGTCACTACAATATTAAGAGATGCATGAACCCAGATCTTCTGACTCTAAAATAGGAGTGACCAAATTCCTAACATTAAGGATTTGTAGATACACACCCACCCATACCCCTTATATGCATCTGAAAATATTTCTTTGAAAATTCAAGACTTTTATATCAAATTTGAGAACTGCTCTGAAGTCTATGGTTGCTTCTTTTTAATGTTTCAAAATATTTCCTCCAAAAAGGGGCAAGTTAGGGTCAAGATCCACAGTGGTTATTAACTGGCTGGGCAGAGACAGAAGGAACCATGTCTAGCCAAGAGCAGATATTAGTTATACACCAAGAAACACCAGCATGGTAAGCTGTTCTTGTTAGTGTAAAGAGATGGCCTCACATTAAGGAAAGACTCACTGAGCAAACACTGTAGTAAGTAAGCATCCGTTAGCTAATGACAAAGAAAACTGGGCACCATTGGAGGCCCATCTCAAGTCCTGCTACACACACTGAGACACTCACTACCAAGACAGCTGCTTGATGTTAACACACTGTCCTAGCAAGGACAAAGGCACCAAACCCAACTTCCCCGAACTGAAAGAACATGTGACCAGAGTCCTTTCTCCAGTCACAACTCCATCCTCTGCACGGCTTCTCATCAGTGTTTCAGTCTTTGACATATGCTGCACCCTTCTCACGCCCACATTGATGGACCTTTCTGGGCCCTCTGGGGAATGCTCAACTTTAACTGTCTAGACACTAGAATATTCTAAGCCTCTCAGCCACCCAAGATTACAGGAAGAGTACAAGGCTCGGGTCATCTGGCTACTATTTTGCCCTCCCATTAATACTGGCTCCAGGAATGACTAGAGGGTGTTTATTTAAGTCCTAACTCACCCCCCTTGATTACCTCCTTCCTCTTTTCTGTTATGGATTCTTTCCTAATGACTATCAATTGCCATTGCTGCTGCCCCAGTGATGAACAACTAACATGTATACAAGCTCTTTAAGGTTGACACAGTACCTCCCTTACAGCAATTCTGAGAGAAAGGGAGTGGAAATGCTGCTGTCCCCACTTGATAGATGAGGACACTGACAAGGTCATATAATCCCCAAGGCCCAATGTCTCCTGGGCCCCAGTTCAGTTTTTTTCTCTGCCCTGATTGACTTGTTCAAAACAAGCAACTGCACAAGGTCCCTCTCAAATCTTTGGCAACTTGAACAAGGCTTGAATTTTCTGGTGTTGTAAAAAAAAAATTCATACATATGCATCTCTTCTAAACCTGGTGCACTCACACTTTGGAATATCTGTTAAAGGAAAAGAAATGTCTCTTGTCATATATTCAGTTTGTAAATATAGAGCAGAAAAAGCAAAATAATGCATCACCTCTTATTGTTCTATCTGTAGGGAAAGGAAATAATATTAACTAGGGAAATGGTTAATATTTATTTCTTCTGTTACACAGTAGGGCCTTGGGGGAAAGCAGTAAAATGTAAAGGCACTAGTAGTTACCATATCATCAGGCACACTACCTAGTTAAACACTGTGTTCAGCTGAGAGTGATGTGAACTTCTAGAACTCAGCCAATTATACCTGTGTGGAGAGTTAAAAAAAAGGGTGGGGGTGGGGGTGGGTGGGGGTAGAGCAGAGTCAGAATTCAAAATTGAATCCTGGTACTGCAAGGAGGCAGTGTGACCAGAGGACACAGAAGGGCAAAGGTGTGAAGAGACAGGTAGGAAGGGGCCAGGTTGTAAATGGTCTGTCTGAAATGCCAAACACAATTTGATATCTGATGCTTGAAAGAGGAGCCATTAAGGGTTCTCTCTCTGTATGGCAGGAGTTCCCAGTGGACTTGTCTTGGCTCTCAGACATTTCCCACGTTTATCAATGGCTTGGATAAAGGCACATAACACTCCCTAGTGATACAGAACAGTGTGGCTTACTTTATACACTGGATGACAGGAGAGAATTTAGGGCAGATATAGTAGGATTAAAACTGAATAGGGCTAAATACAAAGCCACCCCCTTGGGTCCTAACATCAATCTCAGAAATACAACATGGAGTACATTGTCTGAAATGGAGGATTTGGAAGACTATAAACCAAAAATGAGTCAACAGTGTGTGTGGTAGCCAAAAGAGGGCATGTTACTTAAGAGAAACCATGAGTGACCAGAGGTCTTGGGTCCAAATACCTCCTCTGAAGCTGCCTGCTATGACCGTTGAGCAAGTCACTTAAACCTCTGGGTCTCAGTCTCTTCAAGTGCAAAAATGGGGGTGGGAGGCAGGGGGGTAGGAGGGATAAGTGGTCTGGAGGGCCTGTGAGTTCCAGCTCCAGATGTCTCATCCTATTATTTTAGGTATTGTTTCAATTCTGGGATCCTGTCAAGCACAAACCTGTGCAGGTATGGGTACGCTGATCCTCACAGAGGTCGCTTCCAGCTCTGTGACACTCAGAATGACCAACAATTTGATTTAAATCCCCAAGTTATTCTTGCTATAGAAAAATCACGAGAAAAAAGTGAGAGGAAAACAGGAGCAATCAGCCGGCAGCATACTCAGAAACATGCACACAGCTGCCAAAGTCATTTCCCTAAGACACAGGTTTGCCAGCAAGCTGGTTTTTCAGGACCACTGCTTTTCCAATAAAATGCAAACTTCTCTCCTCTGGTGTTTAAAGCCCCCCACAAGTTAGCTCCTTCTTCTCTCTCCAGACTGACTACTCACATAGCACGTCTTCCTTTTCTTAGCCAAGGTGACCCATTAACAATCCCCAAGCTCCAATTTTTTTCAGTCATTTCCGACCCTTCTATGGGCTCTTCTATCTCCTCTGGAAAAGTCACTTGCCTCACTCCTTCAAGGCTTAGCTCAGACACCACGAAATCTTTCTGGACATTCCCAGAGATTAGGCTTCTTCCCTCTCCTCACATTACTTTTTACTGGCTTCTCTGTGCACACCATCATGGTACCAGTGGAAAATAAATTCATCAAGGGCAGGAACTGCTTCATTCTTGTCTTGTAGTGGCTGCATCTTGCAAAGTGCTTCATACCAAAATTAGCACTTAAGAACTGTTTGCTTAGCTGAAAGAATCTGCCTCAATGCCTTCATTTTAAGAGTCTTCCTGAGGCTCAGAGGAAAGATAGTTTGCCCATGATATTAAGTCCAGAGTTCCTGACTCTTCATTTGATCATTCACCTAATGCACCATACTGGAAATGCTCCTTCAAGACTGATTCGAGAATCCTAGACCAGTTTCTCAAAAAAAGCCATCAGGAAAGAATGCTGTCTTCCCCAAAGATGCCCATGAAAACACAGGCCTACTTGCGGCTCCTTTCCCACGATACTCCATTTCCCACCTTCACCACTTTGCAGCCATTGTACCCCCTCACCTCCTGCCTTCTAGTGTTTTTCAAGATTCAGCTCAAATCCCACCTTCTACAGGCAGCCTTTCCCAGGCCCCCAGCCCCTTTCCACCATTGGCACTTTCTAAGATCACCTTCCACTGACAATATTCAAGCTGTTTTTGCATGCTTTCTCCCCCATGCGAATGTGAATTCCTTAAGCGTAAGGACCAAGTTCTTTCCTTCCTTGGTAGCCCCCATGTGCAGTATAGAGCTTGGCACAAAACAGGCCCTTCTAAATGCTTGTTGGCTTGAACAGACTTACTGACCATCAGGAGCAGCTGAAGTTTTGGTTAGTTTTCTTGAAGTTTTCCTTAGGTTGTTTTTCTTTTTTAAATTCTTTATTATAAGGGATGGCTCCCTGAGTAAAGAAGCATATTTAATATTGAAGGGGATATAAAAATGACTTTTTGAAAAAGATTAAAAAGAAAAAAAAAGCCAGCTCTATCCAATTCCAATTCTCAAAATTTCTACTTCTGTGCTTATTTGGGAAGTATTTGCTTTTCTAGTTTTTAAAAATCACATGTTAAGTTCATTTTTTTCTGTTTAACTTTGGTTAGTATGCTCAGACATAAATTTTCTTCCAAGGATTGTTTTATCCACACCCACAGATGCTGGTATGCTGTCTCTTTGTTATCATTTCCTGTAATAATCAAAACAGTTCTGTCATTTCAGAGATTCCATCGTTTCCTCCAACACTGCAGAACTCAATTATTCATCTGGGGGTGGCTGGGTGGTGTAGTGAATAGAACAATGGCCCTAGAATCAGGAGGACCTGAGTTCAAATCCGGCCTCAGACACTTAACACAAAAACTAGCCTTGTGACCCCGGGCAAGTCACTTAACCCCAACTGCCCTCCAAAAAGCAAAAAAAAGAAAAAAGACTCAATTCATCTGTGCCTGACCATCCCATTCAACTCTAATCTTGTGTCTTTCCCAAAGAGCCCAGGGGTACTCCCAGTGTGCCAACAACCTTCCTCACTTTTCTTAGTCTTATGAGGACAGTAGTGGGGACTTGCTTGATCCCCTGTCATCCCTATTCTTTCCATCTTTCCCTGCCAGTCCATCCTCTTCCTCCCATACAGGGCCTTGATAAGGACTTTCCTCTTGCTCTTCAGATAGCCTCACTGGTGACACGCATGCACCTTCTCACCCAACCGGTGCTGATCGCTGATCGACCACTGTGTGATGTTCATTTTTAGTTCACTGGAGATCTCTTAAGTGATTACGGATCTCTCCCAGGAGGCTCTAGAGTGTTCTGGGGTTAGATGTAAGCAGCAGCATCTCTTCTCCCAAAAGGAAAACTGGGAGGATTCCATCACACACAGGGAAATCCCTCTTCAGTCTAGACTCCATGCCGGACCTCCTCCATCAGCGGCAAGGATAAAGCTCCCTGCTTTAGGTCCTGCCCAAGGTTACTCCCAGAGGGTCATGGAACAGCATGATTTCTGCTGTTTGATCTGACAGGGAATCTGCAATGATTCTGACAGATGGCTGGGAGACCTCTGGCTGTAAGAGAACCTATGTGGAAGCATTCTGTTTTAGCTTCATCATCAACAAACAATAAGCACGAGGGTCTCGCATGTGCTACTGGATCTTTTAGCTGATTATGAAGTGGTAAAGATATGGATCTTTTGTGTTTTAAACCAAAGGGCTGCACATACCCTATTAATGTCCTCACTAAGAACACCCTCAATTCAAGCAGAGTAGACTCTCAGGAAGACTTTGTATAGACAGGACAATGTGAATGTAAGCTGGTAGTTACAGATTGTCTTTGGGTCACCATTTCTGGTATTCATAAGTTCCAAAATCCTTTCCAGCCTTTGATATCTTCTCCTTCTACAGATATATCATTGATCAGTCCCCCAATGCCCTCATGGTACAGCTCCTCCAGATCAGTCCCCCTCTGTCTTCACTCAGTCCAGTCCAATGGCTCCTCTCACCTCTGCTCTTTTAATTTCATGTCCATGCTTCAAGGAGCATAACCAGGCCAGGGAAGTGAATTGGTAAGTCAACAAGCATTATTAAGTGTTTACTATATGTCAGGCATTGTGCTAAGCACCAGAGATACAATGAAAGGCAAAAATAGCAACTGCCCTCAAAAGATCACGCTTTAAAGGTGGGGAGACAATGTGTGTAACTAAGGACATACGGGAGCCAGAGCCAGAGCTGGAAGGTGATTTCAGAAGGAAGGGCACTAGCAGCTAAGGGCACTGGGAAAAACCTTTGGCTGGAGGTGAAACTTGAAAGAAGCCAGTGGAGGTTCCCAATGCCAGCTTAGCCCTGAAGCCCAGGCTCAGCAAGGGCTGCCCTAAACTGGAGCCGCAGCAGGGGAGGGGAGCAAAGCAGGCACAGCTGAGTAACACCCTCGAGCCCCAGCAGAAGCAGCAGCTACGGTCAGCTCCACTGGCAGGCAGCTCATCACCTCTCTACAGATGACTCTCAGATTTGTGTCCAGCCCCAGACCTACCTACCAGCTCTCTAACGCAGTGTTTCTCAAACTGTGGGGCAAAACCACATATGGGGACCCAAAAAATATGGCAACAGTGAAAGTTTTCTGAATGCACAATGACCAAAAATCAATTAAAAATCAAATGTATAACGAATCTGAGGTGTCTCTGGCAGTGCTTACCTATGCATTACCATGCAACATCACTGCAGCCTTGGTTTTGCACTGTGCATGCCCTCAGGCCACGTAACTTAATGACTGTGGCCAAACACAAACAGGGGGTGAGTGGGGAGTTTCAGATGCACTGCTCTAATGGGCATTTCCAAAAGAGCACATAATATCTCTCCCTCCAAGCCCTCTGATCGCACATGGCACTGCAGAGGGCACTGCCACCCATGTGCATCATCCCAGTTTGCGATTTCAGTGTCACCCTTGACTCCTCACCCACCTTTGCCCCACAGACGCCATCAGCTGCCTTATCTTGGCATCTGCATCTCTGCTAGTCTCTTGGGTAGTGTCCTTTCTCAGTATTCACCCAGCCACCACAGTCATTCAGAACGTTCTCATCTCTGGCCTAGACTACTGCAACATCCTCCTGCCTCCAGTCTCGCTCCTCTCCAATCAATTCCTCAAACAGCCATGAAGTTCTCAAAGCACAGTTCTAGACAATCGGTCTAACCATGTTCCCTTGTCCCCTGCTCCTATTCAACAGATTCTAGGGGCTCCCTAGAACAAACTATTCTGTTTCACATTTTAAAACTCTTCACACTCTGTCCTCTTCCTATCTTCTCATTTGCCTTACATATTACTTCCAGTCATATAGGCCCTAATACTCCTCACCCAGGATGCTCCAATTTCCATGCCCTCGCCCTGATCATCCCCCAGGCTAGAATGCTCCCCCTCCTCACTTCCACATCTGAGAATCATCTGAGATGCATCTCAAGGGCCACATTCCATAGAAGACCTTTCCTGGTCTCTCTAGGACTAGTGCCTTCCCATTCAAGACCCCCTGAGGTTGAGAAAGAGAGAGAGAGAGAGAGAGAGAGAGTGTGTGTGTATACACACAAAGAGTCACATAACAAAGCAGACATCAAGTGACCTGCACAGTGCCTGGCATATAGTAAATGCTTAATAAATGGTTCACTGAGTCTTCCCATTATACCATGGGACCATGAGAGGTTACACTATTTCAGTTAGCACTGCATTAAGTTGTTTTGAGTCATCTGACATCAACAAACATTCAAGAAATCATCTGCAGGCTATTTTCCATAAGGGTCTCTTGCCAGAGAGGTACAACACAAGCTAAGAACTTGTTGGTTATGTATGTTGTCCCAGGGAGAGGAAATCAGTGTACTCCTCACTCCTCAAAACTAAGTACTCTATACTACAGTAAGATATTTTCCCTCTTTCTATAGCTACTTAACTCCTCTTAGAGCTCAGAAAGGAATTCAGGCAGTTTCAGCAGCTTTAAATATATCAACAATTCCCTCTCTTCTCAGCCTGAGCCTTAAGGGGAGTGAAACATTAGAAAATACCTTGCCTTGGTGTTCTACACAAATCCACAATTGAAAGGTGCCCAGCACACGAGGGTTAGTGTTGACAGCTACCTGAAACAGAACAGAAAAGATAACCATCAGTACTTGTTGGTCCAAAATGGACCTTCATTTCCCACCTAGCTAGGGCTGCACTCCTCTAGACTTTACCATCACACTCCAGAAACCTTATCAAGGAAAGATCTGGTTAGCCCTGGTCTTCCCAACTTCTCAGCATCCCCTGTCCTGGGGTCCCTCCCTTTGACTGGAGAGAATAGAGATGGAGAGCCCCTCCAAGAACCTCCATCTAAGCAGCCATGCCCCCCCCTCCACCCAACATCTTTTAATTTTCTACCCAGCACAGGCTGCATTCTTGGAGTTTGCCATCATGAAACCTCTGCCTTTCCCTTCCTCCTCTTTTCAGCTGCCTTTTGTGTGTTTCTTCTCCTGTGAGACTATAAACTTCTTGAGGGCAGAGACTACCTTTTTTTTTGGGAGGGGGGATGTTTCTAGGCCTTAATACAGTGTTTGGAACTAAGTAGGCCTTTAATAAATACTCAAAGAGTCATGATTCTCCATTAAATTATAGTGTGATTTCAGCCTCCATTCCCCTACTTACACTCTAGGAGCTCCCTCTTGCCTAGAGGATAAAACAGGTTTGGCTTTTCAAGTTTTTCTCAGCTTGGCCCCAACCTATTATTCCAGCCTCATTATGTATTACTTTACTTCCCATACTCGGTCTAGTCACACAGGTCTTCTCTCTGTTCTTAATCCTTAGTGTTCAATCTCCCACCACCCTGGCCTTTACTATGCCACCCCCAAAAGTCTTCCCTCCTCACCTCTTGTCTCATAGAACCCCTTTCCCCCTTCAAGGTACAACTCAAGCCCCACCTTCCATGGAAAGACTTTCCTGACACCCTCAACTGCTAGTGTACTGTATTGCTAATTACCTAAATATAATTTATTTTGAATTTGTTCTGTGAATATACTGATGCACATATATGCTATCTCCCTCAATATAGTGTAAACTTCTTTGGAGCAAGAATTTTTCACTTTTTAGATTTGTAACCTCAAAAACTAAAATGTGTGTCAACTGCATAACTGTGGTTGAAAAAAAAATCTACTTAGCTAGGCTGGTCCTCTGATGACAGATACACACTCAAAGTCTGTTCTACATAGTAAACTTAAGCTCCGCTGATATAGCTTTCTAGATCTAAGAATCACCTCCAAATAGCAAGGAGGTCTTAAAAGATGTCAGGAGATGTTTGACAACAAACAAAATTTACAAAGAAATTTGTGTATTTGGGTGTATGCTATCTGACACTCAAACCAGGCCTATTAAGTAGGTAGTATAATTATAATTATTCTTGGTTTACAGACAGGGAAAATGAGGCAAAGAATAAGTAACTTCTCTAATTTCAAATAGTTGAGTGGCAGAGTTCAAGCACATGTTTCCTGACATCAAAACAAATACTCTTTGCTTTAGCCATAAGAAAAAACCAGATTACTAAAAAATCATTTTCTTTCTTAACCTGAATTTCTTTATTAGAAAGTCAGTAAATGTCAAGAATTAAAAATTTTTGACAGATATGTAGCTGGAAGTTACAGGTAGGGCAAAGGACTCAATACCTTTACCAACTATTTTCCCATTATAAAAATTATGCAATCTATGCCGACAGCAAAGCTAACATTAAAAAATTAGAATGACCAGCAAGAATGGGGGGAGGGGGGAGTTGATAGCTGAATTTTTCAAATTTCAGGATAGAACAGAAAAAGTGGACTTTTAGGAGCCAAGATTGTTGAAACACATGGGAATTTGGTAAAGTGGAAAAATCAGTGCCTCCAGCAGTTAAAGGATTTCGACTTGAATCCCTCTTCTGACACCAAATGCCGGGGGAGCTTGGCCAAGAAGCTTTATCACCCCAGGAACTCATTTCCTCACCTAAAAGAGGACTGAAGGTTGGACCAGAGATTCTTGGAGGCCTTTCTAGGTTTAGATCTTTGATTATGGAATCCTAGAGACATGGAGATCCCTCCACCCCTCCCCTGCAATGTGATACTTCTATAGTAAGCCCAACTGTTGTATTCAGCAAAGAAATTCATGCAAATCAATTATTCACAGTATCATTAAAGACAGAAAAATCACAGGGAAAAAAAAAACCTCTTGATTATTAATGGGCATTTATATCCATTTACTGTTTCAATAAGAATACACAAAGGGCATTTCTCTCTCCATCTTGTGAAACCACCTTGGGAAACAATTAACAATATTTTTTAAAGTATGAAGATAGTAGAAAGGACCTGACAAGTTATCTTTTGGTCTTTTAGGGAAGGGTTAGGATTAGACACAAGAATTTGCAGCATCTAACAAAACAAATGGATTTGCTTCAGCAGTCAGAGGTAAAGACCTTCAAGAAGAACTCCATTTCTTTAATTCATTAATAATCAAGCATGATAAGAGTGGGGAGAGAAACAGCTTGGGAGTCAGAAAGCCTAGGTTCAAAACCTGCTGCTGACATATATTGATTATCCTCTCAGTGATCTAAGATGAGAGTTAAACATGCATTGGTGGAAGAAGTTTATCTAGTCAGGAATTCCTTCCCTATGAAAACTCTAGCTATATGAAGACAGCCACAGTATCCATGGCTAAGGAAAGGAGAGTATTCCTACACTCTGTCCTAATAAAACCACATGGAGAACACAGGGTTCAGTTTACCACACCACATTTTAAGAAGGATGCTGATAAACTGGCAAGAAATTCATCCTGGGATGGGGTGGCTAGGTGGCGCAGTGAATTGAGCACCGACCTTGGAGTCAGGAGGACCTGAGTTCAAATCTGGCCTCAGACACTTGAAGCACTTACTAGCCATGTGACTTTGGGCAAGTCACAACCCCAATTGCCCTCCAAAAAAACAGAAAAAGAAATTCATCCTGGGGCAACCAGGATAATGAAGGGTTTTAAGACAGTGTCACAGCAAGATCAGTTGAAGGAACTGAGGAAGGAAAGCTGGGGGGAGGGCATGATAGCTGTCCTCAAGTTATGTGAAGAAGGGTTTATATTTATCTTAATTGGGCCAAGAGAACAGAACTAGAGGTAGATTCAAGTTTGATGTAAAGAAAAATTTTGTAAACTATGCAAAGAGTAAGACCTGAGGAGGTGGTTTCCCTTCACTAGAAGTCTTTGCATCAAAGACTGAATGGTCACTAATGCATACAGGTAATGCACAGAGCAGCAGTTCTCACACTTTCTGGCTTCAGGACCCCTTTACATTCTCACCTACGTTCCTTGCACCTATCCCATCCCTCACCTCAACTGGTAAAAAGAAATAAGAAAAACAAAATTCTTTTAATAAATTAAGTAAAACAAACAAAATAAATTCCCATACTGGTCATGTACAAAAACATGTCTCATTCTGCTTATTTAGTCTATCATTTTTTTCATCATTGGCACTCTGGAAAGTTGATCAACTGCATCAATCAGATTTTATAAGCCTATCAAAGTTAACAACAATGTTTTAAATAGCTATCACCATACCAAATATTTCTAATCTCTAGACAACATGGAAAGAAAAGCTTTCCCATTATAAAGACCACATGAGGAAGTCTCTGCAATATACTGAGATCACCTGAACAGGAGGAAATAGATGTAGAGTCTGAGAAACAAGTTAAGAAGCCTGACACAGAGGCATGATATAGCAGTGATTCAATTATCCAAACTTCTGATAATTTATTTCTTCAAAAGTGGAGAAACCTACTAGGAACAGACATTGTAGGAAATTTTCTCTCCTTCTATTTGACAGATGAATTGGCCACTTGGTTCATGGTAAAGCCAAAGCTGGAACACACATTTTGTGAATTCCAGTCCTGTTTTGTTACTGATCTCAGTTTTTCCCTAATGCCTCATTGTTCATCCCACTGCCAAGGTTTTTTTTTTTTTAATAATCATTTCTACCTCAGCAATTAATTTTTCTCTCTTAGTAAGAATCAGATCCAGAATAGGATTTTTCCTTGTTGTGGCATGAGTTTTTCTTGGCATGTAGTGTGAGAGGATGGTCTGAATCTAGTTTCTGCCAGAATGCTTTCCAGTTGCTCAGAAATCTTTTTTCAGATAGTGGATCCTTACCCCAGTAGTTGAGGTCATTGGGTTGCCTTTTTTACTCCATGCTTGGCACATAAGTAGGTACTTAAATAGTCTCTGAAATGAACTGTTGACCTCTTCAAGCAATCTCTGCTTATTTATAAACCTGTCTTGTCCTTTCCTTTGCCTTTCCCAGACAGCTCAAATAAAAGATAAATATTTTTAAATGCTTCAAATGGGCAAGGGAGGAAAAGAAGAAGCAGCTAATCTATGAAATCATTATACCTAATAGGAGCATACCAATCATTCACCTTTGTATCCAGCACTGAGCTTGGCATAATGCTTTCCACATATCAGGCACTCAAAAATATTTCTTGAATCAACCAAAGGTAAATTTGCAACAAGGAAAAAAGCCTCTTGTGCTATCCAAGAAGCAATGTATTATTTGGCAAAGGTGTGAGTCATTAACTTTGGCATCTACAAGTAGGGCTTACATCACTGTAAATGCTTGACATATCTCAAGGGCTCTCAGGCTGAAAGAAGGAAAATCTATAGATTCTTTCCCCAGGTTATGCAAGTGAAAGATGCATCACGTTAGTGTTGGTTTTCTTTTTAATTTGCTATGTTTAGATGCCTCTGAATTGAATTACTCAAGCATAAACAAATAAAACCTTGAAGGGGTCCACTTACTTGGTCCTGACAGTTTAGAAACCAAATCCTCTATTTAGATAAAAGATGACAGATGACAGGATTGGATGGCTCAGTAATTTACTGCAATATTCTCTGCACTTCTGAATTTGTAGGCCATTACAGTCATTAAGTAAAATTAGATTCATGATGTCAGCCAAAAACCTCACGGGCAACAGTTTTATGTCATTAAAAAAAACACCATCCTCAATCTGTTTGATTCTATGTTTGTTTATTAGAGGTCTCTCAGTGAAACAGGAGAAGGGTTTTAATTGTACTCTTTGCCCTATCAATTTTTATTTTAGCCATAAGCTTCTCTGGCTTATAACACATTCCCACTTTACTTTCTCTCCCTCTATGTCCAAAATGGCTTAGATATAGTCGAAGAAACTGGATCAGACTGCAGCAGTCCTTTTACCCAAGTCTAAGACATTTCAAAGACACTAACAAAATGGGACATTAGGGGGAACAAAGGCAACACAGGACTGGATTCCAAGAAATATGTGTTCCAGTTCTGGCTCTCCCATGAACTAGATGTGTGACTCTGGGCAAGTCACTCACTTCCCTGGACCTCTGGACCTCATCTGAAAAATGAGAGGATTGGCCTAAAAGATCTCTAAGGTCACCCCAGCTATAACACTGTAGATTCTAAGTTGTTCTGTGGTTTCAACACTAAAAAGTATCAAAACAGAAAATCACTATAAGCCCTAGTAAGGAGTCAGTCTCACATCTAAAAGACATTCTGAACCTGCTGCCAAAGCAATGCAGATAACCATGCTTCAGGTGCCACTGAGTGGGCAAAGCTGTGCATGCAGACTGTTTCCTGTGCCACTAACCCAAGCATTTGCTCAGTAAAAATGTGACATTTGTAATCAGCGTGACTCTTTAAGGTGATACTTTATACCAACTAAAAAAAGCTATAAACTTGAAAGCTTCAAATGCAACTGGATTCAGATAACATTCCACCACCAAGAATCACCATGCAACTAAGAGACATAAGACCATGTATCAGGGATCAAAGTCCTGGTCACTTTATACAAGAGGGCTGAGAAAGATAAAAACGAGAAGGGTCAATAATTGTATTAAGGACCCCAGACACTGTTTCTAATTCTTTTCAATTTGTATTTTAATGGGGGAGGGGCATCACAACAAGAAGCTTATGCATATGTGGATCCAAATTTCAAAATCATCTCTGTTTGACAATGATAGTGAAATACAGCAGTCCAGAAGTGCAGATAACATGAGATACAACAATTAAGCTATAATGTGATTCTGGTCATGGGTGAGCTGGACGCTGGCTCCCCCACCAGGAAGTCCATAGAGTCATGATGGTGACACTGTTTGTAGCAAATCAGGTTCCAGTTTCTCTGTAACACCATAGTACTAGGAGAAGAACATTACTTCTCTTTTCATGGAGCATGGGGATATTATAGGGAAACCTGGAGACTGGGGTGCCATGTCCAGCACTGAACTTCAACAGAAGGAATGCCAAGAAAGGCTAATGAATAAGAGATTTCCCCCACAGCTGTAGGGAGGAGAGAAATAGTTTGGGGGGGACTGAAAGTCAGTGAGCTTTATTTATCAGTTAATGATTTTTATGTTCTCTTTTTCACATGCAAATCCAGGCTTCTCACTTCAGAATCATGTTTTACTCCTTTCTTTCTCTCCATAATTTAGAGGAGAAATAAAATGAGACTCAACTTGAACAGTTAGAAATGAAAATATCTGAGAAGAAAAACAGACATTCATAGGGAGAAAAATACTGGGAAAGCAGTTATTCTCTAAATTACACCGAGATTTGCATTACTGAACTGGCTATGAGTATAAGCCTCTCGTTCATATAAAGAAAGCATCCTGATTCCTAAAGAACTGAGCACAAGGAAAGAAAAACAAAGGTGGGAAAACTACCATGCAGATAAAAAGAAAAAGGCTCCATGACCCAAAAGGATAAGAGGAAAGGGGGTGGGGAATGGTCCAGCAAAGTGTAGTGTACCAATGTAAGGCAATATCATCTCCCCAAATGAAAAATGGGCCATTGCATGAAGTGATACAGAAGAAAGAAATCAAAACCAAAGGAAGGAGGAGCCCATCTCCACAATTGCAATCACGGAAAGGGTGGCAGAACTAATTAAAAACTGCTTGACTGCAAGGTACAATCTCCACCCTGGAGAAAGAATGAGGCTGTCTTCTTTCTCCCAGCAGGAAGGAGCTGGAGGGAGAACAGAACTGTTGTCAGATTTGTTGTTCCTTGGGACAAGGGAGGACTCAACATGGGAAAAGGGGAAGTGGAGGTGGGTGGGGTCAAGTCTAGGGCATAAACCCAAATGGCAAAAACAAATGTTAAAGAAAGGGGGGGGAGGGGAGAGAGACACACACAGAGACACAGACAGACAGACACAGACACAGACACAGACACACACACACAGACACACACACACACACACACACACACACACACACCGCCCCCGAGGTAAAGAACAGTGGAGCTCTCCTTGAGCCCCCTCCAGACCCCAGGTAGGTATTCCATATCTACCTTTAAAGTCTAGATGACATTTCAAGGAGTCTCATCCCTCCTGATAGTCCCACTCACCATATGCTCCAGGGGATATTCTCTTTGGTGAAGGAGCCCAGCTTCCAAGACAATTCTTAAGACACAATCACAGGGGAAGCCAGGTAGCACAGCGAGTAAGAGCACCAGCCCCAGAGTCGGGATGACCTGGGATTGAATCCAGATTCAGACACTTAGCACCCACCCAGAAACACCTGGCCTTGTAACCTTGAGCAAGTTACTTAACCCCAATTGCTTAGGGGCGGCCAGGTGTCGCAGTGAGGAAGAGCACTGGCCCCAGAGTCCAGATCACCTGGGATCAAATCCAGGCTCTGATCCTTAGCACCACACCCAGAAATAACTGGCCATGTAACTTTGAGCAAGTTACTTAACCCCAATTGCTTAAAAACAAAAAAAAAAGACACAATCACAGCAACATGCACTGCCCCCCTCCCCCCAACATCATTCCTCCACCCTCTGTGGGGAGATCTTCTCCAGGAAGATTTATAATCAAGAATCCTCTCTAACTCTGATGCCAAGGCCACCTCTCAGTCTTTACTTGTGTCCATTCACTGAATTTCAAAATGCTCTGGCCTGTGTAGTATCTTTTAAAAATCTGAATTGGTTTAAATTTGAAACATGGAATCACTGAGATAAGACACACTACACAGCAAAGGCAACAATGTCATTTAAAAAACAACAGCTGTCTCTCACACTCAAAGACAATACCATTTTGAAAATAAAGAGCTTTGCTGAATGAGTAATTTCCTTTCATTTCTCATTAGAAATGTGTTTTTCAAGATAATATACCTTAAAAGAACAACACTTTACAAGTCTCTCCCATTGTCCGGCATGCCTGAAATACCTCTGGCTTCTTATCTGCCTAATCACCTCCTGGCATCTTCCAGGAACAGGTACTGATCTCCCCAAATGTAAGGCACTTCATGGCTTTAGGGAACACAGGAAAGATGGGATTTCTATCATCTACCAACGATAATAAATAACTCTTTTGCAATGTACACAGGAGATTCAAACTAAAAGAAACAGATGGAGATAGGAGGTTAAAGAAAAACAAACTTGCCTTACTCACCAAGAACATAATTTCCTAGTGGGCCAAGGGCTTGGTGTTTAGCACCCAGCACATTGTGAGCACTCATAAAAATTAAGCAACCAAGTAATTTATATTTCCTATTTCACTAGTGAAAAAAAAATTCCTCCACAAAACAGTTTTATGAAGCATCCCTTATTCCTTTGGCAAACATTTAACAGACTATTTGGCTTTCTTTGGCATAAATGAACACAGCCTAAGTTGTAAGCAAAAGCTAAATGAAATGATCCTTAACTTCTTCTGGAGTGGGGAATTTAATAGCCCCATCCCCAAGAATCCTGCTATTTCAAGTTATCATTTGCAACATTACAAATTGCATTTAATTAGGGTTATAGTGTCCAGATTATATAATACAGGTTATAGTTTGGTGCACTGAAAAAAAATATAAAATAATATGACGTTTTTTCCACTGCTGAACATTTAAATGTAATTTTAATTCTACCATAACACTACAGTTTCTTAGCAGTAACATTTTTTTATGTCCTGGTATTTTCAGAAAACCAATAGTACTATGTTTATTTGATGAAATAAAGCAGTTTGTAAAAGAGAAGAGAAGAGAAGAGAAGAGAAGAGAAGAGAAGAGAAGAGAAGAGAAGAGAAGAGAAGAGAAGAGAAAAGGAAACCCTGAATCTTCAACTCCCTCTTCTGCATGGAGAAGAGAAATGCTAAAAACAAACAAAACAAAACAAAAAAAAAACCCAAAACCCAAACCCCCCAAAAACCCTCAAAAACTTCAGATGTGAAACAAGCAAATCAAGAAAGGGTATAAAGGTATCAAGTACTCCTGCAAATAGTTCTGGAGTCACAGCAAGTGACCGCTTCCATCCCTCCTCCTGAGATAGCCCTGTCGATTTCCTCACATCACATTGGTGGAACAGGAGTAATCATTCCACTCACAGCCACCAGTCCCTGATGGCAGCATACTTACCTAAAAGGACTCCACAGGAATGAGTTTTTGTTCCCCCTCACTCTTGGGAGACAGCCACTCTCAACTTGATGGGTAAGAGACAAATGCTGCTGTGCTCAGACTCTTAGTAATTTGTTTGCCTTTTAAAGAGGTATCTCTGATCAAGTGGAGCTTGCCTGAAGGGCAATACAACAGTCTCTAGTGAGATTACAAGCTACCTTTGCAACAGATGACACATAATGGTGTGTTCGGGAAGGTGGCAATAAAATAAAGGAAACCCTACTGAAGTGGGGGCATTAGCCCCCTTTTCCTTTGCTACTAAAAGTAGCACTGCACGATGGAAGTGGAATGGAGTCTAAGACCCTGCATGCTGAGAGGCCTGTGATGTTCCCTGGTATAGGAGGAACCCAGATGTAATGAGAATGGAAATTTGAGGGTTTTCCGTGCCCCTGAATAGACCTACGGGGAAGTTTGAAGACCTCCCCTGCTTTGAAAGTAAATTTTGCCCCCTAATAGGCTAAACGTAATCACATGGAACCTGTGATGGAAGGAATTTGCTGAAGGGTGCAGCAGAGCCCACAGGAAGCTTCCCTGCTGTGAAGATAAACTCTGCCCCCTGATAGGCTAAATATGGTCACATGGAGCCTGTGGTGGGAGGAGTTTGCTGAAGGGAAGCAGAGCCCACAGGAAGCTGGTCAGAGCTAGCCAGATGGTGGGGGAGAGAGGATGCTCAGGCAAAGAGATAGAGAGGTTTGTGAGTAAATACTGATCTTGGTTGTACTGGTTTGTGGAAAGGCTGAAAGATGCTGTAGCTCTCAGCATTATTATGGCTTCTGAATATCTTTGTACTATGATGGAAACGGCTTATTGGTTTTGGGAATCAATTTTCTGCTGTCAAATAAATGCTTCAGTTCTATCCTCTATTTGGAGAGTTTGGCATATTTTGCAACTGAACATCATGTGATATTTATAGTCACAGTCTTTATCATGATAGTGGGCACTGTAAATATTGCATTGGCGCTACAACTGGCAACAAGGATGGATTGTGGAATATCAGACCTCTAGTTGGAGGTAGGAGGGATTTAGAAGAATAGCTATCCCAGGATAGGAGGATTTACCTTATGCCTCCCTAGCAAAGGAGTGGTCTAAAAGTACAGTGCTCTGTGAAAACTTAGAACAGAGACTACAGCAGGGATTTAGAAACATGTTTGCAAAGAATACCAATAAAAGAGCTGGAGGCAGTGAGTAGAAGAGGCTGGGTTTTGCTAACAGGCAGAGACAAGCTGTTATAAGAGTTGGCTAAGTGCCAGAAATGGAGACCTCCTTTAGAAGAGCAAGCTGTCTCAAGTGGAAGGAGAGAGTACTGGAGAGCCTCTGGAAGCAGAGGGCTGTTGTAAATTTGGCTCAGAAAAAGAAGCAAAAAAGTAACAGGAGGAAAGTTCATATAGCTTTGGCAGAGTCTGAACTTAGTTGCTATGACAACAACTACCAAGAGAGTGCAGTAGGAGTAAATGATACAATATAGAATGATATACTGTTTCATGGTAAAGCTTTTACAAGGGCAGAAGCTCGCCCCATACTGAGAAGAAGGCAGGAGAGTGAGGGAGGGCAAGGAGTGTTTAAGGAGATACTTGAGGATTTCACTCAAAAGGAGATTACTGATATTTTGAGCAGATTCACCCAAGGGATAGGAGAATCTTTAGTGCCTTGGATGGTAAGAATCAATGATGAAGGAGCTGCTGGGGTAGTGATAGAGTGGACTACTTGAAATATATAAGTATTTGCCAGAATCCTTTTGTCCAGCAAGCTTTTAGAGATTTTCATTTGGCAGGAGGTAACAATACGACCAATCTGTTAGCTTTAGCTGCTGATGGATACAATAGAATGTATTCCACTGATTCTATGTGGCCTAGTGGAGAGAGACCCTAGTTCTCACTTAGAGACTGCATGAGAAAGATGGAAGAAGTAATGAAAACTATCACGTTGGAGATGCAGATGTGTATCATGAAATCTCCTTAGCAGTTCTTCATAGAAATATGGTGAAGACAGTTCCTCCTGCTTATAAGCCCCTACTTCTGACTCTACTAATTGGTGAAATAGGACACCCTCTTTCAGCAGTGCTGGATAAGATTTCACAGCTAAGTGACTTAGGAGAATGGGAAAATGATAAATTTCCTGGAGAGAGAAGAATAAATAGCCAATGAATTCAAAGTCAGAATAGATTGCCAAGAAAAGAACTGTTTATTGCTCTATTGAAAACAGGGGTTGATTTTAGGAAAAAAAAAACTGATGGTATTCAAACTAATGAACTATACAAAATATATCAAGAAAATGGGCTTTAGGTCAGATGGAATAGAGAAGTGAGATGCCCCTACAGATACTCCTGAACCACTGTATCCAACCTTTGTCACACCTTCAGGGGGACTCAGATTAAAGAAAGTGCTGGGATAGGTGGAAGTGGTCAATGTGCTGGACTTGTGGCAGTGTATCAATAGAGCAAGGAGGACAGTGTTATATATTCTGCTGTGAATGAGGTTGTGATAGTGAGTCCATGGACTCCAGAAGCACAGCTGACCCTATATTTGTCTCTTTTTGTTTTTTTTTTTTTTTGTCTGTTAAACTTGTTTGCAAGATTTCTTTTCTGTAGGTTTGCTACCCTCCACCTGCAGATTCCTGATTGCTCAAGCCAGATGTTGCCCCCTATGCATGACTGTGATGTGCCACCTCTGGACCTGGTGTCCACCAAACTCCAGATGACAGCGAAAGAACTGAACTCTCAAATGGGACCTCTTAGGGCAGGGACAGCTCTATGTCCAATTTCAGCTTGAACTAACTTTGGAGAAGAGACCTTCAACCCTCTACTCCAAGACTTTGAGCTCCATTTGTTCAAGGGAGGAAGGATGGGGTGCTTGTGCCCAAGCCTCGACCCTATGCTATTGTTTTACATGCAAAGTTTTTCTGTTATCCCTGTTATATTGCTGCAAAGTTCTGTTGACACCAGCTTTTCCACCAGTTATCCCTAAACTCTCATTTATTGCTAAGGTATTTTTGCTATGTAAGGGACATGAAAGATCTTGAGACTGAATGTAATGAGAATGGGAATTTGCAGATTTTCGGTGTCCCTGAATAGACCTAGGGGAGAGTGTGAAGACCTCCCCTGCTTTGAAAGTAAATTCTGCCCCCTAATAGGCTGAATGTAATCACATGGAGCCTGTAATGGAGGGAATATGCTGAAGGGTACAGCAGAGCCCACAGGAAGTTTCCCTGCAGTGAAAATAAACTCTATCCCCTAATAGGCTAAATATAGTCACATGGTGGGAGGAGTTTGCTGAAGGGAAGCAGGGCCCACAGGAAGCTTGTTAGAGCTAGCCAGAAAGGTGGGGAAGAGAGAAGACACTCAGGCAAGGAGGTAGAGAGGTTTGTGAGTAAATATTGATCTTGTATTGGTCTGTGGGAAGGTTGAAGGATGCTGTGGCTCTCAGCATTATTATGGCTTCTGAATATCTTTGCTACTATGATGGAAACGTCTTGCTGATTTGGGGATTTGGTTTTCTGGTGTCTAAATAAATGCTTCAGTTCTGTCCTCTATCTGGAGAGTTTGGTATACTTTGAGATCAAACATCATGTGATACTTATAGTCACAGTCTTTATCATGATTGTGGGCACTGTAAATATTGCATTGGCGCTACACCAGGTAAAGGAACTGTCTCCTTGTACCTGTCAGTGTAGTCAGAGCTTCCTAGAGCACAGAGGGGGCAGGGATTTGCCCAGTATTCCCCAGCCAGCACTGGTGGGCAGCAGGACTCAAATGGAGGTCATCCTGGTTTACCGGTCAACCTTTCTAGCCACTATGGTCTTGCTGACTCACTTGCCCTTCTTTAGAAAATCCTTTAATAAGCATTCTCTGTGGAACTGGGACTAAATCAGTAATGACAACAACATACACCTTAAACCTTACAAGGCATTCATTATTCTCACTTTTCAAATAGGGAAACTGAAACTCCTAAAGGTTAAGGATGACCAGGACTGCATAAGCCAGGGCTGGGGCTCAATCCTCTTTCTCCATTATACTGCCTGTGATTTGCTTCCTATCTGTTCAAAATGGAATATAATAAGGTAAAGGGTTTAACCTCTACTCTAGTCATGCTCTAATGCCTCCTCAAGAAACAGAGGTGACCATGGGTTCAGAGAACCAGGTCTTAGGAAGCTGGAAAGGCTTTGAGTGCAGACCAAGCAAGGGGTCTAAGGACCATCTGAATATCAGCCCAAATTAGGCCATACTGATGATATAGAAAGTTGGTCATCTGGGAACAAGTTTGGAAAGAACTAGGGCATGGAGGAATTGTGATGTATTTTAGAGGAAAAAAAGTATAAGGAAAAATAATGGATCTTTGGAGGTGTTACTTCAAATAAAGGGCTCAAATGACTAATTCTAAATAAGAAAATTCACAGTCCAAAAAGAGTCTCACCAAACACTCATAGCAAAGTTTAAATGACTCCATTAACCACTGGATAACAATTTACTATCTATGCAGGAAATAATATTATAACGGAGATCTCTGACAGGTCATTCACAACCACAGAGACAGACCATGATCTTCTTGGTATACACTAGCCATAGGATTTCCCTGACCGTATCTTTGAATAGATGGTGGGACCTAAGGCCACTACAGACTGTCTGGGCCTAGACTAGTCACTAGGGATCCCTAAGAGGGTTGATTAGTTCTAGGCTTTCTACTTCGGAGAAGACCCTAAAATCTCTGGATCAGTCTATGACTTTCCTAGGACATTTATCCCAGCTCCTTTCCAAAATAAGATTCATAGTAGGGCTGCTAAAGAACTTGTTAAAGCAACTTGTCAAATGCTCAGAGGTCCATCCCACTCATCCCCTGCCTCTGCCCCTATCTGCCCCCCACCATGGGGCTAGGAGCAGGTTTTAGTGAAGTGCAGATTCCCCAAAGGAGCTGCAGGACTATACCCTGAGTGTGAAGTCTAGGAAGGCTCCACAACTCTGATCACCATTTGAACCAGGCTACAGTGGTATCCATCAGTCTACCATCATTTAAGACCACCACTTCAGCCAGAAGGGTAGGTGATGGATGGCTGGGGCATCCACAGCAGGTAAGAAAGGAAAAGGTCCATTGCTGTAGGTGGCTAGGCTCTTTAATTCAGTTAATCCCTTTAAATACAAATTCAATTGGATAAACATTTACTAAGCCCCTGCTTTTTGTAAAGAACTATATTATAGTTATCCCTTCTACACAGCCTGTAGAATAGGGGTGCTCCAACCCATCTGGAAAATACATGCAAAAATGTTTGGCCCTATGTACCAAAAGTCTGAATTATCATGGTATTAAAAGATAAAATGTGCTGACATTATACAATACTATATACATATTTTATGCATTTCTGAGTTTCTAAACTTTTTCTGTAGCTTCCCCCAAACCCCCCCAATATTCCCATTTAATTTCTTATGCTGCAATAATCCAAACCACAATAGGGAAAGTTGCAATGTAGAACGGAAAATTGTACTACTAGGAACACAAAGATAACCATTATCTAGATCTCATTCTACAGGAACAAAAGTCTAATAATTGGTGTCATGTGACTACACTAACTATGCTAGGAGAATAAGATAGGCATAAAGAAAAGTCAGACAAGGCTTTATGGAGGTCCAACCTGGGTTAAGCTTTGAAGGAAAGAAGGGACCCAACAGAATGATGGGGAGAGATGGAGATGAGTGGAATGGTGAAGTGGGAGAATTACTTGCAGGTACGTAACATGGTGGGGAGCAATAAGTATTGAGACAGGAGAGGTCAAGATGAGCAGAGACAGGGAATGTTCCAATTCAGATGGCAACTAGAATATTTGAAGGGGGGCAGTGTTGAACTTGTATAGCCAATGAAAGTGGGAAGGCGGGGGGGGGGGGGAACAGCGCTCTGGGAGTCAAGTCAACAAATTAAATTTTAAATTAAATTAAGTATTAACTATATGCACAAATGAGTCGGCATGGTTAGAGGGCTGGCCTTGGAATATGGGTTCAAATTCAACTTGGGACTCACACTAGCTGTGCACCCACAAGCAATACTAAGGCCAGTTTGCTACTGAATTGCTGAAGTGGGTTTCTTACCCAGGAGAGATCTGCCTGACATCACAAGGCACTGCAGTACACTTCCAACCAGATTCGGGAGGCCCTCTCTAGGCCACAGCAGGTGTCTGTTGTTCCAAGGATGACTATATTTCCACTCTCACTTTTTTCCTTTTCCTTTTTTTTCTTTGATAAATGAATGGGCCCTGCCTCAGTCAAAGGGAAAAGACTTTAGCTTAAAAAGGCCAAGGTCTTCCACGGCATCCAGGGTCATTTCCAGTTGTCCTGATAGTTGTCCTATATCTTGCTACTGGACCCAGATGGCTCTGGAGGAGAAAGTGAGGCTGGTGACTTTGCACAACCCTCCTCACTTAAATCTAATTCATTTGCAAGTCATGGCATCACTTTCCTGATGTCATGGTCCTCTTCAAGAATTAAGGACAAATAATCTCAAACAGCACATAGCCCAGTGGGGGCTGAGAAATGGCTTCAGGAATAAGCAGAATTACTTGAAGTCCCATTAATATGATTCTTTAAGGGTCTTTAATCATGAATAATTTTTAAATACTGAATTGTCAAGTGAAATTTGTCAGCACAAAACTCTTGAGTTTTGACTGATAACTTATAGTCTATGAGCCTAACAGAAATCTCCTAAACATGCTTAATTCTTGATTCTTGGCACATTCCAACCTCCATCCCAGAGGCCTTCTCAGGCTGAGAGATGCTTCTGCTACCTTTACCACCCCATTTGCCTGAAATGCAATCCCTCTCTTCCTTTAAGACAGGCCTTTCCCAACATCCTCATGATACTCTACCTCCCCCCTCCCCCAATCTCCCACAAACTACCTGGTATTTATCTTCATCTGTAGCCAGCACCTCCTGGTGAGTTCACTGGGAATCTCACAGCCAGCACTACTCACATCTAAAAAGCTTTGTCTCCTGATTCTGGGTTACTTTACCCCTTGGCTCCTCTACTCACCAGTTAATTCCTCCCATCTTTCATGCTCAGAATAGAAGCTCCTTGAAGGTAGAAACTGACTTTCTTTTTGCTTCTATTTGTATTCTCTGTGCTTAGCACAGCCTAGCACATAGTGATGGATTGGTAATTGTTTCATTAATCTAACACAGAATCATTGACAAATATAATAAGTATAAATATAGTAAATTAATTAATTAATATGGTTGTTTTACTGGAAAGGATTTAATTCAAAAGTGGATGGGGCAGCTAGGTGGTGCAGTGAATAGAACACCGGCCCTGGAGTCAGGAGGACTGGAGTTCAAATCCAGCCTCAGACACTTAATACAAAAAACTTAACCCCAATTGCCTTCCAAAAAGCAAAAAAAAAAAAAAAGTGTTTGTTTTATTTAGCCAACACTTGTTCACCAGGATCCTAGGGAGGAATTGTTTCCTTCTCTGTTCTTGTATCCTTGTGCCCTGCACAGCTACTGGCACATAGTATGCCCTCCACAAATACTTTGCTGATTGACTGAAACCTCCATAACATTTGAGCAGGCAAGTGCCTCTGTAGGCATGCTGTACTAAGGTTGCGATGAGAAACCATGTTAACCATGAAAACAAAAAACGACAAAACCCAAGAAAACTAAAGTGAAAATAAATTGTACTTCTCATGGGGTACAGGCTCTGGGAACCCCCTTGAACTCTGATTAAATCTTCCCATTTGATGAGGCATTTGTCTGAGGCCATAGGCCTTTCATTGTGGCTCTGCCCAAATCTTTAGTCCTCCTTTGTCTAGCAATTTCCTACCTAGATCCTCCCAAAATCAACTGTTACACCCTTGAACTGGCCTAGCCCACCATTGTCTATGTCTCCAGGTAGCCTCCAGCAACTTCCCACCCTTATTCACTCATTTTCTGGAGTCTGACCTCATTAACTCCTCCTGAAGACCCTCCCCAAACTCATTACTGGAGTCTGACCTCATAGACTCCTCCTGAAGACCCTCCCCAAAATCTTCCTCTAGACCATCCCTAAAATCCTCCCACAACCTTTCTCTATATAAGACCCCATCTTGCCTCCATGAGGTGTGAGAGTATCATAGAATTTTCTAGCACAGACTTGCTCTGTGTCCAATACAAGTGTCACAGATAATGAGTCTACCCATTATGGCAAACTTCTAATAAACTTTGCTTTTCTTTAGCTGAGAGAAGCCTTGAGTTGAGAATTCATTCAGCAGGACACGGCTGTTGGTATCTTGGGGTCTTGAGCACCCTTAGCCTAAACCTCATTTTATGATGACTCATCATTTTTATAATCTGTATTCAGACACCATCAATTCTTTCTCTGGAGGTCGATAGCATTTTTTTCGTCTTAAGTCCTTAATTGTCTTAGATCATTATAATCTTGAGAATAGCTAAGTCATTCATAGTTGATCATACAATTACTGCTACTAAATACAATGTTCTTCTGGTTCTGCTCACTTCACTCTGCATCAGTTCATACATGTCTTTCCAGGTTTTTCTGAAACCATCCCCCTTGTCATTTTGTATAGATCAATAGTATTCCCTCACAATCATAATCCACTTGTTCAGTCTATTCCCTGATTTGTAGGCATCTCCTCAATTTCCAATTCCTTGCCACCAAAAAGAGTTTACTATAAACATTTTTGTACATATAAATCCTTTTTGTTTTTATTTAATCTCTTTGATATACAGACCCAGTAAAGGTGGTGTTGGGTCAAAGGGTGTGTGCATAGTTTTATTGCCCTTTAGGATAATTCCAGATGGCTCTCCAAAGTTGTTAGATCAGTTCCCAACTCTACTAACCATGCATTAGTGCCCCAATTTTCTCCACATCCCCTCCAACATCTGTCATTTTCCTTTTCTGTCATATTACCTGACAGGTGTAAGGTACTGTGTGGGGTACAGGCTCTGGGAAACCCCTTGAATTGATTGAATCTTCCCATTTGAGGAGGCATTTGCCTGAGGCCATAAACCTTTCATTACAGCTAAGCCCAAATCTCTTCCTTTTACTAGCCTAGCCCTCCATTGTCCATCTACTTCACATCCTTGATCCTATCAAAATTATCTATACCCAAATCTATTACCCTTAAACTAGCCTAGCCCTCCATTGTCATCTCCAGATAGTCTTCAGCTATCACCCTGACCCCCCCCTTTAATCTCATCACTGGAGTGTGACATCATTTGACTCCTCCTCAAGACCCTTCCCAAACTACTCCTCTAGACCACCCCAAGAACCTTCCCGAAATCCTTCTGTATATAAGTTCTATCTTGCCTCCATCAGATGGCCAAGAATTATCTAGCTCAGACTCACTCTGTTCCAGATTATTCTGGTCTGCTCATCAATACAAGCTTCACATATACTTAGGCTCCTTAAGAGTCTACCCATTAAGGAGAACCTTTAATAAACTTTGCTTTTCTTTGGCTGAGAGAAGACTTGACATTTTGGGGTCTCAAGCACCCCTAATCTAAACCTTAAACCTCAACAGTGGTACCTCAGACCTGCTGTTTTAAATTTCATTTCTCTAATCAATAGTCATTGAGAGCATTTTTATATGACTATAAATAGCTTTGATTTCTTCTAAAAACTACTTGTTCATATCCTTTGACCATTTATCAATTGGGAGTGACATATTCTTATAAATTTTCCTAAGCTCTCCATGTATTTGAGTACTGAGGCCATCTGAGAAAATTGCTGTAAAATTTCCCCCCAGTTTCCTGCTTTGCTTCTAATCCTGGTGTTGAGCACAACCCCACCTTCCCTTCCCTTAATTCATTTGTAAGCAGGCATTTTAGCATAACTTTTACCCCTTCCTTCCCTTCCACTGATCTGTAAGCAGTCATTTTAGCATAACTTTTACCCCTCCCTTTCCCTCTCCTAATTGACCAATGAGTGGAGGGGTTCAGTTTAGGAAAAAAGCAGGAAAATTCAAATATACACTGACCAATCACTGATTGTAGTTGCAGTTTATGTAATCTGACTACTGTAATCTCTTTAAAAACCGGCATATTGTTCATGCCAATTTACTGTCTGATTTGGGTATGTGACCCAGGCAGTCTCGAAACAATAAAATCCACTTCCAATTTTAATCTCAGGGATCTTCTGTCTCCTCCTTTTATGCCCAAAATAAATTGGAGGCCCTAGTGAGATTTTTGGTGTTTCGTGGCACGGAAAAGGTCCCTGAATAAGAAGAGCTCTCGGCCTCAGGAGGTAGGCATCTTCTTGCCCCGATCCCTAGGGCGGGCTACTCCCTGATTCCTAATTCCAGGGTCCCAGGTCTCCAGAAGGGAAAGATCACATCTGCCTCCCAACTCTGTCTTTTGTGGATCCAGGACCTCTAGTTTGGGGGTGAGTAAAAATCTGTTCTGGTTCTGTTTTGGAGGGCAGAGGGCTAGACGTAGCCATTTGTGCAGGGGGCATCTCCTCTCTGGTGAAGGTTTGGGACACCAAAGCCTCTTGACCGTTAAGTATTCTGGTTGTTAATGTTTGTATGTTTTTTGTGTGTCCTGCACTTGCTTGTGCTCATTTGCTTCCTGTTCAGTAGCTGAGGGGGCAAATCAAGTAGCTAGGGAGTATTATTTGTCAGTATGTGTCCTATATGTTCTTTGTGTGTCCTGCTCTTGCTTGAGCTCATTTGCTTCCTGTTCAGTATCTTCAGGGGGCAAAGCAAGCAGCTAGGGACTATCGTCTCTCCTTGTGAAGTTTTGTCTTGAGCTCATTTGCTTAAAGCCTCCCCGTTTTTATTCTGTAAAGCAGGTATTCGAGTGGCATTTGGTTATAAGACTATACTGTTTGTCTGTCTTTTCATCCTAGAACATGGGAAGTTTCAGCCAGTACATCAAAAGCTCCCCTGGGTTGCATACTAAGCCATTTTAAAGTAGCCTATCAGGACAGGGCAGATTATGGGGTCCCCTTGAAGAAGAGGAAACTCATTTCTTATTGCATGAATGAGTGGCCCATGTTTGGGGTGGGCTAGCCCCCTCAGGGAAGTTTCAACAGGGAAATTATCCAATCAGTGTGTCGGGTGGTCACAAGGAATCCAGGACATCCAGATCAGTTCCCTTATATTGATGTCTGGCTAGATCCCCTCACCTATCCCCCTCCCTGACTTAGGAGCTGTTCTTTCCAAAGGGGCATTCACATCCTTGTGGCCCACCCACTCTCAGATACCCCTAAGACAAAACCTCTCGCAAAAATCCGACAGGATCATATGGAGAAGTCTCATTTCCCACCACCTTACAGCCCTCGATCCCCTCCCCCGCCTCTTCTCCTGACTCCTCAGGACTTCCAACACCTCCAAGTCCCCTTTTGCACCCCCTCCCCCATACCCGGACTGGGGCAAACTATCAGCCACCAGAACCCTCTTCTGCTTCAGCTATCCTTCCCCTCAGGGAATAAACTCCAGAAACAGGAGGGTTTTGAGGGCATGGTTATATCCCAGCTGGTAGAAATTGCTCAAAAGATTTATGACAACAGGGACAGCCCCTCTGATAAAGCAGACAAGAAGTTTGCCCAGGTCCTTGTGGCTGCACCTCAGACTCCCAAACGGGGTGCCCGAGTGGGCACTACACCATGTGATACCCATACCCTTCTTGCAAGGGACCAATGTGCATACTGTAAAGAGTTAGGCCATTGGAAAAATGAATGCTCCTGTGTCACAGACTCTCCAGAGTCCTCCAAAAACTCAAATGGGGGAGGGGCAAAACTTTTTACTGTGCTGGTCTTTCCCCTCCTTGTGAGCACTGGGAAGGTGGGGAGGTGGGCCCCTCTTTGGGAATCCCTCCCCTCTGATCAAATAAGCAGGCAGGCTAGATCTCCTGCCTGACCAATTAAAGCCAATTAAGTGTGGAGCTTTGAGACTGGAAGATTCAAAGCTCACTTTCAAAAGGTCCGCCAAAATTCTCCTTGTTGTTTTAATAATTTGAAATTTTTAATTTGGGAAATTTAAAATTTCTTTACAAAATATCTTCGCAAATTCTGAGAATTAATCATTAAGAAATTGGAAATAGGATATTGGGATTGCTTTAAAAAAATTGAAGGGTTTTAGGATATTGGGATTGCTTAAAAGGAAGTTTTTTTCCTATCTCAGCTTGACTTGTTCCTTGAATTTGTAAAAAGAAAATCAATAGCATTTGTGAAACACTTGTGATCAGAATTGTATAATGACTGTAAAATATAATGACTGGCATATTTTGGTATCTCTCTAACTTTGAATTCATGCCAGAATTGATAAGGTCAATTATTGTATAAATCGTTTGATGTTATTTCATACTCATTGTTATTTTGTTGCCATCTTTCTGAGATTGTATTGTGTTTCTAAAAGTCTATTTAGCTAAGTGAACTTAAGAAACATTTTTGCAGTAGGAATAGTATTAAAGCTATTTTTAAAAAAATCTGAATTTCTTATTGCATGTGTATTGGGTTTTTATGTTATAAAATTTGTTAATTTAAACTTATATTTGGGTTACAAACAGGCAATAATAATGTTGATATTTCACTTAAAATTTTGGCTAAATTATGTAATTTGGAAAAATTATGAACTCTGATGTTAAAAACAATTTTCTTATTATTATTTTGAAGCTGTTGAGTCATCTAAGGATATAGATATATATATGTTAACCTGGATGTATGTGAATATACAATGTCTTGGGAAATTTATATTAGGAGCATTTTAATACCAAATTAGTTTTAGGAAATTCCCATACTTGAAGATTTATTTTAGAATTATTATGTTTGTCAACCTTAAGTGAAACCTTTCTTAGGGGTGAGGTTTGTATCAATGGCTATGGGATGATGGCATAAATGATTTTCTGTGCAAATCAATTTGGAAATTACTAAATTAAGATCACCAGATTGGTAATTACTTGATTTTGGTTTGAAGTTTAAATTTAGGTACATCATAACTGTTTCTGATAAACATTGGTATTATGAATGTTATAACAGAAGCAGTTTCTCATACTCTAAATGCTGTTAAATTAAGAATTATACTGTCAGAGGAACAAGAAAATGATGGTGGATGAAGTACTCTGACCATGTCAGAGTATCAGTTATGATATTCTGAAATGTTGTAATTTAAGAAATCATTCACTTTTAATTTTTTCTTTTTAAGTTTCAATCCATAAATCAAGTATTTACAATAGCATGCTTGGGGAAAACTACTTATTGGTAATTATGTGAAGAAAAGACCCTGTGAATCCTCTTCTAAGTTTTGTAAAACCTAGAATATGGAAATGAAAGCTTAGGTGTCCCAGAAAACAATGTGTGAGCAGGACCTGGCTTCAGCCACATTTTAGCCTCTGGCTACAGACCCAGTCCCATATGAAAGAGAGACAGATCTACCCAAATGATTTTGGTTCCCAGCTATTTGAAGGGGGGAATGATTGGGTGCTTGGAACGATGGGGTACTTGGGCACCTGATATTTAGATTAATTAGTGTTACTTTAGTTGAGAGAAAAGAAAAGATACCATTTTTAACACCAGGTTAATTCAAACTATCTTTAAAGTCTATTTATGAAAAGCCAAACAAAGCAGATAAGAAGGTTAGGGGACAAATGGGGTTTATCCAGCCCCTCCTGTTTCCAGGTAGTTGGTATCAGTTTTAGATATTGAGAGAGCATGAGGAAGTTTTGGGAAGCCAGAAAGATCTGTAACTTGAGTTTGTAATTAATAGCTCAATCAAATTTTAGATGGCCCTATCTGAAGGACACTAGTCCATCTTTATTTGCTATTTAATAATTTGAGGGACTGTAAATTTTACTATTCTTCTAAGCCTTGATTATAGGAGTCATCATAAAAGCCGATAATGAGATGGCGGAGGCTGCAGGCTGTGAACTGTTCAAGGTGGATGTCTGTGCTTGGAAGAGTTTGGGGACAACCTTGGACACTGCCCAGGTGGGATCTCTCTTACCTTCCCAATAGTGCCTTTTCTTTCTGAAAAGAAAACCTCCCACCTATTTATGCCTGAGCCTTGCTTTCAGCATCTAGTGACCACCTGAATGACTAGCAGAGATGACTCATGCCTGGAACCAAACAAGGCTAAGGAAGTTTTCCTTCTGGCAAGGTTTGACTTTGTCCCTCTCTTATTCTATAGCAAAATTCACTGAGAAGTAATATTCAGGGCCAAATAAATGAATAAATATAGAGATAACATCCTTCAAAGAAGGAGATGATAAGTAATAAGGCAAAAAGTAATGAAATAGATGCCTGATTGACCAGGATAGTGAAGTTTGAGGAGAGCAACAGTCTGAGGCTTTGATACCCAGATTTGACTCTTACTACTCCTGAGACCTTAGGCAAGTCATAACCACTGTGGGTCAATTTTCTCCTGCACTACTTCTGTGAAGTAAGTTCATTTACTTAACTCTTCTTCAGGGCCAAGTTTGGTGGTTATAACTCTGCAGATTCAAGTTAAGGCTTTTGTTCTTTTCATATTCTTTGTTATGGTAACCATGTGTAATCTATCTCATTCTGCTGACTTTACAGCTATAGTTCATAAGTCTTCCCATGTTTACCTAAATTCTTCCATTATCGTTGTTTCTGGTGGAACAGTATTATTACATAGCAAAATTTGCTTAGTTATTCCATAATCAATGGACAACTCACTTAGTTTACAATGATTTTTTTATCACAAATAGTGATATAAAATATTTTGGTGTATATGGGACCATTTTTTCTGTATTTAACCTCTTTGGAACATGTATGAATAGTGGGATCTCTGCGTTAAAGGGTATGGACAACCAATCACCTTTTTAAAAAAGCATAATTCCAAATTGCTTACATGAATTCACAGCTCCACCAAGGAATCAGTGTGCCTGTTTATTCATAGCCTCTTCAACATTACCTGAAATATTAAATACTATGGAAAAGCTATTGTTATTGCTCTAGTAAGACTGAGTCAATTTTGATTTTTCTGGTATGTTGTTTTTTTTTCTCTTAAGGTTGTAAATGTTAAAGCTTTCCTTAGGGGGATCTTACAAATGAACACATTTCCTTTGTCTTTCAGAGTTTAAAAGCAGCTATTCATTCTAAATCGAATGCTGATGACCAAAAAGGGAAACACCATGATAACATGTAGAATCATAATCACATTTCCCTTGTACTTTAAGAGTTACAAAGCCAGACTTCGAACCTAACACCAAAGAATATGCTCAAAAGCAAACTCAGCATCATATGTCCTGTTCCGTATCCTCCCATCTTCTTTCCTTGCTCTCAATCTCTTCTTTTGCTGTCACTCTCAAAGGGGAAAGCAACAAGATCTCTTTCTTCCTATGTCATTTGAAAACAGAAATGTACTCTAAAATTTGACCTGGTACACAACTACAAAAACAGTAAGCAGACTTCTTATCTATCTGGAGTGTCACTGCTTTCTGGAGGTATCCACTTTAACTACACCAAGAAGAGCCTCAGATTTAGTGACTGGACCAAAAATTGATATAAAACAAAGCATCAAACAATGTGACCTTCTTTAAAATCACTACTGATTACGGTTAACTCTTCATAGTAGCAAAAGACTGGAAATTATGGCAATATCTACCATCTAAGGAGTAGCAAAATAAATTACAACATGTGGATGTAATGGAATAGTGTGGTACTATAGGGAAGGATTAAATGGACAGTTTCAGAAGAAAATTGGAAGACCTTTATGAACTGATGCTGGGTGAAATGAGCAGAACCAGAAAAAACATTTTATACAATAACAATAACATTATAAAGAAAAACAACTTTTAAAGATTTTAGATCTCCAATAAATGCAATGATAAACCACGATTAAAGAGGACATTAGATGAAGCATGCTCTCTATCTTCTGACAGAGAAGTAATGGACTTTTAAAATGCAGAATGAGACACATTTTTAGACATGGCCAATGGAGGAATTTGCTTGATTATAAATATTTATTTTAAGGGTTTTCTTTCTCTTTTTGGTTGTTGTTCTCTTGGGAGAGTACAAAGTGAGAAGGAAAGAAAATGTTTTTTTTTTAAATTGGAAAAATAGTAATATTAAAAAATGTTATATCATATCAAAAGGTCTGAGGTTAAATGATGCTATTTTGGTAACAGGGATCCTTATCAGAAGGGTTCTCAAGCCACTGTAATATTTCAAGCAAGTTTCTGTGTTCAGATAAGTACTTCTGTGATACCTTCCCATGCTACCAGCCAATATTTCCAAAAACTTAAACCATAAATGTTTTCATGGACATTTTGCAAACTTTCTTTAATGATGAGTGCTTTCTCCCTCCTCAAATTATTCTGCTTTTATTCAACTGCTACATACACTGGTAGAATGCAAGCCAAAGAATTTTATCCTCTTTGTATCCCCAGGTCCTCACAAAATGCTGCATACAACAGACACTCAAAAAAATCTTTGCTGAATTTGGGTGTCCTAAGGGACTTTCAGTGCTTTCAGTGAAGTCTGAACTTTTCCAGAGCAAATAATTGGTGAGTAATTCTCTACTTCACTCTTAAGCTCATTTGTCTTTTAAGGTCGAGCCTACTTTCTTTTTTCATGAATTTAACCTAGAAGTTATTTCTCCCTCCTTTGAACTCTCATAAAACTTTTATTAGAATCATATAATGTCAGAGCTGGAAGGGCCATCAGAGGTCAATTAGTCAACTTCCCTTGTTTTACAGGGGAGGACACAGGTCTGGTGGGATTAGATGATTCATCTAAGGTTTCCGCTTACAGTGGCTGCACTTTACCTTATGAGATAGCTATTTCATCCATTCAGATGTCTAGCAAGTGGTTACTATGAGGCAGGCATTGTGGTACAATCATATAGCATTTTCCTCACAATTAATCTGTTCAATAAATGGCACCAATAGTAGTATTCCCACTTTATTTTTTCATTTTTAAAATTCTGAACTTAAATACCAAACATTTTTTCTTATATATATAACACAAATGTGGATTGTATATAAATTAAACTATGTAGCTTCATTTTATATTGCTTGCTATTTTTACTTAAAGTATGTAATACACTCTACATGTAACTTTCAAAACTCTTCTATTTGTGCTTCCTTTTGAACAGTTTTCTATTCCTTTCAGCACATTAAAAAAATTTTTTTTAGCTGAACATCCCTCAACAACAGCCTTTGAAGACATTAAGGCTGTGAAGGGGTATTTGTTTTCCTTCTTCCCTATTAGAATGTTAGCACCAAATCATCATATATATCCTTTCAACTGCTCAAATAAAATTATCTGTCTAGCTTTCTTTGGACTCATTATTTGCATTTCACAGTTCAAACTTAGCTCTAGTGTCTTCATCTGAAATGCTTTATTACATTAAAGATACATTTTCCCACTGCAGGATTACATACAGCTTTGCAGAGAAAATTATTCTTGGTGAAAAGTCTATCTCTTTTGCATTGTAGAATACTGTATTCCAGGATCTCCACTTGTTAAAAGGAGAAGTCACCAAGTCTTGAGTAATCCTTGATACCTGAACTGACTTAAAAATTTTTTTTCCTAGATTTGTTTGCAGCATTTTTTTTGGAGGGGGAGTGACTTGGGAGCTCTGGATTTTGACTAGTATGTTCCTGAGAATGTTCTTTTTGTAATTCTTTTCAGAATAAAATACAAACCCCTCTGTTTGTCATTTAAAGTTCTCTATAACCTGTCCCCTTCATTTGTTTCTAGCCTTACACCTTCTTCTCCTGAAGGTACTTTATAATGCAGTTACACTGGTATATCTTCTGTCTTCTCATGAGGCCTCTTCCCCTTACCTCTACCTGTTAAGGTTCTTCAGTTTCCTACAAGGCTCAGCTCAAATTCCACTTTCTGCAGCAAGCAGTTACTACCTCCCCTCTACTCTGTATTTAGCTTTTTAAAAAAATTTTTGGAGGGGGGAGGTGAGGCAATCAGAGTTAAATGACTTGCCCAGGGTCACATATATATTTGCCATTCTGGGGAAACCTATGGATCCTTTCTCAGAATAATGTTTTAAGGGGCGGCTAGGTGGCGCAGTGAGTAAAGTGCCGGCCCTGGAGTCAGGAAGAACTGAGTTTGGATCTGGCCTCAGCCACTTAACACACACACACACACACACACACATACACACACACAAAACTAGCCGTGTAACCTTGGGCAAGTTACTTAACTCCAATTGCCTTCCAAAAGGCGAAAAAAAAAAAAAAGAATGTTTTAAAATGCATAAAATAATAGAATTACAATGGAAATAAAGTATATTAAAAGTTGTCAAAATAGTTTTAAAATCAAGTTCACAGATTCCAGGTTAAGAGGCCTTTAAGCTTTTTGACTGTTGGAACTGTCTTTGCTTTGTATCCCTACTAAGTACTTAACAACTAACCCAATGTCTAAAATTCATCCTCATAAGACATACTGGTGAGATTCCTTAGCCATCCTGCATTCTGTCCTCTAGAAATGCCTCAAAACATGCTTCCCAGAAAAGAACATACTACTCCAGATATGGAGTCACTACTTCAAATTACAGCAGGACAATACTATCTTTCTTGGCCTGGGCATACAGTCTATTATTAATGCTGAAGAGCAAATTAGCTTTTTCAGAAGTCGCACTAATCAACAAGCATTTATTAAACACCTGTGTGCTAGGCACTATGTTAAACAGAAAGACAAACATAAAACAACCCCTGTCCTCATGAAGCTCATACTCCATGGGAGTGACAATATGCATATCTAACTGCTGACTTACATTACACTTGCAACCAAATTAAACACTGGGTTAATAGGCACCGCGTCTAGTGGCACTTTAATGAGTGGTGTCCTCGGTGTTGGCAGCTGAGTTTGCTAAACACAAAGTTAGTAACAATGAAATCATGGGTTCGGTCTATTTTGTTCTAAAGCCAAGAAACACATGCCTAGGGCTGGTTATCTCATAAGATGAGCTGCTGGTCATAAAGGGCATTAAGTGAAAGAGGCAATCCACTGTCCTGGTGGTCTAGCATCCTCATGGAAGTGTGAAGCAGGAATAGGAAGGGACCCACACTAGAGGTTATGCTAAAGCCCTCATTTCACACAGAAGGAAACTGACTTGCCCCAGAGACCAGATAGTTGCTCCTGGCACAGCCAAAGCCAGGAACCCTGGGGCTCCACAGCCTTTTGCTCCCTGTACCTCAGAATTCAAACAGCAGAGAGCATCTTTTTATTCCTAACAATATCCCTTAACATCAGTGCTCACAAAAGCTCTGAAGTTTTAAATAACATTGAGTGACCAACATTTCTATTGTCATAAATATGCAGGTTTCAAAGGCAGTGTCTATGATTTAATGACTGATTTCATAGTCCATTGGACTAGTCTATTTGTAAAGCAATGACCCCTAAACACAAAGAGTGGCTCCCAGCTGCCTTAATAGCCTATGTCAATTGAAGAGAGACTTAGAGACTGCTATACAATGAAAATCAATCTGCAACTAGCAGGTGGTCAAGATGCTCTTTTGAAAAAGACCTTCAAAGAATTTATTCTGAACAAGCAATATTAACCTAGGTAAGTAAAGGCAGGGGTATAAATTTGCAAACCTCATGGTCCTTTTTAACTATACTCTGTCCTGAGCATCCAGAAACAGAATATCCCTATACTTTATTTTTTTAAAAAAGCCATGAAGGATTTGTTACATTTGCTGATCTGTTCTGAAAATACATGCTTACCCATCTGACCTAAAATGAAGTACTGAAGGAGATTCTCAGAGAACATGCCATCACCCTTTGGAAGGGCTGAAGTAATGAAGAGATTTTCATAGAACAACCCACTACTCTTTAGAAAGGGTAAAGACTCAGGTGTTATCAGATACTCTCAAAGTTCATGGCTAAGGTGGAAGCAAAATGAGCTTGCTTCTCTAAAATCATCTGGCAATGCCAGAAATGTCCTCGTGTAAATTACAAATGGCTGTCACCACACAGCTTACCTTTTAAGGAACAAACAGATGCATGTGTCGAGCAAATCCAAAACAATCACATAAGGAAAGAATAATCGTATTAACTGCTGGTAAGTCTCTTCTTATGCCTAACTAATGGATATGATCTACCCGTTCAGCAAATAGAAAGAGAAAACAACTGAGACTTCTGGCTCCTACAGGGTGCTAATTGGCAGCTGCTCTATGGTTATATATTTTAGCTGTAAAACGAAGGTTAAGTAACTATAATAGCCAAAAAGGAAACGTTGCTAATCAGTCAAAATACCTTGCTAAATTACCTAGTTAGACATATGGGAATCTTGAAACACCTAAATAATGAAATGATTTTTCCTATGGATCACTCAAAGCAGCAGGGCTAAACAGGCTACAATAAAGTGCCCCACAACTAATTAAAGGACAAGAAATCATGGCTCCAGAAGCAGCAGTGACAGTCCATGAGCAAGCACATGCATGGATTGGGATTTGAGAACTTAAAAGAAGTCTGGGATAGATGTTCTGTAAGAATTCAAGACCTGAGTTTGGAGTGAAAGAGGACCTGGGTTCAGATCAAGACTCTGCTTACCAATGTGTGACCTTGGACAGGTCACTTGACCTCTCTGAGCCTTGGTTTCCTCGACTGTAAAATGAGGAAACTGGACTAGGTGACTTCTCTTCCAAATCTAAAACACAGATCTTTGACTAAGACCAAATCACTGGGAAGGATGAATCTGAGGTCAATGGCCATGGAGACTGGAAGAGGCCAGATTTGAGCTGACCAACTGGGAGTATGTAGGACTGGGATTGCCCTCCAAACAAAAGGGGCTCCAGCCAGCCCACATTCCATCTACTATTCCTTCTGCTGCCCTGAGCTGGTCTTCTGAGGCTACAAATAAGGACAGAGAAAAAGACAAGGAGAGCAGGAACGTGTCCAAAGGAAGCCCCAAAGTCACCTGGGCCTCTCTCTTGCCCCACAGAACGGGAAATTCCCACTGAAATAAGTAGCTTGACAAGCTGGGGGATTTATGCATCTCTTCCAAACCAGAAAGCCAAAGGAAAGCTCTCCAAACTCCCTGATTTACTTCTAACCAACAGACAGGCTTCAGTGGGGATTCATAGAAGTCGATCACCTTGTCACATTTGCAAACTATGCAAGTAAATCTCCAAAAGCCAACTTCCATAGTCTAACCAAAGTTGTCCAAGTGTAGCATTGTGCTGCTTCTTACAGGATGAAGTCGGCCTAAGCCTAACACAGAATTCCTCCTCTTTCCCTCCAAACCTGCCCCTACCACTCCTCCTCTTTTTTCTCTCTACAAAGGCCCTTCAATCCCCCCAACCTTGGTGTAAACTTTGGCTCTTCACTCCCCCCCCCTCATGCCCCATATGGAACCAGTTGCCAGAATTTTTCCACTGTTACCTCAGCAAAATACAGTACACCTGCCACCTCCTTCCCACCTACAACCAACTGCCTTATTCAGGGTGTCCCAAACATCTGAGGCAGTTTGAAATCATAGGGGGATAGATGAGGAGAGGGTATGACCCAGAGCACTGGAGAGAGCTTGTGCTACTGTCCACTGAATCAAGTGTAAACTGCTGATTCTGGCCCTCTAAAAGATTTCTTCAATCTACTTTCCCACTTTTACTGACTATCCTGTATTTACTCTATGATCCAGTCAAACTCGATGAATTGCCACCCCTAGCCCTCCTGTTCTGTGCTTTGTTTAAATTCTCAGACAGCTAGGTAGCACAGTGCAGAGAGTGCTCGGATTGGAATCAGGAAGACCTGAGTTCAAATCTGATCTCAGACACTTACTAGCTGGGTGACCCTGGCCAAGTCACTTAACCCTGTTTGCCTTAATTCCTCATCTGCAAAATGATCTGGAGAAGGAAATGGCAAACTACTCCAGTCTCCCTGCCAAGAAAACCCCAAATGGAGTCGACCTAGAATCAGACAGAACTGAAGCAACTCCGCAACAACAACAAAGCCGAGAATGGGTATCATGAACTAAGTGACACTTAATTCAACATTGACTAAATACCTGCTGTGTGTGGGAAGGGACTGTGCTAGCTTACGGGGCACGGAGCCCCCTGTAACTGGTGAGAGAACACACACACGAGCACCACACTCTTCTGAGAACCTGTTGGCCTCCCCTTCCCGTTCTGAGTCCTCACAGTCTAGGATATTGAGGCCACAGCATCCGTGAAATAATGGAGGTGACAAGGGACTCGTTTCAGGATGAGGGAAGGGAGCCAAGGACAAGTGACATTTTGGACTACTGGGGTTGAGGGAAAGATAGGACATTCCAGGGCAAAAGTCCCTTAGATGACAATGGAAATAGGGGACTGAACAGTGGAGCTGGCCATGAGGGTGATGGCTTAAAACTGGATGCAAGCTTTTAGAACGGATTAAAGTATCTGACTTACACCATGGCGATTTGTATCCCCTCGGCTAATGGCTACTGTTTTTAATAATAAATGTGAAACTGAATTTTCATAGAAATCTCTCCCAGGTCTGTAATAAGCAGCTAAAGAAATCATGTATCTGAACCTCTCTGACATAGTAGATAGTTCCAGGAGTTACTCAATGTTTAATTCCTTGCTCACTACTTTGAACATTCTAAATAGGACACCAAAAACCAAAATAAAAAGCCTTGAATGAGTCATTTCCAGACAAAAATATTTCATTTGATATTATAGAAGTAAGCTAAGGATTACTTATCTAAATCTTATCTTAATTTTGCAACTGAATTCACCCTTAACCACACTAAAGTTCTTGGTCCCAGATCTGATAGTCACCTGTGACCTTAGCCAAGTCTTTTCCCTTCTTTGTGCCTCAGTTTCCTTATATGTAAAATGAGAGGGTTGGCCCAGGCACCCACACCCTTTAAAGTCCCCTTCTGGCTCTAAATAGGATGGCCATTTCTCCTATCCCTTTTCCAACATGTCCAAAAGCTGTTCTGCATTCCTATCCACTGAGAGAAAGTATTATAGTGGAAAGAGAACTGAATTGGGAGTCAGAGACTCAAGTTTTATTTGTAGTATTATTATCTCTTTTCTTTTACCATTTTCCCAGTCTTTTCCACTCAAAGTTCTGGGGCTCCATGCCAAAATTCCATAAAGAACCCACTGAAGCTTAGTTGGATAAACAGTCGCTTGTGACGGATGGCTCTGGAGGCATCTGTGGTGCTCTCTCCTTTATAGCTGGTCACCAAAGGTCAACGTTGGCTTTCCTTTCATCCTCAGAGTTCAGGAAAGCAATCTGCCCTTTCTTGCCATACACCCACATCATGGGAGATGACTTTCTGAAGAAAATACTTTTGTCCCTAATTTTAGATTAAGCTTTGTGTTACAGGTCAAAATCAGCATCATCACAGTTGAATTTCATTCTCTTCCTCACAGGGTACCTCATGGCATGGCCCGACTTACCTATATACACAAACAACTGAAAACACAATCTGGTTCTTCTGCTCTCAGTAGAGCAAGTACAAATCATGTTCTTAACATTATTAAAATATTCCTGGAGAAGCTATTGATCAAGGCCAACAAACAGAAGCAAGTAAAAGTCTGCCTTGACAACCCACTCCACACCAAGAAAAGGCTGATGAGACCAAAGGGGACTTGAGGCATCCAGGTTTATGCTGTTTCTGCAATCTTGTGATTCATCCTTCACAGCTGGGGTTTTCAGGACAGCATTTAGGCTACTTCAACTGACTCACCCTACCCACCAGGTAAAGTGAAATCAAGATGTTAGAGGCTCCTTCTTTTTTTTTTTTTAATTTATTTACTTTTAGTTTACAACATTCAGTTCCACAAGCTTTTGAGTTCCAAATTTTCACCCCTTCCCTCCTCCTCCCTCCTGGCCCACAGCGGCATGCAATCCAATAGCGGCTCTACTCATACCTTCAAACCAAACATAAATCCAGTTGTAAAGAAGAATTACAACCAATGGAATGAACCACAAGAATGAAGAAACAAAACAAAACACGAGATAGAGCAGGTAGTTTGCTCCAATCTGCATTCAGACTCCGTAATTCTTTCTTTGGATGTGGATAACCCTTTCCATCATGAGTCTTTTTGAGCTGTCTTATAGCCTTGCATTGCTGAAAGGAGCCCAGTCTATCAAAGTTAGTCATCAAAGATACAATGTGTGTGTAATTGTGTATAATGTCCTCCTGGTTCTGCTTCCCTCACCCAGCAGCAGTTTATTTAAGTCTCTACAGGTTATTATGAAGTCTGTCTGCTCCTCGTTTCTTACAGCACAATAGTATTCCATTACATTCATATACCACAGCTTGTTCAGCCATTCTCCAACTGATGGGCATCCCCTTCATTTCTAATTCTTTGCCACCACAAAAAGACGTGCTGTAGATATTTTTGTACATATGGGTCTTGTTAGAGGCTCTTTTGAGTTCCCTCTGATAATATGGAGTGTGAATTCAAACCTAAGCAACCTCAAATACACCAAAGAAGGTCAGGGGAGGTGTGAGGCAGAGGCAATACTGCAGACTGCAGATGTGGCTGCGAGTCTGGCCACGAAGAGGGAGGGGTGAGTCCCCCTCAGGTACCTACTGCCTCTGTGACCAGGGGAAGGTCAGGTTCTGTGAGCTCCAGGTGCTCCATCAATAAAAGAGGGAGCTGGACTAAGTCAGCTCTAAATCCTATGATCCCAGGTTTAGGAAGGAAGCAAAAATACACCATAATTTTAAAAGCTCTCTCGACTACTGACTTGAAAGAATGAGATATGGGAAATATTTATAGAATTAGAAGCTACAAGTTGAAATAATTAGAAAACAAACATTAATGGAGTTCCTTCCTGAAGGTGGAAAAAGGAAAAATTTTTCTTGAGAAGGGAGTGTGACACAATTCTTTTCAATATCTGATTATTAAAGCAAATGAGTCCTATCTATTCATTTTGATGGTAATGTTCTTTATCAAGGGAAATGAGCTGCTGATTCCATTCATGCTGCAATTTCATCTAAACCAACTAAGCTATGCTTAGCAGTGTGAAAGGATCTTGGCAAGGATTCAACAACTATTTAAGCACCTACTGGATACAACACCCTGTGTTAGGTCCTGTGAATACAAAAACACAATAGTCTCTCAAATTTCTAGTCTACTGAATGCAGTCCCTCTTGGTTGCATCCTGGAAGAAATGAGATGATGGTATTCCCTATTTGGCTGTCAGTGAAGACAGCCACTAAAAGTAGAATCAATGTCAGTGGCCACCCTAGTCCAACCCAAACACGAAAGGACACTGTAACATATCCAAAAAAATAAGTACCTATAATGTACCAGGGAAACGAAAATTAGCAAAGCATAGCCATGGCTCTCAAAGGAAAAGATGTGTGTGTGTGTGTGTGTGTGTGTGTGTATACATAAAAATTGTGCAAAATAAGATAAATGTAAAAGGGAGGTCAAGTGTTTTGAGAAATTTAAGAGGTGTCAAGGAAAGCTTCCCTGAGGGCCAGCACCCAAGTTAGGCTTTAAAAGAAATGAACGATTCTAATAAGAGATGGAAGTGGGGAGGGTGCAGGGATGGTGAGAGGAAAAGTCCTGTACAGAGATGAGGGGAAGAAGTCCACTCCGGGCATGGAAGAAGTAAGTTAAGCAAAGGTACAGAGGGCAGGATGAGAATCAGTCCATCAGTCAACAAGCACGATGAGAACGGGGGACAGAGAATATGAGATAGGGAGGAGGGGGAAGAAAGGCTGGAAAGGAATGTTGGAGCCCTCCTGTGAAGGCCTTGAAAGCCAGGCCTGGGAGCTTAGATTTTCTCTGGAAGGCAGCAGCAACAAAGAGCCAGCTAGGGTGGCAAGCAGGCAATGATTAAAATCCTCACACACCTGATATACTGACAAAGGAGTTCAGCAGAGTGGGGACCTCTGGTGGACTCCAGAGAAGTGAGGGAGACAAGTACCAGTAGCCCAGAGCGCTGCCAGGTGGTCTGCAGACGGGTTCAAAATGCAAGAGGATGGTGTAGCAGGGTCAGCAGAAGGCTCCCAGACTTCAAAGAAAAAGAGAAAAGAGAAGGAGGACACTCTTTACTTTGAATACCTTGAATACTAGAAATGCACCACTGCCTGCTTGGAAGAAGTGGGCAGGGTTACCTTAGGACTGCCAACAATCACTGGGACTCCGGATAAAGCACAAAACAACTATATCTCACTGTCTCTGGATGGGCTTAAGGGAAGCCACATGGAGGGATCAGGGGGGGAAAAGGAAAATACAGAGGACTGTTTATTTTAAGGTCTGAATTCTGTGGCTCTCTCCTCTTCAGACCTCAAAATGTCCTCTACCCCAAATTCATGGCTCCACAATATTTCATGACAATGTTCAAGGAGGCATAGACAGAAATATTCAAGAATTGCATTGTTAATTGAAGTTATTTTTCTACCACCATATTCTAGAAAAGGTTAATCATCAAACCTGTTACATCAACAGGGCAATAGGTTAAACCAGAGGTGTAAGACCTGGTGAATGATCCACCCCCTGGTGGGACACCAGGATGGCCAAATCAACACTACGTGGGCAAAGCTGTGCCATGTTTGGATCAACCACAGATCTAAGGGCCTAGCCTGGACTCATGAATCCTGCTATTTCAAATTCAGATGATAATTTATAAAAGGTTACCAAATGGAAAACTCCATTTGATTAGCCAGGATAAAAAATGTAAAAATATAACAATCTATTTGAGTTAGCACTTTGAAAATAAGCTAAATTTGCTTTTTTCTATCAGGAAGAAACACAATTATGCCTTAAATTCTGCATCCTTAATGTTTGAATCATTCATTGACAGGACAACCCAAAGTTTTTCATGTGAAATAGTTGAACTCAAGTCAATTACTTTACAGATGTTAGTTCAGAAGAGTTCAGTCTGTAGAAGTGCACAGAAAGAAAGTTGTTTACAAATGAAGCCAAAACAAGTAAAACAACCCTGAAAGTTTAGGACACTGTAAAATTCTGAAATCCCGGCATTAAAGATATCATTGCACAAACACTAAGTAAAGCAAAGACAATCTTTAAGCCCTGATTTAAGGGTCTATTTTCAGCACAACGACTGAATAAAAAAAAAAAGTCTCTTCTAAATACTGTATGCTTTTTCTAGTCACATATCAAAAAACAACATAAATGCAAAATACTCCTTCCTCATTCAGCAAAAATCTGAACCATTTTTGCTAAGTCCCAAATTCTAATAAGAACTCAACAATGTAACTAACCATAATTCCATTCAAGCTGCAATATGTCCACATGATCTGGGCACGTTTAAAGAAATAAAAATAACTCAGACAACTATGGAATAGCTAAATAATTGTTTTTGGCATCCCCACAGCCCAGCCATAGCATTCAATACATTCTAGCCTTCTATTTGAAATCTGAAGTATCCAGAAATCAAAAGGTCTTTTCCATGCATTCTGTTAGAGATGAAAAGAGCTTGCTATCTAAATGTGGTGGGCCAGCCTGGGGGAAGTCCTCGAAGATTCCGAATTGGATCATTAAGCATTCCAAGTTTTAGAGAACAGCAGTCCACCAAAAGACAGGAATTCAGACCTTCTGAAACCTGACGATTATACAATAAACACAGCATGAAACCTAGAAGAATCTGAATTATTAATTCTAACAGGAATAAAACAAGAAGAGGAAAATAAGATCTTGTTCTTTCAAAACATATATCCTGTCCAATGTAATTGCTAAGGAAACTGCAGTCTGTGCCTTCATACATAATACACTTATTTATAATAAATGTGTATCGCAGATCAACAGTCCACAAGTAATATCTCTGTCAATCATAAGACTATTTGAGAGTCAACTTTTAAGTGAAACATTTTTTACTTTCTTAAGCCCAGAGAAATGCTTTTGCATTTCAAAATATATGGCCTTCCTATTTAATTTTTTAAAAAATTCTGTGGCAGTTTAGGCAAGTCTGACTTTGGCATTAAACCTCTACCAAAGAATTACATAGTCTTTCTCTTGGAATATTTTGTTGTATTTGGAAGACACTCCTTGCCTTTCATCCAATGATCAAAAACTGAACCATAATGAAGCCAGCCTTATCACAATGCATGTAAAACTTGTAGGACTCTTTGGGCAGTTTTCGTGTTTTTCTTTTCAACTATCAGCAATGGAACTGAAACTCAAACTAGCCATTCACACCCAGTCATTCATGAACTGATTATTTTTAGCCTGATCAAGATCAGTTAAATCCTGGCACAAAAAGAGAAAAATTAAAGCAAAAGAAATTGTCAAAAAGATGAGCACAAGTGACACTAGAGGTAAAAAATGCCAACACTGATTTTGCTGCAACTTCTTTCTGTTCAGAGGATCTAGGCTGGAAGAAGAAACTCTTCAAACCTTGAGAAGTTAAAAACCTTCAAGTGAGTACTGGCTCCCCTAAGCACCAAACAGTGCAAGCACCACCAAGCACACCAAGATCAAAATAAGCTGGTCCTGCTCATGATGCCCTACAAATATAACCAAAATATTCACAGAGAAGCCTTCTATGAAATTCTTTGACGTTTCATGCCAGTCATGACTAAGGCAAAGAATTGTCTAAATTGGCACAAAGGTTTCCCCCCAGGGATTCACATTCTACTGGGGAGAAAACAAAGCCATAAAAAAGCACACCCCAAATATATATGAAATACAAACAAGGTAGTTTTTTAGGGGTTGCAAGTTGGGGAGGGTCAGCAAAGGTCTCATATAGAGGGTGGCCTTTGGGTTCAAAACCACAGGATTCCAAGAGGCAGAATTGTGAACAAACACACATCATCTTCAGACCCCAATCCAATTGCTTTTCTATCCCATGACGCTGATGGGCACAGGGTTTTAAACAGGAATTCGGCACCATCTATATCACTGAACAAACTGAATCTTTCAACATCAACACCAAGTCAAGCCCAGCATGGGAAGGCATGCTCACCAATGCTATTTGCCACTGGCATGAGCATATAAAGCCCAAAGAAAAGATGTGTTCTTTAGAGACCATGAGGTTCCCCAGACTGAATGATCACAACATCATCTGTCCTCGTGAACATCAGGTCCCAAGACACTACAGCCCTAACACTCCAACACTCCGATGGCTCAGCATAGCAATTCACACAGGAAAAATCAAGTGGATGATGATGAAAACATACTGATGGAATGCGTGCTCTGGGACAGGAAGCCTGTTCAGTGAGTACAAATGTATTCAGACAGACAAGGAAGACAGAGGGTGAGCAACTGAGAGAGCTGAACAGGAAGATAATAAAGGGAATCATGCTGGAGAAACTGTACACACATCTCAGTGATCTAAGTTCCCTCACATCCATCTTTTCAAACAAACACTCTAGTTGTTATGATTGATGATTTGGAACTACAAAACTAACATCAGCATAAGAGAATCCAAATTACAGTAACTCAGATGGCAAAAGTCAGCTATGGGGTGCAGGAAATATATTATCAACAATGGTTTGAACAGAAGTAGCATCAATAACCTACCTAGTATTTCTGACAACTGTGTTAGGCTCTGGGAATGCAGGAATTCCTAAAAAAGCATCACCAAGGATAAGTACGACAAATAAAAGAGGTCATCGAATTATGTAAAAGTGAGAGATAACATCTGGACAGCCTTGGTGATGCAACTGCATTATTGAAAGGGACCAAAATGGCGGGGTCGAGGTACAGTGTGTCTAATGTGGCTGATCAGACCAACATGGGTTTGGAAGGCTCTAGCACAGGGCAGGCCCAAAAAGTCCATATGATTTGGAGTGGAGATGTCTCCAAGTCTGTGATCTGGCAGTTCTTTTGAGCTACTGCAATCTTGCTTCATTCATAGAGTACAGCACATTCTCTGATGCGGCCATGCTGGGCAGTCCTCTGCCAGTGTCTCTCATGCCCTGCAGTCGATTACAAACATAGAGCACTGGACATGGGTCAAGAAGACTCTCTGAGTTTGAATCCTTCTTTAGAAACCTATCAGCTGTGTGACCCTGAGCAAACCATTTGACCTCTTACCTGCCAGGGCTGTAAGGATCAAATGAGATATTTGTAAAGCACTTTGCAATCCTCAAAGTTATATAAATATTAGCTATCATTATTATTAGTCTTACTTCATAGGGTTACTGTGAAGCACAAGTGAGATGAAACTTATCATTACTATTATATATACACTATATATCATATATACTATAATACTATTATAGAGTGCAAAAGACAATCCGAGATTTATCCATTTAATGTTTGCTGAAGGCACAGCATCTAGCTGGGAGAAAACAGTTAAAGTGATGGGAGTAATATTAGATGATCTCTAAATTCTCCTCCCAGTTCTAAAATTCTGCCATCCTAAAATAGAAAAGCGAGGACAGGCATTTTTCCAGGGCATGCTACTTCTTAGAAATACCTACTGGCCAACCCTAAATAAGATGGCACTGCTTCAGAGGTCAAGTTCTTCCAGAGCATTTGTCCAGAATACAATCACTAAAGAATCACAGGGGTCAGAGATAAAAGCTGGCCTTGCCACCAGAAGTTAGCAAATCCAACCTTCTTACCCCTTCCCCCCGCCCAGCCCCATTTTACAGAAAAGGAAAACAGGGCCCAGAGAAAGTAACTAAAGTAATGAAGATAAGTAATGACAGGACCTAATAATATGGATGTTTACTTAGCAGGGAGATACCCACTGTATACAGAAGGTATGAGACAAAACCTAGTATTGGAGCTCTGGGGCCCTTAGCATTAAAATAATGCTTCAATGAACTGAAAGAGTTTTTTGCTAGCATCAAACACAGGAAAGGAGAGAATTTGGTTTTGTGTTTGACCACCATCACACCATTTTCCCACAGGTAACTCAGTTCATTCAGCTATAATGAGGATACCTGCATCCATACTGTTACTACAGCCTTACTGGGCATAGTTATCTCTTAATAGATTTAAGCAATCTTGCTGTCACCAGCTCTTCTGGGGGAATGAAACAATTAAAGTAGAAAAAAAATCAAATTTATATCAGATAGCTTTCTATTACCAAGTGTTCAATGAAACTTTTAAGGTCCTACTGGGGAAAAGCACACACATTCCCACAAAATTAACAAAGATACAAAACATTCTGCTTGCTTGTCCCGTGTTACAAATTACAATTAAGCAAATGGTACCATTGTGAACTGAAAGCATCAAAGTGCTTCCTATCCTTCCTAACTCACTCATAGGAAATGATAATTTCACAAGAGGAAAGTCGCCCCATTCTGATGCATGCCACCTTCTTACACATAGTAAGAGTAAAGAACTCCATCAGCCTTTTCCAATTGTCCATAAATGACTCAGTGAGTTGGCAAGCAATTACAGAATCTCCATAAAGTTAATGTTTAAAATGCCAGAAAGCTACATGTTTCAAACAAATCTTTTTTAAAAAGTTTCTCCATATGTGTTCCTACTTGGCTTTGTATTATGACTGTGTTTTACTCTCATTTATGTAGCCTGAGCACTTCAAAAGAATAAGAATGGACTGAACTTTTCTCTTCTCTACAGAAACAAAGTGGGCGAGGCCATGCTAACTAAAACATTTTCTAGTTATTGGAACTGATTCCAGCAGCCAGCATCATCATTCCCTGATCTACAATTTTGGTCTCTGGACACCTCACGTACTTGTCCCAAATACTGCTGATTTTTCCATTCATCAAGATTCTCTATGATCTGTAACCAGTAAAGTCAATGTCCACTGACCTGAGCAAGTCACTCAGCCTCAAAGTGCGTATCCCTGGGCAATTCTCTACAAGTCTAGAAGGGGCAGATCAGCACTGGTACAAGGCAATTTCTTCAATGAAAATCCCTTTTACCAATGAAATCACAGGTTCAAATAACTAACAACAGTCCACAGGCAGATGGTGGGCCAAGCAGAAAGCACTGCTCCTGGAACACCCCCTGATTCCTTTCCTCCATCCAGGTCTGGATTCAAGGGCTCCACTCATCTGTAAAAGGGAACAATAATGCAATAATTGCCCGAGGAACATAAAAGAATTGAGCGAGGATTTCTATAAAGGACTCTGCAAATCTTGAAGAACCATAATGTAACTCTTAGTGTTGTGTGCAAATGAAAAAAAAAAGTTTAAGTGCAGTGCTTCCTAAGCTATGCTGAGAATGACTGAATTTTGTCTGAATCATTCACGTGGTCCCTGTCGGACACAAGTGATTCCACTCATCCATCACTGACACTCACAGCACTGCAGACATGAAGGCATGAAGATAGGTTCAGCAGAGGCTCAGGCCCAAGACAGGCAGGGCAAGGGTGGGTTCTCTGTTCTTTTAAACACCTATCTGACACTGGCTTTTCCAGGTATTATTTGTTTTTCTCCTCACAAAACTAAAGTGCTGAAGAGGTACTGGCTGAAGTCAGAACAGGCTGAGGAATGAGGATGGAAACAAGCCTGCTTCATACAGTCAGGAGACCAAAGCTCTACTATGGGCCCTGCCACCTGGTGTCCTGGCAGAAGTCACCTGGACCCCTGAGGCCCAGTTTCCTCCTCCACAAAGGAGGTGGTAAATTAGAAATCTTTAAAGTGGCTTGTAGCTCTGGCCCTCATTCTATAATTCTGGCTACTGCCTAGCTTTGAAATTCAGGAAACCTTTATGTAATTACAGGAAACCAAAATTTCTGGAATATTTTGAAAATAACAATATTATGCAGCAAAGTTCTAATGATGAAAACAGATATACTTAGATGATATAATTAAGTTGACCTTACAGAGGACAAAAGAGCTGAACTGTTCTTAATAACTCCGTGAAATAGGTCAAAATAAGAGGACCATGAAGCTTGAATTTTTCTGATCAGTTACTGTTTCTAAGTAACCAAGTCTTTCTTTAAAAAGGGCTAAGAATGGAATTTTTCCATATATCTCCTCACTATTACTAAATTTCCACAAAAGAACAACCATCAGGAAAGGAGAGAGAGTTGACTTCCACCATCTTCTGGGCCATCAAACACTGTATAGCAGAGATGTCACTCAGCTGGCCAAGCGCAGCCTAAACCAGACTAAAATGTCATTGGAACATAGTTACCATAATAAATAAAAATACAACACAACACAGATAATGTAAACATGGTTTTCTAAGTCACTATGCAGGCTGTAGAAATCCATTTCTTTTCGAGTCTGACATCACTCTTCTAGGATATAGTAAGCTCCTTTCCCAAATGGGAGTGGAGGATGGGAATAAGCTGGTCCTTGACAGTCACTATGGATTATGTACTATTCACAAGTTAACTTTCTAAGAATCCTATACAATGACATATAGTTTTAATAAAACTACACTGAATGGCAGAAACTGGGCATAGACCAATCTTACACCGTCTAATAAATAAAGTCTAACTGGGTGCGCAATCTATGTATAAAGGCTGATACTATAAGCAATTTGGGAGAGCAAGAAATAGTTTTATCTGTCAGATTTATGGAGAAGGGAAGACTGTATGACCAAACAAGAGTTAGAGAGAATTATGAAATACAAAATGGATAATTTTGATTACATTAAATTGAAAAGTTTCTGTACGAATAAAGCCAATGTAACCAAGATTAAGAGGAAAGTGGAAAATTGGGAAAGAATTTTTACAACCAGCGTCTCTGATAAAGGACTCATTTCTAAAATATACAGAGAACTGAGGCAAATCTATAAGAATACAAGTCATTCCCCAATTGATAAATGGTCAAAGGATATGAACAGGCAGTTTTCAGAAGAAGAAATTAAAGATATCTGTAAGCATATGAAAAAAATGCTCTAAATCACTACTGATTAGAGAAATGCAAATCAACATAACTCTGAGGTACCACATCTCACCAGTCCAATTGGCTAAGATGACGAAACAGGAAAATTATAAATGCTAGAGAGGATGTGGAAAAATTAGACTACTAATACATTGTTGGTGGAGTTGTGAACCGATTCAACCATTCTGGAGAGCAATTTGGAACTATGCCCAAAGGATAAGTAATTCCATACCCTTTGACCCAACAATACCACTTCTAGGGCTGTATCCCAAAGAGATCATAGAAGTGGGAGAAAGACCCATATGTACAAAAATATTTATAGCAGCTCTTTTTGTGGTGACAAAGAACTAGAAATCAAGGGGATGCCCATCAATTGGGGAATGGCTAAACAAGTTGTGGTATATGAACATAATGGAATACTATTGTGTTATAAGAAATGAGGAGCAGACGGACTTCATAATAACCTGGAGAGACTTAAATAAACTGCTGCTGAGTGAGGAGAGCAGAACCAGGAGAACACTGTACACAATTACAGACACATCATATCTGTGATGACTGACTTTGATAGACTGGGTTCCTCTCAGCAATGCAAGGTTTTAAGACAACTCCAAAAAACTCATGATGGAAAGGGATATCTACATCCAGAGAAAGAAACAGTCTGAATGCAGATTGAAGCAAACTACCTGTCCTCTCTCTTTTTCTGTTTTGTTTTGTTTCTTCTTTCTCATTGTTCACCCCATTGTGGTTATAATCCTTCTTTACAACTTGATTAATGTTTAATATGAAGGTATTTGTAAATCCTATATTTGATTGCATGCCGCCATGGGGGGAAGGGGGAGAAAATTAGAAACTCAAGGGATTGTGAAACTTAAATGTTGTAAACTAGAAGTAAAGAAATATATTTATAAAAAAAGGAAAAAGAAAAAAAACTACACTGAAAATTAGCCTGGCTTGGATGATTCTGAGCAAACTTTTGGATTCTGCAAATGTTTCAAGATAGCATTATAAAAACTAACTATTGTTCTAAGTACAACAGACTTGACAAGGTTGGGGAGAGAGGGTGGGGCCGGATTTCTCTCTCACCCACTGGGTTCTTTTTAATTAAAATCCTGACTGTTCACTTATCATTTGTATCTATCTAAAAATCAAAGTGCAAGGCAAATTCTAGTTATTTCAAGTTTCCCAATATTTGAAATCAGATGAATGGGAGTTTGGGGAAATGCCATCTGAAAAAAACCATTATATTTGAAATAATAATAGCACCTTCCATTTAGATGGCTCTTGGAGGTTTAGAAAACCCTTCTCTCACAACTACCTTGAGAGACTCAAAGGGTGAGCCTCATCTACCTGGTTTTGTAGTTAAGGAAACAGACGAAGAGGGAGTAGCTCATCCAAGTTCACACAGCAAGGCAGTGGCAGAGCAGAGATCCAAACCTCAGTCTAATGCTTTTTTTGTTCTGCACTGAAGTAAATGGTCAGCAATGAACACAACCTCAAAATCTTTAGAAGTTTCTCATTTTTACTTTTGAAAATGTTATTTTGCAAAACAAGGGCCACACTAGGTTGACATATTATCAACCATGGCTTGTGCTTGGGAAATAATCTACAGAGCCCCAAGAAAAAGCAAGATCACCTTAAACATGAAGGAGGATGGCCAGAAAATCTGGAACACTGAGCTAGGAGAAACATCTGGCAGGGTAGGAGAGGCTGTTCATTACAAACACAGTCCAGGTCCTACCTCCTAATCCTCCTGGTCCCTAGGGCTCAGTCCTTGGTCATCTTTTCTTTTCTCTTTATTAGCAATTATTTCTCTTTGAGCGAGAAACCCTGAGGGTCTTCTCCCAGATTCATTTTTGTCTCCTTTTTTTGAGTAGGTAAAGAGACCATTCTCTGCCTCATTTATTACTCAGCCTTAATCACTGAAACCAGTTAGACTTCAGCTTAGAAAGGCCAACGTCCCCCATGGCATCCAGAGCCACCTCCAGTTGTCCTGATACATATCTGACAACTTGACCCAGATGGCTCCAGAGGTGAAAGTGAGGCTGGTGACAGTGCACAGCCCTCCCTCACTTAAATCCAATTCACTTGCATGCCATGGCATCACCTCCCTGCTCTTTCACAGAGTTATTTCATCGACTCCCATGGATTCAACTGTCATCTCAATGCTGATGATTCTCAGATGACCCTATCCTGCCCTAACCTCTCACCCTACCCTCCAGTCAGCATCTCTACCTGCCTCTTGGACCCTCTGAAATGGCAGTCCCATAGACACCTTAGATTCCATATGCCCAACACTGAACTCATTATCACGCCTGCCAAGAGCACCACTACTATCCCAATCTTCTGGGCTCCCAACACCTGGCTGTTACCCTCAGCTCCTCATTCTCTCTTCCCCATCCCTCTAGCCAATCAGTTACTGAATCCTGTGAATTCTACCTTCTGCTATGAGTTCTCTCATTAACTCGGGCCCTGCCATGTCCCTAGTGAAGGCCCTCATCACCTCACCCCTGGCCTATTGTAGTGGCCTGCTAGCAGGGCTCCCTGCCTTAAGGCTCCTCACAATGATCCTCCTCGGCCACAGGTCTTTCTGGATGCCCTCCAACTCCTGTTTTACACACTCCAACCGCTCTCTGTTATCTCTGGCTTTTAAAGCCCTCTTACCTTTCCAGTCTTCTTACCCCTTCTTCCCCTGCCTGTGGACAATTGACACCATGTGCCTTGCTGTTCCACTCTAGATGGCACTTGAACACATAAGGTACTCCATCTGACTTCACGAATTTTCACTGGCTGTACCCTCTACCTCCAATTGTAACTGCCATCATCTCTGCCCCAGGGCTTCTCCAACTTCCTTCAAGTCTCAGCTAAAAGCCCACCTTCCCAAGAAGCCTTTCCCAGTCTCCCCTAATGCAAGTGCCTTCCCCCTGGAATAATCTCTATTTTATCTTCTCTTTACTGTATTTGCACAGAACTGTTTGCATGTGGTCTCCCACATTGGGCTGTGAGCTCCTTGAAGTCAGGGACTGAGTTTTTTGCCTCCCTTTGTATCCTAAGCTAGAATAGCACTTGGCACATAAAAGATACTCCAGGCTTGCTGACTGGACTGAGTCCTTGCTACCTAAGTGAGCACACCCTGCGGACTCGGATGCCTTCACAAATGGGAGCTGGGAAAAACTCAACTAATGTTATATCCTTTCCAGCCTTCTGTTCTATAAACTTATTTTTGTTAAATGTTTTGTCATCTATCTACTGTTGTCTCATTTTGTGCCAATTCCAATACTGAAGCATCAGACCAGCATTAAGTCAAGGCTGCCTGAAGACAAGCAGGAACACAGCATTAAGGTCAACAGCATAAGGGACAGATACCCTATAGAGGATGTATGGACCGACAAGTACTGTATGAGATAGGTTGCGATCATGACCCGTGGAGATCACATACCAATGAAGTCACAATGAAGTCTGGCACTGGCGCATCACGCACAACACATACACAAGGCTAACTTGAAGCAATCTGCTTTTGGAATTCTGCAAACATGAGAAAGATGACACAGAAATTCAGGAAAGGACTTTATGACCTCACTGTCTTCTCTCTCCAAGTTTGTTCTGATGAGTTTTCTAAAACAGATACATTCAGAATCACAGACTCAGGGCAAGGATAAGCATCTCATCCACTTGGTTACTGAGAGTGGGAAACCTTGTAGGACACTGCTAAAACAGTCACTCAGCTTCTACTTCCTGTGGCAGGGGGCTCAGGATTCTGTGAAGACCATTCCATTTTGAGAAGTAGTAGAATGTGAGAAAGCTCTTCTTCCTTCCTATCTACTCATCCATCCATCCATTTTTCTATCTCTCTTATCATTCTATTGAAACTGGGTCCAAATCTGTTTCCCTTATAATTTCTGGCTGTTGGGCCTAGTACTGCTCTTTGGAATTACAATAAATCTAATCGCTCCTGTCCGAATGAACCCTTCAGAAACTAAGATGTGTAGCACATGCCAGACTCTTCTTCTCTCCAGGCTGACCAGGTCCAATTCCTCCACCTAAGTGCAATTTCTTTAAAAGGGTCCCAGATGGTAGCTGACAGTCTACCCAGCTCTAGGTCTTGGAACCCAAGGTCCTTTTCCTCAAATGACATGATTTCTAGATGCCATCATTATGGTCATGTTTTTCAGCACCTTCTCAAGTTTTATCAGCAATTCTATTAAAATGTGATGACCAGAGCTGGACATAATGCTCTAGGAACAGTGGGGCCAGTGCAGAGTTCAGTGAGGCTATAACGTTTCTTGATATAAACACTTCAGTACTTTTGGTCAACCTATGATTTCATCTATTTGAATATTACCTCTAACCGTGCAGATCACAACCTGTCTATGGTGGACCCTTTCCCATGCCAAGTCCTATCTCTGCTGATGCAAGAAGCAAGTAGAACCACCCTTTAGCATGGTGCACAAGGACTTGAAGTCCCACTTCTACTGAAACAACTCCCAAAATGTACTGGCTTTGCTCTGAGCTCTGTCACACTGATACTCAGCTTTTACCTCATTTAATTCTCTAGGTTTCTTTACACATAAACTGCTCTTCAGTCAAATTGTGCTCAGTTATGTCACAAGAAGAGATGATACAGCTCAGTGGGTTTTGCCCCATCATAGCGATACTGAGCAATCTGTAAACAATTCCCAGGATTTCAGAATTTAATTTTTCTGAGTGTTTACAGGTCTAATGAACTGCAAGCTGAATGCTGCAGAAGTATAGCAGTAGAAAAAGCCTACTAGACTTTACATCCATCTTAATTTGACTAAGAATAAAATGTATTTTAATCTTAAATGATGATGGCTCTTCAATGTCAATCTTGTATTGGTGAGAACAAATGGTTCTTGTAGCTCTTGATGCCACAGAACCAGCTTCGGCTCCCACGTGGAGAGGAGGGAGTGGACTCGCATCAGCAACACATTCATCTTTTGCTTAAAGAGAGTTCAGCTCCTGGCATCTTCTGGGCTAGTTCTCTCGCAAATATAAACATCTCCTGTTTATGGGAACAATAAGCACTTTCTGCACTGTTCCTTCCAGGCAGTGCCATATGACTATGACAAAGGAGAGTGAGAGGAGTTTTTCTTTTTCTTAGACTTACATATGTCTGAGCCTTTGCATCATCAGGGTCCCTGTGCTACATAGAGAAAGCTCTTGGAGATGATCTAGTCCAACACCCTCACTTCACAAATGAAAGAACACAATTTGATGTGAAATCAATTGTCCAAGGCTGAATAGGCTGGAGGAAAGGGCAGAGCCAGTATGCACTTCTGGGCCTAGAGGAAACAGTAATGACAACTAGCAATAGCCTCAAAAACAATGAGCATTTATAGAGCACTTGAAGGCTTACAAAGTGCTCCACAAAATTAGCTCATTTAATCTTTACAATAACCTGAAAGAATAGATGCTATTACGGGTATCCTTATATAGATGAAGAAACTGAGGTCAAAGCAGTGCAGTAACTTGCTCAGGGTCATACCTCTAGTCAATGTCAGCCCAGATTGGAACCTGGGTGTTTGCCTGACTCCAGGTTCAGTGCTGCCCACAAGGCTAAGAAGTTGCCTCTAAATGCAAATCCGGCCCTTCATGTCCAAGGGTTGGACATAAATTCTATATACACCTTGTGGCTTACCAATACTTAAAATAGGTGTGATTATAATGAGGGGGTGACTTATTGAGGTCTCTTGATAAGGGGATTCTAAAAGGGAATGAATGAATAAGCCATATTTCTGCACATGTTAAAACTTCCAAAGTGCTTTCTTCCCAACAACCACATGAGGAAAGTGACCCAAGCATTATCATAGCCATTTTACAGACTAGGAAACTGAGGCCCAGGAAAGACAAGAGGCAAGTAAATGGCAAAACCAGGAGCTGAAACCAGGTTACCAGCTGTACCCTAGGATGAAGGTCAGTCAGCTTCGTTCACGTGTTAACCTCATAATGCTAAAAGGATAAATGTTGTGGCCCTTGCTCCTTGTTTGTCCAATCTGTTGTAACTTAATGTAATCTTATGGGAAGAAAAGCTCAAGAACACCAGCACTCTAAGGACAAAGTGGAAAACAAACCATACAATGAGGTAGGAAAGTAACTGTCTTTCTCAGTCCAACCCACTTATTCCGAAAGTCAATGTATGAG
>NW_027187353.1:18987023-19103389 GCF_028583685.1 Petaurus breviceps papuanus
GAGAGAGAGAGAGAGAGAGAGAGAGAGAGAGAGAAGATTAAGGTCTGCACATACTTTGAAACTGTCTACCACTTTAAAAATTGTGTTTATATAAGCTTTCTTTGAATCATCAAATTAACTCCTTGGGCTAACTTTAATTATGTCCCAAGACAGAATTTGATTGTGTTACTCAGTTTTGTGACTCTTGCTTTACAGATATAGAGTTAGGGAGGATTATGGGGCTTAGAAAAGGTGGGCACCTTCTGGACTTTACAGTCTCCCACCAACCTTGCCTCCATTTTGCAGATAAAGAAGCAGAGGCAGAGATGGTGGCGTAGAAGCAGGAAAACTCTGTGAGCTCCCCCCATAACCACCTCAAATACCTATAAAATATGACTCTAAACAAATTTTAGAGCTACAGAACCCACAAAGTGACAGAGAGAAACAAATCTCCTGCTGAAGGCAGCCTGGAAGGCATACAGGAAGGGTCCATTGCATTGCACTGGAAGCCAAGCACAGTACTGCATGAGCTGCGCGATTTTGGCCCCAGGGAGGCAGCGGTGGCCAGAGCAGATGTCAGAAGAGTGAATCATGCAGTTTCCACACTTATCAACCCATAAATGCCAAAGAGCAAATAAAAGGTCAGTGTGGAACTCTGTTGGAACTGGGCGGGGGGGAGGGGAGGGAGGGAGAAGGGGAAGAAGAGCGTGGTCTGGTCCCTGCCCCTGTGGCAAGAAGCAGTGGAGGCATGGTGGCAGCCACAGCATTGTGGCTGCTTCAGAGCTTCTGGCCTGCAGATCATAGGGGGACCAAGCAACCATTCAGCAGTCTTGCTTTAACCTGCTTGGATCTGAATTGTTGTCTTGGGTGGAGGTCCTGGGGTGTGTGGCTAGTGAGCCAGAGCTGGTGGGGGCTGCAGGGAGGGCAGGCAACTAATAGCTCCAGCAGCTGAGAAAACCCAAGCAATTTAGGACAAAGCTCTCCTCTCTGGAAGCAGAGTTCTACTGTGGCAAGGAGCTCAGAAGTCAAGTAATTGACTGGCAACATGAGCAAGCAGAAGAAGCAAAGCAAGCACAGCAATCAAACCTTAGATTCCTTTTTTGGGGACAAAAAGGATCAAAGCATGGAATGGGAGGAGACAATAAAGTCAGAACTCTTGCATCAAAAGCATCCAAGAAAAATATGAACTGGTTATAGGCCATGGAGGAGCTCAAGAAGGATTTTGAAAATCAAGAGAAGTAGAGGAAAAACTGGGAAGAAAAATGAGAATGATGCAAGAAAATCATGAAAAGAGAGTCAACAACCTGATTGAAGAAAATAACACCTTAAAAAATAGACTAACTCAAATGGCAAAAGAGGCCCAAAACTTCAATGAAGAGAAAAATGCCTTAAAAAGCCGAATTTGCAAGATGGAAAAGGAATTTCAAAAGCTCACTGAAGAGAATAATTCCTTTAGAATTAGACTGCAGCAAATGGAAGCTAATGACTTTATGAGAAATCAAGATACTATTAAACAGATCCAAACAAATGAAAAAAATAGAAGACAATGTGAAATATCTCATGGAAAAAAACCATTGACCTGGAAAATAGATCCAGGAAAGATAATTTAAAAACTATTGGACTATCTGAAAGCCATGATCAAAAAAAGAACCTAGAAATCATCCTTCAAGAAATTCTCAAGGAAAATTGCCCTGATGTTTTAGAACCAGAAGGGCAAAATAGAAATTTAAAGAATTCACCGATCACCTCTGGAAAAAGATCCCAAAAAGAAAACTCCTAGGAATATTATAGCCAGGTTCTGGAGTTCCCAGGTTAAGTAGAAAATATTATAAGCAGTCAAGAAGAAACAATTTGAATATTGTGGAAACACAGTCAGGATAACACAAAATCTAGCAGCTTCTACATTAAGGGATCGAAGGGTTTGGAATATGGTATTCTGGGGGTCAAAGGAGCTAGGATTAAAACCAAGAATCACCTACCCAGCAAAACTGAGTATAATGTTTCAGGGGGAAATATGGGCATTCAATGATATAAAGGACTTTCAAGCAGTCTTGATGAAAAAACCAGAGTTGAATAGAAAATTTAACATTCAAATACAAGAAGCAAAGAAGCATGAGAAGGTAAACAGGGAAAAGAAATCATAAGGAACTTATCAAAGTCGAACTATTCCCTACATGGAAAAATGATAATTACAACTTATGAAACTTTTCTCAGTTTGAGGATAGTTGAAGGGAATATAAATGTATATATGTATATGTATATATGTCTATGTAGGAGACTATATGTGCTCATGAATACATATGTGAGTGTATGTATATATGTGTACAGGTATACATAGACAGAGGGCACAGGATCAATTGAATAGGAAGGGATGATATCTAAAAAATAAAATTAAGAGTTGAGGGAGGAATATAATGAGAAGAGATAGAGACAGAATAGGGCAAATTATCTTATATAAAAGAGGCAAGGGAAAACTGTCACAATGGAGAGGAAGAACAGGAAGGCAAAAGGGAAATGGGTCAACCTTACTCTCATTGAATTTGGCTTAAGGAGGGAATAACATACACACTAAATTGGGTATTTTACCCTACAGGAAAGTAGGGAGGAAGGAGATAAGAGGGGGGATGATAGATGGGAGGGCAGATTGGGGGGAAGGATAGTTAGAAGCACACACTTTTGAAAAGGGACAGGGTCAAAGTAGAAAATAGAACACATGGAGGGCAGGATAGGATGGAGGGAAATATAGTCAGTCTTTCACAATATAACCACTATGGAAATGTTTTGTATAACTACATATGTATAACCTATACTGAACTGCTTATCTTTGCAGTAAGGGTGTGTGACAAGGGAAGAAGGGAAAGAATCTGGAATTCAAAGTTTTAAAATCAAATGTTAAAAAAATTATTATTATTATTGTTATTTTTTTACATGCAATTGGGAAATAAGATATACAGTCACTGGGGTATGGAGATCCATTTTGCCCTACTGGAAACTCAGAGGGGGGATAAGGGAGGACATAGGAGAGAACAGATTGGGGGTGGAGGTATTCATGGGATCGCTGTTTTGGGAGTGGTGGGTAGGGGAAAGATGGCAAGAAAATTTATAATTCAAAATCTTGTGAAAATGAATGTTGCAAACTAAAATAAACAAAAAAAATTTTTTAATACTTAAAAAAAAAAGCATGGCAATTTCACACCAAAAAATCACTAAAAGCAACAGCTTCACAAAGGCACAATACCAAATTAGGTATTTTTCAATTTTTTTCTCGTGAAGAATATGCAATTGAGGTGTGACAACTTTCTGACTATTGCTACTTGCAAGTATCTCTTCAGCTATCTTTAATTGCATCTTTTTAAGTTCTGAAGCAATCTATACATTTTATATAGCTTTGACCAAGTATCTTATTTCTCTTTGAAGTATTCTTTTTTGGACTTTTTCTCCTTTAAGAGTGTTATTACTTCTTATTTTCATGCTACTACCCTTTTTCTCTTACCCAAGAATTAAAAAAAAATTTTTTCTAAGTGCTGTGATAACACCAATAAATACTTTAAGAAAAAATAAGAAATAGAGGCCAATAGAAATGAGCTTCCCAAAGATGAGCTTAAATGGAAGAGACTAAATATGAACACAGGCCTCCAGATGCTTTCCATTACACTAGAACTAAGAAGTGCTGAAGAAGCTGGCCCACTGGCCACCGTCACAATCTTGGAGACAATCAGTCGATACGCTAGGTCATTTTTATATCCATTTCTATTCAGTGGGTGCAAAGTACAGCATTCAGGGTCTTCTACTCTTTTTCCTTTCTTCTCACTTGGGACTAATTTTGATCTTTGTTCCTCCCAGTTCATCATGATTCTGAACTGACTTTCACATTAATAAACAGTAACTTCCTGCCTGTGAATGCACAATTCTGATTTCTATGACAAGGTTATGGCACCTTTGCAGAGGTCAGCCAAGACCCCAGAGCCCCAGAGCCAGCAATGAATATTTAGCCTCTGCTTAGAATTTCCCTCCTTAGTCTCCCAGAGCAGCCCAGCCCATTAGGGAAGTCTGTCCTTATGCAGAGTCCATCTACAGCTTCTAATCACTATCCCTGGTTCTGCTTCATAAGACCCAAGAGCCTAGGCTGAACCCTCATCTATCTGAGGCTGGACATAGGATCATATATCTGCAATAGATCTTCAAGGCTGTCCAGTACAACTCCCACATCAGAGGAGGAAACCAAGGACCACTGAGGTTAAGTAAGTTGTCTATCCTCAGTAGCAGATTTCCAGCTCAGAGATATGCTGGGAATTCAAGGTTAGGGCTCTTTCTAATTGTCCCCCTCTCTAGGCCCTTCAAATCCATGGCTACAGATATCATGCAACTCCCCCTCCCCACATCCTCTCTCTCTCTCTCTCTCTCTCTCTCTCTCTCTCTCTCTCTCTCTCTCTCTCTCTCTCACACACACACACACACACACACACACTAACCCTCTTAGGGAGGTTGAGCAAATTTTCAGGGTTATTCAAGGCAGGGCCCAAAATCCAGGCTTCCTGAATCAAGTCCAGGACTTGATCCACCGTGCAATATTATTTCATAATGTGTATCTATTAGGCAGTGGAGATGGTGGTCAACATAACGTCAGGAAGACCACTTAAATCTGACCAAATATCTCTATCTTCTCCCCAAGAACAGAGGGAGATACTTTATCAAAAGCTTTGCTTAAATCTAGGTAAATACCATCCACAACATTCCCCTCATCTACCCCTTTCTAATCTTTTCTTTCTCGCATAAAGGTCATTTTCCTTTGTAGAGAAAGACAAAAAAGTCATTTGCACAGCTCTGCCTTCTCACTGGTGACAACTACCATCACTCTATCTGCCTCAACAATCTTCTTTCCCTTCTCTGATCCAATAGAGCTCTTATAAAAAGCCCAACCTTCCTTCACCAGCCTTCGTGTCAGACACTACTTCATGTTTTACATATACATCCATGCTATAGTCTTACCAATTCTCCTTTCAGCTCCAACTTCCTATTCTAATCCATGGAAACATCAGATCAGCTCAATGCCCAGAAATACAGAGAAAGCACTGCCTCTCCCCCAATGCCGCTCAGATAACCCAAGTCCCAGCATGTGGCACAGGCAAACACAGTATCTCTAGTTTATCTCTAGTAAGTTTATGGCCTGGATATTTCCAAATGTCTTATCTACAAGGTACATTTCTAAGGAAAGAAACTGCCTAAAACTTAAAAATGAAAATTTGTAGTTATAGGAAGATACAAGACAAGAGAAAAATCAACCTAAGGGCTTCCCCCTGCCCCCCAGATAATGCCTTTCTTTCTCTTCATCTGTTTCCATACCAGTTTCCTCACTGGGCCTCTTTTCTTTGAAGAACCAAGACCAGAATTATGCCATATAGTTTAATGCAGGGTTGACAGCTCTGTTAGAAAGGAGAAAAGGTTGAAAATCTTGAATTTTTGGCACTGTGCTGTCAAAGATTTATACAAGTCGTGGGGAGACCTGAAATTATAAAAATAGCTTCTGTTGCTTTAAAATGTCTCTTCCATAACTCCCCCAATTCCATCAGCTTCCTATCAAAATACACATCTATAAAAGCAGTGTCACGTGTGGGAACAAGTCAGTTTCCCTACATTTGAAATACACCAGTTATTATCTTTGAAGTGTTATTAAAATATAGAAACATGCTTTTTAAAAAAGAATAATTATATACACTTAATTTACGTTGGGAATCACAGAAACAAAACAACTTTGTTTTAAAAGAATATGGTGCCAAGATGAATGACATTAACTAATGTAACAAGTTGAATGGGTCAATGGATTCTTTGAATAGAAAGGGCATACTTTTTACAGTTTATGATACTAAGCAGCCTTCTAAGTTCATTTTTCCAATCAACAAATATGTATTGAAAGTGTACATGGTCTTAAACCATGAAGGGGATAGAAAAAGATGAGATGGCCCCTCCTGTCATTACACAAACCACTTGAAGACAAAGTCAGTCCAAGAGCAGGCTAGAAAGTAAAGAGGAAGCACCTGCCCGGGACATTAACCCAGACCCTTCTTCTTTTTCCTTCATTCACTTCACTTGCAGGGTCTCGAGAATTTGGTCAGTCCAAAGATATTGTCTGGGGTTTCACAGCGTCACTCATTTGGTGCCTGCTTTGCTATTGCTATTTTTTTCGGCATTAAAGGTAAATAGGGAAGTGTCCTAAAGCTTCAAAAAGCCCCCAAGGAGCTCATGTTGGCCTTCAACTATCAGCTTAAAAAAACAAATATTAGTTAGAAGAAGGCTTAGACATATATACACTTGTCAAATCTGCAGGTGACATCAAGCTATGAGGAAGAGCTAAGTAAATGGCAACAAGAATAGGGCTCCCCCAAACCCCGACAAGTTAAAACATTGGGCCAATTTTAATTAAAGTCCTAAACAGAGATGTATGTTAAGTCTTCCACTCAGGTTCAGAAAAACAACTCTACAAGTGGTGGGGCAGGGAGTCCAACCAGTCTGAGCAATCAGGAGGGTTAAATGTGGTAAAAATATCTTGTTGCACCGTTTTGCAGTAGTAAAAACCGGAGACTCAGTATTTCAGAATGATCCATGAACATAATGGAATTACATACTGCAATGTACAAAAGCATGAGTAAAAAGAAGGAAGAAAAGCATACTCATGAACTGATGCCAAGTGATGCAAGCAGTGCCAGGAAGACAACAGGCATAGTGACTACCTTAACGCACATAGCGAGAACAAAAAGAATGGAAGTAACAACTGTAAAACCACAAAACTTGGTCCCAAAAAATGAGAGGAGAAAAATGCATTTGCCTCCATTCTATGAAGGGGGGGGGGGCAGGGGTGTGGGATAACAACAGCTAACATGTACATAGCCCTTAGAGTTTTACAATCACTTTATAAATATTGTCTCATTTGACCCATACAATAATCCTAGAATGTAGTGGCTATTATTGCCCCTGACAATGGAGCCAAGCAGAGGCTGACTGACTCAGGGTCACACAGCGTAGCAGCAGCCATACTGGCATCCCCAGGACGGCTGCTAGCACAGGTTCTTAGATCTGCTTTACTAGGAAAGCTAGCTGTTTAAGGAGTAGATAATCTTTTTAAATTACATTCACTAGTTCAGGGGTAAAATTAGCACCCTGAACTTCAGAGAAAATACAGGCAGAGAAATAAAGACCAACAGACAGGGCTCTGGCTGCCTGAATCAACTGTACACTTTACATACATCCCTGGAATGAGAGAACCTTTACATAAGAGCAGGCGGGAGCTCTGAACATACCAGCCACTCAGAATCTCCACCAGGGAATCACAAGATCCTTCCCATAAGTGAGCCCCCAAAGCAAAATACCAACCCAGAGCATGTATACACTTCTCAGAGACAGAGGGCATCACAATCCTGGTGACTCAGGGCCTAATTAGAAATTAGCAGAAGGTATGAAAGCCTTCCTACAAACAAACTTCCCTTAATGGGCAGGGAAGATCTTAAATTTTATTAACATTACACATAGATAGAAGCATCCAAGGCTAGATTTCAGTTCAGGTGTGCCCAACCCCAGCTCCCCCCATGGCACCCCCTAGCTGTGTGTCAGAAACAGGTGATGTGCTGGTTGGTTCTGCTGTTTTTTCCTTTTTTTTTTTATTGTTATAGGAGAGGGTTCACTGGGTGGAGGGAGGGGAGAAGGATATAGTTACAAATGAGGGTGCTATCAAAACAAAAATATATAAATACAAGTTTTTTACACCTAGAATAGGATGGGGCAAGTTTGACAAGACAATTCTTCATTTTGTCAGCAATCTTCAGCTTTGTGTGGACTATAAATTCAGTATAAGATGTTGGTCATAGGATCATGCATTTAGGGGTGCAGTGGGAAGAATCCTGATATGTATGACCTACATGACCTTGGACATGACTGAAGCTCTCTTAGCCTCAGTGTACTCAGCTGTAAAATCTCATCAAGTCCGGTCCTATCCCACATGAGGCAGCTGAGGCACCAGAGACCCTCGCTTCCAAAAGGTTCAATAAGATGCCAGTGTTGGAGCAGGGCAATCAGACCGGGTCTGGTGACCCCCCAGGGAAGCTGGCAGCCAAAGAGTTGATGTGATCATTAAGAGAGAAGGGCCTTGGACCAAGGGTGGGACTACTGCAGCTCTGTTCTGTCCACATCTAGAGTATGGATCCCAGTTCTCTAGCACTCCAGTGCTAGATCTTGCATTTTGGAAGGATGTTGGCAGACTGTGTTCACAGGGGGACAAGGACAATGAGGCCGACTGGAGGATCATGCAGTAAGAGGAGTCATTGAATAACTGCTAATAACAATAAGAGCTAACATGTACGTGGCATATGCCATGGGCCAGGCACTGTGCTAAGTGCTTTACTCCATTAGTAGCTCATCTGCTCTTTACAACAACCTGGGAGGTAGGCTCTATCATTATCCCCATCTTATAGATGAGGAAACAGAAGCAAACAGGTTAAGTCACTTGCCCAGGGTCATATGACCCAGGCCAAATTTCACCTCTGGTCTCCTGACTCTGGGTAGCGCTCTATCTACTGCACTACCCAGCTGCCTTTGAAGAACCAAGGCTATTCACCCTGGAGAAGGTGAAGGGGGGATCTCGACAGTTATCTCTGGGGATCTGAAAGGCTATGGAAGGGAGAGAAGTCTTGTTCTGAGGGTCCCCAGAAAGAAGAGCTAGGAAGAATTAGCAGAACTTGCAGAGAGGTCCATTAAGGCTCTATATAAGTAAAAGCTTCCTACAAAGAGAGTTGTTCCAAAGCTAAATGGGCTGCCTTTGAAGGTAGTGACAAGTTATGAGGAGTGAGGGAAAGGAATATGCTCGACACCTTGTTGGGAATAGGTACAGGGGAGATTCCTGTTGAAGTATGGGTTGGATCAGATGTTCTGAGGTCCTGTGAACTTTCTAGTTTAGCCTTAGCAAGAATGACCGACTATTGGGGCGGCCAGGTAGCACAGTGAGTAAGGGCACCTGCCCCAGAGTCGGGATGACCTGGGGATCAAATCTGGGCTCAGACACTTAGCACCCACCCAGAAACACCTGGCCATGTAACCTTTATCAAGTTACTTAACCCCAACTGCTTAGGGGTGGCCAGGTGGCTCAGTGAGTAAGAGCACCGGCCCCAGTGTCAGGATGACCTGGGATCGAATCTGGGCTCAGATACTTACCGGAAATGACTGACCGTGTAACCTTGAGTAAGTTACTTAACCCCGACTGCTTTAAAAAAAAAAAAAGAATGACAGACTATGTCACATCCATCACCATCCAGCTGAATAAGGGAATGAGACACTGACAAGCTGAGAAGGAGCCCCGCCACCACACAGCTGGGTGACTGCAGCCACTGGGTGACCATAGCAGAAGGGACCTACTTCTCCTAGTCCACAAGAGCGGGGCCCCTTCTGGCAATGTGGATGCTAACTGAAAGCGCTGAGATGGGACAAGAGCTAACTTCACTGCCAGTGGCATCAGGAAATGCAGGCCCATATCTGGGCACTTGGGCTCCATTACTACCTTGACAAACTAGGAGGATCAGGGAACCGTTCTCCACAACATGAATGAAAAGTGTCCTTTAATGTTAGAAATCTAAGCCCACCCTTGAGAACTGAAAAGAACCAATTTCACTATGTTGCTCCCTCAGCTAGATGAGAGAGATGCAGGTGCATGCTTTGAGCTGGCATTAATATTAAAAGGCAATTCACATGATACCATTTGTTGGCATGGCCTCCGACGTTAAGCATAGGACATTATTTGCTCTTTCTCTGACCTAAATCTTTGTTTTTAGCTTAAATAACTGAGCTTCCACTGTCAAGTCAAATCAAGTCAGCACACTTACTATGTGTCAAGCTGGGCAACAAGTGCTATGGATACTTAGGCAAAAAGCAGCTCCTACCCTCACAGGGCTCACAATCTAATGTGGAACACACCATGCAAACAACTGCAGACAGATGGGGTACATCCATGGCAACCCAGAGGTCATCTCAGAGGAAAGGCCCTGGGGCAAGGAGAGCACCTGGAAAGGTCACCTGTAGAAGGAAGAATTTGAGCTGAGTCTCTCGAAAGAAGCCAGGAAATTCAGGAGGCTGCGATGAAGGGGGGGGGGGGGAAGGAAAGCATTCCAGGAATGAGGGACTGAATGAGGTCAGGCCAGTTTTAGGGACTTGAGCCTCTTCCCTAATAGCTTACCCTTATAATATGCTTAGAACATGTTTGCATTGAAAACAGAACTCTTGTTCTCTTCCTTCATTTCCACAGGTGTGAAAGGCAGAGGTCAGCCTCCTCAGGGACCTCTCAAGTCCCTTCCTGCTCTCAGGTCCCTCACCTTCTTACGTGGCAGAAAAGATGCTCAACATTCTCCTTCACAAATCCCCTAAAATGGAAGGGATGTCTCCAAGTGCACCCCTTTCCTTGAAATCCAAGTTTATATCTCTGGGACACCCTGGTGTGTTAGTGAGGTCTACTCTAAGCTGACTGTTATTCATGCCTTCATGGGCTGAAGAAGAGACCATCCCAACTTAAGGGGCTGATGAAGCTCTACTTTTCAGGTTATACAAACTCATGCCTTAGTGGAATTCAGAAAGCTTTACTGAAACAGCAATTTCCAATTTAAAAAAAATCAAGTGGATGGAACCCTGGGCCTGGAATCAGGAAGGCCTGAGTTCAAATTCAGTCTCTGATAAAGACTAGCTATGTGACCCTGGATAAGTCCCTTAACCACACTTTGCTCAACTATAAAGAGAGGATGGTTGTTTTTAAGATCAACTGAGATAATATTTGTAAAGTTCTTAGCATACTGTCTGTCATACAGCGGGTGCTTAATAAATGCTAGCTCTTTTTTTTTTATCTTGACTATCTCTTTCAGAAACTCCTGCAATTGGATTTTAGCATTTCAAATATGTCATTGGATGACTTTACCCAAAGTCTGTTCCCTCCACTTAAATCCTTCAAAATGTGGTCGGTTAAGTTATAAATACTTATGACAGCTAGGTGGCACAATGGATAGAGAAGAGAGCCAGGAGGCAAGAAGCCTAGAGTTCACAATGGCCCCAAACACTTAACTTTTCTATAGCCTCATCTGTAAAATGGGGATAATAACAGCATCTACCACATAGAGCTGTGGTAAGGAACAAATGAGTAAACATGTGTCAAAGCATGATATAAAAGCTGGCTGGCTATTACTATTGGGGATTGGGGAGTTTCAGCAATCCCTTTTGTGATCTGGCTGATTTTCTTATACAATAGACATGAGTGGGTGGAGGTGGAGAGGAGTGCCCAGGCTGTGTCACCCAAACAGGATGACTCTGGGGCTCGGTTTCCCAATCTATAAAGAAGGATCACTGAGCTGTTAGTCTGCCTTCTACCTTTGGTATTTTAGGACCCTTAAACCAAATGGTTTAACAATGTATTTCTTAGGACCCTTAAACCAAATGGTTAACAATGTATTTCTTAGGACCCTTAAACCAGATGGTTAACAATGTATTTCATAGCCATGGTGGAATAGAAACATTTTAACATTTAATTTCCCCCCACAAAAGAAGAAAGAACACAAATGACAGCTGATAAAGTCATGATACTTTGTTTGAAATTATAAAATCCAATTGCAGGTAACTCTGAGGTGAAAAGATTTTAGTCGATTTCATTTCCCACCTGTTTGGGGGAATGATGGCAAAAAGCCAAAGGTTTAAAAAGAAAAAATCAAGCCCAATAACAAGCAGCATCAGCACAATCAACTCAGGTTTGCTTTATGAATGAAGTGGGAAAACCAACGATCATCACTCTAAGTACCATCCCCAGTGACCTGCAATGTGGAGACAAGAGAAGAAGCACTAGGTGGCAGCTCAAGAGACCAGGGAGAAAAAACAGAGGTCTCGACATCTGATTTGAGCCAATGTGTGTGAGAGGCCTGACGAAAGTCCTGCTGTTGGGGGCATACACAGACACATGGCATACATATCCTGGGACCAAGGCAAAGCCTGACCTCTGCTGCTGACACCTTCTCCCATCAGCTCTTGCCTCTTCATGCAGATGAACATTTGTCACACTTGGTGTCTACAGAGTAGGACTTGTCACTACCATATTCGGTTAATTGTCATAATTATTTTATATATGTGTCCTGATATGCAAGTCAACCAAGTTCCCTGAAGGTAAGGCCCCTCCAGACTTCACAGACTCACAGGGCTGGAAGGAACCTCAGAAGCCCTCTAAGTTGGACAAACATCTATCTAATGGAGCATTTCCTCCACAGTATTCCTTACAAGCCCAAGCCTTGATGGAAGGCCTTCAGGGGTAACCCATTCCATTACTGAATAAAGAGCTGCAACTCACTTTTCTCTTATTGATAACTCTCATCATTACTTCAGAGTCGGCATCCCCCCACCTCCCAAATGGGTAACTCTAGTCGGTAGGAAGTCATTCCTTAACCCTAGCCTAAAGAACTTTTCTAATCCCAGACCCCAGGCCAGTGTAGTGGCCCTCAAGTATTTGTAGATAAAGTAATAGTACAGTTTTCTCAAATGACACTTTTTTCTCACTTCTAAGTCCTCAAAAATTCAATGTTCTTAGAGACAGGCCCAGAATTTCTAGGTAGGGAAAAGCTAAATTGAACATCTTAAATTCTATAACAACAGCAATAACTAGCTAGTATTTACATAGCACTTTATTTTGCAAAGTGCTTTACATGTTAACTCATTTAACTCTCATAACCACCCTGGGAGGTAGATGCTATTATTACCCTCCATTTTACAGATAAAGAAACTGAGGCCCTGGGAGGTTAAGTGTCTTGTCTAAGATCACACATCTAGTAAATGTTTGAGGCAGGATTTGAACTCAGGCCTTCCTGAGCTACATCACCTGGTTACACTTTGTACAAGTCACTGTGTTAACCAGGAGGCCACAAAATGAAACCAGTCAGGCCCTTCAAGGAACCTACATTCTAGGGGACATAATATAAAACCAAGTAATAAACAATCAGAAGATGAACAGAGCTTTAACAATGTGAAGGATCCCCAACAGCTCCATCAGGAAGGGGTACCTGAGTTGGGCCTTGAAGGAATCTATTCTTCGAGGTGGAAGTGAATTGGGAGTATGACCCAGGGTAACCAAGAGCAGGGGAGCCCCAGGAATTGGAAACTACAAAAAAAAAAAAAGGTACCTAAAAAACAGCATAAGGGCTAGAGCAGAGCAAAGAGGCCTCCTGCCCCTCCTGCCATACCCTGAAGCTGCATCCCTTGATGGAGCATTCCTGTTGTGTGTGTGTGATGTAGTGGCCTCCCTGCCCCCTCACCCTGTGGAAGCCCCTTCCTCCTCCTCCAAGGCCATTTGCTCTTCCTCTTCCTCCTCCAAGGGATCCCTGATCTCCCCCAAACAAGTGATAAGTGGAAGAGATATGTGCCAGCACTTTGTAACTTTCCTATGTGATGTTCTATTTCTCATTAGATTTGCGTACATCTCAACACCTCTGCTCCCTTCCGGCACAGACAGTGCCTTATTCATCTCCGAATCCCCCTCCACACATATCAGGCACTTAGTAATGTGTCTGTTGGTTTGAAGGCTCTGAAGCAGTCATTGATTTTATGATCCAAAATCTGCACCAGAGGCCAGTTGAGTCCCTACTGATTCACACAATCAATGAAACAAAAAAAAAAAGTGATTTGGCAGGTTGCAACACAATCAGCTATAACACAGCACCTGTTTTATTTAAATAGCACAACATTATATAGTTAAAAACAACAAATCGCTCTCATAAAACAAATGCTAATCTCATGATGTTTCACCATTGAGCAATTGAGAAGAGCAATTATATGAAATATGCCAAAACATGAATTTATGGCCTCTGCTCATTTGGCAAATGTGGTAGGTGTTGTTAAATGTTGAAAAACACATATGCAAATAAGCAAATAAAGTTCTGAAGCTCAGAGACTTAAATATTTACATTAGCATAAATGTAAAAAAGAAATGTTTACATGAGCATAAATACAATACTTTCCAGGAACAATTTTTTTTAAATGTGATTGTGAGGAAACAGCTATGATGAGAAAATATTCTTGAAAATGAATTTTAAGGCCATGTTAATAAGTTACAGAGGCAAAATTCTGGAAGATTCAGGACACTTCACAAAACAATTCCTAGGGGAAGATCAACATCTCATTTGTCCCTCTGCAGCCCCTTTCCCCCAAAAGAACAAAATCATCCCCACCACAACCATTCATCATACATCAAAAAGTCATATTAATGACAATTTGATAAAGTTCTTGTTTTTCCAGAAATCATCAGTGAAGTTCCTCCCCCCAGTCATGGAAGAGGACTGTGTATTTTTTCCCCCTGGAGTTTATGTGTTGGGAACAGTCAGAACTAACTGGTCGGCAGAGTCTCCAGGGCTGAGGCTAGACAGCTCCAATCTCCAGAAAATTCTAGCCAAGAAAATTCATTCTGTGATTCTTTAAAAAAAATGAGTCACTAAAAAAAAGTGAGCAAACATTTCAGAAAGTCAGTGAATGGAGATGCCTGGAGAAGCCTGGTTATTATTCGAGGAGCCATCATGAAAGACCTAACTAGAATCACTCATGGAAAGTTTTACCTCTTTGGATAATGGCTAAGAACGTTTTTAGCCCAGAAAGCAGCGAAGCTTTTGCCCCTTCTATATACACTAGTCTTCACTGATGAGGAAAACCGGGGCTCTTAACCTGGGTCCTTGAACTTAAAAAAAAAAGAATTTTGATGACTCTTTCCTGTAATTGGTTTCCTGGTATCAAAGCATTTGGAAGAACGGGTCTAAAAGGACGGCCAAAGGGCGTCCGATGAAGAGCTCCTGTATGGGCTGGGCCACCAGCTCCTGAACTCAGATCCTGGAGCCAGCGCCGGCCTCAGGTGAAGCGCTCCGCAGCGAGCCAACCCTCCGCTAAAAACAACTGGCTGGAGCTCGGCCCGGCAACCGCTTCCTTTCCTGTTCTTTGTCAAATGCCTTGCGGAATGCCGGGGGTCCAGAAGCTCGTCCCACGGAACCGGGCCCCATTCGGGCTCAGTAACGAGGCCAGAGAAGTAAGTGTGCTGGCTTTTCTACCCCAGGCCAAGAGGGATGAAATCATGGCTTTCCTTTAACTCATCACATCCCCCGCCCCCCATCCCCTAAGGTCCCGAGGGCGACTCTCCGCACCAGGGTCGCGTCTAGGGGGGCAGGCACACTCACACACTCCCACTCCCACTCGCGCTCGCAGCCCCTTCTCTCTGCAGAGATCCGCAGCGACCGCCAAGGACCCGGTCCGGGCTCCAGGCTTTGAACTTGGCCCCTAGGGCAGACGCCCCCCCCCCCCCCAGCTCCCCGCCGGCCCGGGGGAGGGGAGTGGGGGGAGGGCCAGGAGCCCCCACCCCTCACTCCCCGAGGGGCCGAGCACGGTCCCCGAGTGCACGGGCGCCCCGGGGCGGGGACATCCCCTCCGGCCCGGCTCCTCGCGCTGCCGCCGGCATCCCTCCCCCGGGGGCGCTGCAGTCCGAGCTCGCGGCCCCCAGCCGCCTGGGCCGGCAAGGGGGACTGGTCCCGCGGCGGGGAGGGGGCTCCGCCCGAGCAGCACGCCTCACCTGGGAGCCGCGGGAGCCGCCGCCAAGACCACCTCGCCGTCCGTCCGCCGGCAGTCCGTGCGCCCGCCCGTCCGGGGCTGGGAAGGGGCGGGAGGCGCGCGGGCGGTCCCGGCCCGGTCCGTCCCGGCGCCGCCGCCTCCGCTGGAGCCGCTGCCGCCGCCGCCGCTGACACTCACAACAACTAACTAACTCCCCGCCGCCGCCTCCGCGCGCCCCCGCCCGCCTCGGGCCGGCCTCCGCGCGCGCCCGGGCCGCCCGGCTCCGTGCGCGCCGCCGCCGCCCTGGAATGTCCGCGCGCGCGCGCTTTCTCTCCTCCGCCTCTCCCCTCCCCCTTCCCTTCGCGGACAGGCGCGCGCTGGTGTCCCAAAGCCCAGGGCGCTCCCCAGCCGCCACCCAAGCACCCACCTCTTGCCCCGCGGATAGGGGAAAGCACCCTCACGCGCGCTCGCGCGCGCGCACAAGAAGGGCCAGCTGCCCTGAGGCCAGGTAGCCGAGGAAGAGGCGGGGAAAGAGCTAGCAAAGGGGATTTGATTGGCTTGGGGGCGGGGACAGGCTGGGGGGTGTGGCAGACTGGAGCGGGGGCGCGGGGGCCCAGGAACCGGTGCCGGCCTGAAGACCCCGAGTCTCTTGGGTTCCGAAGGGGGAGCGGAGTAAAAAGAGGGTGCATACTAAGGCCGAAGGGCTTCCCCTCCCTCCACCCCGTTTTCCCTTCGACACGGACGCGCTTCGGTTAGGCCTCCCGGAGTCTGCACGGGGCGGAGTAAATAAACTACAACTCCCAGCAAGCTCTGTTCAATCATGGTGTTGTCTTACACACGTAGGTTCATTCCGCGACCGAAAAAAATAATCCCGAGAGTTTTTCGAGGAACGCGGCGCGGAGAGTTCCATTTGGCCTTGAGCTACACCTGAATACCGTTAATGTTCCCTACCGAGTCAGGTCGTCACGATAGGGTAGGCTATCCAAAGCGCGGAAGGGAGTGGGGGAGTCCGTGGCGGGAGATGGGGGAGGGGTGTGGCGGAGGGATTCGTGCGTCGAGCCGTGAAGTGGCCCGAAGCGGAGAGCGAACGCGTCTGAAAGGGACTGAGGGAATTGTGCTCAGTGCGGGGGGCTCCGAGGAGGCCTGCGGCCTCTCCCTGCCCGCCGCCTGCAGGTCAGTAAGCGCGGACGACCCTCGAGGTGGCCGGCTCCGAGACGCCGGGGCAGCCTCGCAGATATCCCCTCTTCCCCAGCTCCCTTCCCCATTGTTGACCCTGAGTTTGCCTGGTTGCAGGCTGACCGGTTGGGGGGCCGACTACTTCCGGTTGGGGGGGGGGGACCTGGGCTCCTTGGGAGAGGGGCCACCAACTTCCGGCGGGGGCGGGTCCAGCCAGGGTACCTGCTCACTTCCGGTGCAGAGGCCGGGCTGAGGGTGGTGGTCTTGGTGCAGGCTCCCCCCGATCTCCGCGGGGAGCCTTCCCCCTTCCCGTAGTACCGTGCGGCCCCAGGTCTTCAGTTAGGCTTCGTTCCCAGCCCCCACCTGTGTACCTGCCGCCGAGCTCCGGGCACCAAGGAGGCTTTGGTGGAGGAGATGCCGAGGGCTGGACCCTTTCCTGAGCGCACGGCGGCTCCATCCTTCCTTCCGTCAGGAGGACCTTGAACGTCCTGTGCTGTGGTGCGGGATGGGGGCCGAGCTCAGGTGTGCCGAGGCCACCTCTCTCCCCGGCCCTTTACCCGGTCACGCGTGTCTGGGTCGCTAGAGTGGGCTTAAGTCGCGAAGCGTGACGCGCACGCGGTCGGAGTGGCGGCATTCCCTGCCCTCGGGGAGCTTCCCCTCTCTTGGAGGCAGCCCCGCGTGGAGTCTAATAACGTCAGCTCCTCCGGGGAAGCGTTTCACTTGGGGGCTCCGCTGCCTGACAACGGGAGCGCTGGCGGACTCCGAAGGGGACTCTGTTATATCCGAGGCTTCCAGAGTAATCCCCTCCTGGGAGCCCCGAGGGGCTGTGAGGTTAATGAGGTAACTGGTGGAGCCCTGGGCCTAGGGTTCAAATCCAGCCTCCCGACCCTCCACAGGCCCCCTCGCTCCTGGCTCCCGGGGTCTCGAGGATCGATGAGAATCTCCAAAGCACCCGAGCCTCTACTACAGATGTCTGTTCTTTGGGATGAACTGTGGGGCAAAATGTAAAAGTGCCCGACTTGGAGTCAGAAGACTCAGGTTCAGGTCCTTGATGTGTGTGACCCTATCAGGCTCTTCACTCCGCTTTTCTAAGAACTTCAGTTCACTTATCTGAAAAATGAAAGGGTAGAAACAGATCTCTTTTTTATTTATCATTATTATTATTATTTTCTATTCGTTTCCTTTTCTAATACTCCTGTTCATTTGCAGTGATTTCCCCTTTCCTAACCACAGGACCTTTCCTTGTAACAAATGAGTACAATCAAGCAAAACAAATCAGCACATAAACTCTGCCTGTAAACTTGTGCCCTAGTCTCCACCCAAGGGTCCATCCCATCCCTTCCACCTGGTGGGCCTGTGCTTCACCAGCATTCCATCTTCCATCTCAGTGACTTTCCCCTGCCTTTCTTCAGTCCCTAGAATGCACTTCTCCTTTACCTCTTAGAATTCCTAGTTTTAAAGCACAGCTTACAAAGTGCTTCCTACATGAAGCCTTTCCTGATTTCCCCAAAAGTTAGCACCTCTCCCTGGAAATTGCCTTGTATTTATTTTATATTTTTTGTATGTGAGAGTGTGAGTTGAGTGTGTGTGTGTGTTGTTTTCCTAATACAAAGTAAGCTCTTTCTAGACCCTAGACTCTAGGGACTGTTTTGTTTCCCCATTGTATCCCAATCTCCTGATATGTATGCAATATTCATCATTAGATACATAGTGGGTAGGCATTTAATACATTCTTGTGTGGTGATTGATGGTAGAATTGGTCCCTGTATTGATCGGAACTCTGAAGTCTTGATTAAAATTTCCGTTGCATTTTTGTGGCCAACCTATAAATTGTTCTTTTGGTTCTATGTACTGATTCTGCTGAATTATGTTTTAGGGCACTATTCAACGGCAATATTCTGTTCTTTAGCAAGCATGAAACATTTACTAGTTTGTGAATGCTGATTATTTGAACCTATAATTGAAATTGCTATAAATTGGCATAATTTGAAATAGTTTAGATATTAAATTGCATTATTAGTGCAATAAGTATTAATAGATATTAAAACTGTTAAATTTATTTTTGTTGAACTTTTAATAAACTACTCCATACTTTCATTAAACAGCCTCATAATCCAAGATGGAAATTATAGCTTGTTTTCTTCATCTTAAACCTTTTTGTGGTTTTTGTCTTTCTTTTTAAGAAAAAAGATGATTATTCTAGGTTTATAAAACCCAGTTCTTACTTTTTGGTTTCTTGTATTGGGTGATGAGAGAATGAAGGAAGGATTTGCAAAATTATCATAGAGTTCCTTTGGGGGGGGAGGGGACCACCAACATAAAAGTCAGAGTCAGAGTTTAATGAAAGAGGGGAACATACAAATGACCTCCAAATAATTAACAAGGTATTTATTTCATTGTCATAAGAATGTCTTGTTAAAAGGAAAATAGAAACGTTCTTTCTTTGTTATGCTATAAAACACATAATAGTAGATTCATCCTGACAGATTAAACTCGAGGATTTAGAATTATGGAAATGATAGGAAATTGTGGAGAAAGTTAGAGAAAAATGATGTTAAAATGTGAACTGAGATAGTTATATTTCGTTTGTGTAGTTGGAAAGCAAAGGAGTATATTAAATTGGCCTTTATGATGTTCCACAAGAGAAATGCAATATAATAGAAATAAGAAAAATTGCGGTAGCTTAAAGACTTGAACAGGTTGAAAAAGTATCTGTTCAGAAAAAAGCAATACATAAAGCACGTATCTGAGAAAGGATGTTTTCTGATAAGTGGCAGTTATTCATTGGTTCTATTAAAGAAGAAATATCAGAGGGGCATGTGCGGAGAAGAGAGTGAAGACCATAGAACATTTTAGAAAGAGAGTTATGTGAAGAAGCTGGAGCATTTGCTGTGTAATAGAAGAAAGCTGCGGAAATATGCTTGGTTCTTCTTTCTGTTATTTTTCTAAACAGGACACCAAACAAAAATTAGAAAATGAACTTAGAATGTATTTTGGGGGTGTGACTAAAATTTTGTTTCAACTGAATGATTTAGGAATCTGCACTTCTAAGTAATAATGTTCAGATTATATGACTACATCTGTTTTCAAAGCATCCAGGGATCATACAGACCAAAGTAGTTAGGCATAAGAGTCAATAATACAAAGCTCAGTAGAATTGTTCACATTTGTCATCTTACACAGATGTTTTACCCTTTTGGAACATAGACCTTTGATTAAGAATGACTCCTGAAATCTACTTCAATCACTCTGCGGCATCCTGAACAAGTAGAGATCCAATCTCTATCTTAAGTGACGTAGCACTCACTCAAAGGGCAGTCTGTTCCATTTGGGCATAGCTCTAATTTGAACCAAAAAAAAAAAATTGTGTACATTGAGCTGGAATTGGCCTTCCTGTGATTTCTGTATTTCCTTTGTGTAGTTGGAAAGCTATTTACTATTTTTGTTTATCTTTTGTCTCATCCAAAGTATACTAATATTCTTGAAATATGTTTATATCCTAAAGGTTTGAGTAGTAGGTAAGATTTTCTTATCCTATAGATATTTTTCTGCTTACCTGTTTTGTTTTTTTTTTTAACATTACAAAAATTGTAGGCTTTGACTTTCCAGATGGAAATCAAGGACAGGAAACTCAATTGCTACCTCCGTACTTATAAGGTGTAGGGTATGATCATGGTTTGAACAACATCCAAGATACAACCGAAAATTTGTATGATCTTGCTTCCAGTTTAAACCATTTAAAACCTTACTTCTCAGCATTTCAGCTGACTGCTATCCAAACTCTTTTGTCTTCTGTTTCAATACCCAGCTTTCCATTCAGTAAATATTTATTAAATGCCTCCTCCTCCTCCCCCGCACCCCCAGCAAGACTTTAGCATTCTCAGAATTGGAATGAACCTCAGATAATGTAAACTTGTTCAGTCTCATTCCTGAAGTAGACTCCCCTTTACACACCTCAACCCACCAACAGTGTTGAGGAGCACGCCGCACATTTCTGTTATTTGGACGCTCTGTACAGTCAGACAAAACCTTCCTCTTTGTAACTTCTGCTACAACATTGTCCCAGAAATGAGTTGGACTATCTGACTGCTCTCCCTCAAATGGCCACAGACCCTTCGGGAGATGCAAAGAGAGTAAAGATGTTCTGAATGTGCTGCTCTAACCCTTCTTTTTTCTTTCTTTTTTGTTTGCATAGTGTTTTTTAAAAAGTATTGTTTAAATCAGCAAAAATCTGCCTTCTTACCTTCTCTCCAAACTTCCCTAGTCTGAATTGAGAACAGAAGAAAAACAAAACCCATTACAAATATAATAAATCAAAACAAATTTCCACCTTTTCCATGTCCAAAAAATTTTGTTTCATTCTGTGCTCAAAGCCCTTCACTTCTCTATCAGAAGGTGGGTGGCGTGTTTCATCTTTACTCCTCTGCATGGTGATTGGTTATTATGCTAATTAGAATTCCTAGTTCTTTCAAGGGTTTTTGATTTTTGTTTTGTTTTTTGCTTTTATCATATTGTCATCAAATAAACTGTTCTGCTGGTTCTGTCTGCTTCATTCAACATCAATTCATATACGTTCCCAGATTTCTTTACAGCCCTCTCCATCATTTCCTCCAGTGCAGTAGTATTCTATCCCATTTATTATACCACAGCTTGTTCATCCATTCCCCAGTTTAGACCCTCAGATTCCTATTCTTTGTCATCTCAAAAAGGCCTGTGAATATTTTTATATATCTTAAAGTTTGTTTTTCTTAGGATTGATCCCTCCCTTAATTATCCTCCCCTGGCAACCTTTTCCTAAGCATTTGCTTGAGTGAAATTTATTTCTGTTTCCAATTCTCTGTGTGTTCTTCCTTCTTTTGACCAGTTCATTTGAAAGTGAGGTTCAAATGTCAGCTGCTCCTCTCCAGTCCCCTCTTTGTTTGTATAGATGTTTCCTTGTGTATTCTGATTATATGAGATGTTTCCTAACCTTTTTCCTTCCCCAGTGTTGACTTCTCCTCTCTTTCCATTCTCTTAAAATCAGTTAGGTATAACAGAACTGCTCTCGGGCTTTGTGTAATTAGACTCTCTCTGTGACCCTGAAAGATAATAGGCAACTGAGAAGATACAAGTATTTTCTCATATTTGAGTGTAAGCAGTTTATCCTTGTTTAGCTCTTTATCATTTGTTTATTCCCATTTGCCTTTTTTATATTTTTTACTCCGGTGTTTGTACTTCAGTTTGTATGCAGCTCTGGTGTTTTCATCAGGAATGCTTGGAAGTCCTGTATTACATTAAAGTTCCATTAGTAGCATATACTCCATTTTGCTGGGTAAGTTATTCTTGGCTAAGTCTGTATCCTTTGCCGTCGGAAATCTTGTATTCCAGGTTCTTCTCTTCTTTATAGTGGTGGCTGCTAAGCAGTGTGTGTTCCTGACTGTGACTTCTTGGTACTTCAGTTTTTTCTGGCTGTTGCTACATTTTTTTTCTTTGACCCAGAAGCTCTAGGCTTTGACTATGACGTTCCTTGGAATTTTTGTTTTGGGGGTTTCTTTCATGAGGTGACTAGTTGATTCTTTTCTGTTTCTACTTTGTCTTCTGGTTTTAAGAGAACTAAGAGATTTTCTTGAAATTTGATAGCTAGCCTCTTTTTTTGGTCATAGCATTCAGATAGTTGGATTCTTCTTAATTTTTTTCTCCTTGATCTTTTTTCCAGGTCATTTGTTTTTGCTATGAGATATCATTCATTTTGTTCAATTTTTTTTTCAGTCTTCTGACTCTGTTTTAATTTTTCTTGTTGTTTCATGGATTCATTAGCTTTCTATTTGGTCCATTTTAATTTTCAGGAATTTTGTTGCTTAGGCAAGGTTTCTGTACTTGTTGTGCCAAGCCATTAATTCCCTTTCCAATTTTCTTCCATAGCTCTCATATCTTTCCCAATTTTTTCCTCAACCGTTCATTTAATTTATAAAAACATTTTAAATTCTTTTTAAAAAATTCTTGCTACATCTATTCCAGGAATTCCAATTGAATTTGTGCCTAAGTTCTTTTTCTCTGAAGCTTTGCTTGTAGATATTTTAGAACTATTCTCTTCTGAGTTTGTGTCCTGTGCTTCCCTTATCATCACAATAGTTTTTTATGGTGGGATTCTTTCTTTTTTTTTTTTCTTATTTATTCTTCCAGCCTACTTCCTGAATTCAGCTTGGATTTTAGGACTATGGTATTAGGCCTGGGCTCTGCTGCACTTATGGAGGGAAGATCTAGGCTGATCCTGTTCCTGCTTTCTTGGGGGGATATAATGTTACAATTCCAGGATCTCAGGGACAGGCTGGGGGCCTATAAACTTTGATTGCTGTTAGAGTGATCTGGTTGAGGACAATAATTGCTGCTCCCTGGTCTGAGCTCTGCACATTTCTGACTTGGGTTTGGGTCTGAGCAGCAGTAGACTGCTTTTGGATTAAGGCCCTATCAGCCAGTTGGAAAGCTCTGTTGGCTCAGAGTGGCTGAATTACAGGCTTCCCTTTGGTCTGAGATTCCTGCCTTGCTTATTCCTCTGCAGGCCGAACTAGATCCTGAAACCAAGACCGCACTCTGCTCCTGGGGTCTGAGTTCCCCTACTACTGCTTGCTTCTGAACTTCATTTCTGATACACGGTACAGGGCCTCCCTACCAGGGAACACCACTTCTCTGTGCATGTCCCATTCTCCGTTCACCTTGGATCTTGGTAGTGGGGTCCCCATTGTAATGTCCCAGGTTGAGTTTGGGGTGTCCTCTTACCTTGGTGAACAGCCTCTCCCTGGATGTTGCTTGTTTTTTTGACTTGACCCCTGTCCCCATTGTCAGTAGACCTCTCTGTCTCCCTGTGTGGAGCTGGGTTGGACAAATGACCATTGTGACTTTTTTGGATTTTTCCCATCAGGATTTGGTCTGGTACATTTTCTAGGTCTATATTGAGGAGTTTTGTGGAAGAGAACTTGGAAACGCTTCCTACTATTCCATTGTATTACTTTCCATTTTTAAGTTGAGTTCATTTAAATGAAGACACAGTACTAAGAGTTTGGAAATTATCTACGCATTCAAGTTTCATTTACCTTCTTGGGCAAATGGAAGACTGCTTGTTTCCAGGACTGCTTTCGTGACCCAATGATAACAAGAGTTACAAGAGCTTTTTGAAATACATCAAATTAAAAGAAAACATTAATAAATTTTCCCTAATAGTTAATGTGCCCTATGCTATTTGTGAATGGTGATGTAAGTCAATGGCCTTGATTATATTTGTGAGCTTTTCTGGTGTAAATATTAGCAAAACTTTAGGGGGTTCCCTCTTTTAAATACTGAGTCATATACTATGATCTCTGCTCTGAAGTCTGAGGAGGCAAAGAATCATTCATGAAATAGCAGTGTCTGTCATAGTATCATTTCAAGATGCTATTCAGCAACAAATACATATCAGGATTTTTGCCAATGTGAGAACCCCAGGTTTTTAATCTTGCATGAGTTTCTGAAGATGAAAAATTCACCCCCCTGCAGTCTACCTCATGATCCTCCATGAACTTAGCTAGGCTAAGGGTTCTCATGTGACAGCCTTGGTCTCACTGGGTTCATATTCAATGCCTTTCCAGTATGATAGAACATGAAATAGATTAGAGCAAGAAGGAATTTTAAATGCCATCTCATTCAGTGCCTTTGTTTTACAGATGAGGAAACTGGAGCCAGAGAGAGGAAGGGAATCTGCATTTATAGAGAGGCTAAATGCATACCCAAAAGAGTTCAGTTTGAACCCAGGTCCTCTGGTTCTAAAACCAGTTCTCCACTGTACCGCACTGCCTCTCCTGTGGGATTTGAAGTCAACTCCCGTAGCCTTTGAAAAACCTAGGCATCTTCATTCTATGATCTATTCATAGGATTTTAGTAGAAGAATAAGAATGGCTGGCATTCATGTAGTGCTGTACGGTTTATAAGAGCTAAGACATAGCTGGGAAGTAGATGTGGCTGGCTGGGTAGCATTGGATGTTTGCTGTGGATTGCAGATCTGTCTGGGGCATCTTGATTAGCCTGACCTCTGTTCTCACATTCTGCCTACTCTTCCCTATTGAATATTAAGCATTTTGGTCTCTGTGATAATGTTAACCTTGGCCAAGAATAAACAGGCACAGTCCTTTTCTTCACACAGCTTACGTGGCAAATACAGAGCTCTCAGATGTGAACACTTTGCAAGCTTTAAAGCACTATAGAAATGCTAGCTGTTATATGATTACATCTATGTGGACATTTCTTCCAACTGAGTTTGGAAGAGAAATTGAGCAGCGTGCTGGTTAGAGTAGACAGAGTGCTGCTCACTGCCCCCTGTTAGCCCAGTGACCGTGGGCAGATCAGTGTCTCTGGGCTGCAGTTTGCTCTTCTGTTGGCTTGGGAGGGTGATTACCTTCCATAGGTATCCAGATGCAGAATTGGGCCAGGTGATCTCTAGAGGCTGCAGATCTGTGAGTCTGTGTGTGAGGAGACGAAGGCATGCATGTGAAAGCAGTGTATGCTGAATTAAGTTGGTTTTATCTGGCTTTACCGTAACTCCTGCTAAGTGTCTGGATAGTTAAAAGAATTTGAATAACTTTTCCTGCATCTACCTTGAAATTGATAATTTCAAGATTGTTGGGAAACTTCTCTGCCTCCCACAATAACCAGTGGATCTCTGCTCTTAATTATGTGACCCCAGGGCAGCCAGGTGGCGCAGTGAATAAGAGTGGGACCCGGCGTCTGGAGACCCGGGATTGGTTCTGGCCTCAGATACTTGGCACCCACACAAAATAACTGGCTGTGTAACCTTGAGCACGTTACTTAACCCCAATTGCTTTAAAAAAAATATATGTGACCTGGTTCTTGGGCCCAGAAGCAATTGTGTTTTCCTTTGTTTCCTTCTAGATAATTGGCTAAGTTACTTGTCTTTTTAGAGAAAAAGAGAAGCTACAAAAATAAAACTGAGCCCCACAAAATTTCCCCCCTGATACCAGGTAGTGTAACCTCAGGGTTTAATTGCCCCCCAAAAGTGTGTTTCTTTGTTCTGTTCCTGCTTCATTCTGCAGATGTGATGCTGCTGTTTGACTTTATTAAATCCAGATAGGTGTACTCTTGCCCTCCTGTCAACCCCAAACTCTGTCTTATTGCGCTTTACCGTCTACTTTATAGTGTAGAATATTTATGTATTTTAACTGTTGTATTAAGTGGTAAGAAGACCCTTGAAGGTACAAACCAGGTTTATTCTTACCTTCTCCACAATACAGTATGCATTCCTTGAATTCATGATTGTCCATTGGCATCGGTAAGTATTCATCTGCAGGTGCTGAGTAGTGGTATCATGTTAATGTAGAGAGTTTCTAGGTGTAGACAGAGTTCTGAGCTAAATGTTTTTTTTTTTAATCATCCTTATAACTTGTATCCTTTAGGAAAACGTGCTGCAAGGTGAGGTGCCTGAGCTGAGGATTATGATTCCCCCCATTAACCTTCTTAATAGGTATTAATCTGGAAGCTAATAACCAAGTGTAGCGGCAACCACAGGATGGCTGTATGCCATCCCAGGATGGCTGCTAGCACAGGTTCTAAGATCTGCTTTACTGGGAAAGATAGCTTTTTAAGGGGTCAGCAGTCTTTTTAAATTTCATTCATTAGTTCAGGGGAAAAGTCAGCACCCTGGACTTCAAGGAAAATACAAGCAGAGAAATAAAGACCAACATACAGGACTCTGCCTGAATCAAAGCAGTATTGCTATGCACTTTACATACATCCCTGGATCAAGAGAGCCTTTACATCTGAGCAGTCAGAAGTTCTGAACATACCTCGATCAGAGAATCACAAAATCCTTCTCATAAGGGAGCCCCCAAAGCAAAATACCAACCCAGAGCATATGTACACTTCTCAGAGCCAGAGGGCATCACAACCCTGGTGACTCAGGGCCTAATTAGAAATTAGCAGAAGGTGTGAAAGCCTTCCTGCAAGCAGGCTTCTGCCTAAGCAAGCTTCCCTTAATGGGTTCCACCTGAGGCCATCCCATTAACATTATATCAAGTCAGCTCAACACACACTTGTGGAATATCTACCACCTGTCACTTTCTCTTATGGCCACTAGGAATCTAGGAATCTCCCTCTTTTTTAATATGGGCAAATTGTTCCTCTTTCTTTTTCCACCCTGCTGTGTATCATGCCAGTTTTCCCCAGAAACACCTGGAGCTTCTATAATAGTTTTTGTTTAGTCATATCTGACTCTTCATGATCCCATTTAAGGTTTTCGTACAGGAGTGGTTTACCATTTCTTTCTCCAGCTCATTTTACAGATGAGGAAACTGAGGCAGACAGGGTGACATGACTTACCTGGGGTTACTCAGCTAGTGAGTGTCAGATCAGATTTGACCTCAGGTCTTTCTGACTCTAGGCTCCGTGCTGTACCCACAGTAGAGGGCCCTTTATTGCCATCCCCAGCCAGAGCTGCCTCTCAGACACTAGATCTTTATCAACACATGTTATGTGGTAGGCCTTGTGCTAGTTACCAAGGGAAACAAAAATGAAAGACAGCCTCTGCTCACAAGGACCTTTTATAATGTGGGTATATACTTCTAAGGATGTGATCCAGGCAGTGTACTCCATCTGAGTTCTCTAAGAAAACTTGAGGTGAGGAAGATTCAGCCAGGGGGAATCAGGGAAAGTTTCGTGGAAGAGTAGCATCTGAACTGTGCCTTAAAGGAAAAGAAGGATTTCAATAGGCAGGAATGAGTCCAGGTCTTAGGGTACAGGCTTGTAGCAGCAAGCACCCCAAGTGTCCTCAGGGTTGCTGCCACCACAGGTTCTTGGATCTGCTTTGATAAAGGAAAGCAACTCAAAATGGGTTAACAAGCTTACTTTAATCATTCAGACATATGTTGTTTACCTTGTTCAGGGGAAAAAGGTCAGCACCCCGAACTTCAAAGTATACAGGCAGAATTATCAAGACAGAAACAGATCAAGTAGACAGCTTTCCAAACTATGCAGCCATTACATCCATACCCAGTCAACATCTGGGTTTTTCAAAGCCGAGGGGGGGCTCCAGACAACGGCTTCCCAGAATCCAGATCAAATCACAGAACACTTCTCAAAGTGAGCCCCCAAAACAAAACCTCATATCAGGGCTTATATAGCCTTCTCCTGGCTCAGAGAATGTAACAACCTTCTGGACCCACTGGCCAATCAAGAAGTATCTACTGAAAAACAAGCCTCCCACCCCAGGCTCCAGGTGCACTTTAGCCTAGGGGCAGGGAAGATCTTTAAATTTGCATTTCCACTACAAGGCTCTGTCAGAACACTGGAGCAAGAAAAAGGACAGCAGCCAAACCAGGGAGTGGCTGGTGGTCCAGTTTGTCCACAATGTAAGGTGTGTGAAATGAGGCTAGAAAGGCAGGTTGGACTGAGGTCATGGAGGGCCTTGAATGCCAAGCTATAGAGTTTGTATGTTATCCTGGCTACCAAACAGTAGATGACAAATAGGTACAGAGTAATTTTGCACATGTGTCTAATGTAACCATCTTTAGAGTGTGGAGGGGGGGAAGAAATTTATGTGATAATTTTGTTCTATATTTGCAAAGAATAGCAGGTCATGCAGGGTGGATTTGCAATTTCATGTGCAATAACCTTTTTCATCGTACTATGTTATGGAAATGCTTGTTTTATTCTATAAATTTAAAATAAAATTTGATGATGATTTTTAAAAGAGTAAAAAGCAATGACACTGACTTAAAACAGTAGAAAGCTAAAAGGTGTGTTCAGTTTCTATGTCTTTGATGTTTCTGTTACACAAATACTATTTATGTTTTGTAACATTTTACCTGAGGTAGTAAGTAGATGTAAGTTCCTATGGCAGGGACTGTATAGTGTGTATGATCAGGACTAGTTTTCTGTTCTTCAAAATTGTCATCTGATATGGGATTACAGCGGCCATTGTTCTGAGCTGATCTTTCTAAGAATTCTCCAGGGATCTGTTACTGGTGAGCAGTGGAGTTGGCAGTTGTGGCCAAATTTTACCCAACCTCCACAGCTCAGCTGCACCTGCTGACATTTCCTAAATTTGATATTGGAGGCAAAGAGCTCGCAGTGGCGGCATCTTGGCTAAGCCAATTGCCTCCTTTGCCAGAACCAGAATTTTTGGAGTATCAGGGCATGGTGGTGAGATGGCCTAATTACTCAAGCATTTTCCTTCCTTTGGGTAAGGAGAAGCACAGTGTGCTGTGTATTGTTAGCATTGTGTCCATCATAGCTATGTGTCATGGCAAGATGGCAAAAAGGAGGTGGCAAACCTTTATAAATACTTGGCAGGAAAAGGTTGGCTTCTCCACATTGTTGACGCCTTTCTCTTCTAAAAAATTCCCATTTAGGATCATAGATCGAGAGCTGAAAAAGCTTTGAAGGTCATCTAGTCCAGCTCCTTCATTTTACATAAGGGGAAACTGAGGCCCAGAGAGATGAAATGGTTTTCTCTGAAACACATGCTCAGTAAGCAACAAAGTGGAATTCTAGTCCAATCCAGTCATCTTTCTTTTATTAAATGACTAATGCCCAATATGGCAAAATCTTAATTTTCTTTAAGATAATGCTATTCATTCTACTCACTACCTTTTATTACATGATTTATAAAAATCAGATGAAAGAAAAAAATGAATTGCTTAATTTCATACTTTGAAGAAAAAAACCTTGAGACATACAACAGCTTGAACTAAGTTGTGAGCAACGATCAGTTCTTTACACACAATGTAGCACGAGCCTAGTTATCTCCAGTTCACAAGAAGATGAATTTCAGGGTGGGAGTGCTTCAGATTTCTATTTACCTGATTCCTTAACATAGATCACATGGATCCCTTAAGTTTACTTCTAGAGCCCAGATACCCCAGTAGTCCTATAATTAGCTTTAAGTAGAAACCACATTCTAAGTATTTCCATGCAGATATGTAAAAGGGGAGTATGGATGGCTGAAGGTTTTAAGAGAGTTTAAAAGAATGAGAACGTTGAATGCTTAGAAAATGGCAAGTTTCAAATTAGAAAATGTTATTTGTTTTTCATCTTAGCAAAGTTATTTATTATTCAGTGTCTGGGTGAAATAATTTTTTAAAGGTTCACATTTATTGATATAGTAGAGATTCACTAGACAAATTCTTGAGCCAGTGACTTTGGAACTGATAAGAATTTATCAGTGTTTGCTTCTGGATATTACTAAATATGCTTCTGAATTTCGTAAATCTGTAGCTGCTACTGCAGGCTCTTTCTTTGGTTTTCTAAAATGTGACTCATGGAAGAATATAGGTAAAACTGGGGTATGACTATTATAATGTGCTAAGTCATGATTGAGTGTTGTGAGACCATACCATATGTAAGAACAGTCTTTTCAGGCTAATTGCTCATTTAAGGACTATATTATGTAAATGTTGTGGAGTGGTTTTTATCTTGATTTCTGAAAGGGGGCATGAGCAGCTTTATTTTGCCAAAAAGACAGTGTCAGCTGCTAGCCACTTATTTCCTAGCAAAACAAACTACTTGCAAAATTCTAATTGGCAAGTTTTCTTTTCCCTAGAGTTTAATTAAAATCTCTCTGCACCATTCCGTGATACTGAGGATGCTGTAGATTCTTGTAGTGTACCAGAAAAAAAGGACTTGGGTCAGCTTCATCCTGTGCTAATTCTGTGTCCTCTTTAGTTTGGGTAGTAGCTGCATCTAGCAGCACCATGACTAGTAACAAATGAATATATTGTTTATATCATCCTTTTTCCTATTAAAAAGGGTCGAGAGTTTGGCTTTTTCTGGCATTGACCCAAATACATTTAGCTCTTGAAGATTGAGATTTATTTAGCTATCTATGCACAGCATGTTCTGGGAGTGGAAGCGGTTTGTTTAAAGCATTATAGATTCATCATATAGAGCCAGGAAAAGGGGAATTTCCGAGCAAGAAAGGGCCATAGAGATCACTCCCTCTTGCTTTGCAGACCAAGAAACCAAGTTCTAGAACAGCTAGACAGCCTGCCTGATGCCTCACAGGGAGTGAGTAAGAGAGCCAGGATTCCAGTCCAGGGCCTCCCAGCTCAGATCAAGTTTCCACTAGACCATGCTACCTGCTAAGAGACAGAGCCAAAACTTGTACCCAGATCATTTGCGCTTCCCACTATGCCACTAATCTTTCCAGATGGTAGCACAATCGTTTTTGAGGAACCAAAGGAATTCATTCCATCAGAGTTGAACATAGATCCATATTTGAATTCTGAGATTCATTGTGTCCTAGTGGATAGAGAGCTGCCCTTGGAGCCAACCAAGAAGAGCTGAGTTAAAGTCTCACCTCTGACATGTACCTGCTGTATGGTCCTGGGCAGGTCATCTAACCTCTCAGTGCCCTAGGCAGTTCTCTGAGACTAATTTACAGAGAAGGTGTTGACCTGAGTGGGTAGGAGCATTTTATCCAAGAGTTTCCTAAGCCAGTGAAATCAGGTCAGTCCTCATACTCTATGCCAAGTATTTGAAAAAAGGATGGCCAGAGTCAGGAAGCAAATAAACCACATGTAGGATGATAAGGGCCTGCACCAGGGTATGGCAGTGTTAGAGGAGAGAAAGGAATGGGTGAGATGTTTAGGTGGTGAAGTTGACGGGCTTGGTAACAGGTTGGCTCTGGGGGAACAGGGGAGTGAGGAGTAAGGAGTTGAAGATGACACCAAGGGTGGTGCACCTGACAGGAATTAGGAAGGAGGTGGGGTGGATGTAATGAATCTGGTTCTGGGCACATTGAGTTGAAGATGGCACCAGGACATGCAGTTTGAGATACCCAAAGGGCAGTTGGAATTACAAAACAGTGTAGGAGGGGCTAGGGATGAATGAATAGATCTGAGAAATCATCAGCATAGAGACTGGTACAGAGGGAGTGTGATTTAATGGGCACATCTGCACCACTGGCAGCGCCCGTCAGAAGTGCTCTTCATGTATGGAGGAGCACTCTGGACGGATTGAGGGCCTTACATGTTTCACCTGGCAATGAGAAGACCACTCCTGAGGCCACAAGAGCTTCAGCTCAGAGTTTTCCATTCTAGATCTGCACATGATATTGTGGGCTGTTTATAAACCATTGAGAAGAGTGGAACGAATTCCTTTTTAGCTGTATATAGCACAGAAGCTTAGTAAAAATTAAGAGGGATTTAAAAGCTAAGCCATGAGCAGGGAGACTGTGTGTTTACCTTGGGTTTTATAGAAGTTGGTCACTTGAAACTGCTTCTCTCCTTTCTAATGCCACTGCTTTTATGCCTTTTTTACGTTTCAAAATAACCTGCTGAATATGCCTGTATCTCTGTTTTTATCTGGTGAATTCCACAGAAGGCTACATTGACTCTACCTGTAACCTACTTTACGGAAGTAATGCTGACACGTTCTGGGAGTGTGCAGTGGCATGAGACCAAAACTTAACTGGCATCATGGGATCCCAGTTGGTTTAGTTGCTTTGCCTGTCCTACTTGGTAATGCATGTGTAATTATACTGAATGGTAATCATTCTCAAGAGGTTCAAAAGTAGATTGCATTAAAAAGGGATTGAAGGAAAGGAGATGGGAACTAGAGAGACAGAAACATAAATTATAGGGAGTATGTGAGAAAGACCAAAACTTAAAGCTTTCTGGTAACCTGGTAGTTCAAAGACCTTAACCATGTGTTTGAAGTGAGATCAGACCAGGCAAATGATCTTGAGAATCAGGAAATCCATTTTAACTATCACAAGTCGTATGTTATATATACATTGAAAATTAAATTTGATGTTAGCCTTATTTTATCTAATAGCTTTATTGTGTTACAACCTCAGTATCATTTATTTGATAAATTTAAATTTTGATTGTTCAACTTCAATCTTTTAGAAAGAAGTCACAGGGGGCAACTAGGTGGTGCAGTGAATAGAGCACCGGTCCTGGAGTCAGGAGGACCCTCGTTCAGATCCGAACTCAAGACACTTGACACAAAAACTAGCCCTGTGACCTTGGGCAAGTCACTTAACCCCAGTTGCCCTCCAAAAAGCAAAAAAAAGTCACAATTGTGTATTTTTTTATTTGCTGTGTTCACTTCTAACAGATTTCATTTATTAGTCTTGTTAACTAATTCAGAGAGGTTAAATTATTTGTGACTTCCTTGAGTTTGTGAACAAATTGTAAGAAACAAAGAAGATATTCTTTGAAGATCAGAATTGTTCTCTTAATTACCACACCATTAGAGAGACTGGAAATGAGCCTCTGAGCAGGACTTTGGGTGTTACTTGGTTCCTTGGTAGACATGTGACTCTGGGAGGTGAGACCAGCAGCAGCACCAGGTAGCAGACTTTTCACACCATATTTAAAGGGTGTCTGAAGAAATGATGGAAGAGCAGGGGTACAAGTAAGTGTAGACATTTCCTGGGGATGAAACCATGCCCTGACCCTAAGTGGTACACCTAACCAGGAGCGGCTTTAGAAGCAGCTGCCAAGGGGATGGAGCAACATCCTTCACTTGTCACCAACAGTAGCGATGGATGCATTGGAAACTGGAAGTCAGTAGCTGGAAAACAAGTCAGAATCAGGAGGTGGTACACAGGGAGCACTTCCCTAAGCCGAATACTGTGACTCAGGACATGGGTTTGAGTGGAAGCATGTTCCTGCTCATTCAGAAGCTGAAGGCAATACAGAACGTCAGAGTTTCGCCAGAAGAGTAACTGGAAAGTGAGAAGACTCGATTCAGTATTTGCAGATATTGAATGTGGCTTAAGGCCGTATATACTTATCCCTACAATGTATGCTCATGCCTTGAACCATTTCTAGGATTTTTGGGTCATTTTCCTCCCTGTTTTTTTTTCTTCATGTAGTTTCTAGGTTTTCCTATGTGTTGATGGTTTAAATTCCTCTGGGAATTATTTTCACACTTCATCAGTAATCCAAGAAAGGCAGATATCACCTCATCTCTCTGTCAGGTCTAGCTAAACTCTGACTGCCTCAGCTGCTTAGAACCCCTCCTGATTGCTTGCCTGGCTTAGATAAATGGGATTCTCCAGCTTTTCCTTCCAGTAAGCTGTATTGGCACTAAACTGACTCCTTGACCTTAGCACCTGCCCTGCTTCTATGACCTGCATTTCCCTGGTACTGTCATCCCACCTATTGCCTAATCCTGAAGATGCCTGGACTTTACCATCCACCCTCAGCTGCATTCTGAGGGCTCCTGTGCCTGTCCCTCCTCCCTGGAGCTGAGCTTGGGTTTTTTTTTTTTCTCTCCCAGGTAGAGTATAAATATGAGTAGAGACTGTCCTGCTCTTTCTTTATGACTCCCAGTGCTTACCATGGTACTTGGCTCCTAATAAATGCTCAGTAATTTTTTTTTAAACAAATGAAAGAAAATGATTTGTTAGGGGAAGGAATGAGGAGGATTGTGTCTCAGTGTTTTGAATATATGGTATCGGTTTGACCTTGACAGGATCTCGGAGTAGGAGGTTGTTTAATCCAGTCTGTATAAAATCAGGACTCTTGGGGTAGCTAGGTGGTATAGTACCCTAGAGTCAGGAGGATCTGAGTTGAAATCCGGCCTCAGACACTTAATGCTTGCTAGCTGTGTGACCTTGGGCAAGTCACTTAACCCCAATTGCCCTCCCTTCCCCCTCTCCAAAAAGCAAAACAAAACAAAACCACAACAGGACTCTTCTCTGCAGGAAGGCACCCAGCCTACTCTGGAAGACTTGGGTGGTGTTAGGAGCTCATTCCTCATCAGGAAGCCCATTCGTCCTTTTAACAGGACATTTCTGTTTTTATCAGGCTGAAATATGCCTCCCTGAAACTTCAGCCCTTTGCTTCTGGTTCTGTCCTCTGGAGCCAAGCAGAGAATACATTTGGCATTCTATTTGTCAGATACAGACCTAGGTTCTTTCTCGACACCCTAGGAAGACTTTTAAAATGAGTGTTCAATATTACAGGACCAAAAATGCAAATTGGGAAAGAACCTTTCATTCAGCACATGTTGACTGAGAACCTGCCCTGGTGCCAGATACTTAAACAGTCAGAAATAACTTTACACTTAGGATTAAAATGTTGAAAAACAATACAGTCCCTTCCTTCAAGGAACTTTCAATCCAGTAAGGAGAGAAAAAAATCTGAAACAAGGTCGTAAATTGGGCCAAAGGAGAAATCACTTTGAGTGCTCAGTGGGAGGCTTCTCAGAATAGTGGGCAAAATTTGGACTCCAAATAAGACCTGGGTTCAAATCCTACCCAGGTGTGGTAAGTCATCTAAGATCACAGATTTAAAGAGAAAGAACCTTGGCGCCATCTAGTCCAGCCTGCTTGCTTTATGGTCACTCTTATCTACCAAGCCCTTGGAGAGTCTGGAGATGAGTTGGTGATGCTATAAACAGGATTTTGGGGGCTGCTCAGTTGACTGGTAGACATGTGACCCTGGGCCAGGGGCCAGTGGCAGCACCAGGTATCCAGCTTTGTTAGCACTGTGCATCTAAAGGGTGCCTGGAGAAATAACAAAAGAGAAGGGAGCCCTTCCCAGAGGCCCAGGGAGGTCACATGACTTGGTCTGTCAGACAGGAAGGAAGAAATGGATGGTCCTGTGACTTCAAATCCAGTGCTGCTTCCACAGTACCATGTTCTCTAAGCCTCTGTTTCCTTATCTTAAAGGGAGGTAATAATGCCAACAAAAGTTATCCCATGGGGAAGATTAAATGACATAATATGTGGAAACCATTTTGCAAACCTTAAAGTCAGTTTTTATTTTCATTATCCCTTTCAATTGAGAGGATTGTTTTAAGGGTATGTGTAGAGATTGTAGCCTTGGCAAGGAGAAGGGTCATATCATTAGACACTGGAGAAAAGGAAGGGATCCTGTCAAAGGGCTTTGAGATGAAGAGAGACGAGGGAATTCCAGGTGAATGTCAACCTTCATTTTCTCAGTAAAAGAGATGAGGCCCTCACCTATGAGGGTGAGGGTTAGTGGTGTGAGTAAAACCGAAATTGTTCTGGAATGCATTTTAAAAATCACTTAAAGGATGTATCTGAGTTAGATTGAATTCACATCAAATAAAATGATTAGGATGAGCTCAGAAACTGTCCACACCCCACCCTCCCCTCCATTCACACATTAACTGTATAATAACTGGCTAATACTCTTGTGGTGCAAGCACTCCTGTAAGCCTTCTCTGTGTAAGATCTACATTGGGCTTGCCTTGGAACAGCGCGCTGCAAGAGGTGCCATCTCAAAGCCCTCTTCTTGCTGAGTTCTTCCACAGTACTTTGGTTCCTGTTGTTCCCTTTCTCTTCCAAGGCATACATTTGAGGGGGGAGGTGATAACTTTGCCTGATGCCTTGTGAAAAGCTGGAATACTGTTTAATATCTGTTCTGAACTAATATTTCCTTCTTGTTGATTATTATCTGTGTGTGTAACTGTGGATAAAAATAAAACATTGTCTTAACACAGTGGCTGGCACACGGGCTTACTTCATATTCTTTTGCATTGAATTGACAAGCTTCCCTTATCACATTGTGTACCAGCCATTGTGCCAGCGTGGGTTTGGTCTACACCTGTAGTCACTGTTTAGACTAGGCCGCCTCCTCTCCCTGAAGGGAGTCTAGGAGCCTAGCTCAGAGTCCCCTGGCCTTTATGTCATTCTGACTTTCCTGCCCTCAACTCCACAATCACGATGTGGAATTTGAAGCAGTTTGGTAATACCTGTTTATCAGGTGGTTTGGTGGCTTCTGTTTTTGCTTTCCCTACTTAGAGTTAACCTAACTCCAGCTTATATAGCAACTGCTTGAGTGGCTCTATTGTTGTCATGGGATTATCGGGTTTAGAGCAGAAAGGAACCTTTTAATTTCCCATATAAGGAAACTGAGGGCTCAGAGACATGATGTGACTTGCCTGAGCATTAAGTAGTGGCGCCAGGATTTTCAGCAAAGTCCTCCAGTTTGCTGTGCAGTGCGCTTTCTGTTCTGCCAGCCTGATAGCAGCCCTGCACTTTTTGTGTGTCCCTGTGAGCATCGCTTCTGTGCTGGAACACTGGCTCAGCTTCTAGAGTTGATTGTTGGTGCTTAGCTCTTCATGGGATCCTAGGATTTAGGATTGCAAGGGCCTCTAGAGGTCATGCAGCCCAGCCTCCTCACTTAAAGAAACTGTCTTTCCAGCCTTGACTTCTGCCTCTCTTCTGCTGCGCACTGGCTGTATCTCTCACCTGTGTGTTGTGGCTTGGCAATAAGAGCAGGTCTAGGTGGTAATAGTCCACTGCCTGCTTAGGTCCTGGTCTGAGTGAGACAACAGCACCTCTGCTTTGTGGACATTGTTTGGTTGGACCGTTCGTGCCAGATAGGCACTGAGAATGTCTCTTGGGTGCCAAGAGACATTCTGATCTCCATTCAATTTATGACCTGTTACCTCTTTGTAGAGCAGTGCATCATTGATGTGTAAGCAGTAGCATTCAGCTTTCAGCTTGGTGACTGGTGAATATCTTTGACTGTAGATTGGATTTTCCTTATGTTGTCTGGTGTATGACCTTCATCGTCTAAAGGATTGTCAGTAGTCCATCGTGCTATGCCAGCTCTATAAAAATAAAAGAGTGATCAGTTTCATGTCTCCTTTGTCTTGGAACATAATGAACATGTGGCCTGAGTGAGCTTAACTTCCAGGCTAATGTAAAACACTGGCATAGCACTGGGGACTCTCTTGCCTTACTGTATGAATCACAGCTTCCCTTGGGACCTGGGAGCCGATGAAGTGTTCTCTATTTGAAAAGATTTGGCTTTAATACCCGTGTTTCCTCGATAATAAGACACTGTCTTATTATTTTTTTTGGAAAGAAAAATACCAGAGGGCTTATTTTCAGGGGAGGGCTTATGTTGTCCTGCCTCAGCCCTCCTCCGCAGCACTGCTCTCAATGGCGCCAGCAAGCAAATCACCAGGGAAGAACAGGATGACGCGCTCACTGCTGCAGCTCTGATTGGATGCAGCTCGGAACGCAGTGTGCGTTTCATGGGGGGGGGGGGTAAGGTGCATACAGAGGGTACCGTAATGTGGCGTGTAGTGCAGGGGATCACCTTCACTACAGTAGCAATCTCAATAGGGCTTATTTTCGGGGGAGGGCTTATTTTAGAGGAATCTTATACAGTAAGGGGAGGGCTTATTTTCGGGGTAGGTCTTATTATCGGGGAAACACGGTAATCTGCACTGCAGATAATCTGTCTGCACATAATCTTGAGCTGACAGCTGAGTTTTTACATTGTCTTTGCCTTAGAGGACAAGATAACAAGGAAACTAACTTGTATCCTAAGAAAATAGTGATAGAAAATTATTTGTAAACTAATATAAATTGACTTCAATCACAAGGCTTGAACTCTGTTAAAATAGGCATTTTCTTTAGCATGAGAAAATTTCATTCTTGGTACACATTTTGTTTCTTTTAACCTTTGGCCCTCATTTTGAGTGCTTTAAAACACTTGATTCTGTGCTGCCTTTCACTTTGGTCTCTGAGGTTAAGGAAATGCTTTCGTGTTGGCTCATAAAGTCTGTAGTGATTCATTACTTTAGACATGACCAGTGCTTTCCACTTATCCATCCGTCTTCCTTGCCTATAAGCCAAAATGTTTATCCCTTTGTGTTTGGTAAAATGGTTACCTATGACTTAAATCTGAGAAATTCCCTTCTTAGTTTCTTTAGCCTGTTAGTAATAGTTTCCATTATAGAGTCCAAGTGATTTGGTCATCTAAGGTAACTTTTACCAAAAGCTATGATAATATCTTTTATTTAAAGAAACACTTCTAATCATTCTCTTCTCACTTTCCTTTTTCTTCTACTCTTAATTTTTTTAGAATGCTTTGAACAAAGTTCCTAAAGAGGTCCTGTTTTTATTGGTCAGAACAATGTGAATGATCATTTTAAATTTAAGATGCAGAAAGAATGTCCTTGATAGGTTTTTATGCCATTGTCCTGGATATATTATACATATTTGTCACATATTTTAAGTAAAAATCTGTAAGCTGATTCTGTATTCAGATTGAAAGGTGACTTGAAATAAACTAAGCTTACAACCAGACCCTTGAATAACTAACTGTATCAGAGAGTTAGACCAAGATTTTAACTGTCAAGTGTTGTAATGTAATGCCAAGCAAAGGCAACTTCCCAGGTTCAAAATACCAGCATAGGTGCTCTCTATTTTATTCAGTGACAAACCAAGAACAGAGAAGATCAAAACATGACATCATTCCAAATTACAGCATTTACTAAGTGTGATTAAATAATCTCCAAGGACTACCCCACCCCAGGACCTTCCAATCATTCAATCAATTACAAAGTCCCTGTTCTAAATACTTCTCCACCCCTAGGCTATACCTTCATTTGGTCCACCACAAAACCCCTCTTCTCAAATGGAGATTAGTTTCCAAACATAGGTAAAGTACCTTCATTTGTCAATCACAGAGCACAATAAGGTCAAAAGTTCCCCACCCCTGGATCACAATTGAATCTACCCCAGAGTTACATCAAGTTTAAACACAGCACTTAATACCCAAATGGAGGTCTTTTCTTCATCTTGACAGAGGCAAGTTCTCTGCAATCTTAGTTCCTGGGGAGACAAGGCTTAGCAAGGCCATAAGATACATTGCCAGTCCCTTCATGAATTTATCCTCTGTCTGTAGAACAGTCCTAGAACCCCTGAACACATTAGCAAAGCCCTCTCCCAGGATTTCTGTAAACATACAACAAGAAAATCCTTCTTCAGGGCTTCTGAACCAACAGAAAGGCTCCCAGACCCCTGCAACAACAGCACTGTCCTTCACCAGTGGACAGTATTCACTCTGTCTGCAGGACAGTCTCCAGACCCCTGCAACAACAGTACTGTCCCTCACCAGTGGACAGTATTCACTCTCTGTCTGCAGGACAGTCTCAGGGCTTCTTAGCGAACAGCCAGGTTCCAGGACTTCTTCAACAAAAGGACTGTCTTTCACCAGTGGACAAATCTGGCAAAATAACATCAAAACAGACAGACAAAGTACCAGCAAAACAGCCATGTCTCCTCAGTCCTTGGCAGCTCAGGGGGCAGGTCTCAAAAGTCCAGGGCAATTCAAAGCGGCCACCAGCAATTCTCTTAGCCTCTCTCTCCCTCCACGAGGTGCTGCTTCCAAAAAAGATCTTCCGCCTCTCTCTAGTGTCTCTCCAAATCTACATCACCAGCTCCTCCCAGTTCAGGACTTTTTTTTTCACATCAACAAGCCCATCCCACAGGTGGGATTAACAAACTCTGGGTTTTAACACAATCAGTTTGAAAACCAAGCCAATACAGGGGAATCTTTAATTGCCATTACTATCACAAGTGTCTATCTTGAGGGATGTGGCATTAGAGAGATAATAGGGTCAAATGACAATTCTTCATTTTAAATTTAGATGAATAATAGTGATGAAATCATGGAATTGAGATCCTTGAGATCATCCAATGCATTCATCGCTTCACAGATGAGGACTTTGTTAGTGATTTAGCCAGGCTGAAATAGTACTCTCTTGACCTCTTGATTCTGTGCTTTTTCTGCTCTGTCATATTGCCTCTTTTGTAGATGTGTAGCAGTATAATCTCATAGAAAAATGGAACTAATTGTTTAATGATTTATCTCTTATGACTGAATTTCAGGTTTGTTACAGTTGATTACCACTATTCAGCCCATTTGGTTAAATTTTCATTTTAAGCTTAGACTCTTATCTTTTCAGTAAGTGTACTACTCAGATACATAAATTTCACTGCTACTAGAGGCTTTCAAGGATCAGGTGGATCAGAGAATCGTGGATTTAGAGGTGGAAGGGACCTAGATTGAAGCTAGACGAGGTCATGTGATTTGCCCAGAATCTCAAAACTAAGACAGAATTCAAACTTGGGTCTCCCTAGCTTCACACTCGGTGCCTGAACCATTGTACCACCTCTCTGCCATAGTTAGATCTGAATCTTAGAGATGCTTTGTGTCTTCGACATATATATATAGGCAGCATGGGACAGTGGGGAACAGCCTAGCTCTGAGATTCTTCAGTCTCTACCTCTGTGGAGATAGTATGATCCCAAACCAAGCTTGTTATTTCCCTTCTCAAACGTGCCTCTTCTCTTGATTTCACAGTTTCTACCTTTGGCACCTATCTCATGCTCAGGATCTTGCAGTTTAATCTGACCTCTCTATAGCCCAAGTGTTTCTCATCTAATCAGTGACTGAGGCCTCTGCAGTATATCATACAGCTGTCTCTTTTCTCTCTCTTCCTATTGCCATCACCCTGATGGAGACCTCTCTATTGCCTGCTATGTGGATTGTTGCCCTAGCCTCCTAATGGCTCTTTCTACTTCCACTCTAGCTGGCCTTGTTCCAAACTATCTTCCACACAGATGCCAAAGTAATATTTCTAAAACATAGGTCTGGCCATGTCACATACCCCTCCCTCCCCGCCCCACCGCCTCCAGTTACCCCTGCTATGTCTTGGATACCTTACTGACTCTTTTCTTTAACATAAAAGCCCTTTACAGTCTTACTCCAGCCTATCTTTTCAGACTTAGCACACATTACTTCCCTTTACCCACTGTATATCCTGCCAAAAACTGGCCTCATTTCTCTACCTCACATCTATCTCTATACCTTAGCATACACTGGCCCAGTGCCTAATGCACTTCTACCCCACCTCTCTACCTTTTGATAGAGTGGTCTCTAAACTTTTTTGACCCCACACTCCATCAGTTAAAAAGAAAAGGTTGAGCAAGTACTTTCAATAGATGTATATTTATAAATTACATACATGCATTACTCTGTTAATAGGTAAACATTTATGTAGTGCTTTAAAATTTTCAAAGTACCTTATTTTTATTATCTCATTTGATCCCTCACAAACAACCCTGTGAGGTACGTGCTATTATTCCCATTGTACAGATGAGGAAATCAAGATTGAAATAGGAAGTCACTTGCCCTAGGTCACAAAACTAGTGTCTGAGGAAGGATTGAATTTCAGATCTTCCTAATTCTAAGTCCAATTCTCTATCCACTATGCAATTGTAAAACATACATTAAATTTTTAAAAATTAAAAATGAAATAAATAATATTTTAAAGATTTACTTTCAGCAACAGGAAACCTGATAGCAATTTGCTAATACAAAAAACTACTTTCACTAAAATTTTAATATTGATATTTTGTGATAAATGTAATTGACTCTATTTTTTTTTAATTATGGTTTAACACTCTGATACACTTACTGAAGGATCTAGTTCTAAGTTTAGTTTATTTCAGTCATTAGTTTTTAGGGCTGTCATATTTGGAAAAGCTACAAATGGAAGAAGTTTATCATTGGCCATGCTTACTAAATCACAGTACTCGTTTTTCAGCCTCATTTACCAGTCATGCAAAAGTTTGTATTGAAATTCAGCTATTAAATAATCATAGTCCTGATGTCAGTTTTTGAATACTATAACAGAAAGGCTGCATTTTTATATCTTTAATAAATGGCTTCAAAACCCACAGAAACTCTCTGGAAGATTTTAAAGAAGTTAGAAAATTGTGTTTCCAAGTCAGCTTGTGTAGACATAACGTTTTATAGTGTTGTGAGGGTCAAATGTGATAATAATTGTACATTATTCAGTACAGTTCCTGGCACATAGTAGGTGTTATATAAATTCTATTCCCTTCCCCATATATTTATTTAACCAGACACATGTAAACTTTAGTATTTCATAATATGATGACAGTGTTATGAATAAGGGCATCACTATCAATACCTCTGTGTTGTGAACCTCACTTTTCTCTCAGGATGCCTTGCATTACTATATGAGACATGAGACCATGTCATATAGACTGAGTAAAGGTGTCAAACTAAATATAAATTAGTTTTCTAATATTTTCTTCCCATATCCCAATGGATTGTCTTATGCCATTCCTGGAATATACATACTCTGAAACCATCTCAGAATCCCTAGTTTCCTTCAAAGCTTGGCCTAAAGGCTGCGTCTTTTGAGAACCTCCCCCACTTTGAGTACCTCTCCACTGAAATGATGTTGTCCTTGGGGCAGGCAGGTTCAGTGTGGCTAAAGAAGCATCATGAAGCCTTGGACACAAGTCCACCCAGATGTGTCCTGGCCATTGTGACTCTGGGCAAGGCCTGTGCCCCTGCAGAGCCCGAGACAACTCTGAAACTATAAGATGCAGAGAGAGCACTTGGAACTGATACAGGGTGTGTCCTCACCAGTTATTCCCTATGTATAATATAAACTCGAAAAGGCCAGAACTGTTTCATTTCTGTGGGGTACGTAGTAGCCGCTTATTAAATGCTACTGATTGATACCAGTTCCATAACAATCTTTGTCACACAAAGATCATCTGCCTAGAAATCTTAAGCACCTTTCTCTCATCTCCTATAAAGTCTAGTCCCCTGTACCAGAAAATCAAGGCCCCCTGCCATCTGTGTAACCACTCAAACTGTTAGCCTCATAATTTCTTTTCATACAGTCTGTGTTCCAGCCAAGATGAAACTACCCTCTCCTCATCCAAACAGACCATGTCAGCCAACCTCTAGCTTTTGTTTAAATGTCCCTGCATCTGCAATATCCTTCCTTCCCCCATTTGACTGGTGAATTCCTTCTCATCCATTAAAGCCTAATTTAACACAACCTGTTAGAATGTGAGTTCCTTGAAATGCAAATTAAAGCCAACTCTGGTTCTATCTTACACCCATCAGATGTACAGAGTTGATCAGTATTAGAGCTACAGGCAAATTAATACCCTCTTGGTAAAGCTGAGAAGACTCAAGGCCATGTGTGGTCCTGTAGGTCCTCAAGTGCAGCCCTTTAACTGAATCCAGACTTCACTGAACAAATCCCCTTAATAAAATGATTTGTTCTGTAAAATTTGTACCCTGTCAAAAGGCCACACCCAAGGACCTAGAAGGCTACATGTGGCCTCCAGGCTGCAGGTTCCCCACCCCTGGTCTAGTGGAATAGAAAAGAATTACAGACCTCGCCTCCAGAATTGCTAAATTATGTACACCCTTTGACCCAGAGATACTGTTACCACTGGACCTGTAAGTTCAAAGAGGTCCAGGAAAGAGGACTCTTAACATGCAGAAATATGGCAACTCTTTTTTCAGTGACAAAAAAACTGGTAACTAAGGGGTTTTTGATTGGTCACAGAATAGATGAACAAATTATGGTCTGTTAACATAATGAAATACTATTGTGCCATGAGAAATGATAATTTTAAAATGATGGTTTTAGAGACCCCTGGGAAAACTTATATGAACTAATGTTAGTGAAAGGAGCATGATCAGGATAACAACTTATATAGTAATAACAACATTGTAAAGACAAACAGCTGAAAGATTTAGGAGCTCTGAGCAGTGGCAAAGTGACCAGCCACAATTCCAGAGGACTGTTGATGAAGCATCCCACTCACCTGCTGACAGTGAAAGGATGGACTCCAGTGCAGAATGAGGCATATATTTTTGGAAAGGCCTATGAAGAATCTGTTTTCTTGGCTGTGTATTTGTTACAAGGGGTATTTTCCCCTTTACTTTTTTTTTTCCCAATGGAGGAAGAGGTGGGAGGGAGAGAATTTTTTACTTCATAGAAAAAAAAATTAATTAAAAAAATATAAATTCCTTGAGGGCAGGCATTTCTCTGTTTCCCCAGTCGGTCAATAAACATAAGTGCCCACTCTACAGAGCACTGTACTAAGCTCTGGTTACACAAAAAGAGGCAAAACACAGTCCCTGCTTTCAGAGAACTCACGAAATGATGGGGAGACACAAGCAAATAAGTATGTGCAAACAAGCTAGGTGTAGGATGAATAGGAAATAAGAGAGGGGAGGATGTTAGCAGGGACTAGAAGGAATTCAGGGAAGCCAGGAGGTATGGGAATGGGGGACAGCCAGTGGAAATGACTGGAGCTGAGGGCTGGTGTGGCCTGTTAGTGATCAAGTCTTTAGCAAAATTTCTGGAATATGGCAGGTGCTTAAAAAATGAATTGGCCAACCAACTGACCTGCTCCGGTCCGTTTTCCCTGATTTCTCCATTTTAGTAATGACCTTTACTCTCCAATCTCATAGGGCTCTTTATTTTGTAACTCTCTTGGTGCATACATTATATAACACTGTTTCTTAGATGTTATCTATGGTGTTGTCTCCCCTTGCTCCCACTAGACTAGCTAGCGTCACAGTAATAGCTTGGGTTTTTGGTGTTGAATTAATATCCTCAAAAGAGTTGGCCCTGCTGACCCGAATATAGAAATTATATGAATGAGATCATATTGGAACAATAAAGATAAAATGTTAGAGAAACCAAGGAAGAGACTGGTCTAAGCAGTTTCCACCAGGTAGTGTCCAAAAATGAAATGTTTTGGGAAGAGGAAGAAGGAAAACTTGGTCACTAGAAACTGATCAGTTTTTTTTTTTTTTAAGTAATAATACATTTAAGAGAGCAGTGTTATAGAAAGAGCACTGAATTTAGGGTAGGAGCATGTAGGTTCATTTCTCAGGTCTGCTATTTACTACCCTTGTATCTTAGAAAAAGACAGTTGGGGGGGCGGAGCCAAGATGGCGGAGTAGAAGCATGACCTTCCCGCGGCTCCGGCTTCCACCCTCCCCAATCCATGTAAAAAGGGGACCCTAAACAAACTTTGGAGCTGCAGAACCCACAAAATAACACAGAGAAGCTAACCTCCTGCTGAGGACAGGCCAGCAGGAATCCAGGGCAGCGCTCTGGGAGCTGAGCCCAGCCCAGTGCCCAAGCTTTAGCCCCAGGGCGGCCTGACCAGCTGCCTGCCAGAGGGACCCCAGATCAGCAGCAGCTGTGGCCGTTTCCAGATTTATCAACACATAGACACAAAGGACAAAGTGAGAGGTCAGTGCAATCTGGACTTTGGGACCAGTAAGTGAGAATATATAACACTGTTGCCCCCAGGGCAAGAAGCTACTGAGACCAGGCTTCAGCTCTTGGCCTGCAGAGTGTAGGGGGACCAAGCATCAGTCTGAGGAGTAATCGCTCTTGCTTTAACCTGCTTGGATCTGGATTGCAGTCTAGGGTGGAGATCCTGGGATGTGTGTCCAGCTTGCCAGAGTGTGGAGACCTCAGAGAGGGCACCCATCTAATACCTTCGGCAGCTGAGAAAACCCCAGCATTTGGGACGAAAGCTCCCCTGTCTGGTGGCAGAGTCCTACTGTGGCAAAAAGCCCAAAAGTCAAGTAATTGAGTGGCAAAATGAGCAGGCAAAGGAAACAAAGCAAACAGAAGATTCCAACAATACACTCCTATTTTGGGGACAAAAAGGAGCAAAGCATGGAACAGGAGGAAAGCAGTGAAGTCAGAACTCCTGCACCAAAAGCTTCAAAGGAAAATACAAGCTGGTTACAGGCCATAGAGGACCTTAAGAAAGATTTTGAAAACCAAATAAGAGAAGCGGAGGAAAAATTGGGAAGAGAAATGAGAACAATGCAAGAAAATTATGAAATGAGAGTCAACAGCCTGACCGAGGAAAATCACACCTTAAAAAATAGACTAGGGGTGGCCAGGTAGCACAGTGAGTAAGAGCACTGGCTCCAGCGTCAGGATGACCCGGAGATCGAATCCTGGGCTCAGACACTTAGCACCCACCCAGAAACACCTGGCCGTGTAACCTTGAGCAAGTTACTTAACTCCAATTGCTTAGGGGCGGCCAGGTGGCTCAGCGAGTAAGAGCACCAGCTCCAGTGTTGGCATGACCTGGGGATCAAATCTGGGCACAAATACTCAGCACCACACCCAGAAATAACTGGCCATGTAACCTTGAGCAAGTTACTTAACCCCGATTGTTAAAAAAAAAAAAATAGACTAACTCAAATAGCAAAAGAGGCTCAAAAAGGCAATGAGAGAAGAATGCCTTAAAAAGCCGAATTTGCCAGATGGAAAAAGAATCTCAAAAGCTCAATGAGGAGAATTATTGCTTCAGAATTAGATGGGAGCAAATGGGAGCTAATGACTTTATGAGAAATCAAGATGCTGTTAAACAGATCCAAACAAATGAAAGAAGAGAAGGCAATGTGAAATATCTCATGGGAAAAACCACTGACCTGGAAAATAGATCCAGGAGAGAATTTAAAAATTATTGGACTACCTGAAAGCCATGATCAAAGTAAAAACCTAGAAATCATCCTCCAGGAAGTTCTCAAAGAAAACTGCCCTGATGTTTTAGTATCAGAGGGCAAAATAGAGATTGAAAGAATCCACCGATCACCTCCTGAAAAAGATCCCTTAAAGAAAATTCCTAGGAATGTTATAGCCAGGTTCCAGAATTCCCAGATTAAGGAGAGAATATTACAAGCAGCCAGGAAGAAACAGTTTGAATATTGTGGAAACACAATCAGGATAACCCAGGATCTGGCAGCTTCTACACTGAGGGATCAAAGGGCTTAGAATATGATATTCCAGAGGTCAAAGGAGCTGAGATTAAAACCAAGAGTCACCTACCCAGCAAAACTGAGTATCATGTTTCAGGGGAAAATATGGTCATTCAGTGGAATAGAGGACTTTCAAGCATTCTTGCTGAAAAAACCAGAGTTGAATAGAAAATTTGACATTCAGATACAAGAAGCATGAGAAGGTAAACAGGGAAAAGAAATCATAAGGAACTTATCAAAGTTGAACTATTAACATTCCTACATGGAAAAACAATAATTGTAACTTATGAAACTTTTCTCAGTAGTTGAAGGGAATAGAAATATATATATTTGTCTATATATGAGGGTATATGGGCATATGAATACATATGTGAATGTGCGTATATATATTTACAGGTATACATAGATAGAGGGCACAGGACCAATTTAACAGGAAGGGATGATACTTAAAAGGTGAAATTAAGAGGTGAGAGAGGAATATAATGAGAGGAGATGGGGAGAGACAGAATGGGGTAAACTATCATATAGAAGAGGCAAGGGAAAATGGTTACAATGGAGGGGAAGAATAGGAAGGCAAAAGGGAATGGGTCAACCTTATTTCCATTGAATTTGGCTCAGGGAGGGAATAAAATACACATTAAATAGGGTATCCCACCCTCCAGGAGAGTAGGGGGAGAAGGGGATGAGAGGGGGGATGATGGAAGGGAGGGCAGACTTGGGGGGAGGGAAGTTGGAAGCACCCACTTTTGAAAAGGGACAGGATCAAAGTAGAGAATAGAACAAGTGGGAGGTGGGATAGGAGGGAGGGAAATATAGTCAATCTTTTACAATATATCTACTATGTTATTGTTTTGCATTAGCCACACATGTACAACCTATATTGAACTGCTTATCTTCCCAGTAAGGGTGGGTGACAAGGGAGAAAGGGAATGAATCTGGAATTCAGAGTTTTAAAATCAAATGTTTAAATATATATGCTATTATTAATACTATTTTACATGTAATTGGGAAATAAGATATACAGGCACTTTGGCATAGAGATCCACTGGAAAAGTTGAAGGTTGTATGGGAGAGAGCAGATTGGAGGAGGGTATATCCTGTGGGACTGCTATTTTGGGGCAATGGGGAGGGTAAAAACAGGGAGAAAATTTGTAACTCAAAATCTTGCAGACATGAATGATGTAAATCAGAAGTTAATAAAGCATTTGGAAAAAAAAAAAAGAGTTCCTCTCTCTGTGTCTCATTTTCTCCATCTATAAAACAAGGGGATTAGATTAGGCAATCTCATTGATCTTTCTAATACAAATCATATGCTCTCTGTCCTAGTATATCCCCAAAATTTGGAAACCAGGGTGGGGCGAGGGGGTTGTGTATTTGTTTTTAACTAGTCAAACATACCAAAGCAATAGGTCTTTTTTTTTTTTTAAAGCAATTGGGGTTAGGTAACTTGCTCAAGGTTACAAGGCAGTTATTTCTGGGTGTGGTGCTAAATATCTGAGCCTGGATTTGAATCCCAGGTCATCCCGACACTGGAGCCGGTGCTCTTACTCGCTGTGCTACCTGGCCACCCCTAAAGCAATAGGTCTTTATTATGGTAGGTTTATTATGGTACATTTTAAGTCACAGAAATTCAGAGTAAAAAGGAACCTCAGCAGTCAGCTAGGTCATTTCACACCCCAAAGGAGTTCACACTATGCAGGTGATTATCCAGGTACTTTGTGAAGACCTCTGAGGAAAGGAAACCTGTTCCAATTTTGAATGGCTCCGTCTGTAAAGATTTTTCTCCCAATAGCAGGTCTAAATTTTCCTCTTAACAACTTTCATTACTCCTGGTTCTGCCCTCCTTTTGTATACAAGTATAATAATACATCTTTCCCTATTGACTTTCATTTTAGTCCTGTGCTCTAGTCCATCATGATCTTTTTGGGTCCCAATTCTGTCATCCACTAGCAGCTTGATCCCTCCTGCTAGTTTAGAGTGGGAGATTAAGGTCTAGGTTTGGTCCACAAAGCTTTTTCTTGGAGGTGGGTTATTAGAGGGGAAATGGGAATAAGAAACTCCACTTTGGAGATTTTAAAGACATGTGCAGTTGGATTTCTACATATGTTTGGTGACTGTTTCTGAAGATCTGAGTATTAATAGCATTGTTAGTCATTGCCACTGCAATCCAAATAAGGTAATTCAGAACCTCACATTTTCTCCTGTTCATTTTTGACTATTCATTCAACATCTTGCACACAGTCCTACTCTGATACCCCATTGTGACTTGGAAAAATTTGCATTCTCAAAACTTGTGCCAACAGAGTGCAGGCTGTAGAAGGTCCTATCATGATACATAGATTTTAGCATAATTCTGCCAATGAGTAGGTTGGCTTTCTGAGGGTCTGTCTGTTGAATTGTATGTTGGCCACTTGGTGAAGAATTCTTTGGCCATGTCAACTCAAAAAGGAAAGAAAAATTTTTAAATGGAGACACAGTTGGAGGAGCTGTAAAGTAGTTTAACCATTCCAGAATACAATTTGGAACTGTGCTAAGAAGGTGACGAAATGTATCTCTTCCTTTCAACCCAGATATCTCACTGCTAGGCACATGCCCCCAGCAGGTCAAAGATAAAGGAAAGCTCACATATATGCCAAAGCATTTATGCAGACACCTTTTGTAGCAGCAAAGTACTGGAAACAAAGTTAATGCTCATCAAGGGGAGAGTGACCAAACAAATTGTGGCATATCAGTCTGTCAGTGTCTCCCTTGTACCCTGTACTGTAAATACGAGAACAGCCAATGAAATGATCCCTACCCAAGAGGAATTTGCATTCTAATGGGGGAGACGTGTGTGTGTGTTCACATGGTAGTCAGACAAAGCGGTACAAGGACAGTCTCAAGGTGTCGCTTAAGAATTTTGGAGTTGATTGTGTGACATGGGAGAGCTGCCACAGGACTGCACAGCATGGCATGCCCACATCAGAGAAGATGCTCTCTTCTGTGAGCAAAGCAGAATTGAAACAGCTCAAAGGAAATTTAGATGATCCACCCCAGATGTTCACAAAGACTGCAAAGGACAGCAGCCAACACACACACACACACACACACACACACACACACATACACGTTCGTTGGTTGGTTGTTTTGTTGTCCTTTGTTCTCCAAGAAGACCAAAATGACATCACTCTGCTACAGTCAAGTTTCAGTGTATTTGACTGTAGCTGATCAGACCAGTACAAGCTTGGAATGCCCTACCACAGGTCAGGCACAAATAGTCCATGTGAACATTTGAGGTGGATTATCCAAATTTGTGCATCTTGGATTTCATTTGAGGTGCTTCATTTCTGCCTTGCTCATAGATCACAGCACCTTCTCTGATGTGGGCATGCCATGCTGAGCAGTCCTGTGCCAATGTCTCTCATATAACACAATCAATCTCAGAGTTCTTGAGAGTATCCCTGTATCACTTCTTCTGACCACCACATGAACACTTGCCCAGTGTGAGTTCTCCATAAAATACTCTGTATGTGTATGTGCACGTGTGTCTATATACCCACACAGAGAGAATAAATAAATACAAAGTAGTTAAATATAAAATAGCTTGGAAGCAAAAGTATTATCAGCATTAGTACTTTGACTGCTGGGTGGCACAGTGGATGGGCCTGGAGTCAAGAAAGCCTTAGTTCTGATCTGGTCTCAGATAATAGCCCGTTGTGTGAGTCTAGGTGAGTCGTTTAACCTTTATTTGCCTCAGTTTCCTCAGGTGTAAAATTGGGGTCACAGCATCATCTGCCTTACAGAGTTATTGTGAGGATCAAATGAGATAATCTTTGTAAAGCCCTTAGTGCTGTGCCTGGCACATGGTAGGTGTTCTGTTCATGCTTATTCCCTTCCTTTCCCCTCAGAGTTGAGGCAGTAAGGAAAGACTTCATGAAGAATGGTGTTGCTTATGCTTCATCTTGAAGGAATAGAAGAATTCTGTGAGGTAGAATTAAGAAGAGAGATCATTCCAGGCATGGGGAGGTAGTGGTACAAAGGCATACAGATGACAGATGTGTGGGAAGAACAGTCAGCTGCATCACAAAGTATGGAAGGTGAAAATGTGTTCATTGGGATTGGACAGAGAAGTTGGGGCCGGGGTGAGGACTTTAGAAGCTAAACACTTGAGTTTATATTTGATTCCAGAAGAGTTCTTGAGGTGAGTTGAATATGGGAGTGACATGATCACATCTCTGTTAAAGAGAGATCACTTTGGCAGCCCCACATAGAGTGGACTAGAGAGTGGTAAGAAACATGAGCCGAAAGTGCTCGTGCTGTAAGCAAGCCAAGAACAAGACAAGGTCAAAATGGGCAAATGATGTACACACAAAGGGGGTACCATAAGCAGTTTAAGAAAGCATGTTATAGTGTATCTGTCAGATTTTTGGATAAAGGAAGAATTTAGGACCAAAGAAGATATAGAGACCATTATAAAACATAATTTTGGTTATATAAAATGAAGGTCTTGCACAAATAAAAACAGTGCAACCAAAATTATAAAGAAAGCAGAAAACTTGGGGGGGGGGATTTGCAACAATTACCTCTGATAAAGGCCTCATTTCTCAAATATATAGAGAACTAAGTCAAAATTCTAAAAATACAAGTCATTCCCCAAATGATAACTGCTCATAGGATATAAACAGGCAGTTTTCACAAAGAAATCAGAGCTATCTATAGTCATATGAAAAAATGCTCTACATCACTGTTGATTAGAAAAATGCAAATTAAAACAAGTCTGAGGGACCACTTCACATCTATCAGATTGGCTGATATGACAGAAAAGGAGAATGTTGAATGTTGGAGGGGTTATGGGAAAACTGGGACTGTTGGTAGAATTGTGAACTGATCCCACCATTCTGGAGAGCTTGGAGCTATGCCCAAAGGGCTATAAAATCAACCCTTTGGTCCAGCGATACCACTCCCAAAGACATCCAAAAAAGAGGGGGAAAGGGGCCAATTTCTACCAAAAAAATATTTCTGGCAGCTCTTTTTGTGGTGACTAAGAATTGGAAATTGAAGTGATAACCCATCAGTTGGGGAATGACTAAATAAACTGTGGTATATGATTGTAATGCAATATAATTATGCTATAAGAAATGCCAAGCAGGATGATTTGTGAAAAACCTAGAAAGACTTACATTAATTGATGCATAGTGATATGAACAGAACCAGGAGAATGTTATATACACAGTAATAGCAATATTGTTCATTGAAGAATTGTGAATGACTTAGCTATTCTTGGCAATAAATACAGTGATCGAAGACAATCCCAAAGGACTCATGATGAAGCATACTGTTCCCCTCCAGAGAAAGAACTGATATAGTTTGAATACAAACTGAAGCATGCAATTTTTCACCTTCCTCTTGCATTTTTTTCTTTTGAGTCTTCTTGTACTAAATGACTAATATGGAAATGTTTTACATAATTACACATGTATAACCTATATCTCATTGCTTACCATTTTAGGGAGGGGGGAGGGAGTGGAGGGATAAAATTTGGGACTTAATTTCTATAAAAATGTTTTTAAAAAAAAATTTTAAGCGCTGAGGACCTGTTTTTAGGTTGTAGCTTTGTGAGTAGAGAGAGCCACAAGAGTGTAATGACTGATTGGATCTGTGGGGTGAGGAATCAAGGACGATGGATGCCAAGATTATTACCCCAGGAGCCTAGAAGAATGGTGGCATCTTCTATAGAAATAGTGAAGTTAGGAATAGGGTTGACTGAGGGGAGGAGGATGAGTGGAATAATGAGTCCATTGGGACTTGTTGAGTATCTCTGAGACAGCCAGTTTGAAATGTCCAGTACTGAAGCTCAGGGAGAACTGGAGCTAGAGCTTTGGAAGTCATCTTCATAGAGATGGCAGTTAAAGCCATGGGCTTACTAAGTAAGGAAGCATAGAAGGCAAGAACACCTTGGACAATCACCCATATTTAGGAGGTGGAATAAAGAAGACGGAGGAGTGATCATGCTAGTAGAAGGAGGCCTAGAGAGAAGAAAGTATCTAGGAGGAGAGGGTATTCAGCAAGGCTAAACATAGCCCATAGAGCAAGAAGGAGAAGAACCAAGAAGAAAAGACTCATATTTGGCAGTTAAGAAGTCATTAGAAACTTTGGAGAGAGCAGTTTCCATTGAGTGATATAGTGGGATGCTTTTTTCAAGGTTTGGCTTTGCAGAGAGAAGCTCCATAGAATGAGAGTTCGAGGGTGTTGTTAGGTCTTAATGAAGTTTTGTTTTCTTAAAGATTTGGAGAGTCTTAAGTATGTTTGAAGTCAGGGAACAAACCAGTAGATTGAGAGAAGTGTCTGGCACAGATGGGAATAATTGAGGTTGGTTTTAGAAGAGAAAAGTACTTCCTCTCTCAGAGACTGAGGAAGGGAAGAAAGCATAAGGAACGATGTCTAAGGCTTTTGAGATGAAGAGATGGGAAGAAGAGTGAGCTCATGTTTCATGCCTTCACTAAAGCATGGGAGGGGGGATTGTGAGAAGCTTGAGGAAGAAAGAGAAGTTTTGGACAAGCTTCTGTGCACAGTGAGATAAATGCATTTGCAGAGTAAAAGAACTGCCTGGCTGCAGTGAGGGCCCAGATGAAGTTACTGATCTAGGTGTTTAAATGGCGCCATTACTACCTGCTCTGCTTGGCTCTCTCCTCTCTTCAACAAATATTTTATTTATGTCTTCATGTTTGAACTAAGGGAAATCTTGGAATTCCCTCTTCTTGCTGTCAGTTTTCCTGTTAAGAATTTTCCATTAAGGGGAAGTCTCTCTTTTTTTCCATTTTGCTTGTGAACTGTAACTGAGGCTGTGCTGAATTTTGTTGCTTGCAGGAAAATTGGTCCATAGTGCATTTCTCTCCAAAATAATGCGATGAGCTGTATTTGCCTATAATCCTGCTTTAATGTACATATGCATTCTCTAAGAGGAATGGCAGGTAGCACCTCCTTGCTAGCAGTATAAGGGCAACTAGGTGGCAGGTGGGTACAATGCCAAGTCTGGAGTCAGGAAGGCCTGAGTTCAGATCCAGCCTCAGATACTTCCTAGCTATTTGACCCTGGGCAAGTCACTTAGCCCTTTTTGCCTCAGTTTCTTCATTTATAAAATGAGCTGGAGAAGGAAATGGCAAACCACCCCAGCATCTTTGCCAAGAAAACCCCAAATGGGGTCACAGAGAGTCAGACATGATGGAAAATGACTAAATAACCAATTTCAGTCTCTTGCTATTTTGCAGCAGGGAAGATTTAGGAGTTTAGGGTCATCCCTAAATACACATAGATCCAGTAAAAAGGAATTCCCTTCTCTTTGCCTTTGTGCTTTTGCAAGTGCCTGATTTGAGCAGAGCGGGAGTGCATAAGAGTTCAGGAAGTAAGTTTCCTAGAACCTGTAAAGAGCCCTGTGTCAGAGCTGAAAAAATATTATGTGCTATAAGTAAGCAAGCATCTTATTTCATTTGTGTCCATATCATCCTATAAATCCTTCCTGGTGGAGATACCCATTGTACTAGTGGCTTTTTATGTTTTCTAAAATTTGATTAGCTTTCAGTGCAGCCCTCTATCTGTGATCTTTGTTCTCACTGTGTGATAATTGCCCCACTTTCATTTCCTAGTTCCATTCAGTGAGCATTTATTAAGTGCCTAGTATATGTGTATTTCACTGTTCCAGACACTGGAGACATAAAGACAAAACAAAGACAATCCAGCCCTTCAAGGATCTCATATTCCATTAGCTAGGGGCACATCATGAAAACAGACAAGTACACATGATTATTTGAGGAAGGAAAGGACATTAACTGGTAGGCACATCACGAAAGTCATGCAGTGAGAGACCACATGTGAACTGAGCATTACAGAAAGAGAGATTCTAAGAGGTGGGAGGATGGACGGATACAATAATCAGCATAGACTTCATGCATTTTATTTGTTTATTTTTCCCATGCCCGGCACAGAACTTTGAGCACAGTAGGTGCTTAATCAGTGTGCCCATTCATAAGCAAATAGCAAGTAGTATTATTATACAGCATATTCTCCTTTCTCTTTCCCAGTTTTCACCATCTTTCTGTTTTTAAGAAAAAGCAGATGAAAATGAAGAAACCCAGAATATGTCATCATACTGCAGACATCTTCTTAACATCCTGGAGTGTCCCAGGGGTACTGATTGGGAAACAGTATTCTAAGCAAAGGAAGCAGTGATAAGCTTGTCTCTTTAGCTTTTAATTCTGGCAGTGTTGCAGAGCTTCTTGCACTTGGAAATTGCCTTCTTATTTATTAATAACAAAGGATATATGTACCATGTGCTTGTTGAGGCCATGAATGATTCCAGAACTGATGTTAACCCTTTCTCCATGGGTAGAAACATTAAAAGAGTTTTGAAGGTTATGATAATGGGGATCTAATTATAAAAACAAAATCTGTGGACGTTTATTTGTATATTCAACAACCATTATTTGACCACTCTGTGCCAAGTACTGTGGTAGGCATTGGTGGGGATACAGAGATAATTAAGACAAGGTTCTGCTCTCATGGGGCTGATGGCCTGATAGGAGAACTGTAACACCTACACACACATATCACTGTACATTAACAACAATGCAGACTACAACATTAAAAGCAAGAAAGATGCAAAGTGTTATATGAGATCTCTGAAAAAAAATGTTTTCCTCTGGTGAGGAGAAGTAGGAGGTCAGGAAAGTTTTCTTGGAGAACATGCCATTTGAATTGAGAAGTCAGGTTGGATTTCAAAAGAGGCCTCTGTACAAATAGTATGAGCAAAAGCACAAGAAACCACTGGAAATGTACAAATGGTAACAAGTATTCCAATTTGACTGAAGCATGGTACATGTCGAGGAGAATAGCATGGATAAGGCTGGAAAACTGGGGAAATTCAAGCTTAAAGAGGGGCCTAGAAACAGCACCAGCATGTTCTTTACCAAGGTAAAGGGTTTGGGCGTGGTAGCAAAAGGAAGGCCATCGGAAGTTCTCTCTACATAGATAAAGGTGACTATATAGATAAAGATGACTATATCAGCAATGGGAAGAATTAATCTAAGGTGGGGAGAAAGTGGAGGCAAGGAAACTAGGTAGGCTGCAGAAGTGTCCATATAGGTAGAAATGAGAGCTTCAGTTAGGGCTGTAGCAGTGGGAGCAGAAAGGGAGAACCAGGTGCGATTGATATCACAGGGATAGAGTCAAGAGAACTTGAAAACTGACTGGGCATGAGATATGTGGAAGAGAGTCAGAGTGGGGTTTGGGTAACTAACTAATAGAGGGGAAAGGAGGAGATTCAAGGGGGAAAGCTAAGTTCTGTTATGGATCTAATTTACTCCCTAATGGAAAAATCTGGGTGACAGTTGGAAATTGAAGTCTGGAACTTTCTAGAAGTTAGACCTACAGATTTTAGAATTACAGGTAATAATAATAATAGGTATTTCTATTGTGGCTTTATAGTGTATGTTCCTGGTGCTATGGATTCAAAGGCAAGAAATTTAATAGTGATCTTACATCATGAGTTAGTTATTTTTGGAGAGGAGATAGTTGGAGTCATTGGGTATGGATGAGACTGTCAAAGGAAAGGATAAAGAGAGAAGGGCCCCAAAGAGAACTTCGGTAAGTCTTGGAAAGAAAGAGTAAAGCCAGTGAAATATACCAAGAAGGAATAGTCAGAGATAAGTAGGGGAAGATAGTGTAAGGGACCTCAGAGGCCATCACGTCCAGCCTGTACCCATACAAGAAACTTCTCTCAAAAGTTACTTACAACAGGTGGTCATCACTCAAATAATTTCATTTTTCATAAGTGTTCTCCATTGCAACCAAAACAGATGTCTTCTAGATGTAGTATTGTATAGAATCCCTAGCTTTTCCTTCAGAGCACACCATGGAACTGTTCTTGATTCCCACTTCACCCCCACCCCTAGAAATGAGAATGATATGGCTTAAGTATGCTTTGTGTTTACATAGTTGGTGCTTAATGTATCCATTCTTCTGGTCATCCACTTATGTTCTGAGCCTCTTTGGGGTGCCCTTGATTATTAAAATGTTTTTATTCAAACAGCACAAATCTCTTCGTGACAGTAGGAATATTGAGGTTGCTAGTGGACCAAAGGATTTATTGTGTGAGAGCTGCCCTTAGCATCCACCTAGGCCTTCTTTGTTCCCTTCGCTTTACCTCTCCCAGAGAACATTGTAAGTAAGCTCCCATTCTGTCTGTCTAGCAGATCATGGTTATATGTTAAAAGAAAAGGAACATGCTCAAACTAAGCCACCCATTGTTGGTATAGCTTCTTAACCCCGGTAAAAGTATTTGCATTTTTTAAAAAGTAGTTGCCTGTTAATCCACACAAATCTCTGGTTAGTGACATTTTGGGGCAGTTTTTTTGCCCTTTTCATGAGCAAATTGAAATAAAAACTTTCCACATGGGAAGATTCGGGAGTGAGGGAATGGAAAGCCAAAGAGGCCTGTCCCCAGAACATGTAGACTGGTTGTGCCTGGGAATCTGTCTCTAGGGTCAGCTTCCTTAAACTATTACTTCTTTTCACAATTTTTTTCCTTCCTTTATTTCTGAACCCAGAAGTTCTCTAAAACTTTCCAGTGTTTTCACAATAACTTTCAGAGAACAACAGGAAAGATTCTGGTGGGTTCTAGACTGGGGAGGAAGGGCAACATCTGGCATGTAGAGATCATTTGTAAATCAAGGACTACTGTACTTATTTTCTTAACCCAGGATTTGGGAGAATTAATATTGGCCAAAGAAAAGAAAATTTGCCCAATAAGTACTTGTTAGTGTCCAAGTAGATTGCCTTTTTATGTTTTGTTTTTTTTTCCAGTACATCTGCTGACTTTGGGGATAGAATTTTTAGTGAAAAATCTTGTATTACTAACGAATTGTAATTTTTTGGCTCGAACTAATAACAATTCCACTTTGATTTCATTGGTTCACAATTCAACAAACATTCACTAAGTACATATATGATGCACAAGTAGATATTTAATAAAGTAATACTGAATTCAGACAACATTAAGCACTTTCTTTGTGAAGTGCTTGGAGTAGGAAAACAAAAAATGGGATGGTCCCTGCCCTTAGAGAGCTTATTTCTTACCAGGTTTTATAGCAGGTACGCAGATAAGTACAGAATAATTCCAGAAGGGAGAAATCTGCTGGTATGTTTTGGGGGTAGGCGAGGTGTAGGTGGTCAGGAAAGGCGTGGCATGGAAAGTGAGGCCTGAAGAAAGCTAAGGAATTCTGAAAGGAAGTGATCAAGAAGGCTTATGTTCTAGACGTGGAGGGACAGCTGTGACAAAGGTGAAGGGCAGGAGATGCAATGTTGAATAAGTCTTGAAAGGAGCCAGATTGTGAACGACTTTAAATTCCAGGCTGAAAATTTTGTATTTTAGTCTAGAGGCAATAGGAACCCACTGAAAACTTCTGAGCAAGGGATAATTAGTTGAACCAGTGCTTACTTTAGTAAGGTTATTTTGCCAGCATGTTGCACTTGAATTGCTGATAGGACATTTTCACAGGGCTGTGTCCCACAGGCTGGACTGGAATTCAGGAGGAGAAAGATTAGAGCTGGATGTATAGATTTTTGAGTAATCTTCCTAGATGGCATTTTTTTGTGCAACAGCTATTTTTTTTGTTATAGAATCCATTTTGGTGGATTGTGGGGAGAGATTTTGTGTGAGAGATATTTTGGAGGAAGAAATGACAAGATTTGGCAACTGAATTGATAGGTTGAGTGAAGATGAAGGGTACAGGATGTTGATAAGGTTGTGAAATAAGTGACTGGGAGGAAAGTTTTGCTCTTCACAATAACAGAGAAGGCTAAAAGAAGGAGTGCATTTGAGATTAGATAATGGGTGCTGTTTTGGGCATGGTGAACGGAGAACATTGCCTTTGAAACACTGCCTAGACCATTGGTGATAGAGAGCCAGAGCTCAGGAGAATAATAGGGATGTGTATCTGGAAGCGCTATGTGCAGAGATGAATGTAGACTCTGTGGGAGCTAATAAGGTCACCAATCAGTCAGTAAACAATTATTAGTCAGCTGGTGTGAGCTGGGCACTATACAAGTGAAAAAAAAAATGAAACCTCCCTTACTCATAATGAGCTTACATTCAAATGATGAGAGACTATGAAGAAAAGGCCTGAGACAGGGCCTTGAATAAGTGACTGCCCAGTTAGTGGACATGACGTAGATGCTGATTCAGCTGAGGGCACTGAGCAGTGCTCAGACAGGTAGGAGGAGAAGCAAGAGAAAAGTGTCGCAGAAACTCAGAGAAAAGAGGACATCCTGGAGCAGAAGGATCAGATACTGACTGCAGAGGGTCAAGAAGAAAAGGTCTTTGGAGAGAGCAGTTTTAGCTGAGAGGATGAGTTAAGAAGTCAGGTTGCAGCAGGTGTAAATAAGGCATGCAGACAACTGTTATAAGGATTCTGGCCAAGAAGGAGGGGAAAGCTGCAGGACAAGAGTTAGCGATAGGATGAAAAGAATGGGGAAATTGAGGAGGTTTTAGGGAATGTTATAGAAATTGGGATAGAGAAGATTACGGAGGAGGGGAATGATTGTTGGAATGATATGCTGAAGAAGTCAGGAGAAGAAAGGGTAAAGTGTACATGGAAAGGGTTTCCTTGTTGAAGAGAAAAGCCAGCCACTGGAGTAAAGGAGAATGATGGGAGGAGGGGATGATAAAAAGATTTTGTGAAATGAAAATAAGGGGGAAGGAAGAAGCTCACACTGAGTGATGTCAACTTTCTAGTTAACTTTTTTTTTTAAAGCAATTGGGGTTAAATAACTTGCTCAAGGTTACACAGCCAGTTATTTCTGGGTGTGGTGCTGAGTATCTGAGCCCGGATTTGATACAGGTCATCCTGACACTGGGGCCGGTGCTCTTACTCACTGCACCACCTGGCCCCCCCTAAGCAATCAGGGTTAAGTAACTTGCTCAAGGTTACATGGCCAGGTGCTTCTGGGTGGGTGCTAAGTATCTGAGTCCAGATTCAATCCCAGGTCTCCCGACCCTGGGGCTGGTGCTCTTACTCACTGCACCACCTGGCCGCCCCTTCTAGTTAACATAAGACAAGGTCCTTAGCTGTGGGGATAGTGTAGGAGGCTTGAGAGGAAAGGTTTGGAAAAGTTTCTGTGAAATAGAAAATCAGTAAAGAACTAAAGAATTGCCTTGCCTCAGTGATGGCCCAGTTGAGATTAGATAAAATAAATGCGTAGTGGATCTAGTCAGTGTGGTTACATGGCTTCCTCAAGCTCCATTCTATAGCACATGAGTGGGTGCAGAGGAGACAGATGGCAATCTGCCTTAGAACCTTAGAGTAGTAGGATGGGGGAGCCAGAGACTCAAGAGAAGAATGGTGTAGAATTGAACTGGTTCACTTAAAATAATAATAATAATGATAACATTTATGTAACACTATGTGCTAGGCCAGGGGTGGGGAACCTGCAGCCTGAAGGCCACATGTGACCCTCTTGGTCCTCAAGTGTGGCCTTTTGAGTCCAAACTTCCCAGAACAAATTCCAGTAAAAGGATTTGTTCCATAAAACTTGGACTCAGTCAAAAGGCCACGCTTGAAGACTGAGAGGGCCACATGTGACCTCGAGGCTGCAGGTTCCTCATCCTTGGCCTAGGCAGTATGCTAAACCCTTTATAATGATTGTCTCATTTGATCTTCACAATAACTCCAAGAGGTAGGTGCTATTATTTCCCCCATTTTACAGATGAAGAAACTAAGGGGAACAGAAGTAAAGTGGCCTGCCTGGGATCACACAACTAGTTAAGTGTCTGTGGTCAGATTTGATCTTGGGTCTTCTTGATTCCGGGTCCAGAGCCTGGTAGCCTGAACAAGGATGATGACCAGAGAAAGGCTGAACTGGAGCAGTGAGAGAGCTCGAAAAAGATGAAGAATAAATTTAGGATCAAGTGAGACAGTGAGCATCTGCTTTGGAAGCTGGAACATGTTATGTGCATTGATAGATTGTGATCAGATAAAGGAATTTCACAGTTCGTGTTCATTAAAGTGGAATACCTGCCCTGCCAAGATCAGGGGCAGATCTGCCCCTCTGTATACCTAAGATGAAGTTCAAGAGCATGGGAGCTGAATAGTTAGAGGAACTGCAGGCTTGGTAGTATTTAGGAGTATTCACATCTATGTTGAAGCTCCCTTGTATAAAGGGGTAAGAGTTGAGGCAGATGGGGGAGACTATTAGCCAAGCAGTGAATGCATGAAGAAAGAAGTGGCCTGAGGGATCCCTTCAGAACCTATATTGGGTGTAAAAACTGGACTGCCAAGTGCATGGCCTGGGATTCTCACAAGGTCCTTCCTAGCACCGTGCATGGCTTTGTAGGCCAGTGGTGCATGGAGTACCTCTTTCTGCCTTTTGTTTCTGCATTCTGGAACGTAAAAAAAAAAAAAAAACACAACTGCCAAACTTATTTCTGAAGAAGGGTATTTTAAAATGAACTCTCAGTGGAAGTTAGATTGTGTGGGACTGCTGCAGGAAATGATGGAAGTTTCACTCTTGAATCCCTTGTGGGACTTTAGACCAGTCACTTTGCCCTTGGTGACTCAAGAGTCCTCATGTAAAATGGGCTGGACTAGATCTCTAGCAACCCTTTCAGATTCAGATCGAATAAACTGAAGGGTCTTCTTCATACAGAAGATGTGTCTTGATCTGCTACTTCAAACAAAAACTTTGAAGAATTTCTGCAAGTATCTGTTGCCCCCTAAATGGCTACTTAGTGAAGTAATTGCCCATGCAGTCATGGCCACAGAAGCCCAAAGGAAAACAAATGTTTAAAAGCCAATTTCTGCCAGTCATAGTAGTGGGAATAGTCTTTGGCTCCGTCATTTAGGGAGCTCATAGAATCTTGGGATTTAGAGCTGGAAGGAAACTTTCTACAGAATGTGAACGTTGGATGGGACCTCAGCACCCATCTCCAACCATGCAAGAAGAAAACCCTACTATGCCATATGTGAAAAGATGTCAGCCAGCCTCCTCCTGAAGGAGAAACTGTCCTTTTCTCCCAAGGAGAGAGAACCTTCCATGCCACTTTTGGACAGCTCTGATTGTTAGGACATCAGACCTAAATTGGCCTGTCTTCAGCTTCTACCCATGGCTCAAGGGGGTTGCCTTCTGCATCCAAACAAAACAAGTCTTACCTGCATATCGCATGCTTGGTCATTGTGTTCTCCTTGAGTTCTCTCCTCCAAGCTACACATGCCCCCTTTTTTCAGCAGAGCTTCACATGACATGGACTGTTCAAGGTCCTTCAGCACCCTAGTTGTCCCCTGGGTACTGTCCTGTCTAATGGTGTCCTCCTTGAATTGTGGAGGCCAGCACTGAGCACAGCCCTCAATTCTTGGAAGCTCAGCCGCTCCTGGGGCAGCCTGTGATTGCATTCGCTTTTTTGGCTTGCCATTGCATGAACATGCTGCTCAGCCATGCCTCTCCCGTCTTGGCCTTTGGAAGTTTCTGATTTTGTACCCATTTTGCACAGCATGATTTGACATTCATTCATGTTGAGTTACATTTAGCCCTTTGCTCTTGAGTGCGGATCTCTTGTTTTACAGACTGAGGCCCAAAGAGGGAAAGGACTAGCCAGAGGTCATGTAGCATCATTCCGAGTTAGGGTTCAGTTCCAGGTCCTTTGAACTCTCACGTTCTTTTTCACCCATAAGAAAGAAACAACATATTCCCATTCATTGTACCTTCCTCTTTGTGTTGCCTCTCAACATTTGTATATATTCTTAGTGTCTCCCTTTCCAGAACATCATTCTTTACATTTCTAAAATGCCGTACACTGGTATTTCAAACTCAGCATGACCTTGAGGTCTGGGGCATTGTCAGGCACAGATACCACACAAGACTGATTGCAGGAAGTGGTTTGCTAGGCTTGATGTAGTCTTGCTCACCCCCAGTGCTGAGCCTTGTGTATTCTCATTTGCTCTGTTGAAAATCGTAGTTTTCCAAATGATTTGACTAGTTTAGAAACCTTTAGACTTTATCCTTTCCCCATTCTGCTCCCTCTCCCCAGCCCCCAGTATTGGTCTAACCCACTCACCCCCATCAGCCAGTTTTTTTTTCAGTGCTCAGTTCTTGGGGACCCAGCTGTTCACTCATGAGAGAAAATACTATCTAAACCATATGAGTTAAGTAAAACAAACTTAAAAGGAAGAAAGAAATGTGTGTTCTCTGAACTTCCTTTGTTTATGTGATCTGTTTAGATGTTGTTAAGATTCTTGTCCAGCTGTCTCCCCACATTTCAGAAATGAATGAAGGCACAAAGGCCTGTGACTGGGAACAGATGTGGAGAGTTCATTTGGGAGGGTCACACTGTGCAGTATAGAAGGAAAAACACTTCACTTGCCCACCAACAGATAGTAAAGTTTCCTTTGGGGCTGTGAGTACCAGGAGTAGCCAGATTGACCAACCTGGAGTTCTAGAAAGGTTGTTGACCTTCCTGGAAGACTTTCAGAAAGAAAAGCCTGGCAAGTGAATCCTGGCTTCTTGCAGAGAGACAAGCATCTGTTCCCTTTTGAGAGAACCAGAATATACGGGGGTACTGGGTGCAGGTACATGGTATTAGACTGTTGCATCTAATGCACTCAGATTTCCTTTTATGTGAAATAAGGCGTCTAGTGACCCCGCCGTGCACAGCTCATTCCAGAATATCTGTGACACCAGGAGGGCACCCTTGTTACTGTGCCTTTCACATTGAGAGCTGGGTGTCTCGCAGCTCCAAGACCGCTGGCTTTGGGATCTTTGCATTGAACCTCTTCTCTCCAACCTTAAATGAATTTTTTATTGTGGGGATAAGATAATTCAATAGTATCTTGGAGGGCAATGGAAATTCCTCTCTCCTTACTCCTGTACTTCACTTGATGTAATTCCAATATTCAAATATGCACCGAAATTTACTGTCAGGTTACACATTTCACCATTTGGGCTGGAAGCCCCCAAACTAAAAGGGGAAATGTAGACTAGATGATTAGCATCACTGTTTTGGAATCACATCTTGAGAGTCGAGTCACAGCCTCATCACCTGTGAATTGTTTCTACAGTCGTCACCAGTTGAGTGAGTCCTTTTTCCGCTGTGACTGATGTGGGTCTTCATTTTTCATTGCCACCCTAAGAGATCATCTCCTTAGCAACATGCTCTAACTGGGGAGAACCCACAAAGCAGAGTCTCAGGATGTATTTATGATTCTCTGGTGCTTTTTTTAGATTTCTCCTGGTTGATTGAAGTTCTTTTTCCCTATGTGTTTTGCATTCTGCTGAAGTGTCTGAAGCTTAGGGTCATCTCTAGCAATTGGTTTGAAGATCACATTTTGTGCTAGATGGGAGGTTTCCACTTTTAGCTACTTAGGGTGAAGCCCTTTGTGGTGAGCCTTGAAAAGGAAAAAGGCAGTATCTCTGAGAGGTACACTCAACAAAATGACTCACTTGGCAGCGTCACTCTCTTTTTCCTTCAGATTCTACCAAAGAAATATCTATGAAAGGAATAATCCCCATTAAAGAAATAACTACTTGTAGCCTAAAGGATCTTGTGATTTTTTTATAATTATTTTTTAAATTAAGCTTATTTATTTCCTGTACCTAGGTGCATGATATTTCTGCTGGCATGCAGGGGAGTGGGAAGGAAGGCATTTGTGACCTGGAAATGTGGTTTCTTTGACTCCTAACCACATCAGTCTGCCCACCCTCCCCCACTTCCCTTTCAGCATTTCCTTAGGAGGGCTCAGTTTATCACCTTTTAAGCTAAAGATGAATCATCTGGGCCTTTGGGTTAGACTAAAAGCTGGATAATGCTGCAATAACAAGGCCTTTCATTTATATAATACTCAAAGTGCTTGTCATCTGAAGGACTCAGTGTTGATAAAGCACTTTCTCTTTAATCCTCACAGGACCCCTGTGAGTTAGGTCAATATTATTGTCTAGATTCTAGAAGTGGAAAAGTAAGACACAGTGAGGGTTAAGTGACCTGCTCAGGGTCATAATGCTTACCAGTCACTTTGTGCCACAGTTTCTGCAACAGTAATACCTTGAAAGCTCTTTTGGGTGGATAAGTTTGTTTTCTAATATTATGCCCCAAACGTTAAAGTCTCTTAACTGTTTTTGGCCTGGTCAGCTGATAGGAACAGGCTTCCAGAAAGTCCTTTAGTGCTAAGGTTTGAATTGATAAATTCAAGTCACAAAACCAAATGTTTAAGAACAGTGCTGCTCTGCTGGTGTGGTAACATTAAGGAAAGTTCTTACATAGAAATGACTTTTGCTGGAATTAATAAAACCATTAATTAGTTTTTCACCTTCCCTTCCTTTCAGAGAGATGGAAAATCTGATGAGTAGCTCAGCCCTCCCCCCACTGTTTGCAGATGATGATGGCTCTAAGGAGAGTAGCGATATGGCTGCAGCTGGGTAAGTAGCTGCTTTGGGCCCCTCTACCTCAGCTTCTGATAGAGCTTGGAGATGCCTGCCAAACAGGCCAAGCTCCGTGGCACCAGGATGGACGTTTTGTGGGCTCTTGTTCTGTGATACTGCTGAAATCCATTATAAACTTCGCTTTAATCTGTATCCTGCTGTCATTTGCAAAACACAGCCTCCCAAGAAGAGATGTATAAAAGTAGGTATTCTGGTTGCTGCTTTTTTCTTTTCGTTTTTAGCATGCATGTGCAGTACCCACTTAAGAACTATCTACCAAAGGAATAATCCCCATTAAAGAAATAACTACCTTAGGAATAGTCCTGAAAAAGAAATGAACCATAATGCCCATATTCCCATAGATTGCAAAACAAACTTTGGCCCCATGGATATATAGTGACAAAAGACCAGCTGCCCAAGTTAAAAATCTGTATCGTTTTTACAAAAAAACTCAATAGCTTTAGCTGACTTCTATATTCTCAGTTTTCCCTCTTTGGGAATTTCTGACAAAATATGTATGATTTAGAGGAATTTATACAGTGAAGACTTTAACATTAGGTGGGCTGTCGCTTTCATTGAAAATTTGTATTCTGCTTGTCAAGGGAGTGTTATGGTGTAGTAGATAGATGGAGTTGGAACCAGGAGAATTCAGGTCCTGCCTCTGACATATTCTGGGTATATGGCCCTTAACAAGTCAATTAAAACCTCTCAGGGGCCCTAGGGAACTTTCTAAGAATATATATTATATAAGAAGTGCTGACCTGCTTTGGTAAATCTGGGAGTTTTCTCATCTGGGAGTTCTCTACCAGTGAAATCACAGGTCTGATCCTATCAGTTTTCTCATCTGGGAGTTCTCTACCAGTGAAATCACAGGTCTGATCCTATCCTTAGGTAATTGCTGTCACCTAGAACAATGTATTTGCCAAAGAGTAAATGTATGAGTAGATTTGAGATGATCCATAAACCCCCAAATAAAGTTATTATGAATTCCTTAGAGTTGAGACAATAACCACATTCCAGCTCCTATAGTAGAGTTGAACCTTAGGAGTCTGTCTCCCTCCCCACCCCCACCCTACCCCCAAGAAACATACAGCAGGGTTCCTCTCCTTTGTCCTGGACACTCAGTTTTTCTTAATGTTGCCTAAGATCATGTTAGCTTTTTTGTCAGCTGTGATGTGCTTTAGACTCGCAGTGAGCTGTTGGCCCAGTTTAAAACACCACCATTATCACCACCAAAAAACAACAAGCCCTTTCCCCAAGAACCTTATAACCATCACCTTTCCTCCCTCCCTCCCTCTCTCCCTGCTGGTATTGGAAGTGTCAGAGGAAGGTGACAGCAGCCACCTATAAAGAGGCAGAAGGGGCACCCCTCCTCACCCCACCCCCACCCCTTTGGCAGCAGAACAGAGTGGACTCATGAGGGTAATGCTGTTCATAGATGATTAGAGTCTTACCATTGAAATAAACTAAAGATCAGGTTACCTTGAGAAGTTCCCTAAGAATGGGGGTTTCCTTAATCTCCTTAGCCCTTTCCCTCCCCATGCAGCTCCCACTTTCACTGTGTCTCCATTTTGGAGCAGTATTTTTGCTGTGAGTGACACACACAAAGCTTGGGTTGCAAGTTAATTCAAGTAGTTTAGAGGCCTCTGTTACACAGCAGTAAGAGAAGAATTCACCCTGGGGACTCCTTTGAAGTAGAAGAGTTTTGGGGCAAAATCTGTTTTTCTCAGTTGACGGGCTTCCTAAAGATCTTTCTTCAGATTCTGACATGTCTTCAGTGAGAGTGGAAACAGCATTTTTTAGTCCCTTCCCTGCCCTGTACGAAAGGCATCAATTGGTTAGATCATTTGGCCAGTTTGTGATCAGATAGCTGATAAAGGCTTCGTGATATGTTGTGATTGGTGGTGCCTGATCTTACCATATGGACATGCCTCCGGGAAATCAGTCCCTGTTTCTGCTGAAGCCTCAGGTTTTGTGCTTGTTCCTTTCCCTGTAGGTTAGCCCATCCAGAGGTCCCGTACGCCAGTGGAGCCACTCCCTCCACAAACAACGCAGACTTTGTGGAAGATCTCTCCCAAGTCCAGCTGCTGCAGAGTGAATCTTCAAACACAGTAGAAAACAGTGAACAGAGGCATGAGGACGAGGTGGGCCAACGTGATGGAGCCAGAAATTCCCCCTCTCGCCGCTCTCTCAGGAGTTAATAAACAAGGAGAGAGATAGCGGGCCATGGGACTTGTCTGGGCACATTTCTTCATGTCAGCTCTGATCCATCTCAGGGACATCTTTCCTACTTGCACTTTCTCTCTCCTCCACTGCCCTCATACAGACCTTCATTTCCTCCTGCATGGACTGTAACTTTGGTCTTCTTGCTGTTCTCCTCTCCTTGGAATCCTTCGTCACACTGCCAGGAGAGCCTTCTGCATCATTCTAGCCCTTCTAGCTCACAGCTCTGCACTGGCCCTCACCAACCTTTTGACTTCTTGGCCTCGAATTCAGGGCCTCTGCAGCTTCATCTCAGTTTTACTGTAACAAATGTGCTCTGTATTCCAGCCAGACTTAGGGAGTCTGTTCCCCCCAGAATACCCAGCAACTGCTTCTAACAGAAAGGTTTATTGAATTCTTGCCCATTCTATGAAAGCCTGTCTAAATCACTACCCCCTTATGTGAAGCTTTTCTTTCTTTTTTTTTTTTTTGAGGGCAATTGGGGTTAAGTGACTTGCCCAAGGTCACACGGCTAGCATTTTTTTATTAAGTGTCTGAGGCCAGATTTGAACTCAGGTCCCCTTGACTCCAGGACCGGTGCTCTATTCACTGTGCCACCTAGCCGTGCCTGTGAAGCCTTTCTTGATGCCTCTTGATGCTAATGACTTTCTACTTAGGCCTTGCAATAAAATGTTTTAACCCTCTGCAGGTGTCATAGGTTATGGTTATCTGTATACGTATCTTATCCCCTACTGTAAGGTAAGGCTCATGAGGGTAGAGTCAGTCGATGGCTTATTCTCTTCTGGTGTCTTAATCAGGGAATCCATTGGTTTCTAAGTACCTAGTCGTCATTACCCTCCAGAGCACAAGTGAGGTTATATGGGGTGTTCAGCAGGGACTAGCACCTCGAGTGTCAGGCACTTTGCCAACCCTTTTCAGGGCTGCTTGTCCACCTTTGGCATTCACCTCTTACCCAACTCTCACCCCTGGCTCCAAGAAGCTGTAGCATGTGCAGCCATGTAAAACCCTCTCAGCAGACAGCCAAACTGACAGGCCTCGCACCTGTCGTGGAGTTAGGGGGGTGTCTGCCCTGAGTGTGTGGCACTACAGTGACACAGTTCCTCCGCCCACTCACTGGCATTGTGTGCCTCAGCTGCAGTAACTCACATCTCTGTCTTTGCAGTTGTGTCTGTGATTACGGATCTGTGGGTCTGTCCCATGCTGTTATCTCTAGGAGCTTTTTTCCTACATTGGGAGTGTGTGAGATGGACAGAATCATGATCACAGTCCTAGGGTGTGCCTTCTGTTCCTTAGCAAAGGCAAGACAGAAGAGACTGGGCTGGGGGGAGTCTCAGGGCTGAGATCTGAACCCTCATTTGTCACTTATTCTTGGCTTGTTTGGCCTAGAGCAAGTTCCTTACCCGCTCTGGCCCCAATTTACTCACCATTGAGAGAAGCAGTTTCCAGTGGTGACCTTCAAGGTCACTTCATCTGCTTCTTGGATCCTGGGATCATTACTAGGTTCTCTTTGTTTGTAAAACCTCTCAGGATGGATCAATAATCTCCTGAATATATTTAACAACTCAACATAAGTATATTTAAGGAAATATTAAAAGAACAAACCATTAACCTTTAGAACTCTTTGCTCTGGCTGTCATTGCATTTACTGAAATTCAGCTAAAGGTATATAATTAAAATCTGTGATACTAAGGAGCTAGAAGAACGCTGCTGTTACAGCAGATTATATGGGAAATAAACTTATCTCTGAGGAGGCTTAGGGAAAAAACACTTCTCTAGTTTAGATAGTTGCTGCATTTCTCTGCTTCTTATTTCACTTCCTCTTCTGAATTCAGGAGCCTCTCCTACCACGTGCATTGGAACAGCTCATGGGGCTATTCTGGGCAGCAGCTTGGGTTCCTGGGGCAGATTGCCCTGTGTATACAGATGGAAAGAGCCTCTGGTCACAGTCCTTAACTTGAAGGATCATGGCACCACAATGCTGGTGTCAATGAGTAGGGATTAACACTTAAGTCACCCTTGGAATTGAGGCTAGTTTTCAGGGTGATACTTACAAGGCCCTGTGATGGAAAAGGGTTCTGAAAAGCCTGCATCCTCTGTACCTGTGACAGATGTGGAGAGTTGGAAATATCTAGGGTTTTGTTTTGACAGCAAAAATAGCCTGTGTTCTTTGAATCAAAGTTCTTATTCTCTCCCTTTTTTTTTTTTAGCAAAGAAATAAACGAGGAGGTTGGTCCAAAGGAAGAAAGAGGAAGAAGCCTCTTCGTGACAGCAATGCTCCCAAATCCCCCCTCACAGGCTATGTGAGGTTCATGAATGAACGTCGAGAACAACTTCGAGCAAAGCGGCCCGAGGTCCCCTTTCCGGAAATCACAAGGATGCTGGGCAACGAGTGGAGTAAACTGCCTCCTGAGGAGAAGCAGGTTATTGATACAAATTCCAAACGCTTCCCTTGGCTTTGATTATTACTTAAAGAGAAGTAACTTCTATGTCTTGTAGAGGGAGGCTGGAGGCTGGTTTCTGCTGCTGTGACAGGTGGGATAATTGCCAGTCACTCCAAAGCTCTGTGCCATCGTGGGGGCACATCAGATCCCTGCTGTGCCAACTAAAGCAGATGCTTTCACTCTGCCTTTGGATCACTCTTGTCTGGGGCAAGCACTAACACTGCTCCCAAAATGCTGCGTACCTAACACTGGTGTCTCTGCCTTGCCGGGCTTTTCCAAGTCAGGTGTCTGACTGGAGTGGGGTTTATGGAGGATTAAAGAAACATAGCAGTGGTGCAGGATTGGAAGGATGCTTCTGAGCAGACAAGATTATCAGAGGAATCTTTGCTTAGACTTTTTAAAGTTTCCTAAAATAGGTCTGTAAGGCGTTCTCTTTAAACCAGCTTGAGAAGATGTTTTAAAGCTGAAAACACACTTTCAATTTTTCTTTCTAAGTTGCATTACCGAGGTCAAATGGAATAGATCGCATGAAGGCTAATTTTTCACCAATAGCAATTATTTTCTGAATTGCAAAATGGATTAAAAGGTGTTACATGTTAGTGCTGTGTTTGCTGTGGCACATAGAAGTGAGGATTGCAAGGAACAGGTATCTTATAACGTCTTTCATGTTTGTATAGGACTAATCCAGAATGGCTGTTATTTAGTAGGGTTTTAGACATGGAAGGGATCTTAGTTCATCTAGCCCTCTCATTTTACAGAAGAGGAAACTGAGGCCTAGGGAAGTAAAGGTGACTTTCCCAAGGTTACAGATAGAAAGCAGAGCTGAGATGGGTATCCGGGGCTTCTAACTCAATATCACATTCTTTCCAGGGTACTACATTGCCTCAGAAATAACTTCAGTTTGTTGAATTAAAAGGAAAAATGCAGTTGAACCAAATGATGCAATAAATCAGTAGTCTTTGTGTAAATTATTAATAGGACAAAGGCAAAAAATGTGTAAATGGAGACAGAATCAGAGTGGCTTGTATAGGGGTCCTCCGAGTGAGATCATCTTTTTTTCCCCTACTTCTATCTTCAGCGCTCCACTTCTGTGGGTCTTAGAAAACCAAATGGCATGAGGTCATCCTCTCAGAATGAATTGATGGTACATAAACAAAACAATTTTCTGTTTGTCCCCCAATGAGAGGCTAAGCTACCTCTATGTCATTCATGCCCCCTAAGGCTTTGGGTAACCATGTGGACCTCAGCCTGCCAGACCTAAAGAAATAATACATGCATTTGGTTCTTGAATTTTGCATGAAACTTTTCCTGCATCCATGCAGATAAGACAGTCAGTCAGTAGCCTGACAGCCAGAGCCCCTGTCTCTTCATGGGAACATCCAGAGGTTAGTTTACTGCAGCTCTGCTCCTTTCCTTCACTGCCTAGCCTTAGCTCTTGTGACGTGGATGGATATTTTGTGTGACCAAGCCTTCTTAGAAATGATTGTATTTTCCCTTTGTAGCGTTACCTGGACGAAGCCGACCGAGATAAAGAGCGTTATATGAAGGAGCTGGAGCAGTATCAGAAAACGGAGGCCTACAAAGTCTTCAGTAGGAAAACTCAGGACCGGCAGAAGGGCAAATCTCACAGGCAGGGTGCGGAGGCCCTATGCCTTCTTGTGGTTTGTGTGTCCTGGCTGGGCCGTAGACTTCAGGGCCCCCCCCCACCTCCCTGCTCTGCCTCCCACGTGTTTATCCTAAACATGGTGGAAGGAAGTTTCACTTGTCATAGGACTTCCTCCAACTGCAGGATCTTCAGGAGTCCCTGTTTGCCTCCCACATCAGGCCTGTTGGGTTTGTGATTTAAGGTCCTGCATCAGACACATCATCCTACATTGTCCTCTTTTCCTCCCACCAGTTCAGGCTGTTTGTTTGGCCCCAGAGAGCCCCCTGTCCTACCTCCATCTTTCCCAGTTTTCCAATATTCAAATCCCTCTAACCCCCACTGCCAGGCCAGCAGACCTGCAGTGTGGGCAAGGCCGGAGGAGAGTGTGCAGGCATGCAGCCCCAGCCTGTAGGTCCTAGGGTTTGGTCACTCGCTCTTAACATCACAGAGGTACAGCATCCCCACCTGTAAGTCTGGGTCGCCTGTCCCCAGGGTCGTCTGTGAGGGGTGTTGACTACATAAGTATCACTTATCATTGTGTAGTAGCAAAGTAAGGCTGTAATTGAGGTGATGCTTATCTCCACATCCTTTCATTCCCTTGGGGGGGTTTGCTCTTCCCCTTGTATCTCCCTGCCATGCCTAGTGGCTGCCCGACCTGCAGGCCATGCTCCCTAAGTGGTGGTGGTCTGACTAATCCAGACTTGAGGATAGACCTCTGGGATTTGTGAAGATGCACATGGGGCTTACCTGTCCTCTGGCACAACTTTGCATTTGGATTTCATACTTCAACTGAATGTTCTCTTATTTTCAGAAGGAGTTCGACAGGCTGCTCATGATCATGAGGTAAATAGGTCTCTGTCTGTTGTATATTTTACCATAATTCTGGCTTTGGATCATGTTAAGGATTTTTCCCCTAAGATAAATTCATTCCGAAAATATCCATTAAGGGCCTGTCATGTCCAGAGTACTGTGCAGATCCCTGGGGTTTTGTAGGGGAACAAGACACAAACGCAGATGATTCCAAGACACAGCAGTTTGGGGGGTCAGCAGAGGCTTGTGAAGACAAGTGCTCCCAGAGCTCCGTTTATTCCTGTGAGGGGAGAAACTAGTGATTTGGGGCTTATAGGGTTGGTAAAAGTGGAGTAGGAGGGAGGGAAGGCAAATGAAAGTTTCATTCACATCCTGCATCTTGACTTGGATGTGTTGAGCTAATTATGGCTCCTATCTGGTCCTTCGCAAGACAGAAAGCTCTAGCCATGTTCCTTTATCTTGTCTACAAGGGCATTAGGCCCTCATTCAAAAGCAAAGAGAGAGTGGGACACTGTTGGAATCTGCTGGCATGTCCTCTCCCTGCCAGAAGCTGCTTGCCTTTATTTTTCATCATTTGCTACCAGAATCTGATTGCTTATAAAGGTCTTTTAGATGGTAAAGCAGAAGAAAACATCTGGTCTCTAATTTAAAAAAAGTTGGGGACTCCTGGATTAGAGTATACTAGTAAGAAACATAAAAGATTGAATGGAGGAAAAATCCATGAGTCTAGGTATACCTTGAAAGGAATTAGAGGGAAATCTTGATAAATTACAAAATAAACAAATAGAAACTTCTGGAAGGAGTTTAGAGCTCATCTAGCCTGATGGTTCCCAATATTTCTGAGTCTGAGGATTCGTTTTTAAAATAAAAATGTTGGGGGGGACCCCTTGAAGTCCCACTGTGACCCTCTACATGTGGGGACCCTGGTCTAGAGGCTGAGCCCCTTGGTGGGACTCGGGCCCTCGTGTCTGTCTGCCATCCTGCACTGCTTGGAATCAGAATGGCCCTCTCTTTGCCCCCTTTTGAGATGGAGCGCTAGAGCTTCTGAAATGCATGATTGTTGTCCTCAGCCTTCTCTCAAACACCGCCTGCTTATGTGCTGACTTCTGCAAACATTTCACCATGTCATTGAGCTTGGTAGTGTTGGCCACATTTTGTGTAAGGAAGGCCTTTCTGGAGCAGACAGCCCAGGAAAAATGGGGCCTATCTTCTCAGCTGAATAAATAATATATCTAAATACTTAGTTCTATTCAGTAAACATTTATTGAATGTCTCCTTTATGCAAGACGTGGTATCAGCATGGGTAGAGGTGTTGGGACAGAAGTGAGAAGGACCTGAGTTCAAATCCTGCCTCTGACCCTTACTAGCTGTGTAACCCCAGGCACCTTACTTAACTGTCTGTTCTCCATCAACTTCCCAGGATTTATCTACCCAGTTACAGCTAAATTTTGATCTGCATTGGTGATGGGAATTTCCTCATATTGGTGAACCCACAGATCCATTAAGCATTCACACATGGAAGGCATTGTGCTCAGTAAGCTTGTGGGGTGGCACAAACAAATGAGACAGTAGCTATTCCTCCTCTCAAGGCATTTATTATCAACTAGAGCAGAGGTAGGGGCGCCTCAAGTACTTCTGACACGAGTCACACTGCAGATGGGGAAGAGGAGCACAGAGCCCTAAGACCTTGCCACTTCCTTCCTTCCTTCCCATAAGAGATGTGCGTAGGGATACATTATCTCACGAAATGTGTAGAAGGGGAGCTTTGGGGAGTGGGGCCGGAGGCACGGCAGGGAACAGGTGCGGGAAAGAGAGTCGGGGGCCAGTAGGAACAAAGGTGGGGGACAAGTAGCAGGATTAAAGGTTGGCTGCAACCCAACAGGAAGGGATGGCCAGTTAGTAATGCCATTTTTAAGGTGGAAAAATTGGGGCAAAAAGTTAAACAAGCGTTTAACTTTTTTAATCCCACCGAGACAGTATTACTTGGAGGATAAAGAGCTGGGTTTAACTTTCTTAACCCCACCAGGACACTGTGACTTAGAGGATAAAGAGCTGGCCTGACAAGTCTGCCTTTCACACCTCTCCTCTGTGCCCCCTTCTTTTCTGACGCTGCCTTCACCTTGGTGAACAAATGCCTTCATCACTTCACACCTCAGTGGCTTCCTCACCTTGCCTCTCTCCACTGCACTCAGCTATCAGAGACCTCTTTGTAAAGCATAGATCTGTTCAGGGCATTCTGGTGGCTCCCTATCCCCTCCAGAATCAGGATAAAAAATCCTCTCTCTGGCCTTTAAAGCTTTTTATCACCTGGCCCATTCCTAATCTTTTAGCCTTTTTCCATGTGCTCTACAATCCAGTGGCGCTGACCTCCTGGCTGTTCCTTCTTGAAAAGCTCTCTCTCAATTCGATGCCTTTTCATCAGGATCCCCCACGCGCCTCCAATGCTCTCCCTCCTCTCACTACCTCCTGAGAGGTCCCTGCCTGCCTTTAGGTCTCAGCTAACAGCTTACTCCCTGGAAGAAGTCTTCCCCGGTCCTCCTTTGTGTTAGTGCCTTCCACTTCAGCTTGTCTGTGTTGTCTTCCCCATTACATGGAGCTCCTTGAGTGTAGGGATTCTCTTTCGCCTTTCTTCATGTGCCTGGTGCTTAGCACAGGTCCTGCCACATAGTAGATACTTAAGAAATGATGTTGATGTGACTGAAATTAAGAAGACCTGAGCAGATCTCTTTGTCTCTGTGTTCTGGACAATTCACTGAGACATCTTAAGTTATAGAGAAGGTGCCAGCCTGCATCAGTAGAGGAACTTTCTCCACCAGGGAGTTCCCCATACCAATAAAATCACAGGTTCCATCTCTGTTCTTTCTCGAATCCAGAAACAATTCTGAGTCTTTAACACATTGGCATCTAATCCTTTGCAATACTTGCAAATTAGCCTGAATGAGTTGATAGGTCCCTTCCAACTGCAACATTCCCTGACTCCCAACCTGGCACTTTTTTCAGCTATTCAGAATCTCCGCAGAAGCAAAACCCCAGCTTTTTTATAGGACAAAAGATGTTTGTGTACAAGTTTGACCTGTAGTAGTCGCAGTGCTTAGCCAGTATGAATTTGCTGATGTAATTACTGCTTTGGTTTTTTTTTTTTCTTTTAAGTCAAGGCAACCGTTAAGAGCGATGGTTTACTTATCATAAAGCTAGTATTTCTCAAACCCAGTTCTGTATCACTGACCTTTAAAAGATAGGGAAAAATTATTCAGATTCACAAATCTGTTCTTTAAAAAAAAAAAATTCCCCTCTATGTATTATGAGAATTTTAAAGTCTGGTAGCTATTACCCCTTTATTTGTCCGATGAATTCCACATAAACACAACTCTGTATGGCACTCTAATTGTACATGATGAACTGCTATGAATTTTATTTTTACTTGGAGACTTTTTGTGTCCTCCATATTTTAAACCTAAATTTAAGAATGTTAGCAGCCTTTAGTGTTAACAGAGAATAATTTTGTGATTGCTTATTTCTCTCTCCTTTTTTGGTCTTTTATGCACTTAACCACCAGTTTTTTTGTCTATCAAACTTCCCTGCTTGTTCTTTGCTTTTCTGGGAATTTCAGCATCAAGAATGCTTAACTCTCTGTATAGGTTTCATCCTATTCACAGCCTCCCCAGGGAGCTGAGCAGGAAGCAGAACCTCCCTCACCACATGGTCTGTTTTGGTGGTCACTGTTAGCACTAGGCCATGTTTGGGTCTTTGGGTTTCAACAAAGCTAAAGCAGTTGGAATGGTGAGAGTTTGTTTGAGTCATAGACACTCTTGGAGCGATTAGCCCAGAGACAGGAAGTGACTTCCCAGAGTCTCACAACTGTTAACAGCAGAGCTGGGAGGAGAAGCCTCATCTTCATTTTTGATTCTGTCGCACTGTTTGATCTCAGAGTTGGAAGGACAGAGATCTAGTCTAATCCATACGTGAACAGGAGCCCCCTCTACAAAATTTCCAATAAATTCCAAGACAGCCCATTTTGCTTTGGCACAGCCCTGATTCTTAGGAGTTTTTTTTCTTATATTGAGCTAGTATCTTACTCTTCTGTTTGACTTTTGGTTGTTACTAGTTCTGCCCCCCCTGAGCCAAGCAGTCTGATCTTTTTATCTCCAGCCTCTTAATGAATCCCCATATGGCAGGTTCTTCAGCTCCTGCACCATTCTGGTATCCTTCTGCACCCTTGTCAGCTTGTCATTGACCTTCCTAAAATGTGGCTCCTCAAACTGAATCCATAACCTCCATGGCAGAGCACAACAGGACTAGCACTTCTCTCATCCGGGATGATACCTTCCTTTAATGGTCAGCGTGATTCAGTCTGGTGCGCTAAAGTGTATCTAGATCCCTGAGAGGTCCACTAGAGAGCTGACCCAGTCACAAATCTATCTGGTGGAGGGATGGGGCAGTATAGAAGAAGAAGCTGGACTGTCTCTCTTGGGTTCCTTGAAGAACCATCACTGAGATGCAAACCAGAGAGCTGAAGAGCCATGTAGCAGAGCCAAAGGAACCCTTACCCCAGGGCCATGCTGCTGAATGATGGGCTATGTCCTTCAGCTTGACTGTGTAATGCTCAGAGCTCCCTTTAAAGCATGCCTCGTGGAAGTCTGGCCCTGGGCCCCAGGTACAGCAAGCCATGCAGCTCCCAAAGACCTTTGTTCTTCCCTCCTTCCACATGGTCCAGAGTGAAAACCTAAAGCAGTTCTGGCTGCTCTCAGATTAAATGCCAGCCTGCAAGACCCAAGAGTGCTATAGGGTTACTCCCTGAAAGTGTCATCTCATGTGAAGACCAAGATAGAAACAAGAATTTTGTTTCTCCTTTAATTTATGAGAAATGACAAAATGACACTCAGCCTGAACAAATTAGGCCTTTTCAATGAAGAGGTAATCAGATCCGTATGATTTTAATCCCTGGAGCAATCCTTGGAGAAGCTGAAGTGCATCCGAGCCCCCAAGAGGATCCTCTCCATGCTGGGTAATGTACTCAGTAATGGAAGAGTGCTGATGGCTTTCATTACCGCTCTTCCGTTAAGTAGAATTTCTCTGTTGCCTTTTAGAGACTGAACAGTTTCACTTAATTGCTTTAATGTTTCTTATTTTGTACTTCAAGAATCTGGACCATGGGACAGTGTGAATTGCATCTGTATCATATAGTATGCCCTGCCCATGGATAGTTATCAGCCCAAACCAGGCTCTATCAGTGAAGAGAGCCAAGTACCTCACTACCTTAAAATTGTGAGGTGCACAATCCAAGCAGAGGGAAACAGGCCTGCTTTCCCACTAAGACTTGGGCAGTTGCCACTGAGGCAGCTTCACAAAAGACTCATCTATAGCTATGTAAAGGAATAAGGAGAGGTCCTGACTAGGGCCTAAATCTATGAGGATTAAGGTGGGACATTAACATAGGAGGTACATGTAAAGTGATGAGCTTCTTTTTCCTATCTGGCATGGCCTCCCATCTGATTCATATTTTAGGAGCTGTATACTTTGAGAGTTTTTCTGTAGTGACTCAGTGTTTGGGCAGTGAAGGAAGGCAAGGGATGGGGGAAGAGCTACTGGCACATGGCCTCAGGGGTCCTCAGTGTCACCCTCCACCTTCACAAATGCTTCAGTTGGAGGTTTTTAGGTAACTAGCCTGAGTTTCAGGAACAGTAACTTTCTCTTCCCACCCACCTCCCCAAAATGGGGGCAGAATGGTCTCAAGATCAAAGTTAAAATAAATGCTCATTGACAGTTGGCCCTGGGGAAATTTGATTGTTCAGTTCCAGGTAACCAGTTGTGTCCGTGGGCATGCTGTCCAAGGGCAGACCATCCACCCTGACTAGCCCCTGAGAAGCAGACCTTGCCTACCTGACAGCAGGCAGGCACTCTCAAGCTATGATGCCCTCCCTTGCAGGCTCCTCACTATGCTGCCTTTCTACCAGGCATTACACCACTCTTGGTGTTCCAGTATATGACCCTGTTGAGGTAGCGAGAGTGCTTTAAATATTCTTATAAGGGTGACCACGTGGTACTGTCTGCCTCCTGTCTGGATGCCACAGAGGCTTCAGAATAAGGCTCTTTCAGCACCATTCTCTTTTCTTTTTTTTTCTTTTTGGAGGGGGGAAGGTAGGGCAGTTGGGGTTAAGTAACTTGCCCAAGGTCACACAGCTAGTTTTTGTGGTAAGTGTCTGAGACCAGATTTGAACTCGGGTCCTCCTGACTCCAGGGCCGGTGCTCTATTCACTGCACCACCTGGTCACCCCCAACCATTCTCTTTTCTAAGCATCCTGTTGACTACTCTTGGGGGTGGGCATCAAAAAACAAGGTTTTCAAAGGAGATAGTTTTTTCCATAGTTTTTCCCTCCATGAATCTATATTCTTAATGATTCCCACTTAAATTTCATTGCCTAAATCACCATTGGGAGCCTCCTAAACTACTTGCTTTAAACTTGCTCTCTAAGAAGCATTATAAAAACATTGCAGGAACCCTTGATGACTCCGTGTCTTGTGTTGTCTTCAGTGGTGCATTAGGGCTCCATCTTTGTTATTTCCTCATCTTTGGCTTTCTTGCTTTTAAAGACTATTTTTAAACGTCTCTTTATTCTTCACATCTTCAGGTTCTCAAAAGTCTCAGGCAGCTTCCCAGCTTTAACCTCTTCTTTATAGATGGCTCCCAAACCTCCCTTTCAAGATATAACTTCTCTCCCCATTATCTTCCTAGTAGCCCCTCAGACTCACTTTGCATAGAACCTGGATGATTCTGTTTCTCCTAATACTTCTCAGCTGACTTTAACTCTTTCTGTCTATTCATTCTCTTCTCCACATCATCAAGTCAGCCCAAACTGGACCACCTTTTGCCTCTTGACCTTGCCCTGTACCTTCCTCTCTTTAGGCCTTTCTCTAATCTTGCCTTTCTTAGTGACTATAATGTTCTCCCTTACTCTCCTCCCACCCTGATAAATTCATGATCCCTGCATCTTCAGTGGTCTTCCCTCACTAACTTCCCTTTTGTGAGGAACCTCTCTAATGTCCACAATCATGAAATATCTTAAATTATAGCTATCTCTATTGGTGTTTTAATTCCCCTACTGGATTTCAAGCTCCTTGAGAATATGGATGATGTGTCTTCTTCTGTCTCTATCCTCATGAGCACAGTGCCCTGCATACAGTAAGCCCATAAGGAATTGAATTAAATAAAATTAAAATGTATGTATTTGTTTCAGGGAGGTTGGAAAGAAAGCTGAAAGTGCCCAAAGTTGGGGGGGAATGTTTTGAGGGGATTGCATCCTTCGAAGTCAGTGGTTCTCTGCAAAGTACCATGGTTTATAGCATGATAGGCAGATCTTAATGTGCCTATCTGCTTTGTAGAACTTGAGTAGACACTCATTGAGAGGATGTTTTTATACAACCGTCAAAAGCAACTGAAAAATCATGTTTAAATTTCCTTTCTCTATCCCTTCTCAATATCACCTCTTTCAGAACTACTTCATTATGATGTTACAGAGCAAAAAGCTTATTAGAAAGGCTTCTAAATTCTCACCTCTTTCCTTTATTAGGGAAATACGTATTCGGATTTGTCTTAAGGCTTATTATTTTATGGTTGAACACCTGAGAGGATTGAATATTTAAACTATCCAGTAAGTCCAATCCAGGTTTAAAAAAAAAAATCTTAATACCCTTCTGTTGTTGAAATCAAAATTTGTTAGACTCACTTTCCTCTTGGTGTGTCCCCAAGGCCTCCGCTCTCCAGATGATCCCTTTTCCTGCCCTGGTTTCTTTAGGGAAGAGGTTGTATACCCAGAAGCGTTTTGTTGGCACACCTTTTTGTTTTGCTTATCTGTTGCTAAGAATTAACTGAATTTCATTCTTTCTTCATCTCTGATCCACAGAAGGAAGTAGATGTGAAAGAAAGGTCTGTCTTTGACATACCTATATTCACAGAAGAATTCCTCAACCACAGTAAAGGTAATTGCTTCAGCTTCCCAGTCTGTGACTGGACAACAGTCTTGAGTAAAGCAAAGGACTTCCTTTGCCTCATAGGGCCTAGAAAACAGGGCCAGTAAGTTCTCACTCCTCACCCTAGAACACCACACAGCTTCTTCTCTGTCCCCCAACTTTTTCCATTCAAGGCAGCACAAGAAAGTAGGGTTTGAGTCTGAGTCAAAAGGAATAACAAAGCAAGTGCCATAAGTTTTTGAAGGGAAGTGTAGCAGTAATTTTGTTCTGTGCACTGATTCCCATTTCAAGGAATTCAGATAACTATGGCATGGCCCAGACTTCTATTTTGTGACCAGAATCATCATCTAGACTTGAGCTTGAAAACAGTCAGGATACTGTTTATTCCAGCCCTGTGCCTTGGGAGCTCTGAGCAGCGGAGCAGTGGGGGAGGAAACTTTGTGTGATAGAATGTTGGGGGTGAGGAGTGGGGTCACATCACAATAAGAAGCCACCCTAGTTCCTGAAATGAAAGACTGTAGTCATTCCCTCCTGCTCAGACACTTGCTTTGTTATGTTCGATGGTCTTGTTAAGTAGCAGAGGGTAGAGGAGCATTAAACCCTAATGGTCACCATATTGAGAATACCACATGTCTAAGTTAAATTTTATTTTTATGTATTCATTTCTTTTTTTTTTGTATTCATTTCTTTAGTTGGAACCAAGTTATTTCTTCCAATTTTGTTTTATTGTTGTACAGTTTCTTTACCTTTCAAATATAAGCTTGTATATAAAAATGTAAATATAAGGGAGACATTAAAGACCACTAATAACAATTCCTATGTGAATAAAATTATAAGCAGAGTAAAAAAATGTGATGAGGATAACAAAATAAAGTCAAGTTAAACACACCTTAATTCAGATCAGTTTTGCAGAAGCCTGTGGAAGTCATACCTGATTGCTCAAAGATAGCACATCCTGTCCTTCTCTTTTTTTCCTGGATTGTGCCCTGGGTACCTTCAGCCCGAGAGGCAGAGCTGCGACAGCTGCGTAAATCCAACATGGAGTTTGAAGAGAGGAATGCAGCCCTCCAGAAGCATGTGGAGAGCATGCGCACGGCTGTGGAGAAGCTGGAGGTGGACGTGCTTCAGGAGAGGAGCCGCAACACTGTCCTGCAGCAGCACCTGGAGACCTTGCGGCAGGCCCTGACCAGCAGCTTCGCGGGGGTGCCGCTGCCTGGTGAGAACTGCTTGTCTGCTTGGCCACTGCTAGGACTCACTGGGAATCCTGGTGCTGGTCATCTGCTGAGAAGAAAGGGAGCAAGTGAAGGGAAGGAGGATTGAGAAAATGATCTAAACAGAAACTCAGGCATTTTTGTCGTTTTGGCTGTTGTATATCCATTATGACTTCAGCAATTCTGTGCCCATGTCTGAACTTTGGGATCTGCAAAATATTTTAGATTGGAGCATATAAATCCCAAATGGGTCATTTCTCTGTATTATTTTGGTTCAGGGATGATTATTTATTCCTCAAACACTTTCCCGTTTTTCCCCCTGTGAAAGTGATCCCAGTGAAAGGCTGGTGGTGCTGCTGACCGGTGTGCTGCCCTTCAGCTGCCCATCTCTGACTTGGCCTTGGGGCTAGTCATCTTCTTTGTGACTCAGGCCACATCAGGGATCCTTACTGTTGTTGCCTTTACCTGAAACCTAGGCTTAATTAGTGAGCCACATTTTTTGCCATCTTTTTCTTGTCTTCTCCCCACTTCAGGAAGTGGAGAGACCCCCACGGTGGAGACCATTGACTCGTACATGAACAGGCTACACAGCATTATCCTCGCTAATCCCCAGGACAATGAAAACTTCATAGCCACAGTTCGAGAGGTTGTGAACAGGCTTGATCGTTAGTGACCGGTAAGTGTTCTTTTGCGGTGTCAGCCTCGCATTCCCAAATGGAAATATATTTATAAGAGAAATTGAAGCCCCCTAAGCAAATCAGTTCCAAATAGAGTAAGCCACTGATTGGAAGAAGGGAAGAAAAGCTACTTCTTTGCCTTTTTTGATCAATGCGTAGTGACTAGTGATGGGGGAAAAGTTTATTACTGGATGGAATACAGCCCATCCTAATGAGCCTTTTTTGTGTTTTTGGTATGTGAGCCTTGTTCTAAAAATGGGACCTGAGCCCAGCTTAGGGAGTAGAGCTCTGGATTGGGGCCAGGAAGAACTGAGTCTGAGACCTGCTGCAGACATTTGCTAGCTCTGTGACCCTAGGCAAGTCACTGAACCTTCTCTGTAAAATGGGGGTTGTTCTTGAAGGATTTTATGATTCTTTGAATTCCCACATTTCACAAACAATCTCAGAAGGGGGAAGTACTTTGCCCATGGTCAGACAGATTTGGATCCATGGCTTCTGATGCCCCACATGTCTGCCACTATACTGCTGTACCACCCTTTCACCCGCCTCCCAACGACTCGGCCAGACTTTTGGTTTACTCCCCTAGTAATACGTTCCAGATCCCCCCACATACTAATATTGGGAGAGCCTTCAGGTCCAGCCACACGCTAAGTGGGCTGGAATTAATGGCCACACAGTCTCCATGTGCTTTGTAGACCAGATCAGGAGCTAAGCTGAGGTTTACATTTATCACTTAGAAACAGAGATTTGAGTCTTGATGACCATATTGCCAGACATGTGAGTGTGTCCCTTTTGCAGGACTGGCCCTTGAGCAGCATATACTCAGAAAATAAGAATCCCTGGTTGTGTGTTTGACAGGGCAGTGACTGTGGCAAAGACAAAGGCAGGCATATCCAGCCTCTCTGGCCATGCCCCATATTGGTGACCACACAGAGCAACTCATGACACTTCATCCTCAGCTGGGCTTTGATGGGGAAAAGGGTTATTGGCCTTCCAATGAGTAGCCAGATGGAACTGACTGTACTTCGAAGAGATGGCCTAGGTTCCCTGTAGAATCAAGAAGTGGCATTATCACCACTGCTGATGAAGGGAACAGCTTGTAAATCCAACCCTGGGATTTTTAGGAGCTCATCATCCTTCTCATTTTCACACAGTGTTTTCAATTAGCATACTTGTAAGCTTAAAAAGAGAGAGCTGAGAGAGGTGGGAGATTCTGAAAAAAAGACAATAATTGATAATGCCATCTCTCCTCAAGTCCTTGTAGGGCAATTACTGTGGGCCAGAGACAGGGGGACAGGGACTAACGATGTTTTTGTTTAGATGGTGTTGCCAGCATGGCAACTACCCTAGAGAATGCCATGGAAAACCCAGAGAAGCTTAATTTTGCAAGATACTACCCACACCTCTAGCCTACAAATATTTTGCGATGGAAAATGAGATGAAAATATGAACTGTTAGGCCACTACGGATCCTTAGCCTCTGGCCATTCAAATATGACTAAGAATAGCTATCTCTACTCCCACCCCTATGCCCCACCTCCAAATCTGTCAGATGAGACAATTACAAAGACTGTGATTAATTCTAGCTTGGCCTCATTATACAAATATGTACAGACAGCTAGGCCTGATGTCCCCAGCATTCATGGTGCAATTAATTACTCTGACACTAGTTTGGCAGAGGCTTCATCCACTGTTAGGAGCTTGTGAGTGAAGGGAAGTTAATGGTGTGTAAGACCAGGCAGATCCTGGAATCAGAACACCACGGTTACAAAGATGCCTTTAGACTCTGCGTAGTCCCACCCCCTTGTTTGGCAGAGGTGGAAACTGAGGCCCAGAGAAGAAAAATAGCATGCCTACAATGTCACAGTCTTGGCAGAGGCAGGACATGAACACCAATCTTCCGACACTCAAGCCTCTGCCTTTTCACCACATAAAATGGGAGAAAAGCTATAGATGACACAAAGTCCAGATCCTTAGCAGAGTAGGAGATCAGGAGAGCAGTCATGGGGGTCTGCATGGACAGTTGTGAGGGGGAGGGGACGTTCTTTACATTTGTACATAGTATTGAGACAGTGCTAAAGACATTGGGCCCCAGGAGACTCGAAAGAGGACACAGATGCCTGCATTGGACAGTCTTCATGGTCAAGCGTGTTGGAGACACTGAGCCACAAAGTGGCATCGAAGGCCTTCGGGAGAAGGGCATTAGCATCAGGGCCTTCTGGGAGAGCCCAGCATTCTGGATGGTTGGTGTGTTTTCATAAATGCACAGTGCAGACCTTACCCAGCTATCAGCAGAGCAGCCCACATTTCTATAGCGCTTGGAGGTGATAGGACAGCATGGGAGAAAGAGCACAGATCTGGGAGTCAGGAAGACCCTAGGCGGAGTCCTCCTTCAGACAGTGGGTGATGAGCAAGGCCCTTCCCCTCCCTGTACGTCAGTTTTCTCATCTGTAAAACAGAGATGATGATAATAGTGCCTGCCTCTCTTGTGGTTCAGACTCAAAATGAGATGTGAAGCACTTTGAGAACTTTACCGTGCTGTAAAGATGTCAGCTGTAGCTACAAGCCGTTTCACTTGTTAGCCTTGTGAGGTTAGCAGGACCCAGGTAGTGCTCAGGTAGTGGCTAAAGTGCTCTGCCCCCGAGCACAGATTAGGATGTAGGGGGCCAGGCCTCCGCTCTTCCTCCTCTCCAGGACCCAGAGGGCAGTGGACTTGGAATGGGAGTGTGCGGAAGCCGATCCTGGCCGCAACTGAGTTTTAGGAACTTGGCCACAGTGGATCAATGGCCTGGTTTCAGATGATTGGAATGGTTAAACATTTATTGCTCATTCGGTACAGATTGTCAGCAGTATCCATGGTTTTATTTTATTGCAGTGTATGTTCATATGAAGTGTAAATTTACACGGTGCTTACTTTAGATCACATGCACCCACGAATGTCTCTGTATTCAGACGTAAGGTACATTTATAGCTGGGGGAAACTGGAGTTGGTGTAGACCACACATTCCTTGGGCTGAGACGCCATCCTAATTTTAGATCCCTGAACTCAGTCCCTGTGGACAGCTTTTCCCCCATCGTAGTGACCTCAGACTGACCTTTTCAGTATCCCCACTGTCCTCGTGCAAAGGCAGGGTCACCCCACACATAGCAAGACTGCCGCAAGTATCTTGACATGTTACCTCTAGCTTAGCCAGCCTTGGACTCTTGTTAACCTTCCCTTTCCTATTTAGTTTCCCAGAAAAACAAGAAACCAGCATTTTAGGCACAGAACCTGCTTCCCAAGAGATGCTTACCCTTTTCCATGTTTTCCTTGGCTTTGTCCACAGGTGCTGTGGCTCCAAGATATTTTGCAAGTGATTCTGCTTGTGAGGGATGAGAAGCCATGATGGAAACAGACTGCCTGGGGGCGGAAGGGATCTGTGCATGCATTCCAGCCTCCCCCATCCCTGGAAAGCCATCGGAGCACCCCGAGGTGCGTTTGGATGCCCCTTCCGCTGCTCGTCCTTGCTGAGGCCCTAAGAGCGCTCGGGGGCTCTCAGGGCCTCAACTTCTTCTCATTTCAGTTTCTGTTGCTGAGAAAAGGCAAGATTCCTTGTGGGGCCACACAGAATGGGCTTCCCTGCCCCTGTCCCCAGGGCCATTCCAGTCACTCTCTGGTTTTAAGCTTCCAGCACCATGGCTGACACTCTCACCCTTTGCTGGTTGGCCGTGGTTGATGGAATAGCTTCTCCTCCCTGGCAGACACGATTTCCCTCATGTGTTAGCCTGCTGCAACATGGAAACCATGTGCTCTTGTCATCATTGCCCTCTCTGACTTCTGGCTGCAGTTGGCTTCCTAGCCAGGTGTCTGTGGCATTCCAAGGCCAGTCAGGCTTCTGTCACCCCTTCTTTTTTAGGGAACACTGTGACCAAGGAGAAGGCTAGTGGTGTCAGGAAAGCACTGACCTTTCTCATTTGGCATATTGAAAGTGGTTTGCATTTGATCTTGCATGGAAACTGAGGGTGTTGCTATTTCTCTCCTTTGTACTGATTCATGGATTCAGATGGGAGACTCCTCATTCAGCACAAACTCTTGTGCTGACAAATGTATGAAGGAATTTCCCTTGCCTTCACCTTCCATCTGTAGCCTTTAGAAAAACAAACTGATAAAGAAGGGGCAGCCTCCTGTTCTTCCCCCCAGTGATTTGGTTTTTAAGTGCAGGACCAGCCAGGATTAGGGTTTCCACCTGGATAAGGGGCCAGCTAGCTGATTGTGACCACTCTTCCACATGACATTCAGCCAGGGAACTTTGCAAGGGTGCCAGTGTAGGGCTCTCAGATCTTGGCATTCCACTAGCTAGTCTTTCCAGTGCGTCATTTACCTGTTGGTTTTTAATCTCCTGAAAAAAAAAAGAGATTCCCCTTGCCCCCACAAACACACACATCCTTACATTTTTTATTTGCATGGCATTAAGAACCCTATTCGTTGTGGCTTGAAAAAGACCACCACCAAGCAGCTTAGACTTTGTCTTCATGACCTGTAAAAGCCTAGACCTGTTGTCTAAGGCCCAAGCTAGATTTGTATGACGAGGCCCATAAGCCAACCACTGAGTAATGAGTACTCTGTGACCCAGTGAAGGAGTCAGGTGGGAGCACACTTAGCATCCCCCTTTCACACAGCTCAGCCATTCAGTGATAGAAAGCAGAGGTCCAGCATGGCCTCGCCTCGCCGTGTAGACATTGGCCAGCTTGGAAGTTTGTGACTCACAAGTGACTGTGCCTTCCCCACACCCTCTGGCCCTCTGTGTGTGGCCTTGGTTGCATGTAGGCCTTGTCTATTCCCGAGTATCAGTAAGTAAGAGACTCCTCCGGGGGGATGGCAATGGCTTCCCTCAAATTTTGGGCCTTCCTTCATGGACATGGGCTCTGCACCTCTGGTCTCTAGGCACTATCCCTTTCTTGTGCCCCAGCTTTGATTGTTGTGCAACCTCCCTAGCAGTGCTTTTGTGACCCAGAGCAGCTGTCACTTAGGGCAGAGTTCCTCATTGCCCCAGCTAGGGGCAGGGTGTGGGCAGGACAATAGCATGAAGCATCTACAGAATCAGTGAGATACAAAGGGAAGCTGCCACCACCCGAAACCTTACACACATGTGAACATACATGCAGTTACAAACCGCACCAGCCCAGCTCTCTCAGGTGGCCATCGGGTGCTTTGGAGCAGATCTCAACGTCCCTCCTCATCCCTCTCCTCCCCCAGCATCAAAATGCTGCAGGAGATGTCAGCAGAGCTCGAGCCGAGCACTGGCTCCTGGTGACACAGATGTGGCTGCTCTTTATTAGGAAAACTTTTATGTTTGTTTGGTCTTTTCTTGTCAAGATATAAATTGTCACCTTCTGCGTGTTACAGATTTTTCCCCATTGTTTAAAAAAAAAACTCCCACAAGAGGCAGCTTTGGGGGCAGGGAGTCAAACAAAAGGTGTTTTCCGAAGTGAAGCAGAAGATCCATGTGTTGTCCCTGTGTCTGGAGTGCTTGAAATGCCAAGTTTTCTGTACAAGTGTCTTTGTAATTATGCTTCTAGATTTTCTTTGTTTTGTTCATTAGAAGTTGATGTGCTTGCTTGACATTTGTTTCATTAAAACTTTTCAACATTGAATCCATTCTGATTCCATGTTCACTGCATTTTAATGAGTGAAATCCTGCCAGTGCTGCCTTTTATCAACTCTACATTCATCACCCAGCCCTCTTGTGCCTTCAAAAACAGTAACACATTCATTTTACCAGTTGCTTATTCAAAGTGTGTTCACCTGTTGGTGAATTCTGTTTCTTTTAATACATGATAAACCAGAATTCATCTTAATGTAGTGGTAACAATCCAGAGTTGAGGTTGAGAAAGTGAAGTCTGCTGTTTGCAAAATTGATGACTAGATTCAGTCCCCATGGTCAGAGTTCTTCTGATGGATGAAAGAGTGTTTAAGACACCTGCTTCCTGAACACCAGGCTAAATGAACTTTGTGGAGCGATTCATGAGCAGCTTTCACATGTGTATTCTTAAAAGTCCTAGAATAGAGATTCTAATCCAAGGTTCCCATGAGTTGGGGGAGAGCCCCTGTGCTCTGTGCTGCTCTCACCCTCCCTACCCTCAGCTTGTGCAGAGTATATTCAGTAAAGGTGGCATTCAGGTCTAGGGTTAGTTAGTGGTCACTTCTGTTTTTTCCAGTATTCAGTATGTGACCTCTCTCTGCCAACCCAGCCACACAATGGAGGCAGCATGGGATAGTGGGAAAAGAATGTGGTTTGGTACAGGAAAACTGGGGTTTAACTCTGAACTCTCCTAGTCATTTGGTCTTTTGGGGTCTCAGTTTTCCCCATCCGAAGCATGAGAGGAGTTCATCCTTAAGGTCTCTGCCAGATGGAAATCCTGTAGTAACAGTGGAGGCAACACTGGGTGTATCTTAAGATTGGTCACCAGCCCAGTTCCAACCCCATTTGCCTGTTGACTGCTTGCAAGCTCAGAATGCCCCCACACACCTGCACAAATAGCTAACAAATAGTCTTTGTGTGACGTTGCTCTCCAAAAACCGGGAGGAGTTCATCATTTAAGGCAGAAGGCCAGCTTCCCTCTGAGTTGGTGTTTCCAGCCACCCATCAACAGCTGGTGGCCAGTAATGTTTGGTTTAAAATCAACACAAACAAGCAGTAACATTTCCGCCAGTTGTTCCCCCTCTTTCCTTAACTGCTCTGCAGCTGTTGAATTAAGAAGGCTGTGATAATGCTTCTCCTGGGATGGGGAAGATTGGGATAGGCTTTGCTACTTCCTATTTCTGAGGCCGGATTTCCTGTCAGAAAGGGAGGGGTTTTAATCTGGGTGGTGGGTTTGTTTGGTTTTTTAATGAGTCTACCCTGATAAACCCTTCGGACTAGCCATTAAAATAAACTGTCGGCCCGGACCTTAAAGCAGGATGAGACAATTGAGAACCAGGAAAGTGAAATGACAACTCTTAGCATATTGTCCCTTTTACGTTTAGTTTATTGGGAAGTTGTGTCTGTTTTCCTTGAGTACATTTGCTGACAGTAGGCATTTTAGCTCTGCTAATGCTGCAGTTGTGTGGTGATGGAGGATTGTCAAAGATGGTGGAAGGAAAGTTGGAAGGCCCATTCAGCACTGGGCCGGTACCTCAGTGGTATACAGAACTGGCCTCTTCCCTGTGTTTGTGTAAGTGTGTGGCATTTGTCAGGTATCCACAGTGCCAGGCACTCTAAGCACTGGAGAGACAAATACACAAACAAAAACAAAGCCAGCCCCCAAAGGAAAAGAAAGCCCAATCCCTGCTGTCCGGCAGCTCACAGTGGACATGTGTTCAGTGAAAAGCAGGGCTTCTGGCTTCCTCTTCCCTTAGGGGAGCCAGACTTCTTCATGCACTTCCTGCTCTAAAGATCAAGAAAAAATTCCTTTTTTAATTTGGTACCTATTAAGTTTGGATTAATTCATGGATTCTCTCCACTATGAATAAGTGAATGGATAGGCGCTACTGAGGCTTCAAAGGCATTGCTTATGTGGTTGGAGTGGAATCGGGCTGATATCCATCTGGGGGGGTAGGACATGTTTGGAGGAATTGGTCATTTTCCTAGAAGGTGACCTAGACGTAGAGTGGCAGTGTGGGATTGTGGTCACACACCCTGACTCCTGGTCCTGGCACTTCTTCACCTGGCTTCTCATCCTTTGGATGCACTGGAAAGGCCCCTTCCATTTCTCCAGTGCTGTGAATTGTTGAGGATTAAAGACCAGCACTACTGATGGAAGTGAGCATAGAGACCATGTAGGCTCATCCAGCCTTGCTATGTCCCAGAGGCCTGCCTGGATCCCAGCCTTGCCTCAGGCACACGGTGGTCTCGTGGCTGTGGGTAAGGCACCAAACCTCTCAGTGCCCCTGGCAGATCTCTTATGCCTGCAAGCTAGGAAGGCGTTGCGAAATGGCATTGGTACAGGAAAGGGCGGCAAGAGCTCATACTCGTACCACATGGACATTTCCCAGTGACTGTCCAGTGAGGGGGCTGCATAGACTCATTGCCCAAGTCTTACGGAAGCCAAGGCTTGCCCTGTGGTTACAAAGTTAGGATCATGAGTGGCATGGGTGTTGATCTCCAAATGGAGAAGTCTGAAATCTCAGGGTTTCAGTGAACTGTCAAATCAAGTCAGACCCTGAACATTCTAGATATCTAGCCTCTTAACCATCAGCTGCCACAGGCTGCATTTGTGTGCAAGTACCCAATTTCGCCTTGTCTTTGTACTTGGAAAATGTTGGGACAACTAATAGGAAGCTGATGCTACAGAAATTTGGCTGAAAATGTGTTTGGTATCACAACATGAAAAGCAAGCCAGGAGGCCAGCCCAGCCCAAATGTGTTTGCAGAGTCAGCACATGGTTTCCTGCCAAGGGTGCCTCTTAGTGCTATCTTCAAGAAGGAAGAGAGAAGAAAGGCAGCTTGATCCCAGCAGTCAAACCCTTTACACTTCTCCTGGACTTGCTAAGATGGAAGGGGAGAGGAAGTACACACATATACACAAAATTTTTTTAATCACTTTTAAGAATATTAACATTTTTGTAAGGACCAAAGTGTTCCCTGGGTACTTAGCTTATCCCACATCTGAGGCAACTTAGCATGAGTGAAGACTGCTAACTGAATTCAGCTAGAGAAATTACTTAGTCTCTCTGGACCACAATTGCCTCAATTTCCTCATCTGGAAAATGTTCACCCAGGGAGGGTATGGGCGATTGAATGATCACTAAGGTTCCTTCCAGACCTAACTTGGCAGGTGATCATGCCTTCTTCCTGAGGTATCAGCCTTTGTAACACTACCTTTCCCCTTCCCCCATACTCCCATCCTCAGAGAAGGACACAAATAAAGAGAGAAAGAGACCCAGGGTCCATCTAATAGGGAGGAATAGGAACCTTGTCAGAGATAACAGTAATTCAATATTTTGATGTATCCATGATCTCTGGGCAGCTAGGTGTCACCACAGTGCACAGGGAGGCCTGGAGTTAAGAAGGCCTGAGTTCAAATATAGCCTCAGATACTAACTGGATGACCCTGAGTAAGTCATTTATCCCTGTTTGCCTCAGTTTCCTCATCTGTAAAGTGAGCTGGAGAGGAAATTGGAAACCACTCCAGTATCTTTGCCAAGAAAACCTAAATGGGGGCACGGAGTCAGACACGACTGAAACAAATGAAAAACAAAAATCTATGATCTCTGTGCAGGTCTTCCCTCTACAACTTACTTTGGCTGCCCAAAGAGGTGACTTACCAGGTCATACAGTTAGTAAATGGCACCACTTTCAAAGCTCATTAAACAACAAGACAAGCAAAGGACCCTTGGAAGCCAGAGAGGCAGGCCACGCTGACAAGTGCTAAGGCTTGAGCTATGTTAAAGACAGTAGAAATGATCAAATAGTCCCCTTCCTGACTACTGTTGATTGTCTCCATTCACCAGAGACCTTTGCTGTGCCTGACAGTACCTGGACCCTCAGCCTAAAGACAATAAGACAATGCCTCTTTGTGTTTGTCTTGTTGCCTGGTTTCCCAGCAACCAACCCACCTTGCTTGACCATGTTTCCTTTTTTTTTTTTTTTTTACTTATTGGAGGGCAATTGGAGTTAAGTGACTTGCCCAAGGTCACATGACTAGTGAGTGTTAGGTGTCTGAGGCTGGATTTGAACTCAGGTCCTCCCGACTCCAGAACTGGTGCTCTATTCACTGTACCACCTAGCTGCCCCTGACCATGTTTCTTAATGTTGTTAAGAAATGCCTGATGTTGTAACCTTTGACTAGTGTCTGCCGATTGGCCCAAGTGCAATTTCAGTATTGGCTCAAATCACAGGGCATCTTTATAAACCTAACAATCCAGGCTGTTGGAGTAAGAACAAATGATTTGACAAAAACTCTTGGGAAAACTGGAAAATAGTATGGCAGAAAGTAGGCATAGACCAACATCACACATCATATACCAAGATAAGATCCAAATGTCATAAAGGGTGATAACATAAAGCAAATTAGAGGAGCATGAAAGAAGTTAAGTTGCCTGTGAGATCTATGGCTGGAGAAGAGGTCATACCAAACAATAGACAGAGAGGTCCACAGGAGATAAAGTGGATAATTTTGATTATGTACGTTTTTGCATAAAGCCAATGGAGCAAAATTGGAAGAAAAGCAGGATACTGGAGGGAAAAGACTGCAGCAATTTTCTCTGATAAAGGAATAATTTCTAAAACATATAGGGAACTCAGTCAAATTTATAAGAATAAGAGCTATTTCCAATTGGTAAATGATCAAAGGATATCTTTAGGTGGTTTTAAGAGGAAGAAACCAAACTGTCAGCCATATTTTTTTTTAAATGCTCTAAATCACTGATAGAGGAATGCAAATTAAAACACCTCATACCCATCAAGATTGACTAAGATAGCAAAAAAAGAAAATGACATTCTGGAGGGGGTGTAAGAAAATAGGTACATTAATGCACTATTGCTAAAGAAGAAAATGGCAAATCACTTCAGTATCTTTTTTTTTTTTAAGCAATTGGGGTTAAGTAACTTGCCCAAGGTTACATGGCCATTTTGTGTGTGTGTGGGTGTTAAGTATCTGAGGCCAGAACTGATCCTGGGTCCTCCCGACTCCGGGGCTGGTGCTCTTACTGCGCCAACTAGCCAAGAAAACCCCAAATAGGGTCATAAATGGTCAGATACAATGGAAATGGTTGAACAACAGCAATAATGCACAGCTGTGAACCAGACCAGCCATTCTGGAAAGCAAATTATTCCCCAAACTACTAAACTGTGACCCTTTGACCCAGCAGTGCCACTACTAGGTCTGTATCCAAAAGAAAGAGGGAAAGGATCCATAAGTACAAAAATATTCATAGCACCTCTTTTTGTGGTGGCCAAGGATTGGAAGCTGAGGAGATGCCCCTCATTTGGGGAATGACTGCACGCGTTTTGGGATATGAAGATGATGGAACGCTATAATGCTATGAGAAATGATGAAAAGGCGTGGTTTCGGAAAAACCTGGAAAGACTTACATGAACTGATACAAAATGAAGTGAGCAGAACCAGGAGGACCATTTGTACAATAGCAGCAGTATTATAAAGGTAATCAACATCAAAAAACTTAGCTACTCTGATCAACACAATGACCAACCATCATTCCAAAGGACTCATGAGGAAGCATGCTGCCCACCTCTAGATAGAGAACTGATGCACTCAGAGGGCAGAGTAAATTATATTTTCTTCTGTTTTTCTTTTTCTTGGGGGAGGGGAGTGCACACTACAATGATACGGTACACATAGAAATTTTTTCATATGACTACATAATTTGTAATCAGTTTTGTTTTTCTTGCTTTCTTAATGGGTGAGTGGAGAGGGATAAAATTTGGAGCTGAAAATAAAATTGATGAAAAAAGAAACAAGCACAAGACATCTTTAAGAAGTGCTAAGGGCTCACACCACTTGATGAATAATCTATGATCCTGGTAAGAAGGCAGACCACAGGGCCAGGTTATCTTCCCTGCCACTGGACATTGCCATCTGACCTCTCACTTCACATTTAATATAATCAGGCTTTTCTATTGTTCCTGCAGCTAAACCCTCCTGTGCATGTTGACTGCCTCTGTGCTGAGAGCAAATATTAAAAATATTCTGTTTGTATCACCTCTGCTTAACATAATACTTGGCACATAGTGAATGTATACTAAGTACTTCTTCATTCATCATTCAACATACAAGGACTCTTGTCTAGAATGTTGGAGAAGGAACCATCCATTTCCAAACAGGGTGCCAAGCACTCACTACCGTGTTTCCCCGATAATAAGCCCTCCCCCGAAAATAAGCCCTATTGAGATTGCTACTGTAGTGAAGGTGATCCCCTGTGCTACACGCTACATTACGGTACCCTCTGTATGCACCGTCCCCCCCCCCCGGGGTGAAACGCACGCTGTGCTCCGAGCTGCATCCAATCAGAGCTGCAGCAGTGAGCGCGTCATCCTGTTCTTCCCCAGTGATTTGCTTGCTGGCGCCATTGAGAGCAGTGCCGTGGAGGAGAGCTGAGGCAGGACAACATAAAAACCCGGTATGTAAGCAGGAGTGAGGGGGCATGATGGAGGATAAAAAGGGCATGATGGAGGAAAAAAGAAGAACTCAGGGGGCATGATGGAGTGAAAAGAAGGACTGATGGTCATAATTTTATTATTCTGTCTGTTTTGACCCCCAGACATGAGTACAAAAAGGAAGAGCTACCGTATACTGTTGAGTATAAGAAAGCAATTGTAGAGGAGTCACATGTCATTGCTGTCAATGTTCATTAAAATAAGCCCTCCCCTGAAAATAAGCCCTCTGGTGTTTTTCTGTCCAAAAAAATTAATAAGACAGTGTCTTATTATCGGGGAAACACGGTAGCAACTTAAACTGAAACTTTCCCCCCACCACCACCCTGTTTAGCACTAGTTTTATAGTGCAGTAATAGGAATATTTACCAGGCATTTCTGAGAAATGAATGCAGGTTGTAGTTTCTGCAGTACAACTGTAAGAAGCTAGTGCATTAGCCACTTAGGGTGAATGAAGTATCAATTAAAGAAGGTGAACTATGCCCATGCAAATAAGGAGTTTTACTGTAGAAAGAAGGCTGACCCAGGGCTAAGTGGGCCAAGAATTAAGCCTTGATCTTATGTGTAAGACAAAGGATCATGCCTATTACTATTAAAGAGTAAAGATTTTTCTGCAGGATACATTGTAATGGACTAGAGTAGAGGCATTTAACTGATGGATACAAGGATTACTGTTTAAAGTGGTAACTATTATGTGCTCTTAAAGACCAGAGCTACAAGTCACTTTGCAAATGGCGCCCCAACCCAGCTCAGCACACTATTCAAGATAGGCTTTCAATAGCAGTTCTTTATTTTTTTTTCAAATTAATTTTTTTTTGTTACATTTTTTAATTCTGAACTGTCTCCCTCCTTTTCTTCGCACCCTGGACTGGAGAAGGCCAGCATTTGACATAAAGATAGAGACATAAAATCATTCTGTGCATACTTCTGTTTATCACTTCTCTGGAGATGGATAGCATCCTCCTTCATTTGTCCTGTGTAGTTGATTTGAATATTTATAATACTCAGAATAACTTAATCATTCCCCATTATTCTTTGAACAATATTGCTGTTTCTATATACAATGTTCTCTTGGTTCTGCTCATAATAGCCCTTCGTTATTTCAGGTAAGTCTTTCTATGTTTTTCTAAAATCAACATGCTCATTTCTTGCAGCACAGTAGTATTCCATCATGATCACATCATACCACAACTTGTTTAACTGTTCCCCATTTGATAGGCATCCCCTCAATTTCCAGGTCTTTGCTACCACAAAGAGAGTTGCTATAAATATTTTAGAACATATAGGTTCTTTTCCTTTTTCCCTGATCACTTTGAGAAATAGACCTAATAATGGTGTTTCTGGGTCAAAGAGTAGGCACAGTTTCATAACTCTGGGCATAATTCTTCCTTGCTCTCCAGTATGGTTGAGTCAGTTCATAGTTGTACCAACAGTGTATGAGTGCCCCAGTTTTTCCACATCCCCTCCAACATTTTTCATTTTCTCCTATGATTTTATCCATTTTGATAGGCGTGACATATCTCGTTAATTTACATTTCTCTAATCAATAATGATTTAGAGCATTTTTCATGACTATTCATAGCTTTGATTTCTTCATCGAAAAATTGCCTGTTCATATCCTTTATTTATCAATTGGGGAATAACTCATATTCTTGTAAATTTGACAAAGTTATGTATTTTAGATATGGAACCTTTATCTGAGAAACTGTCTATGAGCAGTTCTTTGCTGAAAAAAAAAAGTCCACTTTGACCCAGCAATACGACTTCTAGGGCTGTATCCCAAAGAGATCATAAAAATGGGGAAAGGGCCCTTGTGTACAAGAATAGCAGCTCTTTTTGTGGTGACCAAGAATTGGAAACTGAGGGGATGCCCATCAATTGGGGAATGGTTGAACAAGTTGTAGTATATGAATACTATTGTGCTATAAGAAATGATGAACAGGCAGACTTCAGAAAATCCTGGAAAGACTTACATGAACTGTTGCTGAGTGAAGTGAGTAGAACCAGGAGAACATTGTTCACAGAAACAGCCACTGTGTTTGATGACTGATTTTGATAGGATTAGCCCTTCTCAGCAGTGCAAGGACCTAAAACAATTCCAAAGGACTTATGATGGAAAATGCCATCCACTATGAGTCATAATGAAGAACTATGGAGTCATAATGCAGAGCGAAGCCAACTTTTCTTTTTTGTTTCATTTTGTTTTGTTTTGTTTTTTTCTCATGGTTTCTCTACTCCATTATAATGCTTCCATGCAACATGACTAATGTGAAAATGTGTTTAATAGTAATGTATGTATAGAGCCCATATCAGATTGCATGCTGTCTTGGGAAGGGAGGGGGAGTAAATCTTAAACTTATGGAAGTGAATGTTGAAAACTAAAAATAAACAAATTGGGAAAACAATCACCTCTAACACACTGTACAAAGCTCTCTTGGAGATAGATTGATTAGTAATGATCAATGGTCCCTATGCTCAAGTTTGGTAGGGGAGCTAATACTTGATATTGGACTTTTTTTTTTAAACAATTGGGGTTAAGTAACTTGTTCAAGGTTACACGGCCAATTATTTCTGGGTGCTGTGCTAAGTATCTGAGCCCGGATTTGATCCCCAGGTCATCCCGACACTGGAGCTGGTGCTCTTACTCGCTGTGCTACCTGGCCGCCCCTATATTGGACTTTTTATTACAATTTAGTCAGTAAGTATTTGTTAAGTATCTGCTATGTGCCAAGCACTGTTCTAAGTGGTACAGATAGAAAGAACAGCAAGAGAAAGTCCCTGCCCTCAAGGGGCTCACCACTTAATGGGGGAGACACCATACAAATAGCTACAAGTAAGATAAATAGGAAATAAGAGAGGGAAGGCATTAGAGTTAAGAGGGATTGGGCAAGGCTCTCTGTAGAGGTGGGATTTTAGTGAAGCAAGCCAGGGAAGTCAGGAGGCTGAGATGAGGAAGGAGAGTGCTCACAAAAAGACCACTGGTGACCTTGGGGAGAACGTTTAATATGACAAAAGTCAAGAGAGGTCAGAAGCTCCACAGTGGTTCCGAGGAAGCTGAGAGTCATTCCTGTTGGGGGTAATAACTTCAAGAAGAGTAGAGAAAAAGCAGTAGATGTGGAGTAGGATGTGGGTTTGAATCACCTCTCTTACCCGTGTGCCAGTGAGTGAGTCTCCTTGTTTGCTTCCCTGGGCCTCTGTTTTCTCTGTTAAATGAAAATGGATGCATTCGACTATCTCTAAGGGTTCTTCCAGTCCTAATATTCTAGGCTCTAGCTGTAAACTCTTATGAAGATTAAGGTGAACCCTTAGTTTCTATATTGCAAGAAAATTTTAATTTACTGGAGAATAGATGAAATTTTTATCTAGAAAGTATTACACAGAAGTGATGAATAAGGGACCTCAAGTTATGGACTGAGCAGCCCCCAGAAGCAGTAAAATAACTTAAGACCAATGAAAACCAACAGCAAAGGGGGAAATGGGCTTTAGGAGCCTACACAGAGATTTGTAGCCTTGGGAAATGATGTGGCCTCAGCTTCTGCTTCACTTTGGTTGTCCCTAAAGCCATCTATTGGATCTTGTCTCTCCCCTTCTTTCCTTCCCTTCCACACACCTGAACCATGATGGAAATGACAATTTCCTGCCCTTAGGGCACTGACTAGAGTTGGTACCCAGTGCCAAGGAGAGGAAAAAGAATTGGAGAGGGTTGCTATGAGGGCTTGAGGCTGGATCTGGGGAGGAAACCTGGAAAATCTTGAGGCTTAGCCTCACCTTACAGGCCTAGGATGATAGAATTGGGGAGAGCCATGAGGAATTACAGGAAGCTAGGAGAAAAGTTACTCTCCACACCTTTGACCAGAATAGAGCAGCAAGTAAAGACAGACTTGTGGGCATGGGAGACAGGGATACCATGGTTAGAGAAGTCTTGATATGTGGGCTTAAAGGTGACTGGGGATTCATGTATAACTTTTTTTTTTTTGCTTTTTGGAGGGTAATTGGGGTTAAGTGACTTGCCCAAGGTCACATGGCTGTGTGTGTGTGTGTGTGTGTGTGTGTGTGTGTGTGTGTGTTAAGTGTCTGAGGCTGGATCCGAACCCAGGTCCTCCTGACTCCAAGGCCGGTGCTCTATTCACTGCACCACCTAGCCCCGCAAACATACTTTTTTTTTTTGCTTTTTGGAGGGGGAAGGTAGGGCAATTGGGGTTAAGTGACTTGCCCAAGGTCACACAGCTAGTTTTGTGTTAAGTGTCTGAGGTCAGATTTGAACTCAGACCCTCCTGACTTCAGGGCCCTGCTCTATTCACTGCGCCACCTAGCCAACCCCATGTATAACTTTTAAAGTAGAACAACATGGTGTAGTGGTTATAGCCCTAGATTTGGAGGTAGAAGTTAGGGTTGTCCTAACTCTGCAACCTTCCACTTGGGTCACCTGGGCAAATCATTGAATTTCTCCAGCCTTCAGTTTCCTCATCTGGCCAGTGGAGGGTTGGACCACCTGTTCTCTTCATATTCTAAATCCCTTTATGAACTTCTTTTTATTTGTTTAAAAGTCACAGGATTTATTGGAAGAGACCTCTGGGATAGTCCCACACCAATGTTTTATAGATGGGAAACTTTTTATAGATGATCTTTGTCTTGTCATCATCTGTTTAATACATGCTCCCATCTCAAGACCCATGTGCTTGCAAAGGGGAAATTGGATTTCCCACTACTAGAGTGTTGCATAAGGTCATTCTCCCAGGTATTCCATGTCAGCACTATGAGCCAAGAGAACATGAAAATCCCTCAAACTTAGTCTTGACTCTCTTGTCAGAGGAGTCCCTGACACAAAGATCCCATCCCAAAATTGCATATGAATGAAAGGTAAAATGACCACCCCTCCTCTTCCCCCTTCCCCCCCCCCCCCCATGATCCTGGGAGCCAAGAACTCATTTGAAATCAGGTCAGCTGCACCATTCACCTTGTTCCTTGAAGAATGAAACACTGGAATAAGATATTGGACACCCTCTCCTCTACAAGCCAACTCTCCAATCATTTACAGAAGTGACTCCATCCATTTCTGTTCTTTTGTATAGGATTCAGTCTCATGTTTTGTACCACCCTACAAAATTCCTCCTCTATTTGATGCTTCTGGCTTCCTCTTGAAATCTCAAGAGAAATAGGACAGCCAGGCAGGAAACAGCAAACTGATGTCTCAGTGGCAGAGATGCTTTGGGGTGCCTGAACTGAGGCTCGTCAGGCCCCAATCTGCCTTTTGGGGGCAAACATAAAGGAATCTCCAATCTCTGAGCAAATATCTCTCTGTCTTACACTAGCAGCAGCAGCAAACAAGTGAATTCATTGTGTTCTTGGGTATAAATATTGATTCCGGGTGGTGTTAACACTCTGTTCATAAAAGACTGTAACATATTTCTCTCAGAACATATTAGACAGATGTGTTTAGCCAGGAGAACTACAGATTGCTGGCTTAGATGGGAAAATGTGGACATTTAAATGCATACCGCTTTCTTAAACCTATGTAAGCAGCTCAGAATAGCAACCAGGGGGATACAGGGTCCCCTTTCCAGCTCCAACCTTTCTCTCACTATCATTTCTTCCACTTGAAGGATTTTAGATCCAGAGGGAACCCTAGAAATTAAGCGAAACCTCATTTTTTGAGGCAATTGGGGTTAAGTGACTTGCCCAGGGTTACACAGCTAGTAAATGTCTAAGGCTAGATTTGAACTCAGATCCTCCTAACTCCAGGGATGGTGCTTGATCCTATCTGTCCCAGCCCTCTCATTTTATAGAATAGGAAACTGAGGCCCACGAAGGAGAAGGGAGTTACTCAAAGTCAGACAGAAAACAACTAGAATAACTTTGCAGGTATCTGCACTTCACTAGAAAGGGACACAGGATTGGGGATGAGAAGACCTAGATTCCTGTCCCAGCCCTGCCAATTACTGCCTTTGTGACCTTAGGCAAGTGACCTCTACTGGTTTCAGTGTCCTCTTCTGGAAAATGGCCTCTAAGGATGCCTTCAGCTCTAAACCAGAGACCCTAAGTACCATCTTCTAGTATAGTAGAAAGATGCTGCATTTGGAAACAGGAAAGCTTTCAGTCAAAATCTGGTTCCAAAATATCCTACTCATGTAACTATAAGTCACTTAATCTCTTAAGGTCCAGTGTCCTCCTTTATAGAATGGGGATGGTGTTATACATTGGAGGACTATTTTGGGGATCAAATGAATCAGTGCATATAAGTGCATACAAAGCTCTAGACTTAAATATCGATTTATTATGATTGTGATTATTATTGCTATTATATTTTTCTACGTAGTGCATTGGAAAGAAGGTAGAATTTGATGTCAGAGAACCTGGGTTCAAATCCCACCTTTAGCACTACCTATCGGTTTACCATATCTGCAAAATGAGAAAAGTTGGACTGGACGACCTTGGTCAGCACTCTCTCCCAGCTCTAGATGCCCTGTGATGCTCTCCATGGTCCTGTGACTCTGAGCTGGAACTTAATGACCCTTTATTTCAACCCTCTCTACTTCTTCTCCCCTCCCACCTTTTATAGGAAACTGAGGCCGGGAGAAAGGGCTTCTATTTGGACAAGGGACTTCCAAGGTCACTGCCATTAGCATGTACATCTTCTGATTCAATGCCTGATTCTCGTGCTCCTGCCCCAGGATGCCCCTGTAAGGAGATACTCTCTGATGCTATCCACCCTGCCCCCTTCCCCCAGATCCCTAGGAAATGAGAGGTATTCATTGGCATCAGGAAGAAAGCCTTGAAGGTAGGGGAAAATTCTCTTTTATTTTTGCAGATAACAGGGTGCCTGCTTCCTTGTGTGTATGTGTTTTCCCCTTTTCCTCCCCCTCCCATTGTGTGAGGGAAGGGCAAAAAACAAAAACTGAAGGTGGTCCTTCTAAGGCACTTCCTTCAGTCCCAGAAGAAGCAGCTTTGACACAGCCCTCGTAGGCTCTGGGCTCTGAGAAGCAAATTCCTGGCATTCCAATAGTGCTCTTGAAGGGGAAATGTAGCTGATGGGAAAGTGGAATTCTTGGTGTGCATGAGCAGGCACACACACACACACACACACACACACACACACGCACACACCCATCAGAATATTTCTCTTAATGTGGTAAAAAGCTCATTTCCAGATGTGTGGAAAGCTGCTGGCTCAGGCAGGAGAGCACGCGCCCTCTACTGTCCATTTCTGGTAGCACGTGCATAGTGGGAGAAAGGAAGGCTCTCCCATTGCTGAGAAGCATTTCCTAGAAACTGGAAGACGAAGAGGTCTTTGTGTCTCCACAGCGTGAAGGATAACATCACAGCTCAAAAACTGGATGGAACCTTAGAGACTTGTCACACACAAGCATACACATCCATATTTGATAAGAAAACTAAAGCCCAGAGAAAAGGAAGGGACTAATCCAAGGTCACACAGCTGATAAGTGGCAAGACTAGTACCCTTCTTTGTGAGTCTCATTAAAATGCACTCTCTTGCCCCTCAGGCACTAGGTCTATGAGTAGATGACTCTTTCTGCTTTCCTCATTCCCCCTCCATTTCCAGACCAAGGAAAGCCCAAAGGTGAGTTCAAATCCTGATTCTCTGGCAAATCATTCCTCCCTCTAGACCTCAGTTTTCTTATCTTTTAAAATTAGGAAGTGGGGAGAATTTGGTTTTTGCACCTTTAAGTCCTCCATCAGAGATTTACAGTAAAAAATCCCAGCCTCCTATACTGTCTACTGTCCAAGTTCCCTGAGAGGAGAGGAAAAAAGAAGAAAGCAGAATTTCTTTCATGCTTGAAAAGCTGGCCAATGTGCCTCTGGGAGAGCTGAAACAATAGGGGCAACTTGCCCAAATTGAGATTGCATTGGATTCCCCCCTCCCCCTAACCTTGCCTGGGAATGCAGCTCAGAAGAGCCCTGGCTCCTCCATTTACAATAATTCACCCTTTAGCAGTTCAGCGTCTCCAGCACCCTGCTTCCCAGGAAAAAAATCGCTGGCACCAACACAGGTTCCCAGCTCAGTTTACAAGCTCACACCACAGTGCCCCACCTTTGGCTCTCTAGTACAATGAAAAGGCAATGACTTCTTTCCTGGGGCCTGCCCATGAAACTGCTTTCAGAAGCAGAGAAATAGGCTACAGTGGCTTTCTCCTTTCTACCTTTTCCCCTCCCATGCCTGGTCTAGTAATACCGAAGCCTTGGTATACCCAGGGGCCCCTTTATACTTCAGCACTCAGAAATTACCCCAGGTTTAACATACTGTTTGTACCAGCACCCACTCAAAACCATTGCTTATGAGCCCCTACCAATGTGTTTGCTTTTACCAAACAACTGGAAAGGATGTATTAGTTCAAAGAAAAGATATTTTATTAAACAGCATAATAAGGTAAGTGATGAGAAAATTTCCCCACACAGCCACACAATCAAGAGAGGAGGCCACAAGTGTGACTCATGGAGGTCACACAGGTAGTAAATGTGTGACTCGGGCACAATGGAGGGGGGACGCAGGGACATAGTGGCCGTTTCATGGCCAAGGTAACTCAGAACTCCAATGTCCAAGTTACTGATGGTCCTCTAGTAATATCTTTGTAGTGTCTCTGCTTTTTCCTGGGTATCTGCCAGTCTTGTGATTGAAGAATGTTTCCCACTACCATCTGCTGGTCTGCAGCCAGTTCAAGACCATTTCCTGCTGTCTGCTACCATCTGATTCACTGTAGTGACCAGTAAGCCTCTCCCTGATAAGAAAGGCTAAATCTTTTAGTGTTTACCTGAGGACTGTGAGCCACCATGGCCTACTAAGCAGCCAAAAAACAAAACAAATCCCCAAACCCCCCCAAACTCAAAACACTCCAATGTCCTGTGGCTGACTGCATATTCTTTTGATCATTTTTTTTTACTAGTGCCAACTCAAGGTCCCTGGTTCAAGCCAACTATATATCTCCAACTTTGAGAAATTCCTTTTAACTTCCAACAAATTCTGGATTGTCAATCTGAATCTCCAAAACCAATAACAGGGACTCCATCCAACAAAATCCCATTGGAGCCATCAGGGCTGGAGTAAGAGGGTTCATCTCAGCTCCCATAATGCTCTCTGATTAGTATGCATATGATCATAGGAGAAAGAACAAAAGGGCTGAGTGACGCCAGCTGGATATTCCTGTGTTTATTATGATCACTAGCCAGTCACATAACTGCTGACTTTTATGTTGCATTCTGGCCAGCATAAACCTCACTCTTCTCCCTATAGTAGGATCTGATGGAAATCAAACGTAATGGAAAGAACTCTGGAAAGTTGTGAAACTTGAGTCCAAATCTTGACCCCAACTCATTTTGACTTTGTGATAATGGAGAAGCACTTCAGTCTTCTAAACTGTAGGATGGGAGATAAAATCACAATATCTACATCACCTCCAGAAAAGTTTCCCTTCAGTGCCTCATTATGGCATAAAATTGACCCATGGTTCTCTTAGCCTATGGCAGCAAAGCACAACTCTGATGGGCTCTACCATAGCTTAAAAAGCTCTGAGGACAAGCCAGACAAGGCCTCACCAACTCTTACCGGGGCACCAGCTGAGCCAAGTTTACAAAAGTCCATCACCAATTTTGCCATGGGACAATGGGTTTTTCCACCATAGTAACCCACCATCCACCAAGGCCTAGAAAGGTGACATTTTATGTTGGTGGAAGGACCCACTGAAAGTGATGAAGTCATAGCTCCTTGAATAAACCAAGCATTTATTAGATGCCTGCAGTAACAATGGAAAAGTATATTGGTATTATGGAGAGAGTACTTTCTGACCCTGAGGTCAGCCAAGCTACTGTTTTATTATCTGCATGAACTTGAGTTACTTAACATTCTTTGCCCTCACTTTCCTCATTTGTTTGTTTGTTTCTGCTTTTTGGAGGGGGAAAGGTAGGGCAATTGGGGTTAAGTGACTTGCCCAAGGTCACATGGTTAGTTTTTTCCTCATTTCTTGATGGAAAGGGTACAATCAGCTAGAATTTACATAGCTCTTGAAGGTTTGCAAAGAGTTTTTCATGTTATCCCATTTGACTATGTGCCTCTGAATATTTAGCACTCAGAGTGTTTGTGACCAAAGGCACTCTGAAAACCTTAAATTATTGTAGAAATAGGGGCTATTATTTTGTAGCTAAAGAAACAGAGACCCCAAGAAACTGAGGCTAGCACACGGCAGAGCTCCGGGATCTGAACGTAAGAAGGCACTGTACCAGGTGCTGGAGGTACTGATACAGAAGAGAGAAGAGTCCCTGCCCTACAACATATCAGGGGAAACTACAGGAACACTGGTAATTGTGTATAAGGTGTATTCAAATGTATAAGCGTTAAAGCAAGTGCCTGCCTCGTGCACCTTGAGAGGAGAGCATATTGTAGACCTTAAAATGTTTTCTGAGATGGGAACTATTGGGCATGGCAGAGAGGATAGAACTCTGGACCTGAAGCAAGGAAGGCTTGGGCTCCGATATTACCTTGGGCACACTGTAAGATCGTGAGCAAGCCCATAGGGTCACCCAGCCTAGTGCTGGAAGGGACTCTTTTCATTTCTGTCTCTGTGTTTCCAGAGCCTCGCCCAGTGCCATTTGGACAAAAGACAGGGGTTCTTACAATTTTTTGCGGCATGACCCCTTTTGGCAAGCCCTTCTCAGAGTGGTTTTTAAACTCATAAATACAAAGGAAAGCAGCTATGTTGAGATACCATTATCAAAGTATTTTAAAATGAACCCTGGATTAAGAAACCCTGATCTAAAGGAACTGCCCTCATTTTACAGATGAAACTGAGGAACAGATTGTTTAAGGAAGAGGTTTGCCGAGGGTTTTCCTAGTGACTGTCGGAGGTGGGATTTGAAATCCGGGCTTTGACTCCAAAGCTAATACTTTTGCCATTGTACTAGGCTTCCTCAGAAGCCAATTAGCCTCTGGTTCTTCATCTGAAAAATGGGAATAACAATAGAGTCTCACAAGGGGAGGGAGACGGAGAGGAACGATGTATCCAAAGTGTTTTGCAAACTGTGAAGTCCTATTTTTAAAATGAGTTATGATGATGATGTTCGTAGACAGGGGCTTCAGAGAGCTGCCTCTCAGTGTGGGGAAGAAAATCCAGCATCTGGACCATTAGAAATGTGGAATGGGGGAGGGGAGAGAGCTGTAAAAACAATCTCTTCCTGACGAGGGGGAGGCGAGGAACCACCAAACAAAACTCTACCCACAATGGCCCTCTCTCTGGAACCAATTTCCAGCAAGCGCAGCAGTCCTGACAAGGTCATCAAGCTGGAGTTGGAAGCCCGGGCCCGGAAGATCTTTATCTGTGTGGGAAATAGGAAAATCATTTGACTGATAAAAGGAAATACAATAAATAGCCTCGCAGCTCCTGGCCGGATCCCCTTGGGCACCTCCTCCGCTGGAGAAAGGCGAGTGGGGCGCCCGGCTGAAATGTACCCGCCCGAAAGTGCATGTGCTGCCCCAGAGGATTTAAAAATAGACCCGCTCAGCCTCCTGGCAGAGCCAGGGATTTCATTAGCGCAGCCCCTGCGAGGCCGGGAGGCCGGGGGGCCGGGGGGCCCGGGCAGCCGGGGGAGGGTGGGGGGGGGCTGGGCGGCCGGACAGCTGGGCAGCCGGGCAGCCGGGGGGGGGGGGGGGGTTGGGGGGCGGGGCGGGCAGCCGGGGCGGGTGGAGGGCTGGACGGTCGGGGGGTCGGGCAGCCGCGGAGGCCGGGACGCGGGGGGCCGGGAGGCCCGCTCTCACCTCCCCCCTTCCCTCTCCCCATCCCCCAGCTTTTTGGTCCTTTCTGTATTTTGGAGGCCCTCAGTCAGCGCGTGTGATATATTTCACCCACGGGCCAGCTCCCACACGGCTAGTTTCAATCTGGGCACGTCTGTGGCTCACATCGAAAGTCCATTGTATTTAATGGGGTGTTAACACTGTTTATTCTCGGGGACTTCGCACAGTGATTTTACACCCTTCGGGGGGAAAAAGCATCTTGGAGAAACTGGAGTGCTGAAGAGATTCCGTCTCCACCCCCCCATCAATGTGCTGCCCTTAGTCCTGCAGCCGTGAACTCTTAGGACACCCAGCCTGAAATAGGCATTTCTTCGGGGGTATTCCCGGAATCGCTAGTCCTCAAACACCAGCGAGGCCAAGTTGCCCTCATTCTCCTTACAAAGCCTGGGATGGTTTATAAACACTATCAGAAAGTCATAAGGCTCTAGCTAGAAGTGACCTCGGAGGCCTAAACCGACTTGCCCAAAGTCACACGGTTGAGGCCAATGTAGTGGGAACAATACTAGCCTTTGGAGTTGGAAGACCTGGGTTGGAATCCCAGCTTCACCATTTGCTAGCCTCAGTTTCTCAGGGTTTCAGATTCTTCAGCTATTAAAAAACTCCCTGATTCCATAACACTTATTCCCATTTTACAGATAAGGAAACTGAGGACTGGAGAGGTTAAAGTGTTAGCTAAGTTCTCACAGCTAAAAGATGTCTGAGGGCTGAAGTAAGAAGAATCCCAGTTCTGTGACTTGGGTACATAGCAATTTATCCCTCATCTGTATAATTGCTAGTCAGGCTAGATAATCTCCGAGATCCTTTCCAGCTTTGATATTCTATGTTCTAAGGCTGGGAGAGGTGGGGAACCTTCAGACTTGAGGTCACATGTGGCCCTCTAGGTTCTGAAATTCCGCCTTTGACTGGCTGCACTTGAGGACCTAGAAGGCCACATGTGGCCACAAGTTCCCCATCCTTGTCTAAGGTCTCTCCCAGCTTTGGCATTCTAAGGTCTGCCTGCCTCCATGCTCCCCCTGCCTCCCTCTATGTTCTATGGTTTTAAGGGAACTCTTTATTTAGGGAATTCCTGAACCCATTTGTAACTGTCTGCCTGGAATAATTCAGGTCTTAAGAAAAGGCCTCAGGTCCTGGCTTGATATATGACCTTAGGTCAGTCCCTTCTCTTTAGACCTCAGTTTCCTTGTTCACATAAAATGAGGGGGCTGGACTCTTTGACCTCTGAAGTTTCTTCCAGCTCTAAATCCACCGTCCTCTCCTGTCTGTAAATTGTCTCTGGATCTTCATTTTCTCATCTGCGAAATGAGGATGTTGGATTAGCTTGATTTTTCTCTCTGTCCCATGGCACTCTGGTGAGCTGAGATCCTATGCTTCTAATCCTGGGCCTTTCTAATAAATGGCATGGCTCCATCCTCCGTTACAGCTGATGTGCACATGGATGCAATCCTCATTCCTCCACAGCCTTCAGGAGACAGAGCGTGGCCTGATTCTCCTTTCCCCTCATCTAATGGCTGCCACTTGCAGGTCTTGCGATATCTCCTCTGAGTTGTTGGCTTGAGAGTGTTTGGGGGCACTCTCTGTGTGTAGGACAGGATGAAGGAAAAGACAGAGCCCCATCTTTACTAGAGGGAGGGAGATGGAAGGCAGGAGGCTGTGCCAGGCTAATTCTATTTTAGTCATTCTGGGAGTCCTGTGGGTGGGTTCAGGGGCAGCAGGAGGCAGTTCTGGCTGTGGTCACATTGACAGGAAAAAAAAAAAAACACAATTGGGGCTGCAGCTATTTCCACCCAGGCCCAGATTCATCACAGGAAGCCTGGGGTGCAAGATCCCAGCATGAGATAGGTCCTCCTCCAGGGATTTTTGGGGCATTTTCCCCAAGGGAAGGGACAGTACATTAGGGACACTGTAATATGGGGAAGGGGGGACAGAGAAGAAGTCTGGGAAAACTAAAGAATTCTAAAATAGAATATAAACTCCCTGAGGGCAGGGCTTCAACTGCTTTTGTCTTTTTTATTCCCAGAGTTTAACACTATTTTGCTGTAGTAAATTCTTAATAAATACTTTATTCACTCATTCATTCCCTACCCTCTGACCCAGAGATTCCACTGCTAGGCACATACCCAAGGAAGTCACTGATTTAAAAAAAAAAAAAAAGAAGAAGAAGAAAGTCTCCATATACACCAAAATATTTATAGCAGCAATTTTTGTGGTTGCAAAAAACTGAAAACAGAGTAGATGTCCATTAATTTGGAAGATGATTAAACAAATTTTGCCACATAAATGTATGAAATATTACTGTACTCTAAGAAACAACAAGTATGAATACAGAGAAAGTTGGGAAGACTTCTATGAACGGATGCAAAGTAAAATAAGTAAATCCCAGAAAGCAACACACAGTGACTAAAACAATAAAAACTTCTAAACAATCAAAAATGAATGTTTCAAAATGACAATAAAAAATCATGCTCCCAAAGCTAAAGATGTGAGTAGATGCTTCCTCCCAACTCCTTCACAGAGGTAAGAGGTTCACGTTTTGGAACATTGCCTATATTGTTGGGGGTTGTCATTTTTTTTTTCCTATGTATTGATCAGTTTTGCTTATTTTTTTCCTCTTTCTTTTTCTTAAAAAAAAAAAAATCTTTCTTATATGGGATATCTCTCCCAGAGAGAGAAGGAGGAGAGGAGAAATACAAAGATCCAAAGTTAGGGATATAAAGATCATCTACTCATTTCAGAGATGGAGACTTGAAGTCTAAGAAGATAAGGTCAAACTAGTAGTTAAATGGGAGAGGTGGGATTCAAACCCAAATCTCATAAGGCTTAACTTAAACAGACAAAAAAAATGCAAAGACACACCACAGTTATCCCTTCCACATCATGACTTTCACAATCATGGTTTTGATATATCACAGGTTGGCATAAGAAATTAAATGGGGAGGGAGGGTGCCTAGGTGGTGCACTAAATAGAGCACAGGAGCTGGAGTCAGGAGGACCTGAGTTCAAATCCAGCCTCAGACACTTAACATTTACTAGCCATGTGACCTTGGGCAAGTCACTTAACTCCAATTGCCCTGCCATTCCCCCTCCAAAAAGAAAATTAAAAAGAGTCCATCATTTTGGGTGGCTAGGTGCTGTATCTGTATCATCCACTGTATCATCCACAGTGAAGGCAAGTATTTTTTCCTCTCCGGTGAATCCCAGCTACCACAGGGGTCTGTAAAATTCTCCAGATTTACAGTACTAGCTTGTCATTGAGCTCCACCCATCAACTAGGGAAAAGAATTCAAGGCTGCTATAGAATCAAGTAACCTTTGTCCTAGCACACACAGTCCATATAACTCACAGTACTAGTGAGAGACAAGACCTGGGTTTATTCTCTGGTTCTTGGACTTGCTTGGTCCAGAAACTTTGTGACTAGGTCCAGTTGCTCCTTGGCTGTTCCCTCAATGCCTCTGCCCACTGCCATGTCTGAGGCTTTGTGCCTGAAGGGGCTGTGTGGCTATGCAGGCTTCCTTCTAGGGCAGGAATTCTCCACCTTTTTGTGCCCTGGATCCCTTTTGATCACCCAGTGAAGACCATGATCCCTCCTCAGGGTACCTACATTCACAGCAAAGAACATGCTAAATTTCAGTTATGTTGGTGAAAATAAAGATGTATTTTTTTTGTTTTACAAGTTCATGTATCCTCTGAAATCTATCCATAGCTTGTAGATCTCAGGTTAAGAAGCCCTTTTCTAGAGAAGTAAACATGAATCCAATTGATTAGCTTCTCTTTGTCTGGTTCTCTCTATCTATGCCCACATCTCTATTTTCCCTTTTAAAGGTCAAATCTATGGGTATAGCTCAAGTGTATAAACTGTGAATCAATCAATCATCCCCTATGTGGGAATTCACATCTTAACAAGGAGACCTCATCAATACCAGAAAAGTCTTCATCTAGGCAGAATGTTACAGCTTGGATAGGAAAGACCCCCCAAAGTCAATGGGATCTTAGGTGGCATTAAGACAGCAAAGAGAGATAGCATCAAGACAGGGGAGGTGAGAATCCCATTGCCACCAGCCCTGACCAGACCACAGCTGGAATATTGTTCTGGGCAGCACAGCTTAAGAAGGACATTGAGAAGCCAGAGGGTGTCCAGAGGAGGGCAGGCAGGATGGTGAAGAGCCTAGAGAGGGTGACATAAGAGGTGGTTGAAGGGGATGTCTAGCCCAGTGAAGAGAAGGCTTCGGAGAAAAGGGATGAGGAGGGAACTTTCATCAAGTGTGTGAAGGACCAACATGTGAAAGAGGGTTAAAGCTGTTTACATTTGACACAAAGGTCAGAACCAGGAGCAGTGATTGGCAGAAGACGTAAAGAGGTCGATTTGGGTTGGATGAAAAGCAAAGGTAACTCGAGTACCCTCAAAGTGTACTGGGCTGCACTGGGCTCCCTCCGGGAGACACTGCTAAATGTTTAATAACCAGCTCTCTAATAAAAAAGAGGACAAATTACATGCTTTTAAGTTTAATCTGCATAAATACTTTTCCCATCACTTTCTTAAGTCTAGACTCAGCACAACAATAAATCAAGCCCTAGTTTGTTATTTGCTGATTTTTTTAAGGGAAAGACAACTGTATATTACTTTATTATAAAACAATAATATCTGCAAGAGCACAAGAAAGTAGTTTGAGAAGTAATCTTATTCATCTTTTTTTTTAGTTTTCAACATTCATTTCCACAAGATTTTGAGTTAGAATTTTTTCCCTGTCTTTCCCCTGCCCCCCACCCCAAAATAGCAAGCCTACTGAATACCCCTTCCCCCAATCTGTTCTCTCTTATATCCTTCCCCATCACCTCCCTAAATTTCTAGTAGGGCAAGATAGATTTCTATACCCCTGTGCCTGTATATCTTATTTCCCAGTTGCATGTAAAAAAAAAACCCATTTGTTTTTAAAACTTTTGAGTTTCAGATTTTTCCCCTTCTTCCCTCATCACCCGCCCCCACTAGGAAGATAAGCAGTTCAATGTAGGTTGTATATGTGTAGTTACCCAAATCATTTCCATAGTAGTTATATTGTGGAAGACTAACTATATTTCCTTCCATCCTATCCCACCCCTCCCCACTTATTCTGTTTTCTCCTTTGTCCCTATCCCTTTTCAAAAATGCTTGCTTCTAACTACCCTTTACCTCAATCTACCCCCTTCTATCATCCCCCCTCTTATCCCCTACCCCCCTATTTTCCTGTAGAGTAAGATACCCCAATTGAGTATATATGTTATTCCCTCCTTAAGCCAAATTCAATGAGAATAAGGTTGTCCCATTCCCTTTCACCTTCCTGCTCTTCCTCTCCATTGTAACAGTTTTCTCTTGCCTCTTTTATTTGAGATAATTTACCCTAATCTATCTCTCCCTTTCTCCTCCCAATAAATTCCTCTCTCACCTCTTAATTTTATTTTTTAGATATCATCCCTTCATATTCAACTAATCCTGTGCCCTCTATATATACATGTACATACATATGCCCACACACCCTCCTATATATACATATATGTATGAATACATACATATATATATGAATACATACATATATATATATGAATACATATATATATATATATATATATATATATATACATATTCCCTTCAACTATCCTTCCACTGAGAAAAGTCTTATGAGTTACAATTATTGTTTTTCCATGTAGGGATGTAAATAGTTCAACTTTAATAAGTTCCTTATGATTTCTTTTTCCTTTTTTACCTTCTCATGCTTCTTGTATTTGAAAGTCAAATTTTCTGTTCAGCTCTGGTTTTTGCATCAAGAATGCTTGAAAATCCTCTATTTCATTGAAAGACCATATTTTCCCCTGTAGCATTATACTCAGTTTTGCTGGGTAGGTGATTCTTGGTTTTAGTCCTAGCTCCTATGACCTCTGAAATATCATATTCCAAGCCCTTCCATCCCTTAATGTAGAAGCTGCCAGGTCTTGTGTTATCCTCATTGCATTTCCACAATACTCAAATTGTTTCTTCCTGACTGCTTGCAGTATTTTCTCCTTGACCTGGGAACTCTGGAATTTGGCTATAATATTCCTAGAAGTTTTCTTTTTGGGATCTTTTTAAAGAGGTGATAGGTAAATCCTTTTATTTTCTATTTTGCCCTCTGGTTCTAGAATATCAGGGCAATTTTGCTTGATAATTTCTTGAAAGATGATGTCTAGACTCTAATTTTGATCATGGATTTCAGACAGTCCAATAATTTTTAAATGATCTCTCCTGGATCTATTTTCTAGGTCAGTGGGTTTTCCAATGAGATATTTCACATTGCCTTCTATTTTTTTTTCATTTATTTGGATCTATTTTGGATCTATTTCTCATAAAGTCATTAGCTTCCAATTGCTCCAATCTAATTTTGAAGGAGTTATTCTCTTCAGTGAGTTTTTGAAATTCCTTTTCCATCTGTCCACTTTGACTTTTTAAGGCATTCTTCTCCTCACTGGCTTTTTGGGCCTCTTTTGTCATTTGAGTTAGTTTATTTTTTAAGGTATTATTTTCTTCAGTGTATTTTTGGGTCTCCTTTAGCAGGCTGTTGACTTGCTTTTCATGATTTTCTTGCATCATTCTCATTTCTCTTCCCAATTTTTCCTCCACTTCTCTTACTTGATTTTCAAAATCCTTCTTGAGCTCCTCCATGGCCTGTAAGCAATATATATTTTTCTTGGATGCTTTTGATGCAGGAGTTCTGACTTTGCTGTCTTCCTCCCACTCCATGCCTTGGTCCTTTTTGTCCCCCCAAAAGGATTCTGTGGTCTGTTTGTGCTTCCATTGCTCATATTGCCAGCCAATTATTTGGCTTTTGAGCTCTTTGCCATGGTAGAACTCTGCTTCCGGAATGGAGAGAACTTTGTCCCAAATTGCTGGGATTTTTGCAGCTGCTGGAGTTATTAGGAGGATGCCCTCTCTACAGCCCCCACAAGCTCTGGCTCACTGGCCACACACTCCAGGACCCACCCAGGACAGTGACCCAGATCCAAGCAGGTTAAAGGAAAAGTGATTACCTTCTGAATGGTGGCTTTGTCCCTCTACAATCTGCAGGCCAGAAGCTCCTGAGGCAGCCACATGGCATCAGTTGGAGAGCCACTGCGCCTCCTCTGCTTCTCTCCCCAGGGACAGGGGCCAGACTGAACTCTTCTGTTCCTCCAGTTCCAACAGAGTTCCACACTGACATTTTACTTTGTCTTTGGGGCTTATGGGGTGAGAAGTCTGGAAACCACCACAGCTGCTGGTGATTCACTGTCCTGAAGTCTGCTCTGGCCACCACTGGTCAGGGCCATCCTGGGGACAGAATCATGGCTCACACAGGACTGTGCTGGGCTCCCAGCCTGGTGTGAAAGACCCTTCCTGTCAGCCTGCTGGGCTGCCTGCAGAGGGATATTTGTTTCTCTCTGTCTCTTTGTGGGTTCTGTAGCTCTAAAGTTTGTTCAGAGTCATTTTTAACATGTATTGGAAGTGACTGGAATGGGAGCTCATGCCAAGTTTGTGCTTCTACTCTGCCATCTTGGATCTGCCCCCTATTTGCTGATTCTGAGGTGTAAATGCTTACAGTGAAAATGTTACAATCAGTTCTCAAAATTAATCTGGCTCTGTGGCAGATATAAGCTGATTTCTGATTGGAGGAAAGATTAGTGACCTTCCAAATTGGGAGGGGAAGAGAGATCAGGTGTAATTCCCTGACATCAGAGTAACGGGTGCCCCACTCCCCCCAGATGTCTGTGTACAATCAAAGGAACATGGAAACAATGACTGACGGACCAGTATGGGGCCAGTTTTCAGATAAGACATATGCGTTGCTTGGGATGTTTAATTGTGAGAAAACTTGCTTCAGTCTTCATATCTAACTGGATTTCTGGTCAGGATAATTGAGGTCCTGAGTTAAGGGTCTCTAAGGAGCAGGTGGGAGTGTTCCAGTTTCCCAGCCACACAGGGCTAGATTCCAATGATACAATAAGTTTTTCTCACAATCAAGTAAGGTTTTCTCACAAGGAAGAAACTGTACTAGACTTTGAATAAAAAGGAAGCTGAACTAGCTCCAGAATTGAGTCACAAGATGGTTCACTCAGTTCCCACAATTAAACACCTGCTCTCCTAATTCCCTCAATTCCCTCACTCCAGCACATCTCTGCCTGCAATGCTCCATCTCCCATCACAGAGCCTTTACATTGGCTATTTCCCATACCTAGAACGTTCTTCTTCCCAACCTACAATTCTCAGAATCTCTGGTTTCCTTTAAGGCATCACTCAATGGTCAAAAGAGATGAACAAAGTTCTTAAAGAAGAAATTCAAATGATTCATAACCACATGAAAGGATAATCCAAATCACTAATAGTAAGAGAAATACAAGTCAAAACAACTCTGAAGTTTCACTTCACACCCTTCAAATTGGCCAAGATGGCAATAGTCAATGTTGGAGATGTTGTGGCAAGAGAGGCACTCTAATACATTACTGGTGGACCTGTTCTGGAAAACAATTTGTAATTATGTAACTAAAGGGACTAAAATGCCTATACCCTTTGAAAAGCTTCTACTACTAGACTTATACCCCAAGGATGTCATTGTTAAGATGAAAGTACCTATATTCACTAAAATATTTATAGCAGCACTTTTTGTTATAGCCAAGAATTGGAGAATGGTTCAATGAATTGTGGTATGTAAATGCAATGGAATATTACTGCACTGTAAGAAATGAGGTATGTGATGAAAGACAGAAAAACATGGGAAGATCTATATGAACTAATATGGACGAAAGTAAGTAGATCCAAGAAAACAATAAACACAGTGACTACAATATTGTAAATGGAAAGAACCACAGAATAATTAAAAGCCTATGTGCAAAATTAAAAAGAATAAGTATGTTTCTAAAGAAGAAATAGGAGAGGATAATCCTAGCCCACTTCTTGGCAGAGATGGGAAGTTATCAGGTGTTATACATTCTATTTTTTCTGATCTTTTTAATGTATTGATTGGTTGTGCTGAATCTTTTTCTTTTTGTTTTCAATGAAATATTATTTATTATATGAGATGGCTCTCTAGGAGGAAAAGAGAAGGGATACTGGGGAAAACTATAATGTAAAAAAAGTTATCAATGAAAGCTTATTAAAAATTTAAAAATTCCCCTCAATCACCACCTTTTCCAGGACGTTTTCCTGGTCCCTCCCACTGCTAGTGCTTTCTCCTGTAAGGCTAACTTCCATTCATTCTGTGGTTATCTTATACTTTACATTCTGATATATATTATATATAAATATATATTTGTATATATACATATATAATATTTAACTGACATAGATCAAATAATGTATATCCTATGTGTATATATACACATATATGTATGTGTATATATACACATATATGTATGTATATACACACATATATGTATACACACACACACACACACACACACACACACATATATATATATAACTAGGTCAGAACGGGGATTAATGATTGGTAGAAGATGTAAAGAGACTGATTTACGTTGAGTACAAGGAAAAACTTCCTAAAAATTAGATTTTCCCCCAAAGTTAAAGGGGCTACCCCCAGGATGTTGCTGTTAAATGTGTCATAACCAGCTCTCCAAAGAAAAAAGTATGAACTACATACTTTTAAGATTAATCTGCAGTATTAAAACTTTCTCCATCATTTTCTTATGTTTAGACAATCAACAACATGATAAATCAAGCTGATTTGTTGTTTGCTGACAGATTCTGAAGCATAAATGCTCACAGTGAAAATTTAACAATTGATTCTTGAAATTCACTTGGCTCCAATACACCATGATGAAATAGATGGATAGAGAGATAGATAGATAGGTAGATAGATAGATGGATAGATAGATAGATAGATGATAGATAGATGGATGGATG